>NW_026643126.1:3600000-4200000 GCF_028828085.1 Penicillium nucicola | reverse complement strand
GATTGCTTTGTTCCTGGATCGAGGAGACAATGGCGCTTAAGGAGTGTATTAACCGCAGTGCTTAGATGGTCCGGCCATCTTTTCCCTTTTGCTTCATTGCTCCATGTCTCTTTCATGCAAATACCCAGGTGCAGGAGGTCATTGCTTTTCTATTGTTTCCAGGCTATTTAAATCTTCATTAAAATGCTGTTCATCAGCCGCGGAGCTCTGAATCCTCATATCTATATCACCTGTAGATCAGTATGTGTTTTGACCGATAGCTAAAATGCAAGGTGCGGCCACTATTCAAGTCATTCAGTATTATAGTTCGCATAAGTGGCGTTGTTGTTGGCTCAAGTAGTTATCTGGACTTGAGCTGAGACTGACCAGCGTCGTCAATCCCATATTACCTCTTTTGGACGGAACGTTGCGTTGCCTCTGATTTCTTGAGCCAAACCCATCACACGCAACGCGACGTGCCAATTCTCTCTTCCTCGCAAACTTCTTCTTTTCCCAACACAGATCGCTCCCACCGCCGTCTTTTGTTACCCTCAGTTCATCAAATCTGGAACGAGGCACGCGAGTGCTATCTTCCCTTTTCACCGTTTGCGATTGACGTCTCTGTGAGTGAGAACTTGATACTTCGAGCTTGCACAGTGGCAGATCCAAGTCCACCGGACGTTCTTCACCAAAATCCAAAACATCACCGCATGCTCACTTCACCATGAGTGAAATGAAACTGCGCGAGAGAATTCGCGCACCAGTTCGCTATGGTGACAGCGAGGAGTCGGAAATCTCGTTTCCTCACAGCACCTTGCGAGTGGGACTCGAAAATGACCTTGAACTGGATAATTCGGGCAGACAACGTTCAGTAAAGAGGCGCAAGCCAATCTCCAAGCCCTTTGACCCAAATTTGCCTCCTGCTGCGTTCCCTTCACTTGACAGGCCCCGAACCCCAGAAAATCGTCAGATTATCCTCAACTCACCCATCGGGGGGCCAAACAGTGGTTCTCGACTCCCTCCTGACCCCACTCCCGGTCCATCTTCTGTGGCTCCCGTTGTCGCAGAAGTATCTCAACAGAGCCGCAGAGTGACATGGGGTCCAACAACGCTGGATTATATTCCAGTCAATGACCTTGAGAATCATGTCGTCAGCAACAATGATTCAAATGCTGTTTATGTGCGCAATATGGCGATGATGGCGCAGGCAGCCTTGAAAGACGATATGGAGACCAGTGATGAGGAGGAAGAACATGTGATGCGCGACAATGAAGACTGCATCGATCCTACCCAAGTGCTTCTCAACAAGGTAAGTAAGCCGAGCTTTGCATGCAGTGATATTGACCGAAACTAACGTCAGAGGTGTTAGATTCCAAACCCAAAGTGGAACGAATTGAACAACGCACTTCAGTTAGAGCTTGTGGACACGGCAATGAAGAGTATGACTTGGAATAACGTCTGCAACAAGCTCGAGCTGGGGCCCGAGGATCGTCAGAATCTTGTTAATTGCATGGAATCCCGCAACAAGCAAATTGAACGAGAGAACAAGCGTTTGGAGGTGATGCGAAACAAACAGCGCATAGCACTGATCAACATGGACAACAGTGATGCCAAACTTTTTGCTCCGCCGCCTCAGCTAGTGTTGCAACGAATGATGCGACAGGCCACGCGAGAAGCGTTGTTGGACCGGACCATGTACACAGATTTAATGCTTTGCACGTCCGGAGATGTGTTGGCAGCCAGACAATACTTGCATCAGCATGGACTTCCTCGCAATTGGGTTGGTGACTGGGGTGATAGCATGGTCGAGCTACGAGAATCCCCCGAGGACTCCCAGGACCCGGATGCGTTTCAATGGAAAGAGGAACTTACAGTGACTGAACCTTTCAACACGAACAAGCCCTGTGTTAGCCCAGTCGTGCAGGAAAGAGCAGGTTTCATCGACGGTGTTGGCATGGGTGGTAATGGGCTCATCAACCCGAGGGCACTGCACCGAAACAGTGCTGAGCCGGATCCCACTGAGGATTGGCGCAAGTATTTCAGCCACATTTATCCAGACCCTCCCGACTCAGCTGGAATGAGCACAAAATCAAACAAGACAGTCCCTGGACACCGAGGATTAGTCAAACTCAAAGTTGGTCAACAGATGGCAGCACAAATCGAACAATACGAAAGAACCTCTAGCCGTAATCCATATGGACCAAGACTATCGTCCATCGCTCAGTCCGCAGCTTTCGAGACTCCAACCAGAGTGCGTCACAATCCCACTGGTCCCCAGTTCAGTCCCCAATCCGGTCCCCGGTTCGGTCCCCATGTCATGGGCCCTGTGGCCCATAAACAACGCGTTCGACACACACTTCTGCCAACAAACCCATTCTCACACAGAACTCCTGTTTTTCGATCGAACAGCCCCTTCAATGGTTCCTTCAACGGACCCCTCGGTGGAAACGGGATCTCCAGAGATCCCAGCAATGCAGAGATTCAAGCACGATTTAATCACCGCCTTCAATCGGCCCGTCTCGACATGGTAGAAAATAAAGAACGCTTCCAAGCCCAACGCTATGACTTCCAACCCAAGCCCCGCCATTCCGGCGTCAGCACTGGAGGCAATCCATACCGCCCAACACAGCCCCGAGCAGTGCAGGCAATTGCCAATGCGCAAAGACTGGTTTCCCAGACCGTGCCACAGACAGGTCAATACGATGCATTCTGGTATGAGTACCAGAGGGCCGAAAGAGCTGGGAATGTAGCCGGCTCAATCGACAAATTTGTCTTCAGTGATCCAATCATCATGCCAGACGAGTCGGTGAATGAGCAGGAGGAGAAACAGCCCGAGGAGGAAAAGAAGGAACAGCCCAGCTCCAGTGAACTGAGCTCAAGCCCGCTCACGGATGAAATTGGCGATGAAATGATGATGGTACCCACTGATTTGTGTTCCCCTGACCTGTAAAAGGTGAAATCACATACGAAATGAGTTGAAGAATACGCGCAATACTGTTCCTATGTCAGATTAGTGGTGTGTATGAAAAATAAATATCTCTTATCTCTTCATTCCTTTTGCAAAGCATGAGATATCGACTCACAAGTTGTTCATAGTTGTACCTTGAGGCAAGTTGGTCGATGAGTATGCTGAGTTGAGGGCCTGAGGTGTCAATGACCAGGTCACGTGCTGCATACCTGGTAAGTACTGTAGAAACCGACCTACCAACGCTTCTAATGTTGACTTATATATTTTCAAGGACGGGTCTATACTTCGTTTTTAGCAGTTCTTGCTCCAGTTCACCCCGCTGGCTAATATGGCCTGCAAAGTAGGGCTTCTCACCTAAATAATGATCAATCTAAAATTGGCCCGTGCACCAAACACGTAAATGTCGCGTCGGGGGAACCGCATTGCATAGCATTGCCATTGCGAGTGCATTTGCGTTTGGGGACACCTGAAGTATATGCGTTTTTGACGGAGTGGACTCACAATCTCGAGCTAGGATCGCTTTCCGCATCGCAACCCAGAAGAATCGCAAACCCTCCCCCTGCGCGTCACCCTCTCTCTCTCCATGACGTATCTTCACAAACATCTTGACATCTAACAGTTCGCATCCTTCGTCAGTTGCACTTCACGGTACTTCTCGGATATACTATTTACCATTTGCGATGAGTGTCTCCACGACACCCACGGATTCTCGTGCGGGTACGATGCAGCCAGACTCGACCGTCCCTCCGTCGCCAACCACAAGTGCGACGGACTCCGCGATCAATCCCATTGCCGACGATGGCCATGATCAAAGCGCGAAATCGATAGATGATGATGCCGAAGACCTAAATAATGATGCGAAGGGCCTAATGCACTTGTTGAAGTCCAGTTCAGTATGTCAACGCAGGGTTGGACGTGAAAGACCCTAGTCATTCTAACCTCGCGTTCTTTTTTGGCAGGTTTTTGTCGCAATCATGTCGGATAAGATGAAAAAGCAAAAAGAAGAGGCTCAACTGGCTGCAATCAAGCAGCGTGAGCAACTTGCCTCTACTGAAGATAAGAAGAAGACCAAGGCTGCTCCCGAGCCACTCCGACGAGCGACACGCACCCGTGGGAACCAGGATGCAAACCCCGAAGATAAGATTGAAGAAAGCTCTGCGAATGTCGAAGCCAATGAACACAAGACGACTGCGAAACGTGGTCGGCCCAAGCGGGCATCTGCCGCTAACGGCAGCTCGATCTCGAACTACTTCAAGAAGGCCGATGTGAAAGTAAACGAGGAGAATCCTTCCGTGCAGGAAGTCCTTGAGCAAGCTGCCAATGAATATGAAGCAAAGCCTACCGCACTAGGTGAACAAGAGCTGGTTGCTACTCAGCAGCCTGGGCTGATGACTGGGGGCAAAATGCGCACATATCAATTGGAAGGGCTGGAGTGGCTCAGGTCTTTGTGGATGAACGGACTGGGCGGCATTCTTGCTGATGAGATGGGCCTTGGAAAGACCGTTCAGGCAATTTCTATGATTGCTTTCTTGAAAGAGAAGAAGGTCTCAGGACCTTTCCTTATTGTCGCGCCAATGAGCACCCTGGGCAATTGGATTGATGAGTTTGCGAGATGGACTCCGGAGATTGAGACAGTCCTTTATCATGCCTCGAAAGACGAGCGAGCTGCTATTCGTCAAAAGCAGATGAACATCAAGAAGCAGACACAGATGAACTTCCCTGTTGTTTGCACATCATACGATATTTGTATCAATGACGGCAAGTTCTTGTCCCAGTACCATTGGAGGTACATAGTTGTTGTATGTTTAGAGGATTCCTCGCGCCTTGCAGATGCTAATCGATCTATAGGATGAGGGCCACCGCTTGAAGAACGTGGATTGCAAACTGATGAAGGCACTCATGGCCTATCCATCTGCCAACCGACTCCTCATCACAGGAACTCCCCTGCAGAACAATATTTCTGAATTGTGGTCCCTGTTGCATTTCCTTTTACCTGATGTATTCAATGAGATGGGCTCTTTCGAGAAATGGTTCGACTTCTCTTCAGTCTTGGAACAGAAGGGCGACAGCGATCGTATTCTGGAGAGGAAAAAGAGCAAGTTAGTCTCCAGTATGCACGCCATTCTCAAGCCATTCTTACTTCGGCGCCTCAAGGCTGATGTGGAGACCTCGCTGCCGAAAAAGCGAGAGTATATCCTGTACGCCCCGCTCACTTCCGAGCAGAAAGACCTTTACCGAGAGATCATCACCGGAACGGGTCGCCAATATCTCGAAGACAAGGCCTTGGAGCGCCTGACCAGCAAGAGCGCCAGCACCACGCGCTCGTCGAGCCTCAAGCGCAAGAGAAGTGACAGTGGACAAAGCTCACCAGCGAAGAGCGCAAAAGCCAGCAAGACATCCACCCCTGCCGCTGATGGTCCCATTTCTAGCCGACCCCGTCGTCGTGGTGTGACCAACGAGTACAAGGAGGTCACTGACGGAGAGTTTGACGAAAAGCTGCGGAAGATGGAGCTGGGTATTGAAGATGTTCCCGAAGAAGAGACTCAGCTGAGTGAAACTGAGCTTGAGGCGCAGGAGCTCGCTCGCAACCTAAAGCTTGCCAGTAAGTCTTAGTTAGCAAACATGAGTCACCTTATTAGATTGCTGATCTCAACTCACAGGGCAAGAAATTGGCCAAAAGAAGATGCAAAACCCAATCATGCAAGCTCGACTTGCATGCAATTCCCCGCACAATTTTTACTGGCCGTGGATGGGTGAATCCTCGACCGTGGATGAGACCCTTGTATCAGCGTCTGGTAAGATGCTGTTGCTCGACCGCCTGGTTCCCTGCCTCCTTAGTAAGGGTCACAAGATCCTCATTTTCTCCCAATTCAAAACCCAGCTAGACATCATCGAAGAATGGGTAACTGAACTGCGGTCTTGGGAATGCTGCCGTATAGATGGTGCAATTCCGCAGGAAGATCGCCGGGCGCAAATCCATGATTTCAACAAGAAGAACAGTCACAAGATCTTCTTACTGAGCACTCGAGCGGGCGGACAGGGTATTAATCTCACTGCCGCGGATACGGTCATCCTCTTCGACTCCGACTGGAATCCACAGCAGGATCTGCAGGCACAGGACCGTGCTCATCGTATTGGTCAAACCAAGCCTGTGATTGTCTACCGGTTAGCCACCAAGGGTACAGTGGAACAAACTCTTCTTGAGAAGGCAGACTCTAAGCGTCGCCTGGAACGACTGATCATCCAAAAGGGCAAGTTCCGTTCGCTTCTGGACCCCGCCGCTACATCGCAAGATGTGGATGAGCTGCGCCGCGCTCTCGGCGAGAATGAGTTTGAACGATTCGAAGTGGGCACTGATCCCGAGTCAATTCTTTCCAATGAGGATCTGGAGATTCTTACTGACCGATCTGAAGAGGCTTACGCTCGTGCTGAACAAGGTCTTGATCGCAAGAGTGCTGCATTTGTTGCTGTGGAGACAAAAGGGGATGCTGGAAAGAGCATCATCTCGTAATTCTGTGACATGTTCGGGGATGGCCAGTCAACGTGGCAATGTACAACATCTGGTGTCGCTGGGGTTTGTTTAGATCATGGTTCGCGATGGGCGGAGGTTTTGACCTGGCTTCGTGGGACGGCGTTTGCTGGTGCAATGCCAAGGGCGAATGTTTAGAGTACATGGTTGCAAGTTAATGTTTCTACACAATATAATGTCTAGATTATTTAAATGCACATTTTTTTCAATATTGAAACTGCAGTAGTATTGTATAATGTAAGAGAAAATCCATTTAGCGCCTAAGCTCCCTAACAAGGAAATGGCTGTACATGAGTTGAGGAATAAGAAAGCAGGGCAAGGCCGTATCACGTGGTTCCATCCAGGTCATGTGGTTGACACACCCAGGGGGGTTACCACATGCAGTGAGGAAAGAACGAAACAATGATAGACCAATAGCATCGCAAAGTAAGCTGTCAATCAACGCCGAGTTTTCTCATCTTCAATCTGGCTACGCAAGTCCGAGAGAACATCATGTCGTTGAGACATATGGCTCTTGAGTCCCTCAACCTGCTCCCCTACAGTCTTAACATCCTCTCTCAACCGCTCAAGGTCTTGACCATCCTTTGAACGGCCAGTACCTTCACGCAGCTCGCGCAGCTCGCGCTCTTTATACTCCAATAATTGAAGAGTCTCCTTCTTAATGAGGACCCAATTAGGCCGACCATCATTGCGTGATCCATCACGCCGCGACTCAGAAGCCTTGTTAGCAGAGGTAAGTTTACTCTCCAGCTCCGCCAATTCCCTGCGCAGCCGAACCTTCTCCCACTCCTCGTCTTGGATAGTTTCGCTGAAATCCGTGCCCTTGGGCTGGTAAGAGCCCTTGCCACCAACGCCCAGCCGGCTGAGGTAAGTGTCGCCGAATTTGGCTTTGCGGCCTGTGCGGGTCTCTGTCTCGCCATCTGCACCGTATCGCTGTGCGGGACGAACCTTATCGACTTGGTAATCGATCTGGTTGTGCTCGAAGGAGGCGCGCAATGATGCGGGGATGGTGCGCGGGATGCGGAATCCTTCGTGGCGGTAGTTGAGGATATGCAGGAAGGCAAGCGTGGCGTCTTTGTTGATTGCGGGTGAGGCGGAGGGGTTGACGAGGTTCCAGGCAGAGCGGACGTCCGTGTCGGGGACGTCGAGGGATTCGTAGAGCGATTGCAGTTGTTGGACTGTGTTCATAAATTAGCGGGGTGGGTTCGCTGGGAGGTTATGGGCGTTGACTCACATTCTACTTGGCCACGGCCATTTCGGTTGGCGTCGTATATCTCTGTGTACTTTGTCTGGTCGTTGGGCTTCATGTACCAGTCGAAGCCGTCCTTCAGGCCGAGGGAATCATCTTCGTCCTCTATCCGCTCGAACTGTTCTTGATGGCCACCAAGGGCGCGGGTAGCGTGGACAAGATGCGACTTGGACTCTGGGACGAGCCAATCTGGGAGGACATTGGGCACTTCTTGTAGTTCCTGTTCGGCGATAAGATGGCCACGTCAGATTGATTGGAGCAATGGACAATAGGGGAAGCACGACATACCCCGTTGACCAGGTCGAAAACTAGGCGCATGGCCACGCAGAACTCTTCAAAGTCTAGCTCTCCGTCTCCATCGACGTCGGCAATATCCCAGACCTTCTCGAGCTGGTCATCGCGCAGCCGGCTGTTCCTCAGCACGGAGGCAGCCTGTGAGCTGTTGAGGTGTTTCTGGCCATTTGAGAGAGACGCAAAAATCTCCCAGTAGCGCTCAATCTCCCATTGCTCGATCTTTTTGGCAGACATGATGAATGGAGCTCCGATGACTGGGCTGTGGAGGATGAGGTGGGAATGGGGGAGAGTCGGATTTACCTACTTCCGCCAGGGGCTCTGAGGTCATCTCCGAACTATACAACTTCTGGGCTTTCGATCTGATCATTCCTGAACATGCGATTTGCATCCAGCCAGTTTTGATACGATACGGTAAATGTGTAGGAATGATTGAATAGTTGAGTGTATTTTCTTTTCCCTTTTCTGCTTTCCGTCTTCGTCTCTAACCTAAGATGAATCTAAATCAACATGGAAAACAGTCCAGCTAAGGTTACTTGCTTCCAAGGCAATTCATATTATGGTTGTCGGTATTGTTTTCAATTCATCATCTCGATGAGTTTCGAATTTTCCCAACTTCCGCTGGGCTCAATCATTTGGCTTAGTTCAACACAATTTACCTATACCGACGGTCTTGGTTTGGAGCATAACGCATCAAAAATCTACATTGATGTATTTCGTCTATTATGATACATGATATCCCCGGGTATGACAGAGTTGAGTAGGGGAATGCTCTGGAAATCCTCATCCAGATGTCACTCAGTTGGCCATCAGTGAACAGCATGATTAATTTTTCCATATTATGAGCTCTTCTTCTCGTTGTCCGGCTCATTCTTTTTAGCCTTTGCAGCCTCGATCTGCTCGCTAACTTGGATAATTGCTCGCTCGGCTTCCAACGCGAGCTCGGGAGCGTCTAAAATTGTGGCTAGCTTCTTAGCATCTGACATCTTGAGCAAGATGCGATCTTCTTCACTCTGTTCAATTTTCTCGACGACCTCGGAGTGAGGCGTATCGATCTTGGCGCTGTCAAGCGCTCGGGACGCGCGTTTGGCGTACAACTGTTCTAGTGCAGGCAATGAAATGGGATTGAGGAGGTTCTTTTCAACAAGATGTTCAAGGTGTTTTGAACCATTCAATGCTGTATCTTGTTAGTGTCACAGCTCCAACATAATGAGGATCTTAACTAACCGCGCCAGTGGGACCAGCCCCTGTAGGCCACATAGAAAAAGGGAATGTTAGGGATCCTGTTGTATGTCAGTATCTTCGATCCGTGTTCTGTCCGCCTTCACATACACTGGCACCAGTCCGAAAGGTGCGGTAATGGGGGCTAGAACCAAACTCCACATCATCTTCTTCTTGTGAAGCTCCTGTCTTTCCGTCGCAATAGTGTGAAGCAGAGTGTTGATCTTTTCTTGTCGTATGGCGTTCCTGGGGAACAAGACATCGATCTTGGTTTCTCCATGTGTGTTATCAAGTCGCTTCTGTGTTTCGAAAGAGGGAATACTCTTGAGACCCCACTCCTCGTATGGTATCCGTTGCTGGACTCGGTTTCCCCAGGTCACCAGGTGCTTCTTCCACCCTTTTTCAGCTTCCTCCCACTTAGCCCAGGTCTCGGCTACCTTTGTAGTGACTCGGTCAAGGACTGAGAGCTCTCTTGCCATGTCTTTTTGGAGTGGCCGCGCGTATATGAGAACCCGACTGGTCGAGATCGGGATTAGGAAGAGGCGCATCGCGACGAGATCTGGTGACAATTGCGCGATCGCAGGTGGATGTGTGAATGAGATGAGGACCAGAGACGCAAGCAGAAAGCAGCCCAAAGAATGTCAATGGGATTATCAATGAGAATGTCAAAGAGATCGGGGGGTTGAAACTTTTGTGGGTTAACGTTAAAGGGATGCGGGAGGTGTAAGCAGGTTTGGAGACGTCATTTCCGCACCCTTTCTCGACTCACCCAACTTTGACCTCGGACACCTTTTGGGGCACTTGGAGCTCGACTCGCGGCACGGGTAGTGATGCGAACTGCTAATTGACGCTTTCCGACCTTTCCTCCCAACTCTCTCCCCTTCACCTACCATGGAGAACGACAGCGCTACAGGGCGTATTTTCGGCGAGAGGCTGGCAGAGAAAATCCCCCCGGCGATCCCTGAGACATCAGTTCCTACCCTGGGCCATCTGAGTATCGATACAGGTGCTGCTGTCCCCAATGGCGTCGATCCCATACCCACACCGGCGCGTGTAGACACCCAGGCAGCAGAGGAACTCGCCCACTTGCAGCGCTTCACCGTGCGAACTCTGCCTTGTAAGCTTCTACTCCTTACTTGGATATGATTATTAGCTAACAGTGGGACTGTCTAGCCTGGATCCGATCTGTCGAGGTCCATCCGGAAGAAGACGAAGAAGAAGATACTACTGCAACTGATCGTTTACTCCCACCGCAGCCAGGGAACGCATTTGTCGCCCAACACAATCACTCTCCTTACGCGTCATCCAAAACTCAACGCGCTGACTCCACTACCAATGGTCTATTCGAAGATGATTCTCTGCCAGTCAACCGTGAATCCCGCTGGGTTACATTCTCGCGCACTATCCAATACCCTCGGGAAGCTGGCAGAGAGGAACAACCTGTCACATCAGACTGGATGAACGAGAATCACGGTGACTACTCTCAGCCATGGCGCGGCAAGCACTTGGAGGGCGACAGCCCGGAGTATCCACTACACAGTGGAGGCCGAAGGGAGATTTGGTTCAAGCGCTTTCACAACACACTCCTACGAAGTCCGATGGTACCGATGTTGCTACGGCTGACAGTCTGGTGCTTCTCGCTGTCTGCGCTGGCTCTGGGTGGCTCCATTCAGCACATGGCTAACAGTGGGCATCACCCCCAAGGCCCATCGGCTTTGATGGCAATCATTGTGGATGCAGTCGCTTTGGTTTACCTGGTCTATATCACATTTGATGAGTATACATCGAAGCCTTTGGGTTTGCGGTCACCGTCGGCCAAAGCACGGCTGATTCTTCTTGACATCTTCTTCATTGTCTTTGATTCTGCCAATCTCAGCTTGGCATTCGCCTCCCTCTCGGAAGTGACAGGCTCTTGTACCGAGGCAGAGGTCAACCAGGAGATTGATCCTCGCAACGATGGTATCTGTGTGCGACAGAAAGCACTTGCATCTGTACTGCTGATTGCCTTGTTAGCTTGGTTGATGACATTCGCAATCAGTGTTCTTAGGTAAACAAGCCTCGCGTTTCCCAATTGACATACTTTTCTGCTAACACTTGACACCTGACCAGACTCGTGGAGAGGGTGACACAGTGAAATCTGTGTTGTTGTTCCTAATTTTTCAAAGATAACATTTGACTTCTTGCTCTCTTAGCGATCATTGCCTCACTACCTTTTGCTACACATGCAAGGCAGGTCTATCAGCACCATACAACGGGTCACGTTGAAACCAGGCCACATCATTAATGCTCTGCGCCTTTGCTTTTTCGTTTGGTGTCCCATAGCATATATCCCACTGCTTGCCAGGAGGATAGGCGCCAACCATTTGGAAATCCTCCTGGTTCCCATGCAGGTCCTTCCGGAGGAGATGTCCAACCCCTGCAAGAACAATGATCATCTCGCCGCGCTGACCAATCGGCTCGAATCGGTCGGGAATATCCTCTCCATCGAAGCAAAGACGCGCACTCCCCGACATGACCCCAAGAGTGTGTTGTGCGATGGAAATGGGTCTGGCTATACATGGTATTCACCCACTGTGGTATAACCTCGGCAACTTCTTCCCTGTGTGTCTCGAGTTCCGCCATTGTCGCGTTGAAGGCTCCACGGTAGATCATGAGTGGTTTGGAGTGCATGGATGTATTTGGGATGAAGCGCCATTTAGAAATTGGCGAATCGCTACGTGGATGTCTGACTGTGGAGTGATAGCCATGTTGAAGTACTGCATAGAACAGGAGTTTGCAAATAGAGTGTTTTGATATTCAAGATGACGTCAGTGTGTGGGTCCATATAAGGTTGCGGCGATTCGATACTCCGATCCTCTTTCTTCGCCCATCTTTAACTTAGATCCAGATCGACGTTGGATGGCGTGAGATTCTCTGTAAACTCGGTATCTCATCGTATATATATATATATATATATTCACCACTCACGTCGCATCCTCCTGATTGCTATGTTATTGTGTAGTTTGCCTGCTCCAAGGGCTGTACTTCCAGTACCTCCAGATGCAAGACCAGTGTCCATAGCATACTCTACAACACAGCAGACTCTCAGCCTTGCTATTGTGAATACGCTATTTCCAGAATTGCTCGACTGCGATGGGGTTCAGCTGGGGCCCTGCTACATACAGAGCTGCTGAATAGACCATAGATTCTACATTGATAGAACAGGTCATCATATGTATGTTCAAATTTCAAAATTGAAAATCATTGGTCTTACAAATCATAAATTGCTGGCAGAGCCATGGTTGCGAATGCGGTAATAGTCTAAGGAAAAATGATATATCATACGATTGTGATACCACAGGGACTGACTTGGTAGAACATGGACTTTTGGTACACAAATAGAGATGAGGTTATATCCAAGGAAACAAGTATAGCCAAAGGCTCACCTGTAAATCCAAAGCAAAAGAACTACACGGTCATGCAACAAAGATGTGCCCGATCAAGGCGATGATGTAGATTTGAAAGCTCCGCCACCTCACCGCCTGCGGCAAAAGGCCATCCCCACGCTGGACCTTCTGAGCCTCATCACTTTGCTCCCCTTTAGCTACTTGATTTCCCTGGTAAACCTGGCTTCAGATTGACTGATTAGGCCGCCCGTTTCTACCATCCTTTGAGTTCGCTTTGTGCCCGCCCCCGCTGCGCGCCGTTCCCTCTTAGGCGCCGAAGTCATTTGATCCCCTCAAGATCTTGAGGCGTGACTTGTGGCGCTGCAACCACTCTGAGGTCATTCGAAAAGGTGGGCTACTCTCAGTCCGCTAAACTGCACATCCTTTCTACTAACAACGTGCCGAAGATCTCCAACCTCGACTTCCCATCTTACCTGCAAAGCCGACCCAACCCGCCCCTTGCAATCGCGATGTCTCTCACGATGCCTCCGGTGCCCCATAAGGATGACCTCGAATCGACGTGAGTTTGTGATAATGATAGTCTGCTGGAATTATGGATGTGCAGGGTTGGCTAACTGTGCGCTAGGTGGTCGTTCCTTGAAGCGGGGATCGAGAGCGTAATGCTCAACCTGGATGCAGGTATCGATATGAAAACTGTGAGTGGAACCCCCAGCGTCTCGATATCTCAAATTCTGCAGTATGTTCAGGAAGCTGACTGACTCTGCGCGCTTAGTACATGGGTCTCTACACGTGTGTCCAGGTTTCGAATCCTCTGACTGCCGTCTAACCATACTTACAATCTATTCATAGGGCTGTTCATAACTTCTGCACCTCACAAAAGGCTGTTTCTAGTGGCCAAGGTCTGCAGGCTCAACGTGGGGGTTCGTCAATCTTTTCTTTCAACATTTTCACAATATTTTACAACGCCATCGGCTTGCGACCAGCGCTGACTTCATATTTAGCCCATCTGTTGGGTGAGGAACTTTACAAGCTACTAGGGGAATACCTTACTCGCCATCTCGCCGAAGTATACAAGCAATCACAGAGCCACACCGAGGAAGGCCTGCTTGGCTTCTACATCCGCGAGTGGTACCGATACACGACCGCCGCTAAATATGTCAACCACCTTTTCCGTTACCTGAACCGTCATTGGGTCAAGCGTGAGATCGACGAGGGAAAGAAGAATGTCTTTGATGTGTACACGCTGCACTTGGTCAAATGGAAAGAGGATTTCTTTGAGAACGTTCACGAGAAGGTGATGGACGCTGTTTTGAATCTGATCGAGAAGCAGCGAAACGGAGAGACCATTGAACAGTCCCAGATCAAGTCTATCGTCGACTCATTTGTATCCCTCGGTCTCGATGAGAATGACAGCTCCAAGTCAACTCTCGACGTCTATCGCACATACTTCCAGAAGCCTTTCATCGCCGCTACTAAGACCTACTACGAAAATGAGTCACGGCAGTTTGTTGCAGAGAACAGCGTGGTGGAATACATGAAGAAGGCTGAGGCTCGTCTCGATGAAGAGAAGTCTCGGGTTGGTTTGTATTTGCACCCTGATGTTACCAAGAGCCTTACCGATACATGCTTGGATGTGCTTGTCACTGCTCACTCGACCCTGCTGCGCGACGAATTCCAAATCTTGCTCGATAACGAACGCCAAGAGGATTTGGCTCGCATGTACCGCCTTCTTTCTCGGATCAAAGAGGGCTTGGACCCTCTCCGTACCACCTTTGAAAACCATGTTAGACGGGCCGGTCTTGCTGCTGTCGAGCGGGTTGCTTCCGATGGAGATAACTTTGAACCCAAGCTGTACGTTGATGCGTTGCTGCAGGTCCACACACGCTATCAAAATCTGGTTGATGATGCCTTCGCCGGTGAATCTGAGTTTGTGCGCTCTCTTGACAATGCTTGCCGTGAATTTGTCAACCGAAACCATATCTGCAAGGCCAGCTCTTCCAGGTCGCCCGAGCTACTCTCCAAGTACACGGATTCGCTACTCAAGAAGGGCTCCAAGTCTGCAGAGGAGTCTGAGCTTGAGGAGATGCTCTTGCAGGTAATGACCGTGTTCAAGTACATTGAAGACAAGGATGTTTTCCAAAAGTTCTACACAAAGTCCTTGGCTAAGCGTCTGGTCCACACCAGCTCAGTCTCTGATGACGCAGAGACCAGCATGATCAGCAAGCTGAAGGAGGCGTGCGGTTATGAATACACGAACAAACTGCAGCGTATGTTCCAGGACATCCAGATCTCCAAGGATCTCAACAACAACTACAAGGACTGGCAGGACAAGGTATTGGACGATGATGATCGCAAGAGACTGGCCGATGCCTCGTTCCAGATCCTAGGAAACGGGTTCTGGCCACTCAACGCGCCAACCACTCCATTCCTTGCACCGCCTGAGATTGTCAAGACTGCTGAGCGGTTCCAAAAGTTCTACTTCGATAAGCACAGTGGTCGCAGGCTAAGCTGGCTGTGGCAGCTATGCAAGGGCGAAATCAAGGCCAATTACATTAAGAACGCCAAGGTGCCCTACACCTTCCAGGTTTCAACCTACCAAATGGGTATTCTCTTACTCTTCAACGAGTCCGATACCCTTTCCTATACCGATATTGAAAAGGCCACCACACTGGCCCCCGAAATTCTTGACCCCAACCTCAGCATTTTGTTGAAGGCCAAGGTTCTCACTGCTAGTCCTGAAGGCGCCAAACCCGACCCCTCCACCACATTCACGTTGAACTACAACTTCAAGAACAAAAAGATCAAGGTCAACCTTAACATTCAGATCAAGTCTGAGCAGAAGGTAGAAACCGAGGATACACACAAGACCATAGAGGAGGACCGAAAGCTCCTGCTTCAGGTATGTTCCGATGAGCACCCCTTACGCCCATTAAACCGTTCTGACAATTCTTTAGTCCGCTATCGTCCGTATCATGAAGTCGCGAAAGAAGATGAAGCATGTCCAGCTGGTGCAGGAAGTTATCCAACAAGTCAAGTCGCGTTTCCCACCCAAGATCCCCGATATCAAGAAGAACATCGAGGCCCTCATGGAGAAAGATTATATCGAGCGCATGGACGGCGACGAAATCTCCTACATTGCCTAAACAACCTCAACTCGCCCAACCCCGAATTAACCCACTACATCGCCGTCTTGCCTCTTTTCTTTTTCTTTTGATCTACTGTTTCCTATCGTCCCATCTGGTCAGCGGGGTCCTGCTCTTCCATATCTTTCCTCGTTCACCGTTCATCAACGGCGAAGTAGAAAGATCTCGCACGGGAATTAGCTGTAGGCATGGGTAGGTAGTTCACAGGTGCACCAAGGCGGATAGGAGCATAAGAATTTCTCACTGTGTCTATTTATGTTTTATGTTTCCATCTTCATAGCGCTGAGATGACACCTCAATGATGACCTGGTTTTTTTATCTTGCTCTTGCTCTTTCTTGTTGGTCTTTTGTCAAACAGAAAATAGACAAATATTAATCTTTGCATCTAGTCTTACTGTTCATCTCATCTAGTACCATCGTAACTGTCCCAGTTGTCCGCGGTATGTGAGCGACCATGCTAGTCTTGCCTTGACAAGATCTTAGGGCGGCTGGAATCTGGAAGAAAAAGGCCGAGGAGCGGACTTGATTATCTAAATAATGACAGGAAGAAGTAATCGAGTAAAAGTTCGTTGCTGTGCATACCAAATGCAAAAGCGTATCAACAAGGATAAGATGCCAATGCCATAAACGAGAGATTCTCAGCTCCTCAATCCAAAAGAAAAGAGCATATGTACCGAAGTCACGTCTGTATTCTGATCTCATTAAACATCCTCCTTGACCGGAAGCGCAGTCAAAGATTCATCACGGGAATGTCCCCGGCTAGAAGGGGGCATATTCTCCTGTTCATTCAGACCCCCATTCCGAGTCTGGTCCAACTCCAACCCGAGACCCTGATTCGGCGTCAGAGCCACAGACGAAAACCCATCCTTGTCAAAGGTCTCCGCGTCCTCCTGTGCAACCTTTCCCTGCGTGTGAATCTGAGGCTCACTACCTCGGTCCTCTCTCTTGGCCCGCTTGTCCTCGGCTCCTTCCCCATAAGCCGGGAACCCCTGAGAAAGCGGAGACTTAGGGAACGGGACATCAGCAGAGTCAGATGTCGACGACTCATCCCTCTTGAATTCACCGCTCTCACGCCGAAGAAGCATACTACTCCATCGTTTCCTGCGGCTAACGCTGCGCGTTAACCCACCGTCTGTGGTGCTATCGATACTTCCTTCCCTTTTGTGCTGAACTGAGCGGCGACGGCCGCGGTCCCGATCTGCTTCAGCGATTTCCGTTACTACGGATAATGCTGATGCGGAAGGTGATGAGACACCCGGGCTGGTGGCTGCAGCTGCAGCTGCATTTGAAGTTGCGGTTGCGTTGAGACTCGGGCTCGGGGAGGCGCTGCGCTTGTCTTGCCACTCACGGCGTTTCTCGCTAGCCCATGAACCCCACGAGCTGAAATACGCGCCTGCTTTTTGGCTTGCTGCGTTCACCGAAGCTTGGGCTTGGCTCATGTCGACTGAAGCGCGGGGACGGGCATCCGAGTCGATAGTTGATGTGGAGATTGAAGGGGTTGGAGAGATGGGGGAATCTTTGTCTAGAGATGCGCGTCGGGATTGAGTCGATGCCTGTGCTTGTGCTTGGGTGGCTTTTTCTTCGTTGCGTTTGCGTTGGGCTTCGCGCATTGTCTCGATATCCGACCAGAAGCTGTTGAATGCTGCTGTTACTTTCTTTTGGCCGGTGGAGAAGTGGCGGTTGAGGGCTTCGCGGCCTTCGCGGACGCGTTCGTCTAGATGGAGGTCTGCGACTTGTTGAGAGACGCGGCGTTGGATATCCTCCATTGTTAGGCCACCTGCACTTGGGTGACGGGGCTCCGTGATTGAGAAGAGGAGAGCGTCAGAGGTGAGGCGGGAGAACAAGGCGTAATTTGAGGTTTTTTGCCATTGAGTTAGGAATTCCATGTTGAAGTCGGTCGCAGGGTCACCTTCTATGTTGTAGTTCTGTAGTTGAGTTCCACTGCGGTTTGATTCCCCGGCTGTGCTTGAGGAAAGCTCCTCGTGGTATTTCATCGATGATAACAAGGCCAGTAGATATTCTTCGAATTGGAGTCGGATGAATTCCTCGGAGCCCATGAATCCAAGGGTTTTGGGCCTTGAAGGGTGCTCCTCATCCCAGGTGTCGTTGACGATTTGCGTGAGCAGGTCAATCCAGCGCCTGTCGGCAGCAGAAAGGGTAAGGGCAGTGCGTAGAGAAGGAGAGTTGATGACGATGCTGTCTTCGTCGAGCTGTTGAATAGTCAGATATGATATTCTGTAGAAAATCAAGGCAACTTACGTTGATTAAGATATCACTGTAGCGATCCTTTTGCTGCAAGAGAAGCGAGTTGGTTGAACCCACCACATAGGATTTTGTGCCATCATCCGCCAGCAGATCCAGCAACTGGAGAGGGGTATAAGGTCCAAACATGCTTCCCTGGGAAGATTTAGCAGAAGCCCAAAGAAACCGTGCAGTCTTTCTCTTACCTTTCCAAAAATTTGTAACGGCAAACCCATGTATGCCAACACTAAAGGGTCAGCAGGCAATTCGCGATTCAATGCCTTGGAATGAACCATACAAGAACTTCTGTCGCTCGTCTTGAGAGACGAAGGTTTCTCGACAGTCTGAGAATAGGTATCGAAGGACGGATCCGCACAGTCCTGAAGACTATTTATAAGACCGGGTATTAAAGATATAAGAGAGAACTGAATCATGCACAGGCGTTCACAACGCGTTCCAAAGAAAAGCATCTACAATTATCAGCACAGTTCTTAAGGAATTGACAGGGGCCACAAACCTTGGGCTGCAACAGCAATCCTTTGAAGAGTACTAATGTCTGGTATTTGAATTCATGGATCATCTCGCGGAGCGAAAGACCTATCAGAATCAGTAAAGGATCATATACCCAAATCCGAGGGTGTTCTCACCTAAATTTTGATCTTTGGGACCATTATCATTCAAAAGGCTAAGCACAAGTCCTTCACGGAATTTCTGAACCAAATTAGTTCATTGTCCCCACTGCATGGCTATAGTTGACGCATACCTTCAAAATATCAATATCCGAAAAGTCACTGAGTCAAACACAGTTAGCCCCTGTCACCCTCCCACTCATTTCACAGGCTCGATTCAAGCAACCGCGGACAGCATGGCACATACCGTTGCGCAAACCAAGCAGAAGTAACAACAGAAAGCTTCTCTCTGAATTGGCCTACCCGCTGGGGCGTATCCGTCACAACAACCACAGCCTTCTGTACGGTCGACCGCGTGACATCAGGATGGCGATTGATAAGCAAGCTTGAGTCAAGCTGCCTCGAACAGGAGATACCGAATAACGAGGTTGCAGGGAATTTATCCGATGCCTTTCGGCAGAGTGTGAAGTACGAGAATTCCTCCGTCGACCTGTAAATCGAAGTGTTAGCCGATCTGGCGCAGAGGGTGTGTCTCAATGGTTTGTGGAAAAGTCTCGGTCAAGGAGTGAGGTATAGATAAGTCGTACAAATGCGCTCCGTCTGAGAGGGCCATGAACGGTAAAAGAGACCAGTCATTTTCAAGTGCCGGGTCTGTTCCGTCATCGGAAATACAGTGTTCGATCTCGGGGCCGCTGCAGATGTCTCAGTCAGTAGAGCTCATTGTGGAGCAGCCAGAGCTTGTTTCAAATGACAAGTTTCACTTGGACCGACTCCTGGAAATCCAGTCTTTGATTGCTTACCGTGCATGGTGGAAATCAATCACCAACACAATCGGGTCTTGTTTATGGGTAGCCATGGTGCCGGGGTCAAAGAAGAGGGAGTGTGGGTGGCAGGGGTGGCTTCAGGCGCTTGTAAATGATTCGCTATGGAAAGCGAAAGCAATGCTAGGGTATACCGAGGTTCTTTTCCTCCAAAGCCACAATATTTCCCATGAAGATGAAGATCGCAGATCGCGAAACAGGGGAAATGATATGGTTATCGCGCTCGTTCTGACTGGCCAAAAGCGTGGGCGGTGAATAGCCCCGCCGAGACCCTCCATTTACTGCAATTTTATACTTCTTCGAGGGTTTCAAAGTGTTGATTTGATCGAGTTACTAGGGTGCTTAGGGGGTGATTTAGCTCTTTGGAACTCTTATGGTATTGTAAATCAAAACTGCCGAACAAAGGTCATGATTGCCCATCGCTCGTATCAGATCCCTTCATTTCTCCGAATCACCAACCCATTTCTGACGACGCCGAATGAGCTATGGACAAAAAATTCCAGAAAGACAAAGACAAGGTAGAGAAATTAATGAAAAAAAAAAAAGATAAAACAGTGCCAACTTCACATCTTTTGAAGATTTCGGCTGGGGATATTGAGTCTGATATCAGGGCAAGGTGTATTATGGTGGACGCGCAACTATGCGAATGTCTGGCTGTCGTTACCCTGCACTGCGCCTTGCATCAAAGCCTGACCGGCCTCGTTGCCTTGTTCGATGTTATGGAAGTCGAGGATCTCGGAGTACCTGTGCAATGTTAGTAAAGGAGAGGACAAAGGGAACGGAAAGAACGAGCGAAACATACATCATAATCTTCCATGTATCCACGGGCAAATCGGCATCGTTGAACGACCAATCGAACTTTTCTTGTGCAGCGGGCTCATCGGTCGGGTCGTGGTAGGGAGTCAGGTACTCGTGGGCTAACGCATCAGGGGCTTGGATTCGCTGCTTCGGGTTGAACACGAGCATCTTCTCGAGCAGGTCAACCGCTAGATACACATGTTAGCCTTTTCCAGGTCGATTCATTCTAATTGTAGAGCATACCATCGGCATCAGCGTTCTTGAACTTATTCGCAAGCGGCTGGCGCTCGCGCTGTGGTAGAGACTTCACGAATCGCAGGGTCTGCGTCCTGTTAGCAAGTTTTTGTCTCGCACTGGAAGATTCACTCACGTTTTCGCTGCAGATGGTTTGAATCACGTCATCAGGGGGAGTGCCCAGCAGCTCAGTAATGATAGAGAACTGGTTGACATGGTCCTTTCCGGGGAAGAGAGGCTTGCCCTCCAGCATCTCGGCGAAAATGCAGCCCGCACTCCAAATATCGACCTCAACATCATACTTCTGCCAAGTAAGCATGATCTCGGGCGCACGGTAGTATCGTGTTGAGACATAGCCAGTCATCTGAGGGTCTTGGATACGAGCCAGACCGAAGTCGCAAATTTTGAGATCACAGTTTTCATTAATCAGAATGTTGCTGGGTTTGAGGTCACGGTGGACAACGCCCGCGGAGTGGACATATTTCAGGCCACGCTAGACATTGTTAGATTCGGATTGCTGCTGGTTCCCGTGGGTTTCTTACAAGAATTTGGTATAGGAAGTACTGGATGAATTGCTTTTCAAGAGGACGCGAGGTCAGGAGTCGGTGGAGGTCGGTTCCAAGGAGTTCGGTGACGAAGTAACTGCGGAAATTAGCGTGACGCCCCCACTTTCCGATAAGAGTGCGTACATGTCTTCCAGAGGCGAAATGAAAATATCACTCAAGCTGATAATCTGCATCTCGTCAGTACCTTGCTTTCCCGCTTTTTAGCAGTATGTGAGCTAGTACGAACATTTTCGTGGCGGAGATGCTTGAGCAGCTTCAGCTCCCGGTATGTACGCTTAGAGAGCACGGGAGTGCTGAAGGGCTTCATAATCTTCTTGACAGCGACTGGCTGGGCAGTCAATTGGTCTTTCGCAGAACTATCTCGTTCAACTCCCGGTTAGCACACTCGATCGCCTCGAGATATCGCCCTCCGGCGACACAGGACACCGGATGCAACGTACCAGACCAGTCCAAAGGCACCCATTCCCACCGGTTGCAGCTCGGTGTACCTACATCAAGCATTAGCACTCATCACACTGCGAGGGGTCTGCGGGGCTCTGCGCTTGCGTACCGGCTGGTGATCTCGAAGGTGGTACCAAAGATCTGGGCACGCACGAATTCTGCCATGATGAATGAGAGTCGTAAAAACTTGACGAAGGTATGGTGAGAATCCAAGAGATGAAGCCCAGAAGAAAGGGGCGTGAAGAGACAGAGTGTGTGGGGAAGTGAAAAGCGCAGAAAACAAGGAAGGTATGACGTTCGCGCGGGACCAAGTTTTGGAGGCTGACTAAGATGTCTTCTTTTTATATCCCTCCTTCAGGGCGGTTGGGGCTGTTTCGTGCTGTCTGCGTTCTCGATTGCCTGGGATCAATCTCTACGATTGTCTTCTTTGGTTCTTTCGGTTGTGCTCTTGCTCAGTTCGGTTCGAACCCCTCCCTCTGATCTCTCCTCCCTCACTCTCTCTCTCTCACACACGCACACACACACCATCGCTCCACCTACGTGGCCTAGACCGGACCAGATTCCGGCCTCGTTTTCCACCCATTGAGAAATAGCAACTTCTTCAATTCAGACTTATCATTAATTTGCGCTTAGCTCGGAGGGTACTTGGGCCCCGATCTGACCCCTCATCTCAATAGAGTCAAGATATACCTTTACTTAATCGAAGCTTCCTGCCCCTCCAGGGAATGATATCCGGTCTAGACCATGTGCATCTCTCAGCATATCAGATGCACCGTACATCTACACTAGGCCCCTTCGGTGATGTGTGACGTGGTGGGGCTTGGACGGTTTGACCAAGTCATCACCGCTATCTTCTGCCCCTTTGTATAGGGCCTTGGGCTCCTGTGGTATAGCAGAGTCTCGTGTGGATTTAGCCAACTCTACTCCCTGCCAGATCCAGGTGTTTCGTGGCTATCTCGATCATTGTCACGGATCTTGCGACCTGTGAAACATCATCTGCCACGCTACTGCAGGCATGTAACAAAGCCCTTTTGACGACCACTCTGACTGGACAATGCTGCACTTGCTTTTAAACTCTAGACATGCCCTTTGTGGTTTCATGTGTGTCCGGAGAGAGTGGTAAGTGATAGGTTATAAGTTATAACTTATATCTCTCTCTAGTCACGGGATAACTTAGCGTACCACGATTCACCCCTCCAATACAGTGAACAGCGTCTATAAATGTGGAGTGTTCACCAAACTCCCCCGCCTGGTGGAAGCGGGTTCAAGTCTAAGACAAAAGACCCCGAATTTGCGTCACTCTCGACAACGTTTCCTCCTACTGTAGACTAGGGTGCGCGGTTTAACCCCGTTCAGCCGAATCGCTTAAAGTCGACTGTCAGGGTTAAATCTGACAGAGAACGTGCCTGTCCCCCGGGTTTGGCCGTTTCCCAACCCCCTAGCTATTTTCGATAGACGGTTCACCCTGGATCTGCTACTCTGCTGGATCATCCTCCTGTATCTCTTGGTCCCATAACGTTATTTTCCAGTCCTAGAAAATAGAAGGCTAAAGGGCTATATAGACCTGAGTCAGCATCTCCGCAGCCATTCGCCCCCTCTCCCGCCCCAGCTATACTCCCGTACCTCCTTCCGATCTGGTCGCAAGTCTGACCTTACACCTTTCCAACCTTACCAACCTCTCACCTCTCGCGTACTGCCGCTACCTCGGATTAAATACCCCCCCTTGTGCAATCTTCCTCAAATTGCCACCCGTTGCAAATCTTGAGATCGGTCGCTGCGATTCGTCCCGTGATCTCTGTCTTCTCCTAAGGCTCCGGCCGCCTGAACCGGCAGACACCGCTCCTGCGCGCGATTGATGAGCCCCGTGCCTGCTGGCCTGGCACTCTAAGGCGCTCGCCATGGGGTCGTGTTTCAGTTCAGAGTCCGGCGGGGATGCCGATCAGAAGAAACGAAGTCAGATGATCGATCGCAAGCTAGAAGAGGACTCCAGGCGATTACGGCGAGAATGCAAAATTCTCCTTTTAGGTAAGTCCTGATCACAGAGTGGACGTGGGCCGTAGGCTGACGAAGGAACCGCAGGTTCCGGAGAGAGCGGCAAGTCCACAATCGTGAAGCAGATGAAGATTATCCACCAGAATGGCTACACCGTCGAAGAACTGGCGCTGTATCGCTTAACCGTCTACAAAAATCTCCTGGATTGCGCCAAAGCGCTCATCGGAGCCTACCACTATCTCCAGCTCGAACCCTCCAGCCAGAAGGTCAAGGATTACATCGGATTCCTCGAAGAGTACAACGTGGACCCGGATCCCAACACCACGCTCGATTCGAAAATTGGCGAAGCCATTACATACCTCTGGAATGACCCTTGCACATCAACGGTCTTGGAACATCAGAATGAGTTCTACCTGATGGACTCAGCGCCATAGTAAGTGCCATACCGCGTCACACCAAGCCTCAGGGACAAAACGCTGACACGCGATCAGTTTCTTCGACGAAGCGAAACGAATAACTGCCGCCGACTATCTTCCGAATGTCTCAGACGTTCTCCGCGCACGAACGAAAACCACCGGTATCTACGAGACAAGATTCACAATGGGGCAATTGAGCATACAGTACGTGGACCGCAAGACTTGCGAGTTGGGTCATTCTAACCAGTCACAGCATGTTCGATGTCGGTGGCCAGCGCAGTGAGCGCAAGAAATGGATTCACTGCTTCGAAAATGTCACATCTATCATCTTTTGTGTCGCATTGAGTGAATATGATCAAGTTCTCCTTGAAGAGAGCAATCAGGTATGCGAACCCATCAACTACCGATGATACCAACCCGGAACTGACCATGTTAGAACCGAATGATGGAAAGTTTAGTGCTCTTCGACTCCGTGGTAAATTCTCGATGGTTCATGCGAACAAGTATCATTCTCTTCCTGAACAAGGTCGATCTGTTCCGTCTGAAGCTACCCCGATCGCCCCTGAGCAACTACTTCCCTGATTACTCGGGTGGCAACGACGTGAATCGCGCTGCCAAATACTTGCTCTGGCGATTCAACCAAGTAAATCGAGCACACCTAAATCTCTACCCACAGTAAGTCCCTCCCTCGGCCTCTTGCGATATCTCCATTTTCCTGACTGGTCTTTTTCTAGTCTCACTCAAGCCACCGATACCACAAATATTCGCCTGGTCTTTGCCGCTGTCAAAGAAACAATTCTACAGAACGCTCTGAAAGATTCGGGCATTCTATGATCTCCTCGTCACCTCCATACTCGGTTTCGTTGCCACCTTCCTCCACACAACCTTACGACCATACACCATTTCTCAACGTCGCTTTGGTGTTCTTTGATACCACTCTCCCAATTACCCGAACAGCGCGACGACTCATACCCCTTTCAATTTCCGACGTTTCCACTTCACTATTCTTGCTTTTGACCAGCTGCCGGCGTTATGGCGCCTTTCTCGCTTCCAGAACTGATATCTCAAGCACTGGCCCGGGGAATTCCCTGTCTGCTATTTGCGAGGTGACATTGCTCCTTCCCCGGAGAATACCATGGCCCACCAGGGGTCTCAATAGCACGCATGTTAACCATTTATGGTATTCACCTCGAAATGTTTTTTTACTATTTATCTCTCACTGTCTCCCAATATAGCCCCAAACGAGCGTATTATCAACTCAAAAGTCGCTCGATATGTTGATTTCGACTTTTCTTTTCTTGTACTCGGATATCCTCATGGGTCTTTAATAGCCAACCAATGACTTGCTTATTTCTCTTTTCAATTTCACTTCTTCTACATGTTCGCCATATCTTTTGCTTCTGCTTCCCTCTATTCCAGCTTCATTCCAATGCATACCATGGCGGTTCCCATTCTATGTGCCATGTTTTGCTCTGATATCTATCTCCTTGTTCTTCTTACTGTCTTCTTTCTGGTTTCTTCTTAGCCTGTCCTCAACTTCCAGCCAGGAGTACTTTCAGTCCCGCGTTCAGATCTATTTTCTGGCTTCCGGTTAGTTCCGCGACTCTTCAGCTTTTGGCTGGCACTCAGGCAGAGTCCCTTTTCTGTCTGGTACAAGAACGGTGCTGGGCTATTGTTGAAGCTGATCATGACTGGACTCGTTGCCATGTAGCATATTCCGTGTCTGATTGCGATTTCTGTTGCTGTCCATTGGGTGTGTGGTGTCGGGCAGCTTTCTCTCTCACTAATAGCCTAAAATATCACAACCCAGTTGAGTGCTTTTCTTCTCGGAATATCTTGCTCGTTAGACCCTGTGATAGTGCAACACCTATCAGCTTGGTCGTATTGATCATATCCAGGCTCCAGGACCCCCGGCCGTGTGTCGCGTTCCACGTCCAGTCTTCCCGAGTCAGGCGAAGAGAAGGAGAAAGGAATCCCACCGCAGACCACACTTTCTCCGACTACGCCCCTCTGTCTGTACCCGTGCTCCAAGCCGAGCTATTTACTCGTATAGAAGCAGCCACGGAATTGTCTTTTCTTGTCGCGAGCTTGGGAAACCACGCAGACAGTCCCTACTCCCACGCACCTCGCACCCATGCACCTGAACCGCCACAGACATCATAGCCTCCGCCCAGCCCCGCTAGGAGAGTCGAGAGCTGCCTCCACTGCTTCGCGGGGCTTCGTCAGTCCCCTGTTCGGGGATGGCTAGAGCGGATGTTCTTTGATCGGAGGTGAGGCACTCCCCTGTAATATCACGCAAGTCTACACTATGACCGAACAAGGCTTTCACTTTCAGAATTAATCAAGATAATATTCCACTCTGGGGAGAAAAGAATAGAGAATAGATAATAGAGAAGAGAAAGAGAGAGAGAGAGAGGAGGGAGGGAGTAAGAAGAGGGAAAAGCACCCGATGATCTACACGGCCCCCTCATACCCAGTGCCAGTTCCAGACAGCTTAGCTTCCCCAGAAAGTAAATACGGCAATGAGCAGCGCCAGTGCTGGGTCTCGTTCGCCTGTGCAGGTCTCCATCTGCGCGAGGACATCATGCGGCATTGAGTGTGCAGTGCGTCTAGATGTGGCGTTCGCGGGGTACAGCTTACAGTTCAGCTTGAGGGAGAGGAGGGAAAGGAACAAAGAGAGACAGAGGAAGGCATTTGTGTATCTCTCTCAGAGGTAGGAATTCTCGAGATATCACGAATGGGATTTCGGAAGTGCTCGGGTAGGGAGTTTGATATGTCCCCAAAGCAGGGAAATGGAGATGGCATGATGTGACCAAAGTACCAATGTCTGGAAGTAGTGTTATAGTGTTATAGTAATAGTAATAGTTATCGTGTAGTGTGATAGTATTATCGTATTATAGTAGTATAGGTGATAGCTATAGTTGTATAGTTGCATTTTTGATAAGATGAGACCCGCATGCGGACGAGACCAGTGAATCGTCCACAATATCCAAGACCCACGACCTAAGACCCAAACTCAGCCCAGATAGCCCAGAAACAGGGCAAATCCAGGACAGTTGGTCCAAAAAAAGACCATGGCCTGACGGGATCCGAGGGTGTCACCAGAGTCATGACTGCATGAATGGCACTTCCCCTCTTTCTGCCTTTTCTTCCTTTCTTTCTTTCCCACTCTTCTCTACTTTTCTCTTGAATTTCATCTTCATCCTCTCTTCATCATGGCTGAACCTGGGCGTCGTGAGCGAAGACCCTCCGTGGGTGCCCCCATTGCCGATCTCCAAGGTCCCGTCGGCCCCGGATTTAGTCGTCCCAAGCACAAACGGACCTACACGGGACTGGGACCAGCCGAGATTAAGAGTGTAGAGGCCAGTATTCCTGAGCCCTTGCGAGAGGCGTGAGTGATTTCAATGTACAATGTCTGCCGTTCGGAGTGGGTGACTGACAAGGTAACCGGGCAGCTGGAAGAAACATGTAAGGAAACCAGTCTCGGGAGAAGACCAAGACTAATCTTTGGGACAGTCAGCCACAGAATTTACGAATAAAGAAGAGTTTGAGGTGAAGATTGACTGCTGATCATGGTGGACGTGGGTTGCTGACACTCAGTAGAAAGAGCTGGTACGCCACATTGAGACCACGCTTGCTCGTTCGCTGTACAACTGCGATGAATTGTGAGTTTTCTCGACCTTCTCAGCTTTCGACTTCCCAATTGATGTCTTTTAGGGCCGCATATTCCGGCACCGCGCTTGCTTTCCGGGACCGGTTGATCATTGAGTGGAACAAGACGCAACAACGTCAGACTACCACCGACCAGAAGCGAGTCTATTGTGAGAGTCTTCAGTAATTGCTAAATCGAAGAGACTGCTAATTGACTCTAGATCTGTCTCTCGAGTTCCTCATGGGTCGTGCGCTGGACAACGCCATGCTGAATGTGGGACTGAAGGAGGCCGCTCGAGGTCAGTATTGCAACCTGTGGCTTATGGCAGTACTGACCCACACTAGAGGGATTGAGTGATCTCGGCTTTCAAATCGAGGACGTGATCAGCCAGGAGCACGATGCGGCGTTGGGCAACGGTGGCCTAGGACGTCTGGCGGCGTGTTTCTTGGACAGCATGGCAACGCTGAATTACCCTGCCTGGGGATATGGCCTGCGGTACCGGTATGGAATCTTCAAGCAGGAGATCATCAATGGATACCAAGTGGAAATTCCAGACTACTGGCTTGACAATAACCCTTGGGAGTTCCCCCGACACGATGTCACGGTCGACATTCAATTCTACGGCAACGTGAAGAAGTATCAGGGAGAGAATGGCAAGATTGGCCACTCATGGGAGAACGGCGAGATTGTTCAGGCTACTGCATATGATGTCCCCATTCCCGGATACGGTACCAAGACCACCAATAACCTCCGCTTGTGGTCCAGCAAAGCCAGCAGTGGAGAGTTCGACTTCCAGAAGTTCAACGCTGGAGATTACGAAAGCGCCGTGGCAGACCAGCAGAATGCGGAAACCATCTCGGCCGTTCTCTACCCCAACGATAACCTCGAACGAGGAAAGGAACTCCGCCTGAAGCAGCAGTACTTCTGGTGCGCTGCCTCGCTGTTTGACATTGTCCGACGGTTCAAGAAGACCAAGAGAGCCTGGAACGAGTTCCCCGAACAAATCGCCATCCAGCTCAATGATACCCATCCTACCCTTGCCATTGTAGAGCTGCAACGCATCTTGATTGATAAGGAAGGTCTGGAATGGGATGAGGCGTGGAATATCGTGACCAAGACCTTTGCATACACCAACCACACTGTCCTTCCCGAAGCACTAGAGAAGTGGTCCGTTCCACTGATGCAGAATCTACTCCCTCGTCACTTGCAGATCATCTACGAGATTAATCTGTTCTTCCTGCAATCTGTGGAAAAACGGTTCCCCAAAGATCGGGAAATCCTATCTCGGGTCTCCATCATCGAAGAGTCGCATCCCAAGATGGTGCGCATGGCTTATTTGGCCATCATCGGTTCTCACAAGGTCAATGGTGTGGCTGAATTGCACTCGGATCTTCTCAAGACCACTCTTTTCAAAGACTTTGTTGAGATTTATGGAGTCGACCGCTTCATGAATGTCACCAACGGCATCACTCCTAGACGTTGGCTGCACCAAGCTAACCCAAGACTGTCTGCTTTGATTGCGGAGAAGCTTGGCAGCTATGATTTCCTGAAGGATCTCACTCTGCTTGACAAGATCGAAGCATTTGTCGACGACAAGGCTTTCCGGGCCGAGTGGGCTGAAATCAAGCGGGAGAACAAGGCCCGACTGGCCAAGCATATCAAGGCCACCACTGGGTTTGACGTGAACCCCAATGCTCTATTTGACGTGCAAGTCAAGCGTATCCACGAGTACAAGCGGCAGCAGCTCAACATCTTTGGTGTCATTCACCGCTACCTGAGCATCAAAGACATGACCCCCGAACAGAAGAAGAAGGTGGTTCCTCGCGTTTCGATCTTCGGAGGCAAGGCTGCTCCGGGATACTGGATGGCAAAGACAATCATCCACCTCATCAACAAGGTGGCCGACGTTGTGAACAAGGATCCAGATGTCGGTGATCTCTTGAAGGTGATCTTCATCGAGGACTACAACGTTAGCAAGGCTGAGATCATCTGCCCTGCCTCGGATCTGAGCGAACACATTTCCACTGCCGGTACCGAGGGCAGTGGTACAAGTAACATGAAGTTTGTTCTGAACGGAGGTCTGATCATCGGTACCTGCGACGGAGCCAACGTAAGACATGACCCACACCACAAGCATACTGTATCTATCTCATACTAACCTTATCCAGATCGAAATCACCCGCGAGATCGGTGAACAGAACATCTTCCTCTTCGGCAACCTCGCCGAAGACGTCGAAGATCTCCGTCATCGCCACTTCTACGGCGATTTCAAGATCGATCCTCAACTGGAGCGCGTCTTCAGCGCAATCAAGGGCAACACGTTCGGCGACGCTGGCGACTTCTCGGCCCTGACCAATTCCATCGAGGAACACGGCGACTACTACCTCGTCTCGGACGATTTCAACTCCTACGTCACCACGCACGACATGGTCGACGAGGCATTCCTCAACCAGGAGGAGTGGCTCGCCAAGTCGATTAGCTCCGTGGCGCGCATGGGCTTCTTCTCGATGGACCGTGTGACCAACGAGTACGCGGATAGCATCTGGAATATTGAGCCTCTGAATGTCAAGGACGATGAGTAGGGCATTAGTACTGTCAATAGTCTGTGGCCTTTCCGTTTGCACGTTTTATAGTTTTATGGCTTTGCATTCTCATCCGCATAATCAATTTGGTTTTTATCTTACAATTCTGTAATCATTACAAAGTTATGTAAAAAGTCCCTTGATCCATCATATAATCTTAATTTTGAATTCGACTGATCTATCCAGGACTTCATCTAAACAAAACCGCCCGGAAGATGCTATCTAGACATATCATTAACCATAGCTAACATTGAACACGTCACCTAGTCCACGCCACCAAAGAAGGGGTGGGGAAGCACAAAAACTCCAAGCTGAATAAAACCAAGAAACAAACTCAAGCCTCCTCCTGAATAGTAGAAGGCTTATGGCCATCCGACAAAGCAGCCGTGGCAGACGTACTCGGTGCGGAGAAAGTCTCCGGCCAAAGGAACATCTTCTCCTCCTGAGAAGGCGTCGCACTCTTCATAAGGGTCGGCACAGCTTCCTTGGAAGAAATCCGTCTCCACATGTTCGCACGAGGATTATACCTCACCGGCTTACCCACGCCGCCGGTCTTCTTCTGATCCTCGCGCGAGATGGCCTCCACGTCGCGCTTGACATCGGCAAAGGTGTCGAACGGTGTGTAGGAGATGCCATGTTCCAGACAGTGTTCTTCGAGGCGGAGACCGCGGCGCGCGAATAGAACGTCTGCTTCGCGGGCGGCGGCTAGGTCGCTGACGCCGTCGCCGATGAAGACGATTAGGGGGATTTCGTCGGGCGTGCATTCGGCCTGAGCTTGTTGTCTGGCGGTGTTGACGCTCATAGCTTTGTCGTGGCCTGATTCTGATTCGTCGCGCCAGACGGGTTTCCAGGGGCTGCCGCCTGTGATTTGGACGTCGTTTGCAACGATGTCGATTGTGGAGGCCTGGTGGGGGTTGGTTGGTTAGTTTGGGGATTGGGATGGACTGGACTAGGTGGCATACCTCTTTCTCGCCGAGGAAGATGTCAAGGACCCGTTGCAGGATGGGCTTGAGACCGGCGCTGATGACGTTGAAGGGGAAGCCGTTTTCTTTACAATATTGGTGGAATTCTTGGAACCCCGGGTCAATCTGGAGGTTCTTTTCCATGACCTCGAAGCCATCGCCAAAGGGCATTGTGAGAGATCCCCACATGTCGTCGGAGATTTCGCGGAAGGATCGTTCGCCCGTCTTGAATTGTTCTTCTAGTTTGTTGCGGTAGGCTTCACCGCAGCCATGGTGGTCCACTAGGATGTGGCCAGTATCCTGCATGAAAATCGTGCCATCAAAGTCTGGATGTGGTTAGTGTCGGTCATATTTTGGCTGGGTGGTCATAGGATGGGATTGGGTGGAATTGAGTAGGATTGAGACATCTTAGTCCAGGGTGTGGCTGCACAGGACAGGGATATGGCTTAGGGCTGGGATTGCATACCTGAGAAGATAATAATCTTTCTCCTCTGATTGGGTTGGATGTCTTGGATCGCCATTTTATAGAGCTATACAGTATATACGATGAGTGGGATGGAGATAGAGGTGTAGAGAAAAGGAAAAAGCGGACAAGGGATCCTAAGTAGGCGTTCGTCCAGACTCTTCCTTGGTCTGGCCGTGGCAAACAAGACAGGGACAATGACGTCGACGAACGACATCAGTGTGGGCCGTCGAAGCGGTGGATCGTGCCGTATCAACAGCCTCTGATTGGCTGGTTGAGATGCCGGGCCCGAACTGCCGTCAGGGCATGTCCCGATGGAATTTGATTGGTTGGAATAAGTGGAGTACAAATGGGGCTGACATCTATGAAAATACATCATACATTGGCAATATATCTCGTAGGAGGTCAAGTAATAGGATCTAGTTCGCGGTCAACTCAGTAATCCGACGCTGTAGTTCAGGCACTGCTCGTAGCTGCAGATCCAGCTCTTCCTTCTCACTATAACAGAGTCAGTAACGTGCATTCATAGATCTCGGCCAACTTACTCTTCCAGTTTCAGCCGTCGTTCCCAGTCCAGACCGGTAAAGATGTAGCCTCCTTCTCCGTCAAATTGCAAGATCTTCTGGTGGTATTTCCAGAGACTCCGACGATGCGAAACAGTCATGAGAGTGGTACCCAACTTCTTGGCCGTCTCATACATGACTTTCTCGATCTCCAAGGTCACGGATGACGTGCACTCGTCCAAAATGGCGAACTTGGGACGGTGATAGAACAAACGAGCCATGGCGATGCGCTGTTGGAGACCGCCAGATAAGACGTCGCGCCATTCTTCCTCCGCATCCCAGCCTCCAGGGCGGTCTACGACGGATGCGATCTCAACCACAGAGAGAACCTCATAAAGGTCGGCATCCGTGATTCCCTTGGCACGCATCTCGCGCACACTATCCGGGTAGATAACTTGCTGTCGCAGGGTTCCACGGGATAAGTACGGTCGCTGTGGGATATAGAAGATATCTTGAAAAGGGGGCTTCTTCACTGTGCCTCCGTACACCGGCCAGAGCCCGCCCAGAATCCGGAAGAGAGACGATTTACCACAGCCGTTGGGTCCGACAATCAAGAGATGTTCACCGGGGTGAACTGTGAAGGACAACTCACGCACCAGGACGTCTCCATTTGGTGATACAATTGGTACGTCGGTGAATTCAATCGCATCGCTCTCCATGACTTCACCTCGGCCAGATAGTACAGCTGCGTTCTCTTCAGTTGAAGCAGAGGACACCAACTTCTTCTCGAATCGACCAGCAAGCAGGTCGTCCATGACTTCCAGCAAAGATGAGACTCGTGATGTGTAGCCAGCAAGCTCTGAGATCTCCTTGTAAGAGAACATCAAACGGCCAAAGGCATCTGACGAGGAGAGCAACATCCGACGATTCGTGACAAAGCCTACCATAGTCAGCCTATACGATAACCAGTTCAGAATCAATTGTACTCACTTTCTGTGTGGTCTGCCATGCTGTGAGTTGTCTGTCCAGGGATCTTGAAGAAGACAGGCACACTGCAGAGAATCAAACCCAGAGCACCCCAGAAATACTTGATCACAAAGTCCTCCATGAACCCATGATACAGTCTCCTGCGCAGAATGCGATTCACATGTTTGATAAGAGTAAAGTAACCCTTGTCCAACGTATCCTTCTCAGCTTCGTGGCCATGGTAAAGAGCCACCTCTTCATTGTAATCAATGAGTCTTGAGTGCAAAAACCGGAATTCACCCTCCAAGCGAGCCTCGTCTGCCACATATTTACCAAATGGGGGAGTCAACATGCGCATGACATTGGCTGAGAGTTGCACGAGTAAACTCATAATGAACAGTCCTTCTCCTCCAACATTCTTCGACAGAGAATAGTTGTATATCGCCATGTCGAGAATTGGCTTGGCTAAGTTGGAGTATAATTCAGCCAGACTATCCGAGAAACGAGAAACATCAACCGTGACAAGCTGGTCGGGGTTTTTGATGCGGTCATCCAAGGCGGAAATAGCATAGAAGGTCATATTAGACAAATACTTTTCATGAATATAATCGGTAAGACGTTTGCGATAGCTTAGCGCGAGCTTGCATTGGTGGTATGAAAGCTAAAAAGACAAGTGATCCAGTCAGCAAGCCGGTCGCAAGCTCGGTGCTAGCCGGATAATCCATCATCGTCACCAAGGACTCACCATGGAATTCGTGAAAGTGGCAGGAACAGCGACAATCATCCACCAAACAAGACCCAGCAGGAAGTCCTTTCCCTTGCCGCGCACCAAGTTGCTCACGAGTCGTCCATCCAGCTCAGCTACATACAAACTGAGCAGTGTACGCAGCACTAGGAATACACTATGACTAACCAGTAAGCGTAGTTCCTTACTGCGCCAACCCGGGATGACGATCTTTAGCAAGCGAAACAAGTTCTTAAAGAACTCGCGGTTGATCTCAACCCTCTTCTTGCGGGGCTGTTCTTCTTCGCCAAGACTGCTGGTACCGGGCCGTCGGCGGAGCTCGACTTGCTGGGTCGCAGCTTTCTGTTCGGAGATGGCATTATGAATTCGTTTTGCGAGTGCGGCAAAGAGGGCTAGGTAGACGGCGCGGGAGATGCGGGTGCGGTTGCGGAGGTAGAGGGATGTAAGGCTTGAGACGATGTGTTTGATGGAGCGCTCGGGCGGTAGCAGTGTCGACTGAACGGCCATGACGATGCTGGTTTTGCTTTTCAGCCAGAGTCTGGAGCATACATGACCGTTCACGATGGAAGGTGGAAGAGTCGAGGTGAGTTGGGGTGTAGAGCAGAGGAGAGGGAGAGATGAGGAATGACGGAGGGCCTGACATGTGATACCCCAGAAACCCGGGGAAGTTCAACCGAGGAACGGGAACATGCGCATGTCCAACATAACTACTTGCACATACGCAGTACGCTTATTTCATAAGCTAAGATGCGATTCAAATACTCGAGGGCCAAATAATATCTACGAATATTTATTGCAATCGTTTTTTCTCGGGAACCTTATGAAATCCGCCATTTCAGGCAACTTGGTAATTGCAGCATTACATGTGTACGTATACAAAGAAAACAAAACGGTGAAGTCAAATGCTGGAACAGACTGTCCCCTCGTGTCAGTCATATGTACAAAGATTGCTGGCTGCGATAGATGAATAGGCACGCGCGCATAGGTATATACAGGTATTGGGAAAACAAAAATAGGTTCAGATCAGACGTAAATGTAAAGCTAAGGAGACTTGGTCTCTGATTCACCAGAGTCCTTCTTATGTTCGGGGTTGGTTCGATGCCGAAGGCCACTGTTGATCTGAGCGGCGATCTGGGATTGCTTGAAGCGTTCGAATCCTTCGGCATCTTGTTGCTGGGCAGCCCAGAGTTCGTCGACAGTGGTGCCGAGTTCCTCGAAGGCTCTGTCGGTTTCGATATTGTCGAAGTTGGAAAAGGCCTGCTCGTTGTGGAGACGGTCGAGCTTCTGTCGAAGAGCGGCGATATGGGAGTTGTCATTATCTTCATCTTCTTCGCCAGACCCGGGGGCGAGGGAAGGCTTGAGGAAGTCACGGCGGAGGTTTTGGCCAATGCGATGAATGTGACCCTCTTGAGAGGTCATGGCACGAGAGTGAAGAGAAGTCATAGAGCTGGCGCGGGACAGGCGGACAGCAAAATGGTCTCCATCTTCCTCATCGGCTCCATTCTCGTCAACTTGACCGTTGTTGAAGTTGCCACCAGTAGTCACGGAACCAGTTCCATCCTCATTGGAGTGTTGAGAACTGGAATCCGGAGCTGAGACAGCGGGTGCGGTTTGAGGAGTGATGCGAGTTTCTGGGTATTCGTCCTCGAAGCGCTGAATCATCCTGTGTAAGGTGATATCCAAGAATTGCAAACGGCCTGAAGAAAGTCGTTAGCATAAGTCCTTTCACATTCCCATTTTGGTTTGATCGAGATGGGAGACCAAAGGCACGCAAAGATGGATAAAACAAGTGAGGAAAAAGGAAAGAACCGTTCAACTTACGGTAATTCGCGTCATTGCCAGCACGATCCTCGCGAATGAGAGCCGACTGGATACGAGCTCTGATATTCCGGGCCGATTCAAGCAGATTCTTCGACATGTCACGGGGCCGTTTGGTAACAACACTGCGAGACTTGCGGCGTCTGGGAGTGTTGGTACCACTAGCCGGTACAGATTGATCCCCGAGAACCTCAAGGCCCTGCTGTTGATCCAGATTTCCGAGACAAACACCCAATGCCTTAACCACCCCTGTTCCACTAATGACGTAGTCCTCGTCTGGAGCCGCCTCGTTATCCTCATCACATGGCTCTTCGGAGGCGATAGTATGTCCGACAATGTGCTGCAGAATTTCGGGCACAGGAACCTCCTTAGTTCCAATATGATCGCAGGAGTCGGAAAGCTCCTCCGCAATGGCACCTCCTTCGAGATTCCGTAGCGAGTAGGCTACGATCTGCGACGCCAGAGCTTTGACAACTTCATTGTTTTCAGCGCTGGGTATATCGATATCGACTGCAATGATGGTTCGCGAAACACGGACCGCGACCATCATTGATGCGTATAAAGCGCATGCTTCTTCCTGAGTAACAGCGTCGGTGGTAGAGGCAAGGTTCTCAATTTGTTGGTTCTCCAATATATTCAAATGGCAAAGACTAGGGCACTCGGGTAGCACCTCGGCGAGACCAATTACATGGTCTGATGTCAGGTCCACATCTGCCAAGTGGAAGCGTTTCAAAGAGGTCATTTTCGGTAAGAATCGACGGAACATTCCAAGAGCATTTGGTTGGGTAGAGAATAGCTCGCGGTTGTGAGAAAAGTCGATGAAACGGAGGTTGTGGATTTGAGTAAGAGCCTGGAGCAGTGGGCAGAGCATTGACGCGTTCAAGGAGCAATCTGCCAAACTCAGAGCCAAAAGTGGCTGCTCAGGCTCAATCGCATTCGTGATAAGATCAAGATCATCCTTGATGGCATTTCCACCTAAATCCAGGCCTTCACATTGACCAAATTTGAGATACTCGACCACATGTTCCAGGCCCTCTCGGGTCAGACCATTGTTGGCAAAGCCAAGTCTCCGCAGGCCCATCTTGATACTTGCCTGGCAAATTTGCTTGACGACGTCAACCGAAGGATAGCACTCACTCATAAGCAGTTCTTCAAGATGATCGCCGCCAAAGCGCTCTGCCAGGGCACTAGCGAAGACAGCACTCACATCAACTGTCTGTGTTTGACCTGCACCAGAACCATCAATCTCAATCTGGCCACGAGGGAAAGGAATGCCCGATAAATCGATCGCTTTCAGAGATTTCGATAAGTGTATAAAAAGACTGATATGGCGCCATCCTTCCCGTCCAATCTTAGGATTGTTCTTCAAAGAAAGCTTTTCCACGACACCATACCGTTCATGATCCTTCATACCCGGGGACTCAGGTCTTCGAGATCGTCTCCGTCGGTACCGCATCTGTTCCACTGTCTTTGTAGAAAGAAGACCTGCAAGAAGGGCCCGTACAGATACGTCCGTCAGTGCGCAGTTTTCAAGAATCAACTTGCGGACTGGGACAACAGCAAGCCAATCACTGAAAGTCGTCAGATCCTGGGATGTCATCGGAAAGTTGCTAAGGTCTAAAGCGGCCACTGTGCCAGGAGATTCAGCCAATGTCGATGAAGGTTTCGAAATCTCGTCAACCACTCTTTTGAGAACAGGGGTTTCGCGCAGCTGACAGCATCGGCGATAGATGCGCACCGGGTCGGTCGTTGGGTGACTTTGCGTTTTTGACTTAACTGCACCAGGCGGTGATCCTTCGGTTTCTTCCTCGTCATGCCCGGCATCCAGTTGCAATGGCACAGAGCCATTTGCCACTGCTTGGCGCCGTTTTCTTTCCTTCCGTTCTTTGCGTTCTGCCTCCGACCGTTTCTTCTTCTCTTGCTTTCTTGTTGGGTCAACCCCTTCGCTATTTGGTGCAGACTCAGTAGAAGGTTTAGGCGTAGTAGTGTCTTCGGGGGAAGATGGAGACTGAGTGACCGCATCGCCTGTAGCCGGAGCAGGAGTCGGTAGGGACGCGTCCTCTTTAGCCAAGACAGCTTCGGGGTCTTTTAAAGCTGCAGCTTCCTCGCTATCTTTCGACTTAATCTCCGCCTTCTTAGACTTGTGCGTGTTCGATTCGGGGAGAGGCTGTCGTAGTTGGTTGGTCGGAGGAGCTTCCTCGTCGTCATCGCGGTGTGATATGCCCGCGATTTCCACATCTACACAGAAAGCTACACGGTTGAGCTTGGCTTGGTCGAGATCTGGGACTTTGCATCGGTGGCGATTCTGATCGATGTTCATCACACGTCGCGGACAGATGGAACCATTGGCATTTAACTTGGGCAAGCCACCAGAGTTAGAAGAAAACTTGCGCAGAGCATTGTGAATGAAAGATGGCCCTTTGGGGGATGTAGATGTGAAAGGGTTGGAGTCGTCTTTCTTTTCCTCTTCCTTATCTCTCGGGGAGTAGGCGGCACCAAACGGATTGTGTGTGTCAAGAGGGGAAGTCGTTTTCGGACTCGCGGGACTAGCCTTCAGGCTGGATTGCGACGGCGGTGTAGATCCGGATGAGAATTTGGAGCTCAAATTGGATATCCAAGAGTTTCGTCGTCCAATGGGCTTGGGGTCGCTCTTTCGCGAGGCCGGAGACGGTGTGGATGTTTTTGGTTCCTCAATCTTCTCTGGTGGTTGTGGCTTCGGCTCTACTTGTGCTGCATCGCTCTGAGATAATTTCCGCTGTTCCGAGGAAGAGGGGGTTGTCGGTTTTGCCGGGTTACTGTTGGATCGATTTCTCCGATGGGATTTAGGTGGAGAGGATGCCGGCTGTTCTGAACCAAGTTCGGGTTTGGGCCTTTCAGTAGTTGAAGTTCCTGAATTCACTGACTTCGTGCGGGATAAGTGGTCTGAGGTAAGGGTCAGATCAGAAGCACCCAGGACAGCCGTACCCCGGATTCGAGAAGCCACTTGCAAAACAGATCAAACATACCTTTCTGTGAATGATGAAGCCAGCTCACATCCACAGTCTGGACACCCTCCATATTGAAATAGCCTCGCTCGATCTGAATGTCCAGAAAGATTGTTTCCGCGGCAGCCGTCGGAGTTGGTCAGTGGTGTGGCGTTATATGACGGGAGTGATGAAGAGGTCTAAATCGTATGACGCATTATTGAGTGTTTCCCCACTTCTCATGGATGATCGCAAGGCGCGGATTTGAAGAGACAAATCAAGTGGACAGCACTAAACCGCACCAGACAGCAAATGGAAGTGCCGCAATGATGTGCCGTATGATCTGCGACCGGGTGATCCGTTAGACACCGCTACAGGGAGCAATAGAGCATGATTGGAAGTAACGCAGGATGCATGGTGAAGCAGAAAAGGAGATCATTAGAAGAAAAAGAGCCAGGAGACTCCGGATGGGGAAGTTTAAGCATGGGAATAAAGTGACATAATAAGGTAATTGGATCGGGGGGAGGCTCCACTTAGGCACGTGAGCTCGAGTCCCGTGTCTCCACGTGACACGGCAGGTACGGTATGGTAATGAGGCTCTGTGAATTACAGGGATTCCAGGTAACAAGAACTTGATATCTATGACTTTGCTGGGGAACTAGACGACTATATGCTGGTTAAATTGACCCTAGAAATATCAATGCTAGAGGATTGAAAGACCGTATGCTTCTTGGATCAAGATAGATCTGATAGTATGATTCACATGCAAGATTCTTGGTCGGCGCCTGCTAGTGAAAAATAGCTCTTCAAGTCTCTTAATTATTCCTATTACAGTGGATCCTACACTCACCGATATTTCATGTGCATATTCATATTGAAAGGTTCATGATGACCTCTCTTTTTCCCCCTTGTTCTCTCGTTTCAGTCATATACATATCATAAAATGGGTATGTGACAGTAATCATAGTCTTGCTGTTTGCAACAGGTATTGCCTTGCAACAATCCGAGACAAGCCTGCAGGAACAGGTTCCACTCATATCATCTCATTCAGCCTTAAGATACTTGCAAACTATTGTCGGGTATCTCTGCCTTCTTACTCTCCAACTTGTCGCCTCTCGAGTGTCACGCGCCAATCTTGGTCGGAAGTCTGGGGCAAATACGGAGTAAGCAGCACTCTATCATCGGGAGACTAAAACATAACTCTATGAATCCCCTTGGTTCAGAATTAGCATATCGGCTGCTTTGAATGTCCGCATTACAGCATTATCTCATGTGAGATGAGCAAGAACTTCGCCATGGTAGTAATATCGTGGGAAATGTTTCGTATCAGTATCGTAATAATATTTGTAAAACTCTCTGTAAAGAGGCCTAACGACACAAAGCGGAAATGCTTGTGATAGTCACGAGTGCCACCAAAAATAGAGTATATGAAATACCTTAACAGGATAATGATACCGGTGAAGAACAGTAGACCGGAAAGCAGAGGCAAATGCGGGTGCAGTTAATATATGGGCCAATGTCGAAAGTCAGCCATTGGAACCAAAGAAAGGAGGAACTCAGCCATTGAGCGGGCGGTCATTGGTGGTAGGCCAATCCGGAGTATGTTCGCCTCTCCGGTGGAGGGAAGCACGGTCGATATGCACCCTAGTGCTTAGGGTCGGGTGTGGGGAGCCGACAGCATTTTCTTGTTTTGAATTACAGTGTCAATAAGTCTTATTTACAGGTGTACATATGAAAGACGAATGATCGTTTCACGATTTTACATTCATAAGAGAGTGGTAAGCTTACATCTGCATCTGCATGGAGTTTAGTCCTTGATTAACTAACCGGCTTGTGGAATAAGACGGCTTAGGATGGTGGTACCATAAGGTGATTGCATTGTGTTACCACTGGTAGCAAATATTGACTTACAAGTACCGGTGTTGAATGCTTGGTAATAATTAAAACGCACATAAGAGACGGGTATCCGCGATGAAAACGCCTAAAAACGCCCCGCTAGGACCGAGTGTCCTGTCGATGTAAAAGAAAACGCATCCGAAGGGTATGCGATGAAAGAAACAGTCATCACAGCGTCAAGGGAAAGTGGGCCATTGCGCACTAGCAACGGACCAAGATTCTACTCCAGACCGGGGATATTCTTGAGATACTCCCAACCGTACTCCTCCTCTTTAGCCTCAGCCTCCATGCCCAAGGCAAAGCGGTAGGCGCGGACCTCGTTTTGCAAGCCAGAAATGATTTTGGTGGGGAGGTCGTCTTCTTCACAGCGCATGCGGTGGGCGGTGCGGATAACGCTCGCACAATTCAGGAACTGGGCGTGCCAGTGGTCACGATCGAGGCGGCTTTCAAGGTGGGCATCGCGCTCGGCCTGGAGGAGGTTGTTGTAGTGGCGCTTTTGAGCGAGGTAGTGCATGTTGTTATTCTGGCAGTAGTTGCGGATCTGCTCAACCATGACTCCGACGGCGGTTTGGAATTCGAGGATCATGTCCCAGTTCTCGTGACGGTGGGCCTTGTGGTTTGCCGAAACGGACTTCTCCTTTGCCAAGGCGCGCTCGAGTTCGGCGATGCGGGCAGCTGCTGTCGATTAGTATCTGTGAAGGTAGAGAGGGCTTTCTGAGGGGTTTGCATACTAAGGTTTTCACCGGTCTGGTCGCCAGAGCGAGAGCTGTCGGTGATGCCATTCTTCTACAGACCTGTAAGCTCAATGTCGCGGACCAACTGTTATCAGATTCCACCTACCATGATCTCCTCGGCGTTGGACACGATGTTCTTGGTGACATCTCGGTTGTTCTTCAGGACATCGCTCAATTCGACGACCATCTCGTAGAGATGGTGCAAGTCCATCTGGTGACCAGCGTTCATCGGAATGCCGCCCATGCCGCCCATGCCGCCTATGCCACCACCAGCGATCTGAGTGGTGGAGGAATTGTGAGAAAGGGCAGGAGAAGGAGTTTGGCGAGGAGGGACATTAGGCACGGCATTACTATCAGCATAGCCAGTGGAGCCTGTAAAGATGCCAGCATTGGGTGCGTTGTTAGACATGGTAGTGGCGTTCATAGAGATGTCGGCGTTGTCAAAAGCGCGGTTGAGTTCGTCGAGGGAAGGATCGTTAGGGTTGAACGTTCGGGGAGTGCCGTTATCCTCGTCGTACCAGGAAGCGTGGTTCTGAACACCCAAGATCTCCGATTGAAACTTCTCAAGGTCCCGGCGAGTAACGTGGGTGGAACGACGGCGATGCCCACGCGCAAAAGGCGCCTTGGAAGTGGAGGAAGAATTGCCGCCCTCGATGGTGGCGGATAGGTTGATTTCAGAATCGCTATCGATCGCGGTCTCAGAGCTCTGGTCAGAATCACAGGTCGGGGAGCATTCAACCAGCGTGTTGTGCTGGGGGCTCCCGCTAACCCCAGATGGGACTAGACCTGCACGTGACCTGGCTGGCAACGGGCGTTGGCCCTCGATCAGCTCCCTCATCTTCTCGAAAGCATTCATTTGTGAATGAAGAAGGTTCCAATTTGGGCCCAAGAAGAATGTGATTACCCTTGCCCTTCGAGGAACCGGTTTCCCAGTCTGTCGAGTGGGGCGAAGCCTATTTTCTTCTCGACCGACGGAGAACGAGTGTGTAGGTGTAATACATCAATGACGGTGACTTCAACCCGAAACGGACCCCAGAACTAGATACTTGCGGTTATTTAGTACGTGTCTGCATATCAGAATACAACCTGAGTAGCGATGGCTACAATTGCTATGTTTTATCCTTTTCGATTGGGTACGATGCTGTGGTCGTAGAAGATACCAAAGAAATATATACAATGGGCAACGGCATTGTAACCAGGACAACTATGAGCTACACATCACGTAATTCCATCGAAGTCTACTATATGAGTATCCAGATTTTAGTGAGTTCAGTTGATTCCGTATTGATATCGCCAATAAATTCATTGTATGCTATTCAGCATGGGGTATTTCAGTTTCGTCAAGACATGTCCATCAAGGCCTGCAATCTCTGATCAAAGCCAGGTAGCGAGTAATCGTGAGTTTCAGGGATATCGCTGCTTTGCTTCTGCTGTGCAATCCTACCTCCCACCCTTGCAACCAGCATCCGCATTTTCTCTAATTCTTGAACAAGCTCACCATCCTTGGTGATAAGGTTGGGCTGAATATCCTTTAGAGGATCTTTGAACGGCTCAAGGAGGCGTTGAAGATTCTGCAATTGATCGAGGCGTCGTTGGCGTTGCTGACGCTGACTATCCAGGCTAGCCAGGCGCTCACGGAGCTGCTGGTATCTGTACAACTGGTGTCAGGCGGGCGGATGTACAATCGGGGCTAATCCGACTGCATTGAGAACTCACCTGGTATTCTGCTCTTCAGTTGGACCCTGGCCTTCCAGCTCAACAGGTAGCCCTGTGATATTCCTGGGTTATGTTGGTCAGAACCTCGATATGCTTTACGTGGAGCCGGCTTGGTCTCACATTTGCCTTGACAAATCTGTGGTCTTTTCAATGCCTTGGGCAAATAACCTTTGACTACGAGCATCCTGACTGACCGAGGTCCAGTATAGGCTTGCAATCTGTTGGGCAACGTGATGTATGGCTTGTGATGAATAAACAATGCGGTTGTGCTGCTTCGCGGCGGCATTGACTGTGGTGTGGTTAGCCTTACGAACATCACAGTGTCATGAAACCCCGAGCTAAAGCTCTACGGAAGACTGCAATTAGTGCCCTGACCTTTGTGTAGGACATCTTCAATGACCTTGTCGTTCAGATCTCCCTCTTCGGTCTCGGTAGCATAATTTCGCCAGTCTTCGGGTAAACCGAGACTTTCGGAGAAGATGCGTACTTGATTCCAGATAAAGGCAGATTTCAGCTCAAATATGGTCCGAGCAGACTCCATCTTGACATGGTAAAAGAAACACTGGAATCTCGCGCGATCCTCAGAAAGCGCGCCTTATCGATAAGAGCCCATCACGTGATGTCCCCGCAAAGGGATCAAGAATTGCATCTGAACCCGGTTCATATTATGTTGAGATCTCCTTGTGAATATCTGGATAAAAAGGTCTACTTCATTGATGCCCTCTCCAGTGATCCAACAGCGCCTGTCAAGGTGGGGAGCATATCCTCGGTCTAAAGCGCAGTGATCGTCAGTACCTCGGCAACTTGACCGACTCCAGACTCCAGATTGATTAAGTAGTCCAGATCCCTTCTGAACGAATTTATTCTAGGACATTCAGCTTTTCGAGTCAAGCTCAATCAAGAATACCTCGAATTTCCTTCTAACACCGCTTATCATTCTGTCGTAATTTCAATATGACAGAGACAAACCGACCGGTGGGCTTACTGTTCGACATTGGAGGTGTGTGTGTAAGTCAACAACCAAGTACAAACATTTGAATCACAGGCACTGATTAAATTATAGGTTGTATCGCCATTCCAAGCAATCCTAGACTACGAGATTGCCCAGAATATCCCTCCAGGATGGGTCAATTTCAGCATTTCACGAACAAAGCCGAACGGTAGCTGGCATAAGCTGGAACGGGGCGATATCAAGTTGGATACAGATTTCTTCTTGGGCTTTAATGCAGACCTACGAAACCCAGCTCTATGGGAACAATTCCACCAACAACTACAGAGAAAGCAAGGGACCAGCTCCACCACCATCCCTCCCTTGCCCACGGTGGATGCCGAATGGCTCTTCTGGGAGATGATGCGGGTCTCACGTACTCCAGACCGATACATGTATCCGGCTCTGAAAAAGCTCCGAGAGTCTGGTCAGTTCTTGATGGGCGCTCTTTCCAACACTGTCATATTCCCCGAGGGACACGAATACAACAAAGATGTCTCCGGAGTCAAGTCGCAATTCGACTTTTTCATTTCTTCAGCACATTCCGGCCTTCGCAAGCCTGATCCGAAGATCTATCAAGTGGCGTTACAGGAGATGGATACTCTAGCTAAGAAGCGGGGACTGCCCGGGACCAACCCCAATGATGTTGTCTTTTTCGACGATATTGGGGAGAACCTGAAGGGAGCAAAGATGGCTGGTATGCGTACGGTCAAGGTCACCCTTGGCAAATCTCAAGACGCAGTCAAGGAACTGGAAAAGCTCACTGGTCTCCAATTGCTGGAGGATCAGGCACGGCTGTGATGTATATGGGATTTTGTATGTTAGAAAACTCCCAAATAAAGTATCAGAATAGAAAGAAACTTCAAGTCACCCATCTGAATAGTTCTGATTTATATTTACAAATTTTCTGAATTTGTGGTGAATTAATTAGTTCCGTGGGGTTTCCCCGTACCAAAAAAAAATCGATGTTCTCGTCGCCGACCCCAAAACCGACGGGAGATGCAGCCACGCGCTAAGCGAAAACCCGCACAAATTGGGCCTGCAAAATTTTGGATCTTCTTTCTTGACCATCCCTCGACACCTTCGACACCGTCAAAATGGTGAGTTGAATATGGCAAATGCCTTGATCTTTATTTCGTCTCCTTTTGGAGCCGGGTCCCTGCAAGCTGCTTCGGCGTGATCTCTGAAGCGTTAATTGCTGACTCGTGATGTCTTCTACAGCCTTTCACCAAGAACGTCAAGAACGATGCCTACTTCAGGTGAGTTATTTCCACATTTTCTGATCTATTACAACATACTAATATTTTTTCCAGTCGCTTCCAGACTAAGTACCGCCGTCGCCGTGAGGGTAAGACCGACTACTATGCTCGCAAGCGCCTGATCACCCAGGCCAAGAACAAGTACAATGCGCCCAAGTACCGCATGGTTGTTCGCTTCACCAACCGTGACATCGTTACCCAGATCGTCTACTCTGAGATCTCCGGTGACAAGGTCCTCGCCGCTGCCTACGCCCACGAGCTCCCCCTCTACGGCATTGACCAGGGTCTGACCAACTGGGCTGCCGCCTACGCCACCGGTCTTCTCCTTGCCCGCCGTGTCCTGAAGAAGCTCGGCCTTGACGAGCAGTTCAAGGGTGTCGAGGAGGCTGACGGTGAGCACACCCTCACCGAGGCCGTCGAGACTGAGGACGGTGAGCGCCGCCCCTTCAAGGCCTTCCTTGATGTCGGTCTCGTCCGCACCTCCACCGGTAACCGTGTCTTCGCCGCCATGAAGGGTGCCTCCGACGGTGGTATCCTCATCCCCCACTCCGACCGCCGTTTCCCCGGTTACGACATTGAGGACGAGTCCCTCGATGCCGAGACCCTCAAGAACTACATCGTCGGTGGCCACGTTACCGAGTACATGGAGAACCTTGCCGATGAGGATGAGGAGCGCTACAAGTCCCAGTTCGCCAAGTACATCGAGAACGAGATCGATGCTGGTGACCTCGAGGAGATCTACACTGATGCCCACAAGGCCATCCGTGAGGACCCCTTCAAGGCTGACGAGAACGCCGGCCCCAAGAAGTCCAAGGCTGAGTGGAAGGCCGAGTCCAAGAAGTACAAGGTCCAGAAGCTCACCCACGCCGAGCGCAAGGCCCGTGTCGAGCAGAAGATCAAGGACCTCTCCCAGTAAGAGGGTCGCTTCTTATCTTTCTCAAAAGTTCCAAAATTCAAGAGGGAATTGGCTACTGCCGGCGTTTTTTTCGATGTGATGTAGTTTGACGGATCATGGACATACCACTGTGTTTTTTTTACGAAAGGTTTTCTGGGAGCAATTAGTTCGGTGTTCATTCTCAAGGCAATTTCTTTACTCAGTTCTAACTGCTCCCGTCAATGTCCAACAGTCTTGTTCCCTCACGTGCTTTCCCTGCATCTGCTTGTAGATGGGACCCGTAGTCGTAAACCCTCCCGTATTTGCTTCATTCAACAAAGGACACGCCCTTGATAAATACCAGTTCGTCTCAATCGACTGACTCGAAATACTCGACAATGCCCGAAGTAAACGTATCATGAACCAGACTGCCCCACCCACGATCCATGCACCGCCAGCTTCGAGTACGTGATGACCACAGTCCAGCAGAAGATCAAGAATACATAGCGTCTCAATATTATACCCGCCTCACATCATCTAGAAGGGGACCACTTATGAACAAAAGCAATTAATACAATAGTACCCATGTTCATTATTAATGTTCCGGGAGACGCTAAAAGAAAGAGGAATGGATGATCCATCGTCCTCTCCGCCTATAATCCCAACAACCAACCAACCCAATGAAGAGATATCAGCAACACACGCACGCAAGCTGGCACAAAGCCTACGCAGACAACCACGATTGCCCATGGTGTCTTGAGAACCCTTCTCTACGCGACAATGTCGGCCCCCCAAGCCGACCGCAGTCTAAGCTGCGCACTCGGGTGCCAACTCGCAATGGACACAGCAGGATGGAGACTGCCTCGCCTAGTCTCTCTGTTCATGCCCAGCAGCAGCCTATGAAATACGAACAAGAACATCAAAATGAAGAAGAGCACTATGAACATCAATCGCTCCCTGAGGGCCAAGTCGCCGATTCTCAGGTGGAAAGTCACACCCCCACCGCTGACTTTGCTGATGATGATGCCGCGCATTTTGAGAATGACGTCGCTTCCCACGACGTGGAAGACGCTAGTCATGTCAATGAACAGGAGGGGCAGAGTTTGAATGAGGTCGTGGACGATAGTGTTCTTGGTGCAGACCGCCAGTTCTCTCCGGAGGTATCCGATGATCGGACGACTTCTGAACAATGAATGCTTGTTCCATCGTGAGTGTCAATCCGTGTATCGGATGGTCTTCAAACTGCACTGTTCTCTTGTTTGCTAACATGTTTGTCACGTAGCCCGACGAAGTACTTCCGATGAAGTCATGCTACCAGCGGTTGCGAGAATAACACCATGTTCTTTCAATAGGTTGAAGCTGATGAAATTTGGTGATGTTGAATATATTGGATATTAGCTATATACATTGTAAATGATTAAAACTTCTCATGATTCCAAGACCCTTTGTACTGAATATTGGAGTCGTTCAGGCGAAGTGATAATGTTCCATGTTGACATCGTCACCGAGATACCGAGTCACCTCTGCTGCTTCTTGAATCTTGCTTTCCTGATGTTCAAATTCTGGAGATGCTCGTAAGATTTCTCCTTGTAACTGCGAAGTCGATTGGGCCTGGCCGTATCCCGTACTTTGCTGGCTGAACCAAGATGGCGCGTAAACTGTTTGGCAAGGCTACTATTGACATGGATCACATTTGAGAATACAAAAACAGCATTAGGGGAAATGAGTGACGTGTCAAGCAGTTTCTGCCAACCGCTACTCTCGAATATGCTTGGAAAGATATTCGCAGATTTCACTAAATCTCTTCCATATCCATCCAGCTTACAACACAGTATACATACTCGAATGTGCTTTGAAGATGTGGCCAGGGAACAAGCTGAGGATATATCTGACAACTGGCTAACTCAATTTCTCGAACATGATATTTTGAGACCGATCGGAAATTTCATGCTTGACCACAACGGAGGTAGTGGGAATGAGTTTGCTATACTCAAAAAAGGTTCTTATAACATCTCGTTGCGATTGAAAGACGAAAATGTAGCCACCGTTATCCGCTTTTCGCAGCCCGGTGCTGTCCTTTTTCCCGAGGAGAAAGTTGTGAATGAGGCCGCTGTGATGCGATTTCTTACGGAAAAGACATCAATACCTATTCCTTCTATTCAGCACTCAGGAACAAAGAAGGAGAGTCCCCTCAAACTGAGCCCATTCTTTATGATGGATTATATCGAACATGACACGCAATTGTACGACGCTCTCAATACTCCGGGATGCCCAATAGAGGAACGCGGAGTGTTAGACCCAGATATCGACGAAGACAGGCTTGAAATGCTATATAGGCAGATGTCAGGTATTCTGCCTCAGCTTTTCGTGCCCTCTTTGCCGCGGATATGATGTCTCAGCCAGATCGATGGCTGTACCTGGGAAGTTACACGCCGGCCTTTGTCTATGAACATGAATGAACTTGTCGGACAGAGAGGCTTGCCACGGTCGAAACTTCCAAATCTACATTCTACATTCACCACAACTTCATCATATCTCGAAGCTCTTGCAGACCTTAATATTGCGCATCTGGTTCATCAACAAACGAGATTCTGTGGAATCCGCAGACGACTGTCGACGGAAATTTGTGGCACGACAGCTGTTTCGTAAGCTCGCTAAAGAAAAGCGACTCACTAATCTCTCGCTCGAGAAAGGACTTTTCAAAATTTGGTGTGATGATCTGCGACCGGCTAACGTGCTCCTTCATGAGAATTTGCAAATTGCCGGCGTGATAGAGTGGGAGTTCACATACGCAGCGCCCGCTGAATTTTCTCATGCGCCGCCGTGGTGGTTGCTTATCGAGAAGCCTGAGTACTGGTCAGAAGGCCTCGAGGACGGGACAAGAGTGTTTGATGATCGCCTGAAAACATTCTTTCGGGCGATGAAGGATCACGAAGATACAGCGATCTAGCAAGGTCGGCTGAAAGAGGACCAGAGACTCTCTGGGCACATGTATCAGAGCTGGGAGAGCGAGGACTTTTGGATTATATATGCAGTGTTGCATAGCTTTAGCTTTGATGTAATCTACTGGGAGAAAACCGATCCACGTTTTTACGGGCCTACTGAGAACCCCGACAGAGCATGGAAGAAGACACTCGACCTACTGGCCGAGAAAGAAAAAAATGAGATGGAACAACTGGTGGAAAGGAAGCTGAAGGAGATGGATACCAGGATTCTAGCGTGGAACCCGGATGAGTATACTGTGGCTTTTCGCCAGCAATTGAAGAGACAGAGAGAAGAAGCAGATGAAGAGGAAGTAAGAGCAGATGAAGCACATAATTACCAAAAGAAGGAGATGAACGACGCGGAGAAAAAGAGTCGCGAAATCGAAGTCTGGGGATTGTCAGGGCCACATACATTAAGCGATCAGCTGGCCGCCGCCCGTTTGTCTAGCTAGTTTCAATCATAGTCAAGACGAAATCTAAACCAGAGACTGAAGAAGAAAAACAACTAATTCTCTTGACATAATATAGTTGCTGTGTTTGTGGCTACTATTCAGGATTTACTATAACGATAGCTTATATACTTCATCTACCCCGGGACCCGTGGACAATAAATACACTTGATTAATGATATAGCTTATCCTCTTGGGCCCGACCGGTCAGCTTCGGATAGAGACGCTTGAACCTTGCCCTGTGTAGATCGAGTGGACGTAAAGACATGCCTTTTTCATCTGGCATGGAATACGGAGCTGGAGCATAGTATGTGCGGATCAAAAGATCGGCTATGCAACAAGCATATGGCCAAAACACAAAGCAAAAAAGCAGAGAAGAGCACTAAAAAACCTCCTTCGCCCTTTAATGACTTATTTTATGTCATAAACATGGAAGGTACGCGGTCGATTAGGCATCCAGATAGTTCCAAGTTCACAAGGGTAGTTTGCGCAGCAAATGTTTCGGCCTCGTCATTGTCCTTTGGCCCCTGGAAAGGGCTCTTGGCGACAAACGCAAAAAAGGATCCGGGAATTTTGCTACGCAATGATTTCGGCCGATGTATTGAGGCAACCCCAGAACGTAGCATGTTCCATTGCTGCTATTGGCTTGTTGACTTTATATGGGTCCGCATCGGCCGACAGGACTTCTTGGCGCTGTCTTGGTTGTTCAATAGCTTGCATTTTGGAAGTTGTAAATGTATCTATGCTTGCTGATCATGCTAAACAGGCCTTTGAAATTTGGGAGCCTTGAATAAGTTATAGGACGGAGGGAACACTCCCAGGTTATCGTCCGTCAACCTCGAAGAAAAACAGACCACAACCTAGCGCCATCATGTACCTCCTATGGTGTTTGAGCATCATTTTCTTTGCACATCAATCTTTTGCGCATGTTGCAGCTGTGAAAAATTCTCTGCAAGGCATATTATCGACCGACTTATCCTTCCAAACCGGAGAACGACCAGGCCAATCTACTTCCACTCAAACGCCTTTGTTAACGAAATGCTCCCTTGACTTGTTTGATCTCAAGAGAACCGACTATAATACCATATTTGATGGTGGTTATGGCTCTGATTTGACCAACATCATCCTCACTCTTTGTTCCGACGAGGGTAAACAAATACCTTGGAAGAGGAATGCTCGATTTGAGCCCTTATATCTGGATCAGGTGGCCGAACAGTGTTGCTCAGATACTATCAATGGAGTGGAACGAGATTCATTCATGGCGATGGAACTGGATACGGAGTCTCTAGGATTTCTATCATTTTGGAAAATCTTTTTCCTTTCGGCTTCCACTTTTTGTATATTGTTCATAGCGAAGATGGCTTATAGGCAGAAGGGGGTGCAAAAAGCATAGTTAAAAACTACAGGATATACGGCCTCTTACAATAAAAAGACCAAGAGTTTCTGTTTATCTAACTGCTGTTCACCGTTCAACGAAGACTTTAGCATTCAATAAGCGACCAACAAATCAAATCCAGAGGCTGTCCTCTTTAGGTAGTGGTTTAAAGCCGATCAGATAGTATAAACTTTCTCGGCTCAATTACGGCTTAATTTCGGAAAAGCTCCCTTGCATATGTCTTTTCTACTTCTTCGTTGCCTGTAGAAGAATTCCCGAGTTGGCTTGGCGTCACTTACGGCACAATATTCATCAAGTAATTCTAGGATGGCCAATTAGAATGACCAATTAGGGTCTTAGTATATTTAACCAGCCTGGTTCTACCTAAATTCCATAAAAGTTAAGCTAGATTCCCTTGCAATAGAGAAACCAGCATGAATTGATGGCCGCAATGCCCAGGTGGACATGGAAGCTATGAGGATGACTAACACCCTCGCCGCATTCCGCCAAGTTGCGTGCATCACCTCTCAACTCTCTTTTAACCTCACACTTGACTTATGACAGGCATTGAATATGCATCTCTCTGCTGCCAGTCGTAAGCGGCCTGTAACGGCTTGTACAGAATGCCGCCGTAGGAAGCAAAAGGTGCGGACAACTTTGATATCTATCGGGGTTCGTTGCTGGTTGCTAATTCACCAATAGTGCGACCGCTTGAGGCCATGCAACATCTGTACCGGACGAGATGTTCCAGAGAAATGTACATATGAACACTCCGACAGGTAAGAACTCGATACAGTCCATCACGATCGTACCGCAGCTTTCGTATCATGCCATGGCGTTTACGTTCAACTAACACTTTCGACTGAAGATTCGATGAAGCATCGATCATCAGAGCGGAACTTCCATCGCCGCAAAGTTCATTATTGACAGCGGACAACGGTCGAAATTCAACCCCATCCATGGAACAACCCCTTCAAAATCAAATTGGATATGCTCGACCTGGCGGGGAAAATTCCTTGTCAGAGCTATATGAAGTCCGTTCCAGATTCCTTTGCCAGCCGCTATTCACTACTGACAAATATGGAACAGCTGATGGGAGAGAGTCTGGAGCAAAAGTCTCAAAATTCCACACACGTACTGCCCCTGCATCCACCAACACTGCGACTCTTTTTAGATCTCTGTGCCAAGTTGCCACCTGAAGCAGTCACAAGAGAGCTCATTGAGGTTTACTTTTCAGACGCAAACTGGTATTTTGCTCTGCTGGAAAAGTATTACTTTGAAAAGCTTTACACTTCCTGGCGGACTTTCAGCACTCAGCTCATGGAAAACGGACAATCTAGCGGATTGCCTCCGGATCTTCTCCATTTCCCGGCATTGATATTCCAGGTTCTTGCAGTTGCTTTGCAATTTGCCCCATTAGACTTACCCTGCCTCCGGTATTTAGGAGTTGACAGCTTCGCTGCGCGTGATAGCGTATCTGGTGACTTTTCGGAGAGGGGTGTGGCGATTCGTCGCATGATGGAAACAAATGGTCCTACATTAACTACTGTACAAACTGACTTGATGAGGGCACTTTGGCTTAAGAATTCTAGCCGAGGTAGAGACGCATGGCACGTACTAGGTGCTGCAATCAGGTGAGACTCGTCGATTACCAATCAAGATTTCTCTAACGCGATTTTCATCAGAACGGCTCAAGATTTGGGACTTCACAAACAGTCTAAGATCTTTCAAAAACCATCATCTCCCTTGGAAGATACTCTCAGCCAACTATGGTACGACGAGTACAAACGTAGACTATGGATAAAATTATATTCCTGGGACAGGTTAGACTCCGATCTATGCTGCTACTTGTTTGTGCAAACAGTGCTAATGAGTGCAGTCATATGGCCTTTGGTTTGGGCTGGCCTCGAACTATCAATAGCAGTGACTGTACAATTGTGCCACCGCTGGACCGCGATATACCGGCAGATCCATCAACAACAGTACCAATGGCTCTATTTCCAAATGAACCACCGTCATCTTTCACGCCTCATCTCTTTCAGTACAGCGTCTGTCAACAGATCCATGAAGCCATGTCACAAGGTGCCCATAAAAAACACCCTGAAGACTACACTATGGTTGAGACTCTCCATCACCGTATCCTCGCGTTGCTGAGTGCATTGCCGCCAGTCCACAGACCGATGAATCCGGACAGATCTTGGGATTTAACCCACGTGCATATTCCCAAACAGCGCCAGCAAATAGCCACAGCCGCCCATTCATTTTTGATGGCCCTCCACAGACCGCATTCGAGGACAAGCGCGGTAAGTCGCAAAGCTGCCATTGAAGCCGCATTGTGCACATTGGATGCGCAAGAGATCCTCTGTGATCTCATGGCCACACGGTATTACAGTATCTACGCCCTCTCCGTCTACACGGTCGAAGCCGCTATCTTCCTCTCTGTCACTATTCTCGAATACCCACCTTCGGACTCTGTTCTATCACATCGAATTCAGCGTGCACTAGAGAAGGCCATAAGTCGCCTCGAACGGGCCCAAGACAGGGTTTCTTTAGCAAAGTCAGGGCTGTACATCTTGAAGCTTTGCTACTCAAGAATGCAACCCATGCCACAGTTTCAGAACACCCTGCCCAGGAATTTTGCTCCACAGCCTTCGCAACTCTTGGATCGTGTATCTTCTGGAGAGCCACACATCGCTCAAGCGCCAAGTCAGTATTCGTTTCCGGAATCTGGCATCATACCAGAGGTCGGGACTGGTGGACTTGACAGTGGAATTATGTTTGACAGTGCAATCATGTTTGAGGATATCACGGGCTCGAATTTTGACATTGAATCCTGGGTAAACCAGATGAACGAAATGAATGGTCTTGTTTGATCGTTCAGCCTGAACCTTATCAGAAACCTATGGCCAGTTTCTTTAGAGATCGTTAGAAGGGGTGGTAATCAGCGCTTTGTCTGCGAAAGAAACCTGGAGATGTTTGGCTACAGATAGTGTTACGATTTAGACAACTTCCTCAAATGAGATGCAAAGACTTGTCTGCTTTCCGGGGTTTCCATCCACCCTGAGGCATAACCCTGGGACTAGTTGGAGATAATTAAGCTGCTGACTAACACAGAGGATTATATCAGCCTGAATTTCGGCCGAAGACCCACTCAAGACCCTCGTTTGTGGGTCGATCTTTATCGGCCTACACTGCAGCCATGCCATGTCCCTTGCTAATCATCCACTCCTTTATGATGGCAAATAACTTACTGCCACTTATGGCTCGGCATAATATCTCCTATTTCCGATCCTGCTGTTAAGAAAGCTTTTCTCCTAACTCCGCTGACTCCTGCAGATACAAAGGTGGCTATTCCGCACTCGAGACTGAACTAATTCCCAACTCATCCGTTCTCTGGTTTCCTCTCACCTTTCGTTTACTGAACCATCAAACATGAAGTACGTCCAACTTGGCAGCAGTGGCCTTCGAATCGCTCCGATCGGTGTTGGATGTATGAGTTATGGCGACCCAGAGGGCCGCTATCCGTGGTGCATCGCAGAAGTAGATGCGCTGCCAGTCCTCAACCATTGCTATGAATCTGGGCTCAATTTCTTTGATACAGCAAATATGTACTCCAACGGCGTTTCTGAACAGATCCTAGGCAAGGCTATCAAGAAATACAACTGGCGCCGCGAGAATATCGTCATCGCAACTAAGGTATGGGCGCCCGTCGGCCATGGTCACGAGCAGCCGATAGCTATGACAGATGAGCAAAGAGACAACTCTGGCTACGTCAACCAGTACGGTTTGAGCCGCAAACACATCTTCGAGAGTCTCGATGCCAGTTTGAAGAGACTCGACTTGCCCTATATCGACCTGCTCCAGATCCATCGTTTCGATCCATCCACTCCCGTCAAGGAAACCATGGAGGCACTCCACGATGTTGTTAAATCTGGCAAAGTGCGCTACATCGGTGCTTCCTCGATGTGGGCCCATCAGCTCCTTGAGTACCAGTACACCGCTCGTCTCCATGGCTGGACCGAGTTCATCTCTATGCAGAACCTTCACAACGCCATATACCGTGAAGAGGAGCGCGAAATGTACCCTGCCTGTGCTAAGTTTGGTATGGGTGGGATTCCCTGGAGTCCCATTGCGATGGGCTTCTTGGCTCGTCCCTGGCGTGATTTCTCGACCACTTCCCGTGGGGACACTCAAGGGCAGGGTTTCCGTGGCCAGCCCACAACTGAAGTAGACAAGAAGATCAATGAGCAGATCGAAAAGATTGCCAAGGAAAGGGGTGTATCCATGGCCACTGTGGCAATCGCTTGGTCATTGTCTAAATCTTTCATTACAGCTCCAATTTTGGGATTGAGCAAGAAGGAGAGAGTTGACGAAGCAGTCCATGCCATCTCACTTGAGCTTACATCCGAGGAACTGAAGAGTATTGATGACCTGTACGAGCCAAGGGAGATCATCGGACATGCATGAAGACGTTTTATTTAACTTAGTTGACCCAATAGAATTGGTGTTCCATCAATAGTGATATGTATACATAGTTTGCTATCAACGTCAACTGGTCTACATGTAGATAGGTCAGCGTTATGACATGCTCAGTTGGATTTGTGAGCTTTCAAGCATCTACAATATTATCATAACAAGATTTTCTTTCGAAATTCGGGTATAGAGGTGAGGATAAGATAATGATAAAAAGGAAGAGATCTGAAAATAAACTGAGAGTAAGAAGATTGTCAGATTTAATTTACGATTCTTTAGGATTCTTTATAATCTTAGTTTAGAAGACACGACTGATAGTGATCAAAGGACTGGGTGATCTCCTAAAGCGGTTAGCGCGATTATTTGTATGCATCGTCATGGCCGTCTTCCGCCGCGACAGTTTCTCTCAATTGACCAGGTGCAAGTGCAATTGAGATCACCATGCGTTTATTTTTCATCCGTCATGGTGAAACTGTGGATAATGTCGCTAAGCTCTGGTAAAGTAACGCGCCACTCCATCTTCTAGCATATGCTGACTTTTTCGGGAAAGCGCCGGTACTACGGACTCAACCCTCACCAACCATGGCATGCTTCAAATTGAAGCGCTAGGTCGGCACTTTGCCACTGGTCAAATCCAAGTCAACACAATATTTGCGTCAGACTTGAGTCGCGCCCGAATCACAGCAGAAGCTATTTGTCGCCATCAGACGCCTTTACCAAACCAATCACGCGTATCACCTATTTTGACTGATAGTCTGCGAGAAAGACATTACGGGAAAATGGAAGGCAAATCATGGATTCCATCGAGCGCTATCGCGGACAGCGGCATCGAGACCGATATGTCCATGATACAAAGAGCGAACAACTTCCTCAATGAACATCTCCTCCCATTGATCCTCGCTGATCCAGAAAATGTCGGCAATGTGGTAATCGTTGCTCACGGTATTCTTCTGCGAAGACTGTGGAATCGTATTATAGAGCTCGTCCATCAAGCTGATGTACACATTGCCCCCGGAAAGCAAATCGACTCCATGACTGCCGCACGGCCTGGATGGTCAAATACTGGCGTTGCAACAATCAACCTACAACAAAGCCAGGAAGCGAAATCACGGAAGCCGCACACAGCAGTCTTGCATGGTTGGTCTATAATCATCCTAGATATCGACAACAAAGACCATCTCGTCAACCTCACGCGGACTCGCGGTGGCATTGGCAGCGCCGCCCACGACCGAAAACAGAAAACCATGGATCGATTTTTTAAAAGGAAGTAGTCTTCTTGAAAAGTTGAACCTGGGAATATGTACAGCTTCGAAAATAATCACCAAAGTAGAGGCTTTTACTCCGTGTAAAATACCTCGTCCAATACCTTCCACCACCCAGGGCCATCTGCACTGCCCACTGCGCCGGGGATAGGACTGTCCTACAACCATTGCTCATGTTAGCGTCGCCATCGTGTTTTCCTTACCATTATTGTTGCTGAACCATACCTGCATTCCATCGGTCATAGCCCACCATTCCCTGATCTTTGGGTTGGCCCGCATGAGCTCCATATCCCCCTCAAAGTCGGTACCGACGTATTTGAATGTTGCAAATAGGGTGCGATCATTGTCAAAGAAGATCGAGTCTATCAATCCCAATAACATCCCATTAGCCTAGAGTCAATTCCTCGTCCCAGATATGAATCGTACAGTCTCTGATATTGCAGTCCTTAATTTGTTGAAGGACCTCGGGCCAAACATTAGCGTGGCATTCCTTATATGCTGCCACAGCGGAGGGCTTCAAGTGAACGATTTGAGCGATCCGACGAACTGGTGCCATTGTTGGAATAGTGTGCAGATTTGAAACAGATATACGGAGAGCGAGTATAAATCTTCCTGAACAATGGTCATTTAATTCATCCCACCTCGCGCCCCGCGTTCTCGCCGCAGCGTTAACCCGCACTCGGGGTGCACTAACCCGATTTTAGTGGAGTCGGATCTTACGCTTACATGATTGGCGAGAATTCCTAGGTTGGTAGATCGAAAAGACAAGAGTTGTACGTCAATGAACTTGGAAGGTAAATACTTACAGTGGTCCTAGAGGTTCAATGATCAGTTTTACCAATTCGGAGAATTATAGCTCTTGCACTAACCTATGTCGTGAATTCACGAGAGTGCAAACCAGTAGACTCTATGATCTAGCGGCTCGTCAGCTAACTTCATTGTCCCTAGATGAGACTTTTTCGTCGGCTTTTTGTTTAGGGAAGATTCTTGTTTACAATGGCCGCGACGGGTATGAGAATGATGAATGAGTGCGATGATCCAGGCCTTGAGCCGGCTTCTAATGCGATTGTCAGGCATTTTTAATAGAATGAACCAAACTCTTGGTTGGCAGCTTTATTAAAGTAGTTAACCTTGACCAATGTGAATTAATGTCGACCTTAGATCTCTATGATGTCAACACTTTGATTGGTCTATTCTGCTGTCTGTTTTGTTGGGGATTGAATTTCCACCTCTATGACGTTAACACTTTCATATTGTCAATTTCAATTTCCTCAATTTCTATGCTATTTTAGGCATACTTCCCTTATCTTAGTATATGGACAGTCGGATATTTGAGTACTTTTGAGAGGCACATATGCTCTTCGAGGCTATTGTTGGGGGCAGTATTAGGGCTTTTTTTATCAAATCAATAAACCAACCAACGCTATCAGACGAAGAAACCATGTGCATTTCAAGCTTTAGCATTCCAGAAAATTTCCTTCCTCGGTAACGAGAAATTCTGGTCCTTTTTTTGATCGATCTCGCTGCCAATAAATCTGGTGTCAATATCCCCACGAACCTATGCACCATACCATTCGACAGCTTGATTGAATAAAGCCACTGCTCTGCTGGGTCTGGCGAGCTTATCAAGTCACTCTTGAATCTCTGAGTTTGACGAATCGGGCTTAATTTCCGACTGATGTCTTCTTCAAAGTCAGAGGGCCAGGCAAGCCAGCGTTCAATTTTCAATCATGAAGCTGTTAATACCCCAAGCTCGGAGGATATCAACGATCACGACCAAAGGCCAGTCAAAATGACATCCAACAGAAGCTCACGGGGTGTGTCACCAACAGATCTGCAACATGGAGGATCAAGGTCAAATTCGAGTTTCGGAAATAGACACACGACAGAAGTGAACAGCCACCTAGACACTTGTTCATCACATGATAAAAGTTTGATAGACGTCAAAAAAACGCCTTATAGTGGACAGATCACATCCGATGAAAATATATCAAGCCCAAGCTGTTTGAGCCAACAGTCAAAACTACCTCATCAACCAGAACACGAAAATCAAGAATCTGCCCCAGTGAATCACTCGCGAAACACCTTCAGACGCTCGATATCTGAAAAGGCAAAGGCCATCTCTACCCGCATATTTCATTCAACTTCAGGCAACGATGGCGAGAGTTCTATTGCACAGGATGACATGAAGGATCCCAGCAACTGCCACAGAACCTTCAGCGCCGACTCGAGAACACTTCGGCTAGTACATGAGCTGATGAATGAGCGGACTGATCAGCGCTCCAGCTATAGTCTGCAGTCAAGCCCGGCACAGGAATCTATGCGCCCCCAAAGCGATGGAGGAGTTCTAGCACAATTGCTCAGACTCTACAGTCGAATGGATCCGACGACACAAGATACTCGACCACCCAACGAGCTACCTTCAAGAGTGGAAGTACCAGGTAGTCAACTTGAACGCACTGAACCTTGCCAGGCAAATTACCAAGAAAACGGAAGAATGAGCGAGAAGCAGTTGAATCCGTCAATGAATACTACAGTTGGCGAAAGGTCCAATTTGGGTACAAGCAGTCCGGTGCCTTGCAACGAGATGCCTCATGGTGCTTTCAAGTGGCCCAAGTGGACAAATACCCGCGGAGGCCGCCCCGTGCGGTTGGAGGATGAGATTCATGTAGCGATTCACATTGCGAATATTATCTCCCGTCAACGATATATCATTGAGCTGTGCAAGGCGCTGATGAAGTTCGGTGCTCCAATGCATCGGCTGGAGGAACACATGCAAATGACAGCAACAGTTCTGGAGGTGGAAAGCCAATATTTATATGTGCCCGGATGCATGATCATGTCCTTTGATGATCCAACGACGCGAACAACGGAGGTGAAACTGGTACGAGTGGAACAAGGGATCAATCTAGGTCTTCTTGCTGACACCCACGATGTGTATAAGAATGTGGTCCACGACGTCATCGGAGTCGAAGAGGCCACCAGCGAGCTGGAGAAGATTCTGGGTTCTAATCCTCGCTTTAACAAATGGATCATCGTGTTGATGTACGGACTGGCTTCAGCTATGGTTGGTCCCTTCGCATTCAACGCCCGACCAATTGACATGCCGATCATTTTCTTGAATGGCACCTTTCTTGGAGTTTTACACCACATAATCGCGCCACGTTCCGTGCTATACACCAATGTATTTGAGGTGACTGCCTCGGTCTTCACCTCTTTCATTGCACGTGGCATTGGAAGTATTGAAGGGGATGCACCTGATGGTAACCGGGAGTACCTCTTCTGCTTCTCTGCAATCGCTCAATCATCCATTGCGCTCATTCTTCCTGGATACACCGTGCTCAGCAGTAGTTTGGAGCTACAGTCTCATCAGCTTGTAGCTGGATCCATTCGCATGGTCTATGCTATCATCTACTCCCTTTTCCTCGGATACGGTGTTACTGTGGGTACTACAATCTACGGCCTAATCGACCCTGGGGCGACATCTGGCCTGACATGCCCGAACACTGGAGACTGGACCAACGAATATGCGCCACGATTCCCGTTTGTGGCAGCGTTTGTGTTATGTTTATTAGTGATCAGTCAGGGCCGATGGAACCAAGCACCAATCATGTTGTTCATCGCGGAAGCTGGCTACGTTGTCACGTACTTTGTCACGCAGCGCATTGGCTCCAGCACTCAGGTGGCTAATACTGTCGGTGCCTTTACCATTGGCGTCATGGGCAACCTCTACAGTCGCCTGTGGCATGGCCATGCTGCAACATCGATTCTACCGGGGATATTTGTCTTAGTCCCGTCCGGCTTGGCGGCCTCGGGGCCTCTTCTGAGTGGCATCAAATCAGCGGACGAGACCAGAAATAACTTATCCGCCGCCATCAATCATAGTGCCTATACCGAGTATGCGGTGGAGTCGTCCCAAGTCTATACAGCAGACTTGGGATTTGGAATGGTTGAGGTATCGATTGGAATCACTGTGGGATTGTTCCTCGCGGCTCTGTTGATCTATCCGTTTGGAAAGAGACGAAGTGGATTGTTTAGCTTCTAGTTCTCGTGTTTAGTACATAGCGTTTTATTGGATAGGAGGATTGTCACTAGGTAAATAGAGATAGAGAGTGAAATGGTCATTGATAATTAGATCTGGCTGCAAGACATGAATAAAAGAAGTTCGACGTCAATTCGTAATTGTAGTATATGCACTAGTGAGTCTCATTAAGACATCTGACTTTTAGGAACGGGACGAATCCAAGAGACCGCCAAGTTTGCCCCTAATGATACGACACCGATGATCCACAACGATCTTCCATAGTCAGTACCGTTATATCTGAAGATAATAGCAAAGATAATTCCTCCAAGGTTGCCAAAGCCACCAACAATTCCAGAAACAATGCCTATTAGTAAAAAAGTCAGTATGAGATATAAGTCAAAAGAGAGAGAGACAGGGAAAATTTACCATTAGCAAAGGGATGAACATGAGGTACAACGGCAAAGTTGGCACCATTGCACGCCTCAAGGAAGAAAGCCAGCCCAGCGATCAGACCGAACATGGCGGACTCGGTTGTCGGATTGGACAATCCAATCGCAAGCTGGAATGCGCCCATGGCAAGTCCCAAAAATGTCAGGAGAAGTTTCTTCGACCAGACATTATTAGTAGCCCGGTAGAGTAAATCACCACACAGACCACCGATTGGACGAAAGACTACATTCAGCAGACCGAACATAGCAGCCCATTGACCAGTTTGAGTCTGGCCCATATGTGGGAAGTTCTTCTCATAGTAAGATCCCAGAATGGAGTTGATGGCGAGCTCAGATCCAAATGAGCAGGCATAAGGAATAGCAACAGCCATGGTGGAAAGACTGAGAGCGACGTTGAGGGCTTCCTTGCGAGATGGGGCGACGACAGCTTCCTGTCTGAAGATGTTGTCCATCTGTCCGACGGCAGGATTATCCATGACCTGGGGCGTCTGGACGCCCTTCTTCTCAACATCGATTGTGGCTGAGTTGTAAGGGGTTGTTATTCCGCTGGAGAATGTGCCGGTGTTGAGGTCGACGATGTTTCCATCCATGGGCGTGGCAGTGCCACTTGACTCCTTTGCCCAGAGGTGTCGCTCAGACCATTTTCCAGTAGGGGTGTCTTCGCATAGGAGAAGCATACCGATGGCAATGGCAGCGATGATGATGAATGGAACTATGTAGGCGACGCGCCATGCCTTGTGGGAAGAGAGACCGCGGTCTCGCATGAGGGAATCATAAATGGCTGGCATCACAAAGCTGGAAAAATGTCAGAATGAATAGCTTTCTGTGGCTGGTGATGAGAGGGACGTACTATGTGATGCCTCCACCTGCATTACCCCATCCTCCGGCCAGAGAATTTGCTGTACCGACAATCTTCTTATCAAAGAAGCCTGTACACCAGACCTGGCATGGGACAAATGTTCCTCCTAGTATTCCAACGAAGAATCGAAGAGCGATCAAGCCCTTCGCGTTGGTGACAAGGCCGGCCATGGCCGTAGGAATCGATCCACAGAGGAGAAGTCCAACAAAGACCAGTCGTGGACCAAAGCGGTCACAGAGTGGTCCTGCCACAAGTCGAACGAGCAGCCTTCATTCTGTCAGTTGGGCGTATTTGAGGTTCATAAAGACTGCGCGACTTACGTAGCGAGGAGTGCAATGATATTGGAGTTGGCGACTTCCGCCTGTGTCATATGCAGGTCTTTCTTGATAGTCACAGTCAACTGACCCGACAAGTTAGAATCAGTCCTCACAGATACATTTCTTTTGACGACAGTTGACTTACCAGTGGCGGGAATGCATACCACGACAGGAATGCGACCATGAAGCCAACCCAGGAGAAGAAGAAAACCCGTCCATATTTGTCAAAGGGGTTCAGTATAGGGATCGACTTGGCTTTTCGGGTGCTTTGATTGACTTCAGGTGCGGTGAAAAGGGTCTTCACGAAGCTCATTGCCATATTAAAGAGTTGATGTTTAGTATCGGAGATGGTGGTTTAGGAATGGGGACTCGAGCTCAGGGGCCGATATGTGGCTTATAGGTTGTTGACTATTGATTGAGGAAACAACAAAACTGGAGCGCTGTGATTATGGATAGAAACCCATCTGAAGGCCAGTAGATACGAGGAACTATATAGACGTCAAAGAAGCTCAGGTCGCTCAAGCAAGACTCTCGAATGACATGCACGAACAATAATTACCGCCATTATCAGTCACGTACCAGATCAGCAGCATATCTTAGCTAGGCGCTGTCTGTAAAGAATGGTAAGTAAAAGGCAGCGACCATCCTGGTCCCGAAAACATCCCGGGTCGCTGATTGGACAAGAGAATGTGAATCCGGGCTGTGACGATGCAGTGATCCAATGAACAATTCACGGTAGATGGACCGATTGCCCCAGACTTCCTCAAACTCCCGCGGCAGCCTGTGCTGTAATTATGATAGAGATAAGGTATGCACCCGAATGGGGGCTACAGTATACAGTAGTCGTCGGGACACGTTCCAAGTCCCGAGCCAAGAACAGAGGCAAAAGACCGATAAAACCAGGGTATTGTAACTCCGCGGAGCAGAATCACATATAGCATTGGTAATGCCAAATTCATCCACTCCGGGGGAACACTCCACTCTGTCAGGAACCTGGCAGTTGATAAACGCGTGCGCTCTCATTGGACCCCTGGATTGGCTGCGATAGCCAAAGTCAACCCGGTGGGTCTGAAGATGGGCAGCTGGTCTCCGCGGAGGCTGCAGATGTAGTCGTTTCCCATCAGCTAAGTTATCTAAGTAGCCAGCATAGTGTCATCGATCGCTATTCTGCCCACGGGTTTACACGCCGTACCACTATGGAGGAATACTGGATCCTTTTTCAGAAGACATTTCTGAGTAAGCTACCATTGATGAATGGCGGAAGAGAAGGTGATCAAGTCTCGTAAATTATCATGTACTGGAGGCCAGAGTGGTCCAGCTCGTGAAAAGTAGGGCCTGGCGTATAGATGACTGCAGGGCATTTAGACGGTGCAAAAAGTCCCTATGACCTTTTTGGCCTAGTGGATAAACCCTGGGGACCCTGGAACCCTAACTGCGCCCGATGATTAAGCAAGCCTGGAGCAGTGCCCTAATTAAGCTTCTAATATTACGTTCCTCCCCATTCGGCAAAAGACTCGTAATTCGCGTGGAGTGCCAGGAGTCGGGGATAATTAACTTATGTTTGGTTGATGATTATCCGATCTAATGAAATGCTGAAAGCTTGATGCAATGCTAGAGGTAAACTTGGATATAAAGTACAGTACTTAAGAGGGGTTAGGATATTACTAATTTATTAGCGGCATCAAGTTTCTTGTGAAGGGGACGTTTAACCATTCGAGCAAAAAGCAACCCTGCTGAAGGTGTTAGGTTTATATCTCAACGAAATTGTGGCTGGTGGTGGCTTTCTGCTTTACTTCTTACAGCTCTGTAGTACATATTCTTCTAATATTCCATTTTTCTTTTCATAAAAACATGATGTATGACAGCGTATGGTGCCCCAATATGCATTTTACAACTCATTGGTCAATGTGGTAAGACTGACGAATCGCCTCGCCAAATCGCTGGATAGCAGTGTTCATAGCCTCCTCGGTTGCACTTGCGTATGTTGCACGGAAGAACATACCTTGTGCAGGTGTGTTTGGCTCAGCACGGAACCAAGTGCCACGAGCACAGAGGACGTTGTTCTTGATGGCTTGGTCGAAGATTCCTCCTTCGATGTCTTCGATTGATAGGCCGGGATATTCCGGATGCTGCAGCGGATCTAATTTCAACCAAATCTATGGAGACATGTCAGTATTTTGTTAAATATTGAGCCTGGCCATCAAGCCACGTATAGGCGGGGTATTGCCAGTGTGAAGATCACTTACAAACATGCCTGTAGTGGGCGGGCTCCAACTGACGACAGATTTCGGCAGGTACTTTTCGCAAGCATCAAGAAGCATGTCTCTCTTCTTCGTATAGCTGTTCTTCAACGAAATCAGCCACTTCAGATAGCCTTCATGGCCCCAGGTCTCGTCGAGCAACTTCCAAAGCATGATTTGTGAAACTCCACTGGGTCCCTGGTTGGCAACCTCGGCATGCCGAAGGAAACGCTCAATAATTTGCGCACTTGCGGTGACCCATCCCAATCTCGAGCCGGGCACCAGAACCTTTGAGAAGGAATCCATGCGCAACACTCTGCCGTCAATATCGAGACTCAAGTATGATGGAACAAGACCGGCAACGAAAGATTCAACATCCTCGGAAATTTCAGGACCATCCTCCTTCTTCTCATGGTATGGAGGCATCTGAAGGAAGTAGTATGGCTCATCTTCAATAATAAAGATGTCATGCTTTTGGCATACGGCATAGATTTCGCGACGTCGCTGGAGGCTCTGGGTTGCGCCAGTAGGGTTCTGTCCCGAGGGAATAGTGTATAGAACATGCGGTTTACGGCTTCCACGTGCCTCCTGATCCCACGAACTGAGAATATCATCCATACTACCAGGAAGGAGTCCCTCATCGTCCATTTTAACACCAATGGGCTTGATCCCTTGAGGGAGGATTGTCTCCAGCGCGGTGGAAAAGCTATATTCTTCAACAAGAAGAGAGTCGCCCCTCTCACGATCGCAAAGCATACGAAGAGTCTGTTCAAGAGCACCCGTGCTTCCGACTGTCGGGGCGACCTTCCAATCTGTGTAAGGAGGGTTGTAAACCAGCTCCGTGTGCTCTGTAATGAAGCGCATCATCTGGGGAGAGCCCGTCGCTTGACCATAGTTGAGGGCAATGGAAAGATCGTATTCGGAAAGTCCAGCTTTCACATCATGCTTTCCAATGCTGATGGTTTGAGTAGTGGGACAATCCGTCGCAGATGAATCCTTGCTTGGGAAGTCCTGTGGCATCGGGACACGAAAACTCCAGTCATAGAATGGGAAGCACTCGCTAGATGGGAGACCACCTCCGAGTGATACCATACCAGGGTTTCCCGCCAAACCAGCGGCTTGCTTTAAAATGCATAGTGGTCGGGACAAGCTCTCTTTGCTGAGATGAGCTAGATGTTTGGTTAGTACACAAATACAAAGAATTTGCAAATTTGCAGCTCGAAGTTCTTACAGTCCCAGCATTTGGCGTATGGCTTGCCCGATGTCTTTTGCGTGTCAGAAAACAGTACTTTATAAATTTGAGTCATTCCTCTTACCGGTGCCTTGAAATTCTCACTGTTGCATGCAGCAGCTACACCAGCAACAAGTTTTCCGGCCTCTGCTCTTCTCTGCTGGATGTTGTTCAAAAACTCCCGCTTTTCCATGGCGGCTGCGCCGTTAGAGTGGGTCGCAAACGAAGGCATTGTGGCTTGAATAGAATGAATCGACCCAGGAAGATGATACAGATTGGGGCCAAATTGTTCCTGGCTTAGATTTTATAAGGTCAATCGCTACCCCGAGTGATATTTTAAAGGAAACAATCCCATGTGGGAATTAAAAATTCGAGACCCAGAGAGCATCAAAGCCGACAAGTGGACTCGAATCCGAGCTTCAAACCCGAGCTATGTGTCAAACCCACCCAATCGCCACATGTTAGATGACAGTCAAGAGGACGGCAAGGGCTGAAAGTTTGCCTCTGCGTAGTATCCTTTGCAATAATTTTACAATGGCAAGAAATAGACGTTCTCATGTTGAGATATAGAGGGGGTCCTAAATTCAAAGTGGCTGTCCAAGTTTTCCTCATGCAGACTGTTTATGTGTTTATATGAACAATCAATGTAAAGAAAGAAGACTTTCTCACAACTATAATTGCTTGTTCTGGGGTACATATCATCAAACCAGATAGGCCTTGTGAAAACTCAGTTGAAGGTTTAACGTGGAAAGAGCCTCCAGGGCTCGCTCGGCACGGGATCTGTGCTGACTCATTCTATTCAGTTCCGACTTCATTCCCGACGAGTTCCGCTCAACACTCGCGCGTCCGGGCGAGGTTGGCTTATATCGGTATGCGCTCAAGCCTTTCGTGTGAATCTTGCAGGTGAACTCCACTTTGCTACCTTCTTAACTCTGGAAGCTCATCGATGTTAGGGGGTCGAAAAAGAAATGCGTCCACTCTGGGACGGCGCCCTGTCAGAGATGTCAGAACTCAGAAATTGAGGGTTGTATACTCAGCAGACCAGTAACCAAAACACCCCAAAATCCGAGATACAGGTCACAGTCTACAAACCATCCGTATGAACGACCGCTTCCTCGGGATGTGCTCGAGTCACCTGGGCCAAGACCTACTACGGAAGAAGTAGGCTCTACAGACCAATCTAATACATCAATACCTGGTCCACATGCAAGCAGGTTGACAGTCGACAGGCATCTGACCAATTTGTCAGGAGATATCATATTAAAGTCCTTGAATGGATTCACAGGCAAATATCCAGAACTTGCAATTCTTAACCATGCGGCTTTCGTCAAAGAATACCGGTTGTCACCAATTCCGCCTGAGAGCAAGATTCTACTTGCAGCCATCTTGGCATCGTCTAGGTCTCAATTCTCTCTACTCAATCCGCCGTGGGTTGATTCATTGCTAGCAAGAGAACACTATGCCCATTATGCGCACGAGATGCTATCGGAGTGGTCATTCAAAGCACCAAAACTTCAAGTTGCACAGGCTCTTTTGATCATGAGTCTTTATGAATGGGGCTCTCGGGAGTTTCATCGAGCTTGGATCTACTGCGGTACCACTCATCCATATGCACGAAGTAAATAAGGATCTGACCCCGCGCAGGAATTGCAATCCGAATCATGCAAGCTCTAAACAGTCTAAGAGTTGCCCCTTATCCTCTTGATCCGACACCTCCAGGCCAACGAGATGCCATCTCAGTTGCAATTGAGAACAGAACAGTCTGGGCCTGCTTTATCATCGATCGAATGGTTAGTTCTGGAACCTACAACCCGCCGATGCTACCCATGTCAGAAATGGACAAGCTTAAGATCAATCGCCCACTGAGTGCTGTTGAGTTTGCATTTGGGCCATCAGATCTTTCTTCTCAAAATACGGGCCTTGATCCTAGTTTTGCGACTGCAAGACATGGGCAAACTGCGCCCTTGGACATCACACAATCTTTTGAAGTTCTTGTGGCTGGTTTCGATATCTGGGCCCATGTAATGACATTTATCTTCAACGATGGTCGACGCGCACCGGGAATGTGTGCACCACAAAACTGCCCGTGGGCACTGGAATCACCATGGTCCAAAACGAGACGTCACCTTGAAGAATGGAGAGCCAGTCAACATCATAGACTCCATTATCCGAATAACAGCGTCGTGGCTCATACGACTTTAGGATGGGGCGAATCCTTCACTTATATCAATTTGCTATATTACACTTCGTACGAGCACTATCCTACCTAACGCCTGAATATGACATCTAATAATCTTCTGCAGTACCATCATGCTCCATCGTGAGTACTTTCCGTTCTTGCCTACTCGAACATCGATTCCCAGAGGACCAGTTGATCAGCCGACCCTCGAGGCGGAAGCACCTGAAGGCTGGTGGGATAAAAGTGCTTCTGCCCTTTTTGGTGCGGCAGAAGAGATTGCCAAAATTTTGCACGATGCCTCTGATTGTGGATCAGAAATGCTTATTCCATTTGTCGGATTTTGTGCTTTTTCTGCGGCATATATGAATCTTTATGTCTCCCTATATCCACAGATGAATTTTGGCCGCAGTCCGAATGCAGATACCCATCTAAAGTACTGTCTGGCCTACCTTGAAAAATTCAGACATGTGTGGAAGCTCGGTGAAAGTTGGGTCCGTGCCAACTTATCTTATTTGCAATGTTCGAGACTGACAATTCTTCCCACAGATTGCAACCATCAATCATGCAACCATTTTGTATCAACGAGCGGCGTCGGACAGATCACGATACCAAGGAAAGACACGGACAGACTTCAATGTCTTGCATCAATCTTTACATGAATTTCGTGTGCCTGATAGATCCGATCAGCATCTCCAGGAAATTGAGGGCGCAGAGACACCTTCTCTTCCGTCCATTCCTGATTCTATTCTGGAATCCGACGTTCGATCTGATATGCTAGATCTGGACATGCCCCTCAGCAATTTACTGAGTGAGGTCAGTACATATGCTCACGAGCAAGGCATGTGGTCACACTGGTGGCCTCCATTGGATGAGGTGAACCTTGCACCTCATGACATACAGCCATGAAATACCTGACCTTGCGACCCAAACTGGTCTACTTTACGCTGTTCTGGAGCAATGTCCTGAGAAAAAAACGCTCAAATTCTGAATTCGTTTCAATCAACCTGTATGAAAACTAATGCTATCTCCCAAAGCTCCAACGCACCAAATGCATAGGATCGCAAAACCTCAAAACAATAAATCAACCACCACGCATCTACCAGTCAATAGACTTCGCTGGCTGCACAGCTGGGGCACGAGTGACAATGTCCCCATCGGAAGCCTTCTTCCCCTTCATCCCCTTGAACTTCTTATCAACCTTATGGAACGGATCTTCACTCTCCCCCTTCCGAACCTTCCACTTCTCCGTCCCCAAAACATTATCCAATTCCACAATGGGCGGGAGCTTCATATAAACCCATCCATCATCCCTTTCCTCAACAGGGAATGTAGCAATGTTCATACTCTCATCATTGGAGCACCTGCCAGCTTGCTCGCCATTGAGGTCAAAGTTTCGTTTGTGATACGGACACGAGACCCAGTACTTGCCCGCATCATCATCACCAACAAGACCATCAGAGAGAACAAATGCTCGCTTGTGGGGACACATCTGTTGAGTCGCATAGTACTTGCCCTTAATCTTGAAGACTGCAAGCTGTGTATCTCCGCGCTTGACGTTAGCCGAAGAAACCTGCGGTGGCTCATCGGAGAAGTGATCTGCACGAACAACTGGTTGCCAAGATGTACTTGACCACTGGTGACCTTTGAAATCCTGTTGTTCTGTGGAGTCTTTCGGCCAGTATGTTGGGCGCTGTTGAGATCTTTCCTGGACAACCTCGACTGTGTCGACAGTTTCTTCAGTGTTTGCGAATTGCTGGAAGACTTTGCGACGTTTAGGGTCGTTGACTGTCTCGGTCCATTCGCAGAAGTAGCTGTCGACGAGTTCGTGCATTTGTCTCTCCATATCGGCACAAATACCGAGTTTGTCCTCGACAATTACCTCTTTGAGGTAATGGATACCGCCGGGGAGGTTTTCAATCCATCTTGCGGTTCGCTGAAGTTTGTCCGCAGTACGAATGTAGAAGATGAGATAGCGGTCGATGATAGGCATGACCATTTCTGGTGGCACATCTGTGACGAGAAGCTCGGCATGTCTGGGCTTTGCGCCTCCATTACCACCAACAAAGATGTTGAAGCCCTTTTCGGTGGCGATCAAACCGAAACTAGTATCTGTTAGTAGGGAACAATCTCAATATCATCTTAGAGCTCACTCCTTGTTCTGAGCCTCTGCACACTCTCTCACGCAGCCAGACACAGCTCCCTTGAACTTGTGTGGTGCGCGAATACTTTTGTATCGCTCTTCCAAGCGAATCGCCATGCCGACACTGTCACCGACACCAAAGCGACACCATGTGGTTCCGACACAACTCTATGATTGGAGGTCAGCCAAGTAATATATGAGCGTAAATGCTCCTAAATACCTTGATTGCTCTGAGGGCCTTTGCATATGCATGTCCACTCTCCATGCCAGCATCCACAAGTTCAGTCCAGATATTGAGAAGATCCGACTTCTTCGCTCCGAACATGTCGATACGCTGAGCTCCAGTGATCTTGCAATAGAGACCATACTTCTTGGCCACAGATCCAATAGCAATGAGCTTATCGGCTGTGATTTCTCCACCAGGAATGCGAGGCACGACGGAAAATGTGCCGTTTCTCTGGATATTGGCAAGGAATTTGTCATTGGTGTCCTGCAAGTCATTGTAACCCTTGTCCATGACGTGAGGGTTGAATAAACTGGACAGAATCGATCCGATTGCGGGCTTGCAGAGTTCGCAGCCGAGAGAATCTGGGTTCTTTCCGACCTCTTTCATTACATCGACGAATGTTTTCAACTGCTTGATTGCCACGATGTTGTATAGATCAGCTCGGGAATGGGGGATGTGGGAGCACACTATGCAACTTAGTTATCACTGAAAGACTCGTGAGGGTGATGCTACTTACGGTTGTTGGAAACCTCCTGTCCCATGTCCAACATCGTCTTGTTGAAGATTGACTGGACTAGCGGCATACAACCACCGCATCCTGTGCCAGCCTTGGTACAAGACTTGACCTGCGCGATGGATGTGCAGGTCCCATTCTTTACATTCTCGACCACGTCGCCTTTGGTGACATTGTGGCAGGAGCAGATCTGTGTGCTATCATCACTTTGCGGAAAAGTTAATCCCGATCATCATATATCGTTGTGAATACTCACAGGTCATCTGCATTCTCTTCACCACCGCTCTGTGCACCAAGGATGAACTGACTCGGAGGAACTTCGAGCTCTTTCTGTAGTTTCACCATCTGATTCAACTTCAAATAGTCCTTGGTATCACCGATCATCATGCCTCCAAGTAAGAACTTGCCATCCATGGTGAATAGGTACTTCTTGTATACGCCAGCAAACGGATCTTTGTATGTCAAAGCCTTGACAGGTTCATCACGCAAAGGTTCTTCGAAGCCAGGAACAGCCGATGGCCGGCGACCAGGGAGGAATTTTGGTCCATCTCTGTCAGCGAAGAAATCGCCGAAGCTCGCGACATCCACTCCAAGCAGTTTCAACTTGGTGCTGAGATCTGGTCGGGTGAAGCTTTTCTGTGCTTTTAAGGGGTTTGTGAGATTGAAGGCGAGCACATCCGCCATTTCAATGCCTGGCGCAATGATTCCGAATGTCTGGTTCTCCCAACTTGCGCATTCTCCGACAGCATAGATGTCCGAAATGGTTGTCTGCAGATTCTCGTCAATCACGAATCCTCCCCGCTCGCCGCACTGGATGCCAATCTCGCGACCGAGTTCATCTCGGGGCTGAACACCAATCTGGATCTTAATTAGCATATAGCTCGAAGTCCAACGCAACCGGGTAGCATACCGCAAAGCAGATGCAGCAGCAATCAATGCTCTCCCCATCCTCAAAGGTGATTCCAACAACATTATTCCCGTCATCGGTGTGAACAATTTTCACTCGCTTCTCGTGAAGGACGTCGAGTCCCAGTTCCCGGATTTTGCGCGTCACCAGCGATCCTGCATCACCATCAAGTTGTCGCGCCAACACCCATTTATTACGATCGATTAACTTGACATTCCCGAAGTCCTCCAAGTCAGTCATCGCCTTTGCAGCTTCAAGTCCAAGCAGACCACCACCGACCGTAACGGCCGTTTCGCCTTTGTGCTTGGAAGCGAAGTCGATCAGCCTTTCTAGATCTGAGATAGTGCGGTATACAAAGACTCCATTGGCATCGTGGCCCGGTGTCCGCGTGGGAAGGGTTGCGTCGGATCCTGTGGCTAGGACGAGTATATCATAGGAAATTATTTCACCTGTTGATGTCTGGACTGTTTTGTTTGCGGGATTGATTTCGGTGACTCGTGTGTTAAGATGGTGGTCGAAAGCTCTTTCTTGGAATGAATCGTACTATTCGAAATTGCTTCGTGTTAGGGCGCATGCTCTCTGCGTTTTGGTTTTGGGCAGGGTTCACAAACCCATTCTTTCGGATTGAGGTATAGATCTTCAATCTTGCGATGTTCAAAGAATGTTGAAAGTCCCACGCGATTGTATGCTACATGAGACTCTTCTCCAATCACGACGATGTCATATTTCCGATCTGTGTCTTGTTTGATGACTTTCTCACTGTTTATTGCCTGATTGTTAGATGCCGACGCACGCACTAAGCTGAGGGCATCTTACATAAATGAGATGGCAACCATGCCCAATCCAACAACCACAATCTTCTCTCGAGGAGCATTGTTTGATGGACTAGGGCTACCGTCAACCGGCTCGCCATGTCGTAGCCCGTCGAGTACCGGCATGATGTGTATGCAATTAGAGATTGGAGAAACCATAAAACTGGGCTTCAATTCTAGTTTTAAGGAATTAGAATGAGATGATTACAATTACAATTATAATTACCGTGACAAAATGACAGTGACACGGTGATACAGTGATACAGTGACCTATGCAAAAGCTCGGAAGAAACAGGAGAAACCAAAGAAAAAGGGTCGATACCCAAGTGGCGGTTTGGATCTCCGCGGAACTAATTAGGGCTGACTTGATTGGTTAGGGCTTGCTTATCTCGACCACACCAAGATAAGAAGACGATGAGACGATGAGGTTATATGGGCGACTGTCCGCGGAGATGGACAAGTGGCAAAGCTGGGGGTCTTTTGATGGACTTGGGGCCCAGGTCTGAATGGTCCGGTCAATATATGGATATGCGTGCGGTGGATTGCACTCTGCCGTTTGGGTCATTACTCAATTATAGTTCTCTATCGACTGTCTTGTTTTCAATTCAAATTATACATAGGCATTCTGGTATTTCTACATTCCCACTATATCATCAGACCAGGAAATAGTGCGAAAAGCCACAATAACACACACCATGACTACAGTCACCACGCAGACAAAAGAGGACACAATTGATTTCAAAAATGGACAAATTACAGTGGAAGATATAATTCCAAGTCCAGCAGAGCCTGATATTCCACTACCACCTCCATCCAAGAATCCCGTCGACATTCTAGACGTGGATAAAGGCACACCAGATAACCATGTACCTCGCGACCCCCGATTGATCCGCTTGACAGGTGTACATCCCTTCAATGTCGAGCCGCCGTTAACAGATCTATTCAAAGAAGGTGTGTCGTGTTTGGTCTATGAAGAATCATCTAAAGACTAATTCAAAAAAAGGCTTTCTTACATCCCCAGAACTGTTCTATGTGCGCAACCATGGACCAGTTCCCCAAGTGAACGATGAAGATATTCCCAACTGGGAGATCAGTATCGAAGGGTAAGCAAAGTGCCCTTAGCTCCTTGATGTATTCAAATTCCAAGTAGCTCACAACTAAACCAGACTAGTGGAGAAACCCCTAGTCCTCAGCTTTCGAGAAATTCTCCAAAAGTACGACCAAATTACAGCCCCGATCACACTCGTCTGTGCCGGCAACAGACGAAAAGAACAAAACACAGTCCGAAAGTCGAAGGGTTTCTCATGGGGCCCAGCAGGTCTATCCACAGCGCTGTTCACAGGCCCCATGATGGCAGACGTAATTCGCAGCGCGAAGCCCCTCCGCAATGCAAAGTATGTTTGTATGGAAGGTGCTGATAAATTGGTAAGAATCCATACCCCGTTCTCCTGTCCCACATATCACACATATTGGACATGGATCGAGACTAATACATCCTTCAGCCCAATGGCTTTTATGGAACATCAGTCAAATTGAACTGGGCCATGGACCCGAACCGAGGAATCATGCTGGCACACAAGATGAACGGTGAAGATCTCCGACCTGATCATGGTCGGCCTCTACGGGCAGTTGTGCCAGGTCAGATTGGTGGACGGAGTGTGAAGTGGTTGAAGAAGTTGATTTTGACGGATGCGCCCAGTGAGAACTGGTATCATATCAATGACAATCGAGTATTACCGTGAGTGACTTGTTCATATTCCATTCAGCACCGAGAGTTCCAACTGACTGTGTCAGAACGATGGTATCGCCGGAGATGTCTGCCCAAGATCGCAAATGGTGGACTGATGACCGATATGCCATTTATGATCTCAATGTCAACTCTGTCGCTGCCTACCCTCAGCATGAAGAGGAACTTAACCTAGTGACTGCTGGGCCGACGTATACGGCTAAAGGATATGCATACGCTGGTGGAGGTCGGAGAATCACTCGAGTTGAAATTTCTCTCGATAGGGGCAAATGTATGGTCATCCACTGGGACGATACCAAAATTTGGACCAATGCTAATACTTGCATTCTTTCTTCCAGCCTGGCGTTTAGCCGAAATTGAATACGCAGAAGACAAATACCGAAACTTCGAAGGTGACCTCTTCGGCGGTAAGGTAGACATGTGGTGGAGAGAAGCAAGTTTCTGCTGGTCTTTCTGGTCTCTTCAGATCCCAGTCTCAGATTTGGAAGCCAGCGATGCTCTTCTCGTCCGAGCAGTGGATGAAGCACTCGCGGCCCAGCCCCGGGATATGTACTGGTCTGTTCTGGGTATGATGAATAATCCCTGGTTCCGAGTCACGATCACGAAAGAGGGAAATACGCTCAAGTTTGAACATCCTACTCATCCAGCTAGGGCTGGAGGCTGGATGGAGAAAGTCAAGAAAGCGGGTGGTGATTTGCTCAACGGTAATTGGGGCGAGAGGGCCCAGGGCGAGGAACCAGTTGCGCCCGAGCCTGTCAAGGAGATCAGCATGAAGAAAGAAGGTGTGAATAGGCAGATTGATCTGCAGGAGTTGAAAGCAAATAGTACCAGTGAAAACCCCTGGTTTGTTGTCAATGGCGAAGTATACGATGGAACGGGTTTCCTCGAGGGACATCCTGGAGGAGCCATCAGTATCACATCGTCTGCTGGTCTTGATGTGTCTGAAGACTTCCTTGCAATTCGTAAGTCACTGGTCAGAGTTTCTGTATTGGGACGCTTGCTAACATCCTCACAGACAGTGAAACTGCCAAAGCAATGATGCCAGACTATCACATCGGAACATTAGACAAAGCATCTCTTGAAGCACTCAAGAACAACTCAACGTCAGATTCAACGAAACCACGCCCAGTCTTCCTGCAATCAAGGACATGGACCAAAATGACCCTCAGCGAGAAGAAGAATGTATCATGGGATACACGGGTCTTCATCTTCGACTTGCAACACGACAAGCAAACCCTTGGCCTACCAATCGGTCAACACTTGATGATCAAGGTGCCAGACCCAGCCACAAAGGAAGCAGTCATCAGATCTTACACTCCAATGTCAGACACACGCCTGATTGGAAAGATGGAGCTGCTCGTGAAAGTATACTTCCCAACCGATAAAATCCCCGGTGGGAAAATGACACTAGCCCTCGATGCCCTGCCCATCGGCTCAGAAATCGACTGCAAGGGTCCAACGGGTCGATTTGAGTACCTCGGCAACGGTCGTGTTATTATAAGCGGCAAAGAGCGCCAACTACGCTCCTTCAAAATGATCTGCGGTGGAACAGGTATCACGCCCGTCTTCCAGGTTCTACGCGCTGTCATGCAAGACAATGAAGACCCAACAACCTGTGTTGTTCTCGATGGTAACCGGCTGGAAGAGGATATCCTGTGTCGAGAGGATCTTGATGCTTATGTTGCGGCTGATAGCCGGAAGTGTACCGTCGTGCATACTTTGACTCAGGGCTCTGACGCCTGGACTGGGCGTCGGGGTCGGATATCTGAGGATTTGCTTGCTGAGTTTGCTTCGCCTGAGGAACAGAGTATGGTTTTGATATGTGGTCCTGGCCCAATGGAGAAATCTGCTCGTAAGATTCTTTCGGAGAAGGGGTGGGCAGAGGAGGATCTTCACTTCTTCTAGTCTTCAAGTATCAGTATTCTTTTGTGGGAATGCATGGGAGCGGGAATTGTTTGTTGGCTTGTACATAATTGGCCTGAGAGCCGAGGGCTGCGCGTTGAATAGTATGAATATAGAGACATTGGGATTGGATTTGCATAGAAACGGATGTATTTGACAAATATTCGTGGATCATGAATCATAAAAGGTCATCACATTTTAATGAGGATCTTGTGGTGAAAAAATCAAAAAGCCTACTATCACTTTGTACATCGGTCTTTTTTTTTCCCCGATGCATGACAGTCCGCTCAATAGTATTTCTTGAAGTCCAATCTCACACGGAGGTGCTCAAAGACACTGGTAGCATCTGTATGGGATGAGAAGAATGCACCAGATCTCACCATGGACTTCGAAGTGGCCTTCCCAGATTCTAGATTGCGAAGGTATCCAACAAAAGCAGAGGTCTGTTTGTGCAGATTTTGATACAAGTAAAACGCGGTTCCTTCGGCCTCATGACGCAAGCCGCTCCCATCTGCCTTTGACAGTGGACTGAAGGCGAGAATAGTGCCAAAAATTGATTCAAGCAATTTTGCCGCTTGCGCATGTCGTTTGCTCAGGAAGAACGCAAACAACATCTGGTCAAGCATATCCTCGTGGTAGTCGCGGAGTCGTGGCACGGAGTGCGCCGCTTCGATTGTTCCGTCAATATCACCACGGTCAAGGCAGTACTCGATCTTGGCAAGTGTTTCTTGGAAGCGTTGCCAGATGGATCCAATGCCGATATGGAAGCAGTAGTCGCTGATTGCTAGAACAAAGTGTTGGGCCTCCACCCTGAACTTTTGGAACACATTTCGTGTATCTCCTGACAGGGATCCTCGCATAGTGGAGTCACGAACAAGACTCTTGACAACGGAAACCATGCGAAGCAAGCGAAGCAAGTGTTTGAAAAGACAATCATACTTATCCAGAGACCGCGGAGTAATGATAGACTCGAGTGCTACAGGTGGAGTGTATTGTAGACGAAGAAAATCCAGGGCCTCGATCGAGCTTGGGTCCTTGCATTTGTCTATCTCTTCGTCTGAGAGGTCGCGAATGCCAAAGCTTAGCCCACCCGGCATTTCAGTGTCTTTTTGACTTTGGCCCTTTTCCGATTCTTCTGGTTCTGCGTTGCCGAAGTAGCAGTCTCCTAAAAGGCCGATCAAAACAAGGCGCAGCTCCGAACTAGCTGGTGGCCAAGTGTCTCGACTTCCAAGCCGTAGACCGGTGTCAACTCCGGTTCGTATAACACCGGCTTTTCTTTCTCCACTTTCCATTTCTGAATCGAAAAGAGAGTTGGATAGACGTGACACAAAGGAGCCTTCTCCCAGTAGCTGGAATCGCCATTGTAAATTTAGGTTATCTCGCATCTTATGCTCTTTGAAGAGATGGTGTAGGCACGAGTAGTCGATGAGAAGGGCTTGAGACGAAATAATCGGGGCTAGGGAAAGGTGAAGGCCAGATGTCAATTCTGGGCCAAAGTGGTTTGCATGCTCAATCGGCTCGGTCTCAAATCTCTGGGCTTTGTCGAGTATTTGATTGAAATTATCTTTCGACAGAGCCATTCGGTCTGTGAAAGGCCCCGAGAGGTTAATTTCGTCATCTATGTCAAAGAGTTCAAAGGTTCCCTCAACAGCACTTGCGTCCGTCAATGGCGTGGGAATCTGCGTGATTGCTTCGGATGAGGAAATAAGATCCGCGGGCTCGTGTTTGTGATATCTCTTGATCTCAGCGCGAAGTTTCGATTCATACTCTTGGGCCGTGGTCTGAATGTTCTCGATGTCAGCCCAGGAGGTCGCACAATGCAAATGAAGATCACCAGCTCGGGAAAAAACATCATGCCGTGCGATAGGATGGTTTGGATGGGATTGCTTCAGCATTCGAAGACTTCGTCCACTCTCAAAGATGGAGTATGCTTGATCAGCTGGGATGAACGACGGTATGTGATCTGCTTGAAAGATGTGTTCAATTCGTGCCGGTCCAGTTTTGAACTTGCCAGGCTGATGAACCTCCCGCGCGATGAATGTTTTGCCGCCAGTAATTGATTCTTCAAGAGCTGCATCTTCTGGTCGAAGCCCGATCCAGCCGTCGATGAGTTTAAACCACGGCTCAGTTACTCGAATTACTATCTCATGCAACAGGTTCTCCATCCAGCCAAACCTTTGAGCAAAGGAGGCAGCACTTTGTGTCACAATTGATAATATTTGCGCATCTGAGGCGGCCTTTTGGGAAGTGTCCACAATAGCAGCCAATGCACCCATCAGGTCCCCACAACGTTCAAACAAAGCTCTGATTTGCAGAAGCGAGGTGAATCTTTGTGGGTGTCCAGAGATCTGCTGCTCAAGATTGAAAATGATGACAGCAATTATACGGCTCAAAGTGAACAGAGTCGATAATTCCTTGCACTTCGGAGGTGGTTCTTGCGCGAATAATCGCATCTGGTGCATCTTTGCGCCACACTGTAGCACGTATCGAACAACGTTATCCAATGCCATAGAGCTGACACCAGAGACCCTAACATCCTTGATCTCTTCCTCGAATTGCTTTGTGTGTTGGTTGTATCGGAAAAAACATGAGTTCCAGCCTAAGCCCAGACGGAGCAGTGATCGAAGATAGATATCTGCCTGAGCCAGTCGGCTGGGTACCTTGCAATTCAGTAGTGTTTGCTTTGCCAGAGCTGCATCAAAGCCCTTCGGGCCCGATTCGCTGAAATAGGCAGAGACCGGCTCTTGAAAGGACCTCTCCGTATGTGTCTCCCATGATTTCTGCGGGATCACTTGGGCATCGTCTTCCCTTAGCGAGTCTAAGGACCAAATATTGTTCTCATCTTCAACTGTGTCTGCTACAAGGTCACATGGCGCATCGGACAGGCCGTCAATGGAGGGGTCGATGGTCGAGTCGGTAGCAGACTCAGGCGGTTCCAATCCACTTGGAAAGAAGTCGAGCTTCCATAGTGACCTATCGATTTTCTCGTTCGGTGCGTTTGGTGCCTCGAAGCAAGATCGCGGAAATTCTAAGTTGAAAGCCAATGTTATTGATAATTCTGGGGGTTTTCTGGTTGGGCCTTACCAGGCAATGCAGCGTTCCATGGTACAGACTCCAATGGCTGTAGAGCTTCTATGCTGAACTTAGAAGGTCGCCAAAGGCTCTCGCTGGAGAAGGGATCCAGCTGATCGCATTGATCCATAACGAGACCATACTCAGTGGTGAGGTGAACGCGCGAGTCCCGCGACGCAGATGGCTATCGCAGTGCACGGACCCCCGATAACAGAAAGTGCCTCGTCGACCTCGAAGCTCAACCATCACCTCTGCCCTCCCCTCTATTTAAGGCCAACAGACCTCCTCTTGTTCCGGCTTCCTACAAGACAGTCGCAATGCCTCCAAGAAAGAAGACGAAGCGCGCACATTCACCTACACCACAAGATGATACGACAGCGCTCTCAAGCGCAGACACGCCCAGGTCAAACGACAGTGTCGACAAGCCAGACACAGATTACGACCTGATCTCAGATCCGTGGACAGACGAGCAAGAAACAGCCCTGCTGAAAGCGGTCATAAAATGGAAACCAGTTGGTTAGTGCGATTGGCGCATCGACTCTACTTACAGCGCAGCTAACCGTTTCGCTACAGGAATACACAAACACTTTCGGATGCTAGCGATCTCAGATTATCTCAAGAGTCAGGGCTATGCGCCATCTACAGCGGAACATATGCGGATTCCAGGTATCTGGAAGAAACTTGGAACATTGTACAACCTCGAAGCGCTTGATGAACGTGTAAGTGAACCTACACGGCTTGTTCGCGTTGTTCTCTGGCTAATATACTTTGGGGCCATAGGAAGATTCGGTGATCACCGATACCAACGAGGACGATGAGGGGTCGAGCGAGATGTACTGTTCGTTCGACCTACCATACGATGAGTACGGCGAGATGATGTTTGAGCGACGGTTAGCAATGGAAGGTTCTTCTTCGCCTGTTACCAGCCGTGCGAGCCGAGCAGCGGAGTCGCGACGAGGTAGTACAGTTGCGGATACAGATGGTACGTTTGAAATCACATGCGCCCGTTGCCCCAAGACCGGGACTGACTAACGTCTTCTTCAGAGCCACGATCTTCTCCAGCCCCATCACGAGGTCGCAATACCAATCGGAGTGCGCGTACCTCGACAAGGGGAACACGTTCTACCAGACTGCAGGTGGAGATTGGCACGGGGAGCCAAGGCAAGGTATCAGACGAAGGTGGTGATGGTGATTCAGAAGAAGAAGACACCGGTGGGAATGATGAAGACGATGAAGAAGGGGAGGAGGCCTCGGATGCCAACAGTGAAGAGGAAGAAGGTGATGGCGAGAAGGGGGGTTCTCGCAGCACTCGAGCGCAAACCTCTCGATCCAAAGCTAAGGACAAGAAGCCTTCAGGTGGCACTGCTACGCGCAGGACAGGTCGACGGCGTTGAGACGAGTGGAAATCGCCTTCGCTCTGGAACTTTGATACCTAGCGAGTTCGGGGGCGTTTATATATTACTATTGAGATGTACGATTATGCAAGCACTTTGTTTTCTACGGCCTGTCTGGCGTGAACAATCAAAATAGAAACTCCAGTCACGATGCGAATCTCTGAAATAGAAATTGCAGAGGTCATAGCTCCTTTTACACTCTACATGATCTGATGGATTCAACGAGATCGCTGGGAATTAAGCTGTGTGAGGGGTCAGATGATGTGTCAGGGCTCACGAGGATTTTGTAAACATATCTGGTACTTCATGCACGGTTAAAGTGTTGATGACTCCTGATGTATATGTTCTACAGAGAAACATTCTGATTCAAGCGAAAAGCACACCAGAGTAACCACTAACGTAGGTATATTTCGATCGCTTTAGGTCTAATGTCGTTCGAAGGTACAAAGGGAATAGATCAAAGGGTCATAGTACAGAGGATCGGAACAGCGACTCAATTACAGGCGTGAGATGATAGCCTGGGCGTACTCGTGGGTCTTGGCCTTACCGCCAAGGTCACCGGTGAGAGCCTTGCCGTCGGCGAGGGTGTCGAAGGTGGCCTTCTGGATGCGGGCAGCGTGGTCGTGGAGACCCATGTGCTGCAGCATCATGATGGAGGACAGGAGCAGAGCAGTGGGGTTGGCAAGACCCTGGCCAGCAATGTCGGGGGCGGAACCGTGGACGGCCTCGAAGATGGAGCACTCGTCACCAATGTTACCGGAGGGGGTGAGACCGAGACCACCGATGAGACCGGCGCACATGTCGGACAGAATGTCACCGTAGAGGTTGGGCATGACAAGGACCTTGTCGTTGTAGGGGGTGGGGTCGGTAACGATCTTGAGGCATGAGTTGTCCAGCAGCTCAGCGTCGAACTCGACGTCGGGGAATTCCTTGGCGATCTCGCGGGCGGTGTTGAGGAACAGACCGTCGGACATCTTCATGATGGTGGCCTTGTGGACGACACGGACCTTCTTCTTGTTGATGGATTGCGCGTACTGGAAGGCGAAACGGAGGACACGCTCGGAAGCCTCCTTGGTGATAAGCTTGATGCTCTGGACGACACCGTCAACGACGACGTGCTCAATGCCGGAGTATTCACCCTCGGTGTTCTCACGGATGAGAACGGTGTCGACATTGTCGTAAGGGGTCTCGTAGCCAGCAATGGACTTGCAAGGACGCAAGTTGGCGAACAGGTTGAAAGTACGGCGGAGAGTCAGGTTCAGGGAGACGTGACCCTTGCCAACGGGGGTCTAGAAACATGCTTTAGTGTCGCGATTCAATTGCAATGGAGGAGTTGTTGACATACAGCGAGGGGACCCTTGAGGGCAACGTAGTTGCGGCGAACGGAGGCAATGGCATCATCGGGGATGGCGGTCTTGCCGTCCTTCAGGATGGGGGTGACATCAACAGACTCCCACTTGACGGGGGCCTATCATTGGTTTAGTGTTTGTTGCAGGGGTCGATATGCAGGATGATAGCTACCTTAGCGGCAGTGAAGATGTCCTTGACGGACTGAGCGATCTCAGGACCAATACCATCACCCTCAATCAGGGTAACAGTGTACTTGCCCTATTTCAAAGAAAGAATTGGAATTAGTATGGTGCAATTTTGAGCGCGATCGTGGCTGTTGGCGTCGGGTTGTGCTCGGTGTGCGCTGCGCGGCTGGCACCGGCATGCATGAAAAAAACGGGTTTGGCGAGATAAAAAAACGTACATCGGAGCCCTTCTGGCCCTTGAACTTGGCAACAGCTTCCTGGGCAGGGCTGGCGTAGAATCGCACCTAAACAAAACAATCAAGGTCAGCTAATTGAAGATTTGCGATTGAAAGTTGAGGGGATGTCAGTACCTGCGAGATGGGAGCGATAAAGCTGGGAGCCACACGGGGGAACCGCAGGGTCTGGCGAGCAGCAGAGAAGTTCCGAGCAGCGAGCATCTTGAATGTCGGGGATGAGACAAAGATGGAGGGTGGTGGGGAGAAGGGAAGAAGGAGAAGGGGAGAAAGAATCAAATCTCTCGGCGCCGCCCCGATCCGACCGGGCCTCCCACCGCATTGGTGGTTTGATATCATCCCCGGGCCGAGTCCACTTCTCTATCCACAACTCCAGGGTCTTGACAGCTTCCTCAGTACAAGACCGTCTATGAATCTGGAGAATTGGACACCTTGATTGTATTTCTCTGTTATCGTTGACCTCACGCCCGGCAAAATGGCCGACCTCGACGTCGCGAGCCACTACAGCCTCCCCTCAGAGTTCCCGGAGGAATGGCCAGCAGCTCTGGACGAAGCTGATCAGCTTGACGAAGAGCCTTTGCAGAGAGCAGACTCTCGTCCGCGTAAATCACGATACTTTGCTCTTGAGCGCAGCCCAAGTGATTGGAGGAATAACTTTGGCTCACGCCGGGGGAAGGAGGGCAGAGACAATGCGCAGAACGATGAGCCCGATCCATTGGGAACCGGCGAGAGCGTTCTTCGCATTCTCAAGCAGCGCGGAATACCATTAGATGACGACGGACGCCAAAAAGCCCGGTTCCTGCTATCCTCGACCTCGTTCTCCCCCGCACTCTTCCTGTCGCAAGCGCATTCCCAGGCATCCATAGAGTCGCTCATGGGTGGTTTGGACAACCTCTCACAATCGATCGATCAGAAGTCCGCGTCATTGAAAGTGTTGGTGGAGGCTAACTTCGAACGCTTCGTCCGGGCCAAGGCAACTATCGATGCCGTCTACACTGAGATGAGGAACCAGGGCGTGGAGAAGGAGCCAGCTTTAGCTCCCCGCCGGTCAGGCCACTTCCGGAGCTATTCGGGTCAAAACCACAGTCCATCACCGGCCCCAGCGGTAACTCCGAAGAAGACCGCGCTCACGAAAGAGAGCGAGTACGGCATGAAAGGTATCCGAGGCCCTTTGGTGGAAGCTTCTGTTAAGGCTGAGGAGGTTTGGGGGCCAGCTCTTGGGGGTCGGGAGCGAGAACAGGTTTTGAAATGCGTGGTTGAGACGATGGAGAAACACCGTGAAGCCTACGAGATTGGAAGCCTTTTGTCCAAATCGATCCAACAACGTGATTATGATTCCGTTTTCGAGCAATATACTAGAGCTAGGACGCTGGCCAATGGAGCTAAAAACATCGCAGACCAAGCTTCCAGTGCCCATCGACAACTGAACGATTCTGAAACGCATACTATCCTCACCATGGGTCGCATGTGGATGGATGTTGACCAACAAATCCAGGACTTCAAGCGCGATCTCTGGAGGCGGCTTGGTGATGCACCCACTACATCAACCACGAGCACTGCCTCTGGGCCCGTGGAAGAGCATATGGAGCTGATCGGGGCACTATTGGAACTGGGTGTCGAGGACAACCCTATTTGGACATGGCTACAAAGTCGTTATGAATTTTTGAAGACCAAGATCACAGTATTCTGTGATCGATGCAAGGTGGAAATTGAGATATTAAGAAGACGGCTTGCTGCTGGAGAGAGGCCAACTCCGCAGGCTACGGCATCCTACCTTCGCCTGGCACCTCGCGATGGCCCAGCGGAATACCCAGGGAGGCTAGACACTGATCAGGTTATCGAGCTTTGGGAGTGTGTACAAGCGTTTTTAACACGACTTCTTTCGTCACAGAGTGGCTTACTAGGGGAGGTGTTGGATTTCTGGGAAGTTGCCCAGTCTTTCATCGACGGTAACCGACAACGACTTCTACCTGTCGGCTTTGAAGGAGAGAGCCGCAAACATCATCGACTTTCAAGTAGTAGCGTCAAGGAATTGGAGACAGGCGTCGTGGAACTGGTCAATCTGATTCGACAGAATGTCCTGGCCCTCTTCACAGAACTTCCAACTGAAGACGTCTCCTTGCTCTTCTCCCCAGTCCCGGCAAGTCCATCGAGTCCGGAGACGCGAGGCATTACACCAACGGAATCACGCTTCAAGCTGGATCCGAAAAATCTACCAATGCCTGTCCCGAAACTGGGAGAATCCTGGGAAGAGTATGCCTTCTGGCCACCATTTTCCAATTCACTCAGTGGAGTACATTACTTGAGCAAATTCCTCATAATTTTGGGCAGTGCTGCTAGCGAAATGGCCGCTTTACGGCCGATTGCCAGTGCTGGGAAATCGCATGATCTTCTCAGGTCTCTTGTCAGTCTTTCTAGAGAGCGATGTGCCCGGGTTGCATGTGCTGCGTGGAGCAAAGATTCAGAGGTTTGCAAGATGCTTGAAGATTGGACTCGTGATATTGAGAACCGCGATCTCACCAAGATGCCCGGATTCTTTGTTGCTTTTGAGGGTGCCATCCTTGGAGGCATGCAGAAAATCCTCTACATCTCAGAGGCAAGGGCAAAACCAGGTTCTGTAGATGTGATCACCCAGCCGCCTGCAAAATTACTGCAAATGGTTCGCTCTCAATTCGCTTCCAGCGTCTACAAAGCACTTAGCGGGCTGGTCGAAAACGCTGAGCGTCCAACTAGTGTTGAGGAAGAGAATGAATGGGTCATTGCCAGGCCAGCAATCACGAGTCAAGCCACCGATGCTGCTGTGTCAGTTCTCTCGGCAGACTCTGTCGATTGGTGCAACAGGGTAAGTATCCGCATAGATACCATTGCTTCTGGATCACTAACCCCAATACAGAACGTCCGCATCCTCCTTACTCTCTCAAATCTCAAGGCCCTACAGGCTGAATACGTTCCACAGCTGATCTCCAACTTCGAGAGTGCATTCTCTGTTAAACTAACCGAAGAGGCCAAGACTGTCCGAGATGTGCTCGCCCAAATCGAAGACCGGTTGTTCCACTCATATGTCAACCCAAGTACCACCATACTAAACGACACTATCGCCGCCGGAATTGGCTCCTCTGACTGGGTGCCTTCGACTGATCGACCGGAGCAAGTTCGACCCTATGTCTACAACACTATGCTGACCATGGTGCTTGTTCACACGGAGATTTCCACCACTATTCCATCAACCGTATCGCCAAACCCCGACCCCCATGTTTCCAAGGCATCTTCTAAACTCTTGGCCACTGTGTTGACATACCTTGTAACGCAAATCTGTTCAACTTTGCTCGCGGCGTTCCGTGCTCGTCCCTCCTTTTCGCTAGCCGCTCTAATGCAAGCAACCTTGGACACGGAGTTTATCGCGCAGTCACTATCTCAGTACGCAACTGACGAAGCATCAGGCATGCAAAGCCAAATTTACGTCGAGCTAGATGCCCGCACAACAAACGAAGCCCGAGTGAAACTCCAGGCCGAACTCGGAGAAATGAGAGGTACCCTGAAAAGACTGCGAGACAGGACGAAGGGCGAGTTTGCCTGTTTCAGAAAACGCAGCTCAAATGGTTCCAAGTCCTCAAATAGTCTACAAACATAGCGCATCAACAATTTAATTAATTGAATTCATCATGAACTTTTTCACTTCCAAACGGGTATCACGAAAACATAGTCTATACCACATAACTTACATGTGTAGCTCTCTCGAGGTCACATCTAATTCTGACCAACCATCCGCTGCACCCGACTCAAAAGCGCATTACTCTCCCTTCCTAGTCGCCTCTTTCCAAACTGATCAGGTCGCTTGGCCCGAAGCATAGCCTCCCGCTCGTTCTGCTTTGCTTGCCGATCCTTCTCCCTTTTCTCAGCCGCTCTCTTCCGTGCCTCAGCAATCTCAATCTCCTTCGAAAACGCCGACGGCTTAGGTCTGCGCTCCCTGCGACCCTCTTCCCTTGGACGGCGTTCCGGTCTAGGTGCGCGCGCAGGCGCGGGTTCAGGCTCGGGCTCGTTCAACATGGCGACACGATCCGGGTGAAGTTCCAAAGTTGTGGCAGCTTCCGTCGGGGCTTCATCCTTCTTTTCTCTTTCGGCGTCCTCTTCAACGTAGGTGTCGTAGACGGACTTTTTGGGTGCGGTTGCTTCTTCTTGGGCTTTAATCTTTGCGTAGGCTTTCTTTACTTTGGCTTTTTGGATCAGGTCATTTTTGATCTTTTGAGCTGTTGCAGGAACTGTGTTAGTCTTGGATCCGTCGCGGTTGGATGCTGGTTTGCTTACTCTTTCGTCGATAAGTGCCATCGGGCAGGTTCGCTGGTCCGACGCTGAAGCCCTTGCGTTTCTTGACTGCGTGCTCGGATTTTGATACTGGAGCTGGATCGCCATCATGGGTGCGTTTCGGTGCCATTTCGACGAGGTCTGACAGTCAAGATCTGTCTTGGAGTTGGAGTTGGGATTGTGTTGTGTTGGATTTGGGGCGGAGAAGAAAAAAAAAAGTGGCGATCTCCGCATGGAACCCAGCCAAGTCTAGATCAGTTGGGCATTGGAGACATCTACACACTCACTGTTCTACTGCTGCGCATAACGAGCTAATCGTATTGAGAAAATTTGCTTGATTTAGGCTACTTTTTGCCTTCTCCGCTTTCTCTCATTTGTTGCTCAGGTAAACCAAGTCAATTCACCTGCATCACGCCCGGGAGTCAGTACACGACCCTTTTTCACCTTTCACCTTATCAACATCACCAAGCTCATTAGGCCCGTCTGCAGGAATACCGCCCGCTGCCCAATGCCTGATGCCCTTTGCCTTTGTCCTAAAACAGTCGTTGCATCTCAACGTCACTACGTCACATGACGTCTGAGTCAGGATCTCATGATCGACGCCCAAACGCTCAAAGGATTTCTTTTTCTCTTATATATATCACAGACTGGGTCGACATTCGGGCGAGTGCAGAGAAGACCGGTTGCATCTGAACGGAATCGCATCCCATGACGTGATCTATAGAAGCGCAGTCTTCCTCGCCAATCACTTCAATATACAAATCGTCTGGCACACCGCATCCAACTTCCTCCCCGGCTCTGGTTTCAGATGATATAAGCCACGTTTCCTGAGATGTCACACTTATCGTTTCAGGCCTTTTAGTCTGTCCTTATCACGCCATGCCCCTATTTCAAGATCCGGATCGGCGGCGCCATTATCTATGGTCACCGGATCATAGACAGGAACAGCCAACTACAGGGTCCTCTGAGGCCCCCAAGGATCTTCACCACCAAGATTTTACAGAACCTGTCCCTAAATATTCAAGGCCGTCGCAGTCAACGGAGCCGGACATGCCAGGACCGTGGGCTAACGACCGGGAGGAGCTTATACATCGTATCAAGGAATCTTCGCCTTGGAGACTTCAACCCTCGGTATGTGGGGCGCTTGCCAGACCTCTCCTGGAATATACTTCCCTTTTAGTTCACTGTGTCTTCTGTTTCTCCTTTTTCTCGTTCTTGTTCTTGATCTTCCTCCTCGCTCAGGACGTAATCTAACATCTATCACAAGTCAACCGACAAGAAAGATGGTGACGTCTTCATGCCCCGCAGGTCACAGGAACACCAAAGTGTATTAGGACAACAACAAGAGCCTTCCATCGGAAATCAACGTGGTGAAGATGAGACGGATGAACTGGGATCGCCGGCCGATATCCAGAGACCTCGGTCAGCGTTACACTCGGGCGACTTCAGGGAAGGTGCCACAGATCACCATGACCCGCCAACACCGCGGCCTCTATTTAAGGAGCGAAATACAGTCTCTCCTTTTGCTCACCTGGGCTCTTCTCCTACGACACCCTGGTTTGGAGCTCCGCCATTTGCATCTTTACAAACCCCAACCACATCAAATGACAATCTGCAAACCATTCCGTTCGCCGGGAACACCCGTGCTCGGGCACCCTCGCTGGGTTCGTTCTCCTCAAGCTATGTGCTCAAAGCTCCAACAAGCCCGCTCGTGTATCAAGCAAATAATACAGACCTGGACTTTTCGCCTCGCATCGAGCCCGTGGATGTATCAGACCCTTCAGAGAAAGCCAACCGTCGCCGGACCTTACCCCCAGAGACTTTCGGAAATCTTCAATTTTCTCCGCCAAGTCAAAGCCAACATGCCATGAACATTGGCAGCCCATGCCCGCCCGGGAGGCAGCGGGGTTTGTTCGCCAATCAAATTTCTCGTCCTCGTCGTTCATTGACTGCGGCCTATAGTCTCCAGCTCGCGCCGTCACCTGCGGGTCAGGTCATGCCATCCCACTTCAGAAGGCCATCTTTAAGCGGAGACAACTCGCCCAAACCTCATGCTCCGATGGTAGGGTCTTACGAGGAGTCTATCTTGCGGGGACGAATGTCTATGAACCCATCCAAGCCTCTGGATTTCACGGCTCAGATCGGTGTTTTAGGAAAAGGCAATTGCAAAGGTCACCTCAAGTGCCCACCCCATGTTACGGTGCCTTTCCCAGTGGTCTTTTATAGCTACCCAACCTCGGGCAACGGACGGTCCATCTCAGATGACAATCCAAGTCCATACGTGGGACAGATTGACCTGGAGAACTCACTTCCCAAAGAGAGTGAAGTTCCAACTAGACGTCGCAGGCGACACACAAGTCCAGCAAAACACCGAGAAGATATATCTGGTGCAGAAAGAGCGAACGCTTCCCGAACTACTGAAGCGGATAGCCGCCGCCGAAGAGAAAAGAAGAACCGCAGATCCGAATCACCTAAATGTCCTCCAGGGGGGTCTTATCGAATACCGCAGCAAGGACAGTTACAGATCATCATCAAGAACCCTCACAAAACAGCAGTCAAGCTGTTCTTGGTTCCGTATGATCTCGAGGATATGGAGCCCGGTACAAAGACCTTCATTCGTCAACGCAGCTACTCGGCTGGTCCGATCATCGATATGCCGCTCAGTGCACGAAAGAACTTTGGGACCGATCGCCCGGAAGCTTCCTTGAATGCTACAGAAGATCCCCAAGATAAACCCACTTTGCGATATTTGATTCATCTCAATATATGCTGTCCCGCGCGTGGGCGATTTTACCTACATTCGAGCATTCGGGTTGTGTTTGCCAATCGTGTTCCAGATGGCAAAGAGAAGCTGCGAAATGAAATTCAAAATCCCGAGCCTCGTTATAGCCCTTACAAACCGTCTCGAGATACTTCTCTAGCAACGAGCGCAAACGCGCGAGCGGCGATTGAGAAAGCATGCCGCAGGCGAAGTGTTGGCCAGGGATCAATACCTAGTTTACGTCCTCATCTGTCGTCACCAGGCGGCCTTCCCTCACAGCTGGAGATTCCAACGCCCATGGATCTTGATGATCCCTCTCAACTTAGTCCACGCTCGCAAACTACATCTTTTTATAACAAGCTCACCAAAGACGATGTGGGATATGGAGGTCACACTTTCATCCCCAGTCAGTCTGGTCCAGAAGGTGGTGAAAGCTTGCTCGCCAAAAGACTTCGAGGCCTCGATGTCCATCGAACCGAATCATCCCCAGTAGATGAGCACCATCCACGCACACTGGACTTCCATAACCGATTCCACCCTTCTCGCAATCATCATCGTTGAACAGGAGTCTCACCTTGTTCACTTTTCTCATCTCCTTGCCTAGCGCATCTCATCCGACTATCTCAGCAGTATATTAACCACCTCCCGCCTACTTGTACCGTGACTTGACATGTAAATGAAACCATCAATCTACTGCAAGTTTAGAACAGAACAACCAAACCAAAAACAGAAAACAAGCAGGAAACCCCTTCCGGTTTGACACACCAAAGGCGCACCGGTCTGCAGCCGATCACTGTCCATACTAACCCACATAATAGCACCCACATTCACACACCAGCGATGAGTGTCTTCATTGTCTGTTTCTTATTTCTTGAACCTTCGTTTCGGTTTTCAATACTTGCCTTTTGGTATATATGGGGTTATACAGGCGCCTGAGTTATTGATTATACCCTTACTCTTTCATTATCTTTCTTTAACCCTATTGAAGGGTCTTTCGGCGTACATATCAGCTAGGTTTTTTGATCGAATTTGAAACTCAGACATTTGGATATGAGACATAGTCTTGAAAGTAGTATTCAGTATTCAGGTGTTGTCCCGGTGCTTAACAAGAATCCCCTTGTCCTATGTGACCTGACTTGGAATACATTCTCACGACAAAGGCTATGTGTCTTAAGACATCACGCAGTCTGGCAACTCCCATGACCTCCATAACCACTATGATTGGGATATATTTGAGATCACGGCCGTATGCAAACCACCATCACTTGAACCATTCATTCAAGCCAATGCGTGATACTCGCGCACAGTCTCCATAGATTGTCCTTCAACTCTACTATATTTCCCATCTCACAAAATTTCCACAAAATGAAGCTTTCCTGGCCCCATCTCCTCCTATTACCCCAATAGCATCTGCAAATCTCATAACCTACGGGATATGCCAGCGAGGATGTGCGGGACTGGTAATGGACTGCTAACTCATCAATAGGTTTCCCATGGGGTGCAACATTGGCTGCTACCGTGCCTGCTGCTGTACTGCGCTGTAGCACGGCGTTTAGAGGTTGTCACAAAGCTTGTGGGAGTATGCTTCTTCCTTGATCGAGATTTGTTGTTCTTTCTGCTTGGTAGAGGGGAGGTTTCGTTTCATTGAGAGTCCAGGATAGATATGATAGTCTTTTTTATCTTTGGGTCTTTTGATTGTTATATTTTCTCCGTGTGATGAGGAGTATTTAGGTAGCCTTAGTTCAGTTAAGAGCACAAGAAAAAACGTTATTCAATGCCATTTTATGTGAGAGCGGTCTGAATGTATTGATTCAACTGCTATATTAATGTGATACCACCGCCCAAGTAAGGCAGGCCACTTCAGGGAGTGATATCACTCAATGATGTCTTCTAGGCCCTTTTTGCAGTTCTTCCTGGGGTATGTGACAAAGTCAGCGACATGATCGAGGCTGTTACGGTAACACTTCTTATACTTTCTACTGCTATTGCTGCATATAACTACAAACGGCTATCTTGAAAAGTGATTTAGATTTTTCAAACCAAGACAAAGAATGAACAAATCTGAGATCCTGCGATTCTATCTACAGAGCGCTAGAGAAAGCAAACAAAAATTATCAAAAGAGCATTGGCCTGAGATGAAGTGGGTTAGACTTCACCAGGGAAGAATGCGTAAGAAGAAATCTTCAACCAAGGAAGGAAGATCTTCCAGGGCTCTGGCATACGATACGAACTGCTTAACCAGCATGCTCAACAATCTCGCTCACCAGCACACCGTTCTTGATGTAGCTCTTGAACTGCTCGGGGAGAGGACACTCTTTAGTATCTTCATCAGTGCCCTCCTTAGGAGGAAGATTGATGTTGATAGCAGAGGATTTGCTGGTGAAGATCTCAGTGTTGAGACTCTGTGGGCCAAGGTAAATAGCAGCGCCGTCAACCTGGTCCAAAAGCAGGGTAGGGGCAGTGCCGTCGATCTGGAGAGCAAACTTAGGGCACTTGATAACGTCGAGACTACTGACCAGGGAGTCAACGATGAGAGAGAGACCGGTGCAGTTGTCGATAGCGATGGCGTTGGCCTTGTTAGCGACCTTGATAATGGTCTTGTTGCAGCGGGTGATCAGGATAGACTGATTTTGCTGCGCGGGGATCTCAATAATATCACCAGGGTTGTCGAAGTTTTCGACGAGCCACTTGTTGCCCTCGAGTTCCTTGCGAGGGGGCTTACGGGTGCGCATGTTCTCTGGCTTAGGCTTCTTACTGGGCGCGGGAGACTTCCCGCGGTTGGCACTGGAGCCCTCTGTGACGGCTGAGCTGGTGCGCAGACCGGGGTTCTTGTGGGTCATCTCTGACTTGTCAACCTTGCGGAGGCTGGAGGTGATAGCCTCACCCTGGTTGAGCTGGTCGAACACGGCGCCCATGTCGGGAGACGGAGCTGCAGGAGCGGGGGCGGGAGGAATGCCAGGGGGAGGTGGTGGGGGAGGAGCACCGCCGCGGGGCACATTGAGAGAAGGCACTGGGGGAGGAGGAGGGGGAGGAAGGGTACCCCCAGCGGGGGAAGCAGGTCCGCCCTTGGCTTGCTTCAAAGCTTCGAGAGCATCGATGCCGTTCTCGTTGTTCCAGGTAAGGCCTTTGGGGAAGTGCTTCTTGAGATATTCAGCAAGGGACTTGAAGTTCTGGGAGTAGGCCTTGATGTAGTCGACATGTGTACGGTCCCTGTCAAAATGTCAATTTTTAGATCTTGCGACTTAGTGGCGAAATACTCACTTGTCCTTGTACTCCTTCAAGACCTTATTTCCGTAGTACTCAATGCCACCGATCATGTCCGCGACGAATTCCGCGGGCTTGCTCTCAAAGAACCAGGCGAGCGCAACAATGCCCTCTGCGACAGCACTGAGGTGATTGAACAGCGGAGACGCACGGTTTGACTCGCGAATGTTGTTGATGCTGTCCGAGGCCTTGTGCAGGTCGGTCATTAACTCTGGGGGCTGCGTATCGGGCTTCTTGGCCTTTGTCACGACGTAGAGATAGGTGCGCTCAGCCTTGAAGGCTTGCAGGACGGCTTTCGACTGATCTGTAGTCAATAACTGATCACCGCGAAAAAGATATCAGAGAGGCCTACCTGCTCGGCAACCAGACCACCAATTTTCTCTCCTAGGTTCACAAAGTTCTGAACATCGCCCTTGATCAAGGCATCGAAGTCTTCGATCTGCGGCGGGACCGGGGCTGCCACGGGAGCTGCGGGTGGCGGAGGAGCGGGCTTAGGGGGTTCTGGAGTAGAAGGCACAGAAGAAGAAGCGCCGCCCATGGACTGTGGGGAGCTGGGGTCATCGAGTGACATCGCCATATCCTCCAAGCGGGAGGTGGCTGCCTCTAGCCTATATACCGGAGCGCATTGTCAGTCGAGGATATGGAGAAATTGTCACACGGTTTCAACGAAACTCAAGCATGACTCAAACGCAGTAAAATAAATACTGTGCGCAACGGTTATACATACCGCTTGATGAGGGTGGTGAAGTTATGCATGTGGCCGCCTGACGCCATGATAGGCAAACACGTAGCTCCAACGGTTGGAGCGAAAAGGAGGGAGGATGTAGGTTGGTGAGATATGTGAATTTAATAAGCGAGCAGACGATCAAGGCTCCTGCAATAAGATATATCAAAGACCAGTTAAGTTACAGAGACAGGGGAAAGAAAGAAGTTCGGAGCTCCTGACTGCAGGTCCGGGCTCCAGGCCCACGGATACATTACAGTACGGAATGGTGGGCTGACACAATGACGTTGTGTGGGTATTTTTAGTATTGTCATTACGATATGTATTCATGATCCACTTCAGGACTTGATAGACAGTTGTTCTTCTTAATGTTCTCTTGTTCCTCTCGGCCCTATTGATCTGGACCAATTCAAACTACAGAGGTAGAGTCATGTCTCACAGTCAACATGAGGTCGACTTTTGCACTCTGGGAATGTTCATCCTAGGTATGCTATAATCTTGTCTACTCAATGCGGGACATGGGCTCACTGTGTCTAGATGACATTGAGTTTGGTGACTCAAGACCTGCAGTCAAGAATATTCTTGGTGGAGCAGCTTCATTTGCAGTCGTGGGTGCCCGTTTGGTTTCCGGCTCCAAATATGCACAATCCGTGAGCTGGATCGTGGATGTTGGCTCTGATTTTCCTTCCGAAACCCTAGATGTGATCAAATCATGGAACACAGATTGTCTGTTCAGGGATGATCTCAGCCGACTGACTACAAGGGCCTGGAATGGGTACCATCCCAATGAGAAGCGAGGTAAACATCTATGGATGCGATGATATCCTCGTGAAATACAGGTGCTGATTGACCCCGCAGATTTTAAATACTTGACTCCAAAGTTGCGACTCGAGCCTGAGATGCTATCGGATACTCAGATGTGGTCTAAGACATTCCATATGGTCTGTTCTGCATCCCGTTGTATTTCTATCGTCGAACATATCTTGCAGCGACGAGAAGAGTTGCAAAAGGCAGGCAAAGCTCCGTCTACGGCGGATATATTCAAGCGTCCCATCTTTGTCTGGGAGCCGGTCCCTGACCTCTGTACCCCGGAGGAACAAGAGAAGTTCTTCGCTGCAAATCAAGTCGTGGATGTCGTGAGTCCCAATCACATGGAACTTGGCATGATGTTTGACCAGCCCGGTTGGTCCGAAGAAAGTGACGAAAGCCAGAAGCTGGTCCAAAGGATTTTAGACTCCGGCATTGGCCATGACGGAAATGGTCTACTGGTTGTTAGGGCCGGGAAGGACGGCAGCTACGCTTACTCCAAGACCAGCAAGATCTGGCTCCCAGCTTATCACCAACCTGATCCCTCTGGTGCTACGTCTGTGCTTGACCCCACGGGTGCGGGCAACTCCTTCCTAGGTGCTCTGGCGCAGGGTATGGTGACTACGGGGCGAGAGCCGTTCCAGGCCATTGACTCGGTTTTGTCGCACTCCGAGACCTGGACCAAGGCCCTCAACTCTTGGGGCAACTTCCCAAACCACCCCATGGCACTTATTTGTGCGACTGTCGCAGCAGGGTTTGTAGTGGAACAAATTGGTGTGCCACAGATTGCTGTTGATGGAAACGGAAAGGAATTGTGGAATCAGTCTGAATTCACGGAACGGGTCCGCCTGTACACGCAGCGATTATTGAGGACACTTGAGGAGTCTCCTCGAAAACACCTATTGACCAATTGATCAATGGATTGATGAGGAACGCCCTTTTATTGTCGTACAGCACACAAATGAACAAATAGTAGAAAAACACGCAAGAAAAGTTCCGTCTTGGTTCAAATCCTCCCACAACCGCCAATATCAAGGGTTTTCTTCATGAGTCGTTCTTAGCAGCTTGCTGTGCTTCGTGCTCGCGAATCTGCTTGCTCCAGCTAGAGTAAGAGAAACTAGGTCAGCATCATAGTCAGAGTGATAGGGTCGAGGTGACCTACTATCGGCTGGGGAAGAAGCGGCCGGGTTCGGGCATCTTGTCGCGGTACTCGCGCTCCGCGCTGAGGCTGAAGGCAACGGCAGCAACGCCAATCACGAAAGCGCCCATGATCGCAGTGTTGGCCCTCCAGTTGGCCGGCTGGGCGTACCAACCACCAGCGGGGGACCAGACTTCCTTGGGGTACCTGTCCGACTCCTATTAGCGCCTGGCAGGGTTGATCGAGGAAATATCATACGGGATCTTTCCACCTCCACCCATTGTGACGAAGATGCAATTGAAGGGATTGTTGAACGGGAAAAGCGAGCGTAGTGCTAGATAGGTCCTGAAATGGAAGCCGAAAGGGCCGTCTCAATCGCAGGTCTGCCGCCAAGGCACTAGGGCCTGAAAAGGCTTAGCGCGCTCTCACACGACCTGGTCATCCCGTGACTGCCGCGACAATTTCTCTTCCCTCTTCACGGCCAATTGCTTGCGTTGCGATTCTCCCTCCCCTTGTATAATTTTCCTTTCTTCGCTCTCAATTCCTTACAGTCGCCCAGATGAAGAGGCTGCAGCTCCAAAGATGGAGCAGCTCAGTCCTTGGGCCGCGGACTCGGACTGTCAACCGTCTGCATCAACACATGTACGGCCAGCGGTATCAATCAACCGCATCCCCGATCCAGACCGGTGGTGCTCCGCAAGAGTCAATTATCGAGGACTCAACAATCATCGAGGCCTCAACACCCGTGGATGAGACGCTGTCGGAAATTATGCGCATGTCTCACGCTCGCCACTCACAACTCCAATATCCCTCTCCCACAGTTGAAGCAGCACAACAATCCGCAAAACTTGCTGCCCTCCACGCCCGACTCTACCTTCCCTCCAGACTACCCGTTGAGACACTTGCTCGAACACTAGTTGATGCATCCGCCGATCCGAACACCGACTTCAACAACACATCACTGGCCACCCTCGGTCACGACCTCCTTTCCTACTACACCACCGAACACCTCATCTGCAAGTACCCTCGCCTGCCGTTGACCGTGATCTTCGCCGCCATGTACGCATACGCTGGTCCCAAGACACTCGCTGCTATGGCTAGAGAATGGGGTGTTGAGTTGGCCTCGGTGCCCGGTGGAGAGGTCGACCCTGGTCTGTTGCAGTTCCAAAGACTCGAGCCTGGCTCCGAGGTTCCTGAGACCCCAGCTTCCGACACAGTACGACCATACGAACAACAGTTGAACTGGCGGAAAACGGTGACCTCCAAGGTCTTCTATGATGATGAATTCGGTGACCCGATCAAGGGCATGCCAGCTACCGCCGCGACTGGCGTCACTACCGAGCAGGCCAGCGCCGAATTTGTTCGAGCAGTCATGGGTGCTATCTACTTGCACGCCGGCCGTGCCGCCGCCAAGCAATTCTTTGAGCAGCACTTCCTTTCACGACACCTCAACATTTCCGAATTGTTCAACTTCCGCAAGCCTGCCCGTGACCTGAACCGATTGTGCGCACGCGAGGGCTTCGAACGCCCAGTTGCCAAGATTATCAGCGAAACTGGTCGTAAGAGCAGACACCCTGTCTTCGTGATTGGTATCTTCTCCGGCAATGACAAGCTTGGTGAGGGCGCTGGCGCCAGTTTGATGGAGGGCCGCGAGCGTGCTGCCGTTGCTGCGCTCAAGGGTTGGTACCTCTACAGCCCGCTTTCCGTCCGTGTCCCCAGTGCCATGGAGGAAGCATCGGCTGCTCCCTGGAAGCCAGTTCACGTCGACTTGGGCGAGGTTGTTGTTTAAGGTATTGGTGCAATGGTATGCCTTGGTTCAAAAGGCACGGTAACATATTATTTCATGTCTTCTTTTGTTGCTTTTCTTTTTTTCCGGTGTGCTATTTTTTCGCATGGGAAGCTGGCCGGCGGTCAAAAAGAGTCATCTATCCTGTCTTCTGCATGACTGGACCCTGTACATTATGGGACTATAAATCCCTTCGATTCATCTGGTGTCTTCTTTTTTTCCAATTTCCCTTACTGTTATAACATTCCCTTTCGTCTGCTATACTCTCCAGTCAAGCTCGGTCAACGACAGGTGATGACTTGTTGGCCATGTCATTCAAATATAGAAGTGCCTCAGATATCCATCGAATGCACAGCAAAATCATCTAATGGGCTCTTTGTTCTGCTGTAGATCACTGATCCCTCTTGATATGTATATCTTCGATCACTCCGGGTTTACAATCTCATCCTCCCAATTCCCACCACTCCTCCCAGCACCAGCTGGGTCATCCAAATAACACCCATATTCCTCCCATAAGTCCGCCACTCCAATGCCGAACAAGCCCTTCCAAAATCCAACACGGCCACCTACAGCTTCCTCCCCGTCATCATCTGCCTCGCCCACATATCCAACTCTCAGCAACCGATCATTCAACATCCCAACAGCCCCCTTTCCTACCCGTACATCCTCAAGCCAAGCCAAAAAGTAAGCCGTATGCTGATACCCTGAATCCCACTTCTCAGCCCTCTCGTTCCTAGACTGAGGCTTCTTCCAATGAGGCGGCTCAAGTCCAGCCTTCAATCTCACAAAGTCTGCAATACCCTCAATCAAGCCACCCGGCGGGCGCGGGATACCGCCATCATCATCATCGCCCTCGCCGTCTTTGTCATCCGCGGCCGGTGGAGCGGTATGCTGATAACAATGCACCAACTCATGCGTAAGAACCCCAACTAACTCATGAAGCGGATCATCCTTGGAAGTACAATACTGCACATAAGGAAGTGAGACATGAATCTCTTTGTGGGCATCATCTAGCTCGGTACCGGTTGTATAAGCCACACCGCTATAATCGCGGAGGAAGACCGTCACAGAGCGGGTTGATGGAATGCTAGGTGTGAAATGCGGTATAAAGGGTGCTGGTCTTGCAGCCTTGGAAGTGTTTGCTTCTGGCTCTACCTCTGGCGATGTGTATAGGTGCTTGATTATGTTGTCCAAGGCTTGGTCTAGTGTTGATCCGATGTCTGGGATAAAGGCGAGGAAGACACTTGAAGCTGGGTGGCGAAGGTCTTCGACGTGTAGGCGTAGTTTTGGCTTGGGTTGAGGGGTCTTGGGCTTGGGCTTGGGCTTTGTGAGATTGGTTTGGGCGTGCTTTTCTTCCGCGTTTAGCGGCTGCTGATAGTTGAGATTGGGGATTGCGGTGGACACTGGAGGCGCTGGGCTTGCCATATTGATACTGTGTTCTATGGTGCAGTCTTGGAGATCGTGTCTGGCCGGACGGTGCTGAAGTATGCCCAGGGCTGCTGAATGCGGAAGGCGGGGTTGACTCGCAGAAGCGACCAACTTGAGAGGAGTTTACTATAGAACCAAGTCAGCTTAGACTGTCTTCAGGCACTTGCTTAGGTCTATGCCATTTTTGGTCTTTTATGTGGGGGGTTGGATCTAAAATAGGTGACGGTGATCTTCCTCGATCCACTATGCCTCGTGGGGTTATTATGCAGAGCTATATAATTTAGATCAAATATTTAGCCTAAAGCAAGACAATTGGATACGGCTCAGACCAGTAGTTCGTCTTTGACCAAAATTGCTGCGGTTTTGTGGTACTGCAACATGCATCGATCTATGCAAGGTTCGATATATGTTTCTCTGGAGATATACATGGTCTCGGAAGATGGCAAGCAGGCTTTCCTGTTGAATTGAATGTAAAGCTACTATTTCCCACTCCATTTTCAAGATAGCTTGAGTACTCACTAAACTTTGCTTCTCAAAAGGTCTGTTATAAGATCGTGCATAGCGTTGCCATTGCGACCATTAGTGAGAAAAGTGGTAAACAAACGGTAGAAACAGGATTGGGCTCGGGTGTTCAGCCCAACCACAGGTAAAACATCATTGGAATTAGTAGAAGTAGTGAACTATTCCGGAGCTCAGATCTCAATCTTAATTGCAACTCCAATCGGACTCCTCAACACTCACCCTTTGCCCCTTCTTGCTGTCCCTCGCGCTTATCGGGACGCGCTTATCGCCCCTTGTTTTCCTCAACATCGCAACATCCCACCTGCAACACACTCATCGCTTTGCGCTATCCTGCTTTGCGCTTCTGTACGTGATATCCCCTCCTGCTGTTCGATTCCCTAAGCATCCACAGTTCAGACCTCCAGTCCCTTCCTCATACCCCGCTCCATCTCCCGATTGTTTGCGCGATCACCGGTCTTTCGTCTTCAAGCCAGTCGGATTTACCCAAGCGCATTCATATGATCTGGCCTTTTTTCTCGCGTCGCTGTTATTTGAGAACTATGTGCTATTTGATTTGATGTTGAGAGATATCTGCTGACCTTCGCCTTGGACAGTGTTAAAGCCAACAAGTCGCCAATCATCCACAGCGGCTCCCATAGTTATCCGACCACTGCATACACGTATTGCGCTCTATTTGCATGACCTGTCCTACCTAGGACAACCCGAGACCCGACTCGCAAAATGGAGGCGAAAGCGTCAGAGCTCTTGGCGGCCTTTAAAAATCCCAACTTATCTGTTGATTCCAAGGTCGCCTACCTGACGAGTGTCAAATCCGATATCAAACAAAAAAATGTCCCAGAAGGCGCCATTGCTACAATTTTCGAGACATTGCGCCTCGCCATTAGCTCTCAACATTACTCCGTCTGCGGTGCTGGGTTTTCGACCCTCGGCCACCTCCTGAAGCGCCTCACAATACAAGACCAGCAGCAGTGGATCGTCAACCAAGCGCGCAACTTGTATACTCTCTTGTTAGAACGCTTGAATGACCACAAAGAACGAATCAGAGCTCAGGCTGCGTCAATATTCACTGACCTGTGGCCTGTGGCAGGCAGTGAGGTCGAGTATTATGTTCTAGAGGTTGCTTTGATCGGAAAAAACCCTCGGGCAAAGGAAATGAGTATGCTTTGGCTGTCAAATGTAGGCTCATGTACCCAGAAATTCTTGACTTATATTGACCCGCACATGTGCAGATGACCAAAAACCATGGTTTATTATACCGCCAGCATGTTCCTGCTCTGGTTGCCTGCCTCGAAGACGCAGACAGTGGTGTTAGAGATACGGCTAAGCAAGTTGTCATCGAGCTATTCCGGTGGGTGATTGCAATTCCTGTGAATGCGTTGTTTTCACGAAATGACTAACCGCTAAATCCAGGTCTGGACCTGCGAGAGCGAAATCCGATCTGCAGAAGCAAATCACGGCTCGCGGAGTGAGAAAATCCATCGCAAATTCTATTCTGTCAGCCATAGGCCTGGGTTCAACTGATCCCGAGGCTGTATCATCTGCACGACCAATTTCTCGTGCTGAACGCCCGATCTCAGTCATGTCATCTCGTTCACATGCCGTGGATCACACCGAAGATGGTCAGTACCGCTTACTTACAACCTTGGATTGGAACAATTGCTAACTTTTTTTACAGAAATGGAACCCGTCAAGCGTCCAGCCTCAAGGGCTCATCGCGAACGATCCGCTGCTCCTTCGGCGCCTGTAGAAGCACCAACATACCACCGATCTCATACACCGGCTGGTGACCCACCGGCCCAGAAACCATTGCCTGATGACGATGGTCTGGAACCCTTTGACGTAGCCTCCGCTAGAGACATCGATGATCTTGTGCGTGACATGCTCCCTTGGTTTGAGGGGAGGGAGTCTGAAGACAACTGGTCAAAGCGTGAAAAGAATGTCATTCTTTTCCGCAGACTTACGCGAGGTAACGCGCCGCATGACTTCATGCAGACCTATATCAATGCTACAAAGACACTCCTTGATGGTATTTTCAAGGTCGTCAACTCCCTTCGGACAACAATGTCGACCAATGGAAGTCTCCTGATTCAGGATATCGCGCGCACATGTGGTCCTAGAATTGACTCGATGGTTGAAATAATCATGCAGAACCTGATGAAGCTCTGCTCAGCTTTGAAGAAGATTGCCGCCCAGAACGGAAATGCAGCTGTTGACGCGGTCATTGAAAATGTCTCCTTCAGTATCCGTCTCCTGCAGCATGTTTCATTTGCATCCCAGGACAAGAACGTCCAGGTGCGTCTATTTGCCACAGGATGGCTCAAAACCTTGATCACTCGACAGGCCCATCAAAAGAGCACAGTTGAACATGGTGGCGGTCTTGATCTCGTCGAAAAGGCCATTAAGAAGGGACTTGCAGATGCAAACCCGGCTGTTCGTGAGGCAAGTCGCAGTACTTTCTGGACCTTCTTCTCTGTGTGGCCTGAGCGTGCTGAAGCGTATGTTTCTCCATATTTTCTTCATATACATGGTTTGCTAACTTGCAGAAAGGATAATGAATACACTTGATGCCAAGTCACGAACTCTGCTGGAGAAAGATGGGTCCAATCCTAACGGTGGCCCGAGGCCCGCTTCTGCATTGCCTGCGAAGAGTCCCACCAAAAGTCGTACAGCCCTTCAAGAAGCCATTGCTGCTCGTAAGAGAGCTCAAACGCCTTCTCGTCCCGAGTCAGCCCAGCCAGCGTTGTCAGTCCAGCAAGCTTTCCCAGAGGCAAAGCCTCCTGCTGCTGCAAGGCCTACTCGCACTGTACCCACCGGAGCTCCTCTTTCTTCTTTGTCATCGGCACCTATGAGACCTGGCATGAAGCCCCGAAGAGCAGAGTTGAGTCGTCCTGCAACCGCAGATCCATACGCCCGCCGCCCTGAGTCACGAACTCAGTCCACCCATCCCAGCTCTGCTAGTAAACCGCCGACTAGCTCTCCTCGCTCTGTAAAGTCTAAACCATCCACACCTAACGCGAAGCCCCTCACAGCTCCCCGCATTCGCCCCCATGAGGCGAATCCAAGTGGCCCGGCGAAGGGTAGGCCTAAGAAGCTCGATTTATCGAAATCAAAGTCCCACAACGATCTTGGAGCAGCCAGTCGTGCCCGCAGTGATTCGAACGATAGTTTGACCAATCCATCTTCTGCAAGAACTCCTCGAACCCCTCGAACTCCTCGTTACGACAACCATCTAAGTGCATCCGAAGATCATCACTCTCCACCTCAATTCTCGCCAGCATCTGCGGTGTTTGACAGCCCTCAGTTTTCTGCCTCACAGCCTATGTTGCACTCGGCACCACATGGTACTCATATAGGGTCAGTTCCCGTTGATGAACCGGAGCCAATGGTGCTCGAGGAATACGCCGAGCCTGCTGTTATGCCACCATCTCCACGGATTGCCGAGCCATATGTAGCTGCACCTATTGACGCACACTTGATCCCTGTCCCTGAGTCTGTCTCCAAACCTCATTCGGACCCAATGATCATCTATGAGGATCCTGCCACACCTACAACACCTACCACTCCTACTCGGACCCGGCATTCTCACTCAATTGGCCACCTTACGCCTTCAAGGTCTTCTATCCCCACGCGTTCCCCCATCCGCTCTCCTGTGCGTTCTCCCGCCCGCTCGGAACAGCTCGATCAGCATGCAACCGAGCCTGAGACCGTGCTAGAGGATGCCTCGACCTCAACAATGTCATCAGCGAAAAGGTCAACCCCCGAGTTGGCACCTAGCCATGACTCGGCTCTGAACTTTGAAGCCCGAACTCCATCGCCTACGCGCCGTGCGCCCCTTCAGCCAACCCCATCCCCATCAAGGGGTCATGTTCAGCCCGCAGCGTCCAACATTGTTACTGGAGTTGACTCGATGGATCTTGAAGACACCCCTGTAGGTTCTCCGGAAACCCATTGCACGGAAAGCCATGGCAGCAACGAGAATGCGACTCCCCACATGAGCAAGGTTGTAGACTTGCCCGTGCCGCGATCTGTAGTCAAGCCGACTGCTCTTGAGGAAGTGCCAGTCAATGAATCGACACCCCGTCCCGCCAATGTGAGAGAGCGATCCATGGAAGCGATGTCTCAATCAATTCTTTCTAGCTCAACACCCGATGACTCTACCCGGCGCATTCGCAAGTTCAATGACCGCCACCGTAGCCCAAGCCCGCGTTCCAAAGATCCAGCGAATGCAAGGGAAATGATTCACAAGGCCCTTGCCCGTATCGCCTCCAGGACCATGGAGCCATCCGGATACCGGAAGTTACAAGCGCTCTTCCAATACCACGGAGAAGAGATCGTTCCTCGCAGTCAGGAATACAATGCAATGCTGGAGGCCTTGCTAGGGGAACTTGAATCAGTTCCCACCAGTCGCAAGGACCATGATGTCAAGACCCAGGTTCTAGCCACCATCCGGTCCATGCTTCTACGCACCCGCGAACAGTTCCAGCCCTATGACATGCTGGCGATGTCGGCTTTCATTCGAGCCCGCCAACACTACGAATCCTCCTCTCACTTTGTCACTTGCCTTGAGGAAGTGACCGACAAATTAGTTTTCCTTACTCTGCCCCAGACTGCCATCACCGGTGTCCTGCAAGCCCTGGATCTCGGCGAGGACGCGGAAACCGACGAGACCCACCGCTCTATCATCATGGGCCTCAACACAATCCAGCAATCTCTCACTCGTCCTAAAGTTGAAGTAGCTGACGACCTCCTTGCCAGCATCGGTGCCGTTGTCATGCAACAGTTGGGACACCCTCGACCTGGTGTGCGCAAGAGCGCCACTGAGCTCTGCACATTCTTGAACCTGACGTTCGGCTCCGAGCGTGTGCAGAAGGTCACCCAACCTCCCCGCGAGGGCTCTCTCAACCTTCTCACGTATTTCATGGCTCGTCGATCCCAGTAGAGCCCCGGTTTCTTTGATTTGGACAAGATAGGTGGGAAAAAGTGGCGCGCGGGTGGCGCTCGCCGCGGGGTTTCTGGTTCTTATTTCGTTTACCATTCTGTTTGTATGCTTTTTCTTCGTGTGCTGTACATAGGCTGTTCATAATTAAGAGCTTCAGTTTACAACACCGTGTGAATGATAGCGTAGATATTGTCGACGCACTTGCCGTGGGCGCCTCTACTGCTGGCCGCCTAGGACTAGCAGACAGGTCGATCTGACTGTTTTAGCCTTCGCCAATAGAAGGAAGCCAGTAAAGCCAATACTATATCACATCCGATCTCTTTGAAATAATTCTCCCGCCTTACAAGAAATCAATTGACATATTGGAATGTTTGTAAAAGACAACCTTGCCAACCACTAACTCAGTAAAAACGCCCTGGCTCAGTACAGAAGCTTACTTTTCTAGCGTTGCAATGCAAGCAAGTGTCCTAGCGTTGGAAGTTGAGGGTGGATGGGCAAATAGGCAATGGCATCACAGTTAAAACCCCACTCACCATTGCCTTGAGCCGAGCAAAAGGCCTCGGTCGCCTACTGTATGAATAATACTCGTCTTACATTGGTGAACGCGTTCCAACCTAGACGGTCTCCGGAAACGATCGTCACGGTCAGACCTGGACCCTGGTTTTAGTGGGAACACACGGCATCTTCCACGGTTCGCACGTTACGGGGGGCTTGGGCTTGGACTGACTTTTCACCGTGAATCTAATCTGATTGATAAAAAGGGGTGAGAAGGTAAGTCTTGAACAGACATCAACCATCCTGCCGGGGCATTCCAGTCCACCCTAATCACACCATCGTAGCAAGTCACAAGCCCTCTAATAGCCATGACCGAACAAACCTAAATTTGCACGTCTGCCCCTACTTATCAGATGGAGACGAAACGCCAAAGTGGAGAAGAGGAAAAGGGTCGCATCTGCACCCATTGAGGCCCTCTTATTGGAAGAAACTTTCCTGGATTCAACGAGAACGCTACCGGACAGTTTTCCTCCACTGTCACGGTGGAGGGGAAACGCGAGACGGATGCCGTTTGAGGAATCGATCTTCGAGGCCTAAGCATTTGATTTCGGTGTTGAGAATGAGATTTCATGGCGGCTTTGCTCCACTTTGCATGGGGGATTGGATGTCGGAGTTCAGGGTTTGCTTGGGTTCCTGGTTTGCTTCGCTCAGGCCATGGGAGCCTTTGGAAGAGAGTGGGATGAGTTCTTCATTTGGTTTTGGTCTTCATTCTTGCAGCCTCTCTCGGTCCTTTACTCCGGCTGTCTTGCAGAGTCGCGGTGTGCGCTGACTATCGTTGCCGGTTCTTGTGAATGGAAGGACCATTGATGCTTTGCATACACTAGCTGGCTAGTGTGGTCTGGAAAGATGTCTTTAGAAACACCTGATACATCAGAAAGGAAGAGGTCCCAAGTGGTATGTCCCAAGTCAAAGAAATGTGCAAGTATAAAACTAAACTCAGCGTATCAAGGCGAGGGCTTTCAAGAAGTGCATTCCCACAAAGCAGAGCCTGGGCAAGTTCTTCTCATACACTCGACTCCTCTTCTCACTCGACTACGAAAAGACCGATGTCCTCCTCATTATCACCGCCGTCTTCTTCGCTGTGGCCGCAGGCATTCCCTTCCCACTCCTGGGCATAGTCTTCGGAGACTTAATAAACGATCTGAACACGGCCACCTGCGGTCCATCCGATACATCCAATATCGACGTGACAGACGCAGTGCGCACAAAAGTCCTCTACGTGATCTATATCACCATTGCGAATTTCTGCTTCATCTATATCCATTGCAGCTGCTGGAGTCTGATCAGCGAACGCATCGCTCGTCGATACCGTCGGCGCTACTTTGAAAGCGTGATTAGACAAGAAACAGGTTATATCGAAAGTCTGCCAGCCGGCGATGTTGTTTCCAGGCTCGTGGGGGATATCGAGGTCGTGCAGTCAGGCACCTCGGAGAAGGTCGGCTTGGTCATCTCCACCGTCTCATATTTCGTGACTTCGTATATTGTAGCCTTCATCAAGGTCCCGCAGATTGCGGGTATGCTGATCTCAGTGGTGCCTTGCTTCTTTCTAATGACATTTGTGGGAGGGTATTATATCAAGAAGTATGGGGGGCGAATTAGCCAGCGGTCGAATTCTGCGACATCTATTGCCTCTTCGAGCTTGTCGCATCTGATGCTTGTGCATGCGTTCAATGCGCATGATCGATTAGAGAGGCTGTTTGCAGACTATCTCTCTGAGTCTCGCATGGATGCTTTGAAGAAGGCTGCAACTCATGCATGCCAATTGGGCTTTCTCTACTTTGTTGCCTACAGCGCCAATGCGTTGGCCTTCTGGGAGGGTGCTCGTTTGATTGCGGACTCGGTGGAAGCTGGTGGCACTGGTGTCTCAGTGGGTGCGGTGTACACAGTCATCTTCGTCTTGATTGATGCTTCATTCATTCTCAGTCAGGTTGCCCCTTTTGTTCATGTCTTTGCTTCAGCGGCTGGGGCTGCGGACAGACTTTTAGAGGTCATCCACCGCCAGTCGAACATTGATGGGACATCCAATTCGGGAGATCAGGTTGCACCTTTCAATTCGGCAGACATCACTTTTCGAGATGTGCACTTCACATATCCATCGCGCCCGGATGTGCCTGTTCTCAAAGGGATTGACCTGACAATTCCACCTCGGAAACACACCGCAATTGTTGGCCCATCTGGTGGAGGCAAGTCAACCATTGTGGCCCTTTTGGAGCGTTTTTATGACCCCTTCAGCGGAGAAATCGCCATTGGAAACCAGAACTTCCGTAATCTGAATGTGAAGTATTTGAGAGGAAACATTGGCTTTGTGCAACAAGAACCATCGTTGTTGGATCGCTCAATTCTGGAAAACATCGCCTATGGACTGGTCACTTCTGCAGCTGAACATCACCTATCGCTGGCTCCCTTCATCTTCGATTCCAGCCTTCCTGATCTAGTAGCGCAGCTTCGCACAGGTCTTTCTGAAACGAAAGCACTTGAAAGCCACGATCCTAAAGTAGCGGAGATTGTGACTTTAGTACGACAAGCTGCCGCAAACTCGAATGCTTTGAATTTCATTGATGCTCTGCCACATGGGCTTGCAACACCGGCAGGCTCATCCGGAAACATGCTGAGTGGAGGTCAGAAGCAGCGCATTGCACTAGCCAGAGCTCTGGTGCGAGAACCAACGTTGCTCATCCTCGATGAGGCGACCGCAGCATTGGATTCCACCAGTGAACAACTAATTCAAGAAGCACTGGCCAAGGTATCCGAGCGTGTGACTACAGTCTCTATCGCACACCGTTTGTCTACAGCAAAGGATGCACACAAAGTTGTGGTCATTCAGAAAGGCAGAGTTGCAGAAGAAGGACCTCATGTCGAGTTGGTTGCAATGGGTGGTCCGTATGCTGAGATGGTCCGTCTTCAGAATCTCGGAAAACTGAGCCTTGGCACACTTAAGCAGGATCCTATTCGCCAGGCCAGAGAATCTGCTATAGTCGAGGCATCGCCGATGGACAGCAAGGAAGTCATCTTGGATGTACTTGGTGCCGATGTGGCAGACGAAACTTTGCCTGCATATGAGGGTATTGTCAACAAGGAGACCATCAAAGAACAAAAGCGACGCGAGAAGGAAGAGTTGAAAGAAAAGAAAAAGCGCAAGCGCTCAGGGTGGTTCACGACAAAGTTTACATGGTCACTCCTTCGTCCGAACATGCATTTCGTCTTGATTGGATTTGCCATGTCTGTCGTAATCGGTGGCAGCTATTCTGCCGAGGCCGTCATCTTCGGACACACGGTAGGCGCCTTGAGCCCGTGTGATGGAGCAGATGGTATCCGATCTGGCGGAAACCTATATGGATTACTGTTCTTCATAATGGCTCTGGTTGAGCTAGGAGCGAATGTGATCAGCGGCTGTGCATATGGCTGGGCAGCCGACAAAATCTTATATCGGATCCGAGTCTTGTCACTGCGGTCTCTCTTGAACCAGACAATCAAGTGGCATGGTGATGATGATCGATCACCTGGAACTCTAATCACATACATCACCGGTGATGCCACTGCGCTGGGCAGCATCACAGGAACCACCATCGGCCTGTTGTTGGCTACTGCTGTGAACTTGGTTGCTGGCGTGGTGATATCTTTCGCCATTGCATGGAAGATTGCAATCGTTCTTTTGCCCACGATTCCTGTGCTCTTGATAGCAGGCATGATGAAGCTGCGCACCCAGGCCCAGTTTGCTGAACGGCACCAGAAGGCGTTTGCGAAAGCGACAGCCATTACCGTTGAAGCAGTCAGTAACATCCGAGCTGTGTCAGCATTTTCTTTGGAGAAACAATCTTACGCTGTCTACGAACGGGCCCTTAAAGCTCCATACCGTGAGACATTGAAGTCAATCGCTTTTGGAAATGTTTTCCTCGCAACAGCCTTCAGCATCAGCAATCTTGTCTATGCTCTGGCATATTGGTGGGGTACCAGACAGATCGTTGCTGGACTCTACTCTCAGACTCAATTCTTCATTGTGTTGCCCGCCCTGCTGTTCAGTACTCAATCTTGCGGACAGATGTTTGCTCTTGCACCTGATATCTCCAAGGCCGGACTGGCCGCATCAAACATTGCCGAGCTACTCACCACTAGATCGAGCGACGAGGAGTTGAACTTTGAGACGAAGGGCCAGAAAGTCGACGTCAATCTTCTTGAAGAAAAGATACCTGACCCAGAAGCAGCACACCCAGAGCAGCATATGCTCAAATCAAGTGAAGCACCCCCAATGATGGGCGGAATTGGTGCCGAGCTTCAAAACGTCCACTTTGAGTATCCTTCCCGGCCAGGCCAACCCGTACTCCGCGGTCTCAGCTTGAGAATCAAGCCCGGTCAATTCTGCGCCCTCGTTGGCCCCAGTGGCTCGGGGAAATCAACAACATTTGCCATGCTAGAACGCTTCTACCGCCCAGAGTCTGGCGCAGTAATAATCGATGGCGTCAACATAACCCGACAACTAGGAACCGTATTCCGCGACGAGATCGCACTCGTCCCACAAGAGAATGTCATGTTCGAAGGCACAGTCGCATTCAACATCGGTCTCGGAGCCCGACCAGGGCACCAACCAACACAAGCTGAAATCGAAGAAGCATGTCACATGGCCAATGTCCACGAAGTGATCATGGCTTTGCCAGAGGGATACCAAACCCAGTGTAGTCATGACGGAAAGCAATTCTCGGGCGGCCAAAGACAACGACTATCGATTGCCCGAGCACTTGTTCGTCGACCGCGCATGTTACTTCTCGATGAATCGACGAGTGCGTTGGATGTTGAATCCGAGAAGAAGATTCAAGAGGCTCTTGCAACACTTGCCAGTCGGACTACTGTGGTTGCTATTGCTCATCGCCTGAACACGATCCATCGGGCTGATTGCATTTACCTTATTGAGGACGGGCGTTGTGTTGAACAGGGGACTCATGATGAGCTTGTTCAAGCTAGTGAGTCTTATAGGAGGAATGTCATTCATCAGTCTTTGGAGACTTGATGATTGGGGGCTTTGCTGCTTTTGAATTGGAGTTTTGCGGCTAGCGCGAGAATATTATGCCAAATATAGACCAGATATCAACGACGACCAACTTATAGATGCTGCAATTCTCGTGTTTTCTTTCAACTCTCAAAACTGGGATTATTGGTGCATAGGATAGATCCAAATCACTTTCGCAACTTACCGATACAGTACATTCTAGAACGATTTTGGGAAATACGCTACGCCTAGCGTGGCTACTCTCTGTCTTGCCTGGCTCTTGGCAAATTTTAGTATTATTCGAGTCATACAAAGAGAATTCTCACTCGTTTACTGTGTGCAGAGATTTTCAAGGGCCCTATTCTCCCTTCCACACCTGATACACAGCTTGCAAAAATTTATAGTCGACGCAAGCAAAAATTGTGGAGTTCCCGAAATGGAGTCGCCTATCCAGCGGGCGCTCGGTATCTATGAGATCCTTGAGCAAGTACTTTTGCAATTGAATCTCGACGAAATAATTCGCGCGCAGCAAATTTGCAGCAGGTGGAAAAACGTCATTCAGACTTCTCCCGCACTTGAGCAAGCATGCTGGTACCGGCCTCTCAAAGAAACCCACCAACAGGACGATAGCCCGGAACTTGTCGAGTTGAATCCTGCGTTTAATCGGCTAGGCGTCTCAATACAGAAATTGACCAACGGCCCAAAGCAAGAAACTGGAGATTTCGATTTAAAAAAGCGAATCTATGATAAACCTGGATCATGGACCACTATGCTAGCCACACAGCCTCCCGTGCGATGCATCGAGATGGAGTGTTTCAGCGATTATTCTGGTGATCAGTCATAGTAAATCCCCCCTTTACCTTGAAATACTCCGAGCTAATGATCTTGATAGTCATTACATCATCGAATCAATGAGTGGTTGTCTCCTGTTAGGAGATGTCATGGCGGTATTAGCTGAATGTCAGAATCGCCAGTTCTGTGACATAGACCGCTGGGGCAGTCTTCGGCATTTTACAGGTTCCTTGTATCCATATGAACATGAGTGGAGTGTTGACGAGAAAAATTGGGACTATTACAGCTGGGAACTCCATCTGAAAGAAATACCAGATGATGTTTCGGTCAAAGTTGGAGTCTCAGTCCCCTGGGGTACAGGCATCTATCCCGCATTTGCGCTTCGGCGTCTCTATCCAGGCGCCGAGAAAATGGACTATCCTTTTTACGGCAGATACTTTTTGCATGAACTCATTATTCAGAGAATGATCGACTATTCTGGTGAATACCGGTGGGGGCACGACTGTGGTTCCGACATCGAGGCGGAAATGTTCAATCTAGGCGAGTATGAGGCGAATCTGGTGGTTATCAAGGAGTGTCCGGAGGACTATCTAGAATATAGTCGCACTTTACGCTCAACACAAAAACCTAATGAGGATTTATGTTGAGTATACCGGGGGTTTGCCTCGAGTAATTGAAGTACAGATTATTCTTGAATTGCTATCCTGAAGTAAGATCGCCCAAACATTGAATCGGGAGTAGTGTTTGTTGTGCCCTTGAAGTCAAGGATGAAAGATGTATAAATAAAACTATGAATGTGCTTTGTTTCTTTGTGAAATTGATGGTCTTCGGACAAAGATGGTCAAGACTCATCATCAATACGCATTGTGTTAGGGTTGTCTTGCAACCATCAAAAGTAACAGAAACGATAATACCTCTTTGTGATCAAATTTAAAATCGTAGACTACAATGAAACTGATGGGTATATGAAGAAGCTGCTTTCCGCAGTGAACATGGACATATCAACTTCGCTCATTTACGAATTCTATAAAGCGAGTTTCACTACTTTACATATTATCATCCACCAAAGATTACTTAAACGAAGTAAGCTAAGCAAGCAGCCAGCCATGCCTTTCCGACCCTGGATTAAGAAGGACATAAAGCTCCCTACGGAATTCAACCCCGGTCCCAGAGCCCAGATTCCAACTAGAATAAACTCCGACAAGGCTCACGAAGAGGCTTTACATGCTTGGTCTTCTATTCCATATAAACCTGCATATCATGAGGATTCCCTGGCAGCTCTAGAAGGCAGAGCTCCCACGAAGACAGCGAAGACCGCAAGAAGAACGCATGAGAGTACTCGTGAGAGGACCCGCGATAGGGCCCATGATAGGGTTCCAGAGAGGACCCTACAAAGGACTCAGATCCCCGAAACCCTTTGTCATGTTATGCGACGAACGATCACTAACTATAAGATTAGGGATCTAACCTTACCCAAATTCCTTTTCGCACTTCGACGCGAGAACGGCCCGGTAACCGGAATCCGAGTAGAAGATACGCACAAATTCGTCTGCGCATCACATTTCGTTTGGGAGATGTGCGCTGCGCTCGCACAGAACGGCGACGACCCAAAGTGGACGAGGATATTCAAGATGTGGGAGCCGCAGTATGCCGAGGTTAAGGCTCTGATTGCGTCCTGCAAAGGTAAGTCAAGGTTTTCAGTAATGATTCCTTACCCACCGGTTGACATTACGATTGTTGAGCACCGCGCTCACCTTGCTTATGGATACGAGCGGAAAACATTTCAGTTGAAGGGAACCGAGTTCACGTATAGCAGCTCTTTACATGTATGTGACGATCTGTGTGAGCTTCGCAAATACCTCACGGTTCTTGCAGCTCGTCCTAAATGGGGGTCGCTCAGTATTACTTTTCAGCATGAGCCTTGGTTCCCAGAGGGCAGGTAATTAATTAGCTTTAATTTTTGATTTCTTTATATTGTACTTATGATGCGCTGAGTCGAACTAGGACTCTTTTGCTATGCAACCTTCAGGGTAATAAAATCTAACCTATATCACCATTTTTCGCTTCAGTTCGAAGAAGAAATCCTAAATATACCCCTACAGGGAGAAGCTCGTAGCCCATCCGATGAAGCCACGAGCGGCCTTCTCGGGTGTGATTTTCTGTAGCTGATGTACGATCGAAAGCCAAAGCAGACGGGCAATAGCGAGAGACTGGCTTCTTGGCGGCCCACGGTTACCAAAATGCCGGTAAGCAAAGCCACAGGGTCAACTGGTTCGGAACGTTCCCCCATATAATTCCATAGTGAAGCGTATTGAAGTGCAAGACTAACATAATGGGAAATTACAGTGTGGATAGCTTTCAAGATAGCGGTTACGGTAGTTTACTGTATGTATAGTTCTGTCTCTATGTTCAATCTTCACGTCGCCATAATATGCCGAGATGGATGTGATCTGTGGCCTAATCTCCGCGCAACCAGTCAGACGAAGACCCTTTCCTGAAGGCTTGACCCGCCGGCCTGAATCGAACAAGATCAACCACTATCTACGCCGATCATCAACAATACGAGATCTTAGCGCACAAAAAAAAAGCCTCAAAGCATAAACCCTTGATACACATGGGAGTATAAGGGGGCTTCATTTTTTCCATTCTTGATCTCCCATCCTAGTCCTTCCTTGGTTTATTCCCAGTCGCTCCTTTCGGATCTGTTGAATCCAGTCACTCTTTTAACCAACTTCACTATGGCCCCGGTTTGGTCATGGGTGGGCGCCTTCCTTGCAGCGCTGCCAGTGGCGCTGGCAGGACATGGCGACCCTATTGCACAGAAATACATAGTGGAATTTGCTGATTCCAAGATTGTTCGTCTACATACTAGCACCACACAGCTGTTCCAGAGTTGTACTGACGGATATAGTCCTCGGCCAATTTTCTCTCCACATTGAACTCTCACGGTATCTCTGCCACTCTCAACCATGACTTGTCCTTTGCTCTGTTCCATGGAGGCTCTTTCACTCTACTAGATGACAAGAGTGAGGCGGCCATTATCAAACAGATCTCCTCCTGGCCGGTGGTCAAGAAGGTCTCTCCAGTCCGAGAGCTGCAGCATTCCCAGCGCGACGTTTCAAGTGTTGCTCATAGTGCACCGACGCGTCGTAGTCCTGCCTCTCATGGCATCCGACGTCGCGATATCGCAGGCCATGAAAACAATGATTTCCCACACACGATGACTGGAGTTGACAAGCTGCGCCAGCAGGGCTACCTCGGAACAGGTATTCGCGTCGCAGTAATCGACTCCGGCATTGACTACAGGCATCCCGCTCTTGGAGGCTGCTTTGGCAAGGGATGCCTGGTCGAATTTGGCTTCAACTTGCTTGATAACACCACTGATCCATGGGAAGGTCACAGTGGACACGGTATGTGTCTATAGGCCCGCGTTATCTCATCTTTTGGCTGATCGTCCGCAGGTACTCATGTCTCCGGTTTGATTGCTGCCCAGCATAACCCCTACAACTTCACTGGCGTGGCCCCTAATGTTACTTTGGGCCACTATAAGATCCTCGGAAAGAGGACAGTTAACACCGGAACTGATATCATCGCTGCTGCTTTCAAAATGGCCTATGAGGATAAGGCAGACATCATCTCTGCATCCTTTGGCACGTACAAGGGTTGGAGTGACGAGCCTTGGGGACAATTGGTTCAGAAATTGGCTGAAGCAGGTCTTCCCTCATTCATCGCCAGTGGAAATGATGGAAGTTTGGGTATGTTCCTTGCTTCAGATGGCGTCGACAACTCCGCCGGAATCGGCATCGGATCCTTCAACAACCTGTATAGTCCGCTGCTGCTTACCGAAGCCTCCTATTCTACCCGAAACACCACCAAGGAGTTTGGTTGGCAGCTTGCAGGCACCTCTGACTTCAAGAATGGCACCTACTCTCTCTATCCCAGCAGCTTAAATGCTTCCGTCGTAGGTGACTCTTGTGAGCCATGGACGGGAGACCACCCAGATCTTTCCGACAAGATTGTCCTGATCCGCTACGGTGGCTGCAAAGGAAGTCAACAGCAGGCCAACGCGCTCAAGGCTGGTGCAAAGAACATCTTGATTTATAACAATGTCGCGGGAACCTATGAGCTCCCCGTCCAGGACCCCGATCTAGTTGGCCTGGGAATGGTCTCTGCCCAGACTGGTGCGAACTGGGTGAAGCTGGCTGCATCTGGAGTCAATATCACTTTGCACATGACCAACCAAAAGCAATCCAAGACTTTCTTCGCGAATGAGAAAAACTCTCAATCTGGAGGGCAGGTCAGTGATTTTAGCCAGTGGGGTCCTAGCAATGAACTTCTCCCTGTGACAGCGGTTTCAGGAGTTGGTGGCTTCATGCTCTCGACATGGCCGGTTCTTGAGGGTAGCTACGCTATCGACACTGGTACTTCGATGGCCACGCCGTACGTGGCTGGTTGCGTTGCCCTCTTGATGGAGGCTCGTGGCAAAGGCAGCGTTACCCCTGCTGAGATCAAGTCCCTGCTCTCATCCACTGCCAACCCGAATGTATTCCACGATGGTATTACTGCTTCGCCCTTCCTGGCCTCCGTGGCACAGCAGGGAGGTGGCCTTATTGATGCCTTCAAGCTTGTGCACACCACCACCAAGTTCAACGTGAGCACCATCGCCTTCAATGACACCGAACATATCGCTCCAGCATATATTCGTATCAACAACACCGGCTCCGAGTCCCGTGTCTACAGTGTCGGCCACGTGGGCGCCGCTTCTGTCTACGCATTATCTGACAACAGCTCTATCCCTAAAGTCAACAAACTCGGAGACTTCGTGGACCGCACAACAGAGGGCGCCTCGCTTCAGTTCAGTTCGTCCAGTGTGCGCGTAGCCGCCGGTGGATCAGCCGTGCTAAAGGTGACTGCCGTCCCACCCAAGGGACTCGTTGCTCGTCGGATTCCCGTCTACAGCGGATATATCACATTCAACGGAACCAGCACGGATGATTCCTTCTCGGTTCCATACCTGGGCGTCGCCACCGCTATGCGCAATGTGACAATCCTCGACACCACGCAGGGTAGCAACTCGCTCGTCGACAGTAGCACCCAGCAAGCTGTCCAGGCCAATCACCAGTTCATCGTGCCAGGCCAGAACGACTCGGCAGATCGCGCAAACACTAGCTACCCCATCTTCAAGACCCAGCTCTCCATGGGAACGGATCTGCTCCTCGTCGGCGTCAAGCCTGCCAACAGCCACGCCATTCTTCCAGTATATGCTCCTCAGACCGCTCTGCCCCGCAGCATTGATGGTATTACTGGACCGGCTCCCACATCTTGGACGGGAGAATTGGCAAATGGATCATATGTCGCACCCGGGAATTACTCCATGGTTGTGCGTGCGTTGAAGATATTCGGCAATCGCACTAACCCGGCTGATTATGATACCGTGAGAACGATCAACTTTGGAATCACGTACGCTCCTCCAGCCGATCAATGAGGTTCTAACGCTGCCTGCTGTTGGCGATGGGTCTCGGCATGACTTCCATATATGCCAATTATATGTGGTGTCTGCTTTGCACTGAGCGCCTTGCACATCTACTTTAATTCACTTTGCATGAGCTGTACAGGGCTTGTAGTTTGTTTCATTATAACTCATTGACAGGCTGACTTATCCCATAATCTTTCTGCTTTCCTTGCCCTAATATATAATTAGCCGTCACAATAACTATTCGTCTACTTCATTTGACTAGGAGATGTAAGAGTAAGATGGTAGCGAAGAATAAATCTTGGCAGGAACAATGCTGCATGAGCGGGATCAAACAAGTATAAATAACCCCAGGGTGCGTCCGCAAAGAGTAAGAGATAAAAAGAGTAAAAGTGCCTGAAGATGCCCGAAACAGAAATAATCCAGAAGCGATCGCCAACTTTTCCCCTTTGGGCAACCAGCTCGGCGAACCTGCCCAAACCATCTCGGCAGCCATTTCCCCGATCTCCCCACATACTTCGGCGAGGAGTCCGTCATGAAAGCTGCATAATCCCCGGAGATGCACCGTGGGCTTCGCTTGGGTTGCCAGCTATCGGAAATATGGAGAAACGGAGCGGAAGGAAGGTATAAGAGTGGCGAAGGGACCTCTCTTCGAGGCAGAATCATTGATTTGTTACGCCAAATTCAATATTGCAACGCTTACCTCTACATACTCCGACCACAACGCGCACATCCAACATGGCCACCACACTAACAGGTGGAAATCCACACATAATCCAACTCCCAACAACACCACCAAACACCCCCGTCGATGCGCGCACAATCGCCCAACAATGGCTCTCAGCCCTATCAACCCAGCTCTCGAACCCAGCTTCACTCAATATCACCGACCTGTTCCATCCCGAATCCTGGTGGCGCGATATGCTGGCCCTGGACTGGGACATGTGTACCGTCCATGGCGCAGCCGAGATCGCAGCCTTCCTCGGCAAGCACCAGAACAAAGCACAGCTACGCGGATTCCGCCTGCAAGATAGTGGTCGGTTCCAGCCACGTCTGGAACAAGTGGTTGATGGACTGAGCTGGGTTTCGTCGATGTTTTTCTTTGATAGTGCTGTTGGAAGTGGGACGGGTATGCTGCGACTTACGCAGGGTGACGATGGCGTGTGGGGGGCTTATGCTGTTTATACTTCGTTGCAGGAGCTGAGGGATGCTCCTGAGCCATTGGGGGAGAGGAGGGCTGCGGGAACGACGGAGTCTATGCCTGGTGGACTGGCTGGGGGGACTTGGATTGAGAGAAGAGAGAGACAGAAGGAATTCCTGGACGAGGAGCCGACTACTTTGGTCGTTGGGGCTGGTTAGTATGATCTTGTTTGATTGAGGGAGTTATTAATGTTGATGTTTGGATAGGTCAGGCTGGTTTGAATATGGGGGCGCGGTTGCAGAGTGTTGGGATTTCCTGTCTGATCGTTGATAAGAATGAGCGCGTTGGTGATAACTGGCGGAATCGGTACAGGGTGAGTATAACGATAGTTTGGAGGGGCGTTGGAAGCGACAACAATAGGAGCTCATACTGATTCTGATATTGCAGACACTGGTTACCCACGACCCAGCTGAATTCACTCACATGGCCTACCTGCCTTTCCCACAGAATTGGCCTCAATTTACACCAAAAGACAAATTAGGCGACTGGTTCGAAGCATATGCAAGCATCATGGAATTGAACGTCTGGATGAAAACTTCTGTCGTCTCGGCAGAATATAACGACACAGCTGCAAAGTGGACAGTGATCGTTGCTCGCAGTGATGGCTCTCAACGCACGCTGCATCCTCATCATATCGTTTGGTGTACTGGCCATTCAGGCGAGGCACGTATTCCTTCATTCCCCGGCCAACAGTCCTTCCAAGGTAGGGTATACCACGGTAGTCAACACCGTGATGCATCGGAGTCAGATGTCCGTGGAAAGAAGGTTATAGTTGTGGGAACTGGAAACAGTGGTCACGATATTGCGCAGAACTACTACGAAAATGGAGCCGATGTCACCATGCTGCAACGCAGTGGGACATATGTCCTGACTGCCGACAAAGGTGTCTTCATGATGCATAAAGGAATGCATGAGGATGGAGGGTATGTACCTCCGCCCTACTGATGTCGAAATGAAATGACATTCCATGATACTAATCAATTCCACCAGACCCCCAACGGAAGAATGCGATATCGCTACAGAAAGTCTCCCCTGGCCCGTCCAACTCGCCTTAAGTGTGCACTTGACAAAGCGGATCGCGGAAGCCGAAAGAGAAACCCTTGACGGACTCCAGCGCGCCGGCTTCCAGCTTGACTTTGGTCCCGACGGTGCTGGAATCGCACGCGCATACTTCACCCGTGGTGGGGGCTACTATATTGATGTCGGCTGCAGCCAGCTCATCATCGACGGCAAGATCAAGATCAAGCATAGTCCCAGTGGGATCAATGGCTTCGGTAACCGTGAGCTTAAACTGGCAGATGGCGACTCTCTACCTGCAGATATTGTCGTTCTCGCTACTGGATATGATAATATGCGTACGACTGTTCGCAAGGTTTTGGGTGACAAGGTTGCGGACAGATGCTCTGATGTCTGGGATTTGGATGGAGAGGGCGAGGTCAATGCTGTATGTCGCTCAAAATCCTCTTTTGCTCAATCTTTTCTCTACTAATCCACTCATTAGATGTGGCGTCCCAGCGGCCACTCAGGCTTCTGGTATCATGGAGGAAATCTGGCGTTGTGTCGTGTTTACTCCAAGTTCCTTGCACTTCAGATCAAGGCTGTTGAGACTGGTCTGTCTACCGGGGTGAGACAGCAGGGATCAAGCAGAGAGACTAAGATTTAAGGTATTTCATTGTGTAAGTAAATATGCTTCGGGGTACTATGGTTACCTTGGCTCCGGTTATGAATTGGCAATGAAGAGAACTTTCAATTTTGATGCATGTCGGCCCAAGCGCATTGAGATAATCAACCGTATAGACTTATTGTAGCAAGTCTTTACGACTTTCAACCATCGGAAGGTGTCTGAAGGTATTTTGTTTCTCGAAATGTTGCCTCAGACATAAACCGGAGCTTACGGCGATTGCGGTGGAAGACGCTGATTGGCCGAGAGCAAGTATACGACTCGTCCGCCGCAAAATCCGAATTTCAGAAAACATAAATACGACCCTTTGAACTCTTCAAAATATATCATCTTTCAATTCCAGAACTCAAGGATTCTTGATTCAACATTATGGCTGCCTCAAAGCTACTCCCTACTCGCCCACTATCCAAAAACGGACCGCTCGTCCCTCGCCTCGGTCTGGGGTTGATGGGTGCAAGTGGTAGTTATGGCATGCCAGCTGGGGATGAGGAGAGATTAGCATTCTTGGATAAGGCGTACGAAAAAGGCGAAAGGTTCTGGGATACCGGTAAGAAATTATTGATAGAATTCAAACCCTCCCTGTCACCTTGACTAATTGTATGAAGCCAACGAGTACGGTGATTCGGAGGACCTCCTCGGAAAATGGTTCGCCGCGAACCCGACCAAACACAAGGATATATTCCTCGCCACCAAGTTCGGCATCAAGACCTCGCCAGGTGTGCTTGGGTTTACTGTCGACTCAACACCCGAATACTGTCGCCAATCAATCGAAAAGTCTCTAGCACGGCTGGGACTTCCATTTGTGGACCTGTACTATGTTCACCGGCTGGACAAAGTGACGCCAATTGAAAAGACCATGGAAGCAATGGTCGAGCTCAAGAATGCCGGCAAGATCAAACACATTGGTTTGAGCGAATGCAGTGCCGACTCTCTGCGTCGTGCCTATGCCGTGCATCCAGTGACCTGTGTTCAAGTTGAGTACAGCCCATTCTGCAAAGACATTGAGTCGCCAAAGACAGGACTTCTGGAAGTTGCTCGCGAGCTGGATGTCGCCATTGTCGCATACAGTCCCTTGGGAAATGGGTTGTTGGGTGGTAACATCCGATCGCTCGAGGATGTCAGCAAACCTGGTGATTTCCGCGTCATCCTGCCCTGGCTGAGAGAAGAAAATATTCAGCACAACCTAACTGTGCTCGATCGCATCGCTGAGCTAGCAAGCTCCAAGGGTCTTACTTCCGCACAGTTGGCTCTTGCGTGGTTGCTTGCGCAGGGTGATGATATCTTCCCTATTCCGGGGACTTCGAAGGTTCATCGTTTAGAAGAGAATCTCGAGAGTCTTTTTGTTGTGCTTACTGAGGAGGATGAGACATTGCTTCGCAATATTTCTGGGGAAATTGTGGGTGGCAGGTTCCAGGCGAGCACGGCTTATTCGTTTGCCGATACGCCTGCCTTGGAGGAGTGATGTTTTGAGTAGTTTGAGAATAGACCGATCTTGTATTTTTTGTGCTTCAAGTACTCCAATATACTAACAATTATATTCTTGGCGTGATATCCGACACTGAAATGGTAAAAGAGGGGACGTTATGGTCTGACCTGGCCGTTGTCTGCGACATGATATACATAGTGCCAAAGTATGGTACGTCAAATTCTAAATGGCACCCTCCGCCCGCGGAGTGGTGCATGCGAGTATCATCGGACGCCATGTTATGGCAAATACTGTATTTGTCGCCCTCAATTGCATCAGCCTCAACCTGGACAAATTGTCTGAGAAGCTTCGCACGATCTGGCCCCTGCGTATCTCCATTGAGATGGGAAAGATCTTCAATGCACTTAATCACACAATCAATCGTCCCGAGATCTTGGGGTCTTTGGTGTTCAAGAACATTCGCAGACTCTAAACTATGCCCATTGAGATGAGATAGTAGAAGAGAAAGTGCAGCCGCGAAAGCTTTGTCGTCAAGCCCACGATAGGTGAGCGATTTGTGAAATTTGCGAAGCATGAGATAACGAGACAGAACTTCTCGGCTCGCCAAAACACTGACCATCGTGCTGTACGTTTGGTCTATAGAATGCTGTTGAGTCTGGAATGAATCCCAGTGCATCAATTGAAGGAGATACGGCTGATGCACGAGAACCAGGAGGTAGTACTGATGTGTCTGAAGCAAAAGATTTGCTGTCCTGCTCATTATGCTCGCGTCTGATTCAGTATCTTCAATGGAACAAGAGATCCACCAAGTCGTTGGAAGGCCCCGTGCAGCCTTTTTCAAATCACAGTCCAGGTTCTTTGTTTCTTCGTGATCTTGAAATGCACCACCCTCTCCAAGATTGCCATGCTTGCAAAAGTTTTGGATGCGTACATTTCTTGCGATGATCCGCTCAGAGAATCTTACATGAATTCGTTCCAAGTCTCGTGGTGAACCGATGCTGGAAGATTCATCTTGAGTTATAGAAGGATAGTCGATGGCTGAGAATGATTGTCCCAGCATAAGTGACATGAAGCAGTTACCATATAGTATCTGAAACACCAGGGAATCAGCCCGGGGCCCGGAAAATCCAGCCTGCTGGTGTAACTTCATGAGATGTGCTATATGTGAAGCCCTTCTATAGATTAAGCGGGCAGTGTGGAGTTCTCCAACGCTGATGTGATAACGACTTTGTAGCAACAGAGTTTCTAGGCCGTCAAGTGATCCGACTAGATAGTCCTGAGACATGACAAAACGAGAAGCAGCCTCATAACAGCGACGCGCTGTGGAAACAACGGCCTCTTCTAGGCCTAGTCTCGCTCTATTTGATGCGCTATCATTCATTTCTCTGAGGCAAATGGCTAGTCGTATTAGCCTATGGGCGAAAGTGATGGGATGCACAGATAGTATACAGTCCGGTATAAGAGACTCTTCCGTCCATAGGGAGTTGGTCTGTTCATGAGAGGACCGCAGTATCTGAAGTGGTGCATCGCGTTGCTTGCTGCTTTTGAGAATGAGTAAGATGATATGGGGAGCAGGCAAGACCGAATAGAGATATCCTGTGAGCGATGGGCCTCTAGAGAGTCTTTCATGACTAACTGCTCGCAAGGATGATATCCGCATAGGGTCAAAGTGTAGAAGTCTTAGTGGCCTTTGATCGGACTCCCTTTGAGCAAGCTTCCCCCGCTCCCTGATCAGTTTATGTACCATTTCTTCAACATCTTCAACACGACGTTCAACTGCTTTGTATGCAGCAGTTGAACTCTCAACAATTTCCTGACCCACGCAAGGTAGGCCCCGATGCTGACAATACACGCAAATTGAGCTGGAGACTGGTCCAAACTCACACTTTCGCTTGCGATGCTTGCACTCCCAACAGCTGAATGTGCCCTTGCGCAATTTTCTTCGTTTGTAATTTGCATCGTTCAATGTGTGATCAGTGAGCGACATCCCCACTGAGCTGTGAGGGCATCCAAACAAGTCGATGTCGGAAGGAACGTGCCACCTCGTTGACAGTTTTTCTGACCGCTTTCCATGCCCATCCATGCACACCGGGTGAAATACCAGCTGAACGGAAGTTGGTCACTTTCTATTATTTATACTTGAATCATTTTTTTTAAAAAAAAAAAAGAAAGCGCTTAGGGAAACCGTTAAATACACGGTTAGAAATATAGAAAAGAATGACGTTCGTATCAGAAAATGTAGTGTTAAACTCAATTGTAGTCTAGCTAAAAGATGAAATCCTAGAGCGCTATTTTTCTAGAATAGACCTTTTTTCTAGAATAGAGTCCTTTTCATAGAAGTCTTCACTACGTGCAATACCTATACATCTACAAGGCTGTGCCAGTGACAGCAGAATATCGGCCGTTGAAGTGGGGTTCACGTGACCGGCTTTGAGTCCCGGCTAAATCATTTGGCACTTCAGGTTGTCATTCAAACGAACTGTTGGGATATCGTGATCCTTTGGATACACCTCTGAGACATTGCCTGAGCTGAAGAACCGTGATCGGCACAAGGATGAGTGAAAGAGGTTCGGAGATTGTCTACCGGGCGGAGAATGTTCCGATTCGCTTCTTTAAAGCATGTCGATGGTGCAGGAGACAGAAAATGCGGTGCGATGCGCGCAGTCAAACCCCTTGCTTCCGTTGTCGCTCCACAGGTCGAGACTGCATTTTGGATCCTATTGATGACGGCCGGCGCCGAAGTGACCGTCGGCGGAAAACAACAACCCCCGCACGGTGAGACCGGGAATAATATAGATATGGCCGAAAGCGAGGCTAATACATCACAGGAGCCAAGCCAATGCTTCTCCCGTTGATCAGCGGACTGGGTTTCATACTCCGGCTTCAAGAGACCAAGGCTTTTCTCCAGCGAACGTTCATGATGGGGGCTTTGACACTTCGCTGGACTCTTTGCCCGAGTCTGCTGGCCTGAACAGTCTTCAAAAGTCATATACAGGGGATCAAAACGGGCCTGAACATCAGCACTTAAGTCCGAATGAAATGATTGCACCAGCATCAGCAGTGCACTCCATGTCAGTGAACCTGCTGGGCTCGAATGATGTAAGTGATGGTCCTCAAGCCATAGGTCGATCTTCCATTCTAACATTGCTTAGATATTCATGGACAACTCCAACAAAGGCGACTCAAGAGGTGATGTCATTGATCGAGGAATCGTCAGCGAGGAGTTCGCTCGCATCATGTATGACCGGTATGATGAAGTACTTTCCTTGTCAAGATATGAGAAGTACAATTCCTCCTAACTGTTGCTCAATACAGATTCACAGGTGGATCCAAGAATTTTCTGGGGCTTTTTGATCCCATTCGCGACACATTTGACTCCATTCGGTCACGGTCATTATTTTGCTTCACAGTAATCATATATCTTGCCAGCCGCGCTGTATCGGATCTTCGTGGAGACACGCATATGCAGCGTGTGTTGCAGGATGAAGCGCAACGTCTGGCAGAGGACAGTTTCTTCGAGCGACCAACTAAACTGGAAACAGTACAAGGCATGATTCTCCTGGCAGCTTATTCAGAAAAAACGTGGTTCTCAATCGCTCTGATCCTCCGCACGGCCTTGGATTCTGGCTTAGAAAAATCACTAGATACGTTACTATCACAAGAAACCGTTCCCCGGAGTTCTCTCTCTGCTTCCATGGCGGAGCGTCAATTGGTATGGCAAACAAGAACGTGGTTGATCAGTTTCACCTTGGAATTAGACGTCGCATCCGGAACGGGACGCAAGTCTCGCATTGCCGAGGTTGATGTCTCAAAGCTACGCCGTTTCCTTGAATATCCACTTTCTCTGCCTGGTGATATGCGAACAGTTTGCATTATTGAACTTCATCAGCTACGAGGTATGACCGCTAATCAAGATATTGGAACCACATGAGAACAAAGCTAATTGAACTAGGCAACTACCGCTTTGCTATCGACAACGTAATGACCGTCGATGAAATCGTTTCAAATAGAATACCATCTATCATGACCCGGCTCCAAGGCTGGTTCGCAGCATGGGACGAAATTCATAAAAGTATGATTTTTCTGAACAATTTTTGAAACTACATCCGACTAACTGTGACATGAAGACAATGGTTTCCACGAAGGGGCCTTTCAACGAAGTAGCCTGAAACTTATGTTCAACTATGCTAGGATATTTGTTCTTTGCGCCTCGCTTGCACGGATTCAAAAGTTGCAACCTATTTACACGGATTCAAGCTCCGAAACCCTCGATCAGACTGTTGTTGAGCTATGGCGGTCCCTGGTAACGACAATCATGGACCAGTTGGGATTTTTAATTAATGAGCCCTCCTACCGTTGCCAATTAACATGGTCGCCAACGTACCCGGCTTTGACTATTGCATTCGTTAGTAAGTTGACTGATCTCAGATATTTCACCATACCTTACTAATATGAGCCTAGCAACATTTGCCCTCAGAATAGCGAGATGGCGTCCAAATTTAATCAACCAGAATTTATTACTAGAAAGAGCAGAAAGGATATGCGACTTCTTGAAGCAACCCCCCTATCCTGACATCCACCGAACAGTCTCGATCTTTGTGAACTACGCACGTGCTCTGATTGCAAGCCAGCGTCCACAGAGCAGTGATGGTACAGATGCACCCAACATGTCCGATCAAGGTGATGGTCCACATCCGTCATATTGTGACGGTCCTATGGTCGATGCACCTGCTCCACCAGCAGTGGGTCCCCTCGACGATCGCTACAGGAACGATGTCAACCCACAGACTGATAAGGATTCAAATATGGTCTCAATGCCAGGTGGCGATACATCTGTACCCAGACCGCCCCTCTCTCGGCTACCCGGCACGATGGAGGCACCGAACTGGACTGTATCAAACTCGATCGCGGATTCGTTTGGACTTTTCGAAGAAGGTCAGAACGATATCTTTGATTTTTTGCCCATGATGCCGTCGATGCCTCAATAGCTTTAATGAATTGCACATATTTAAATATAATCGATATTCTGCATTATTTCAAGTCGTGACTTTTGTGTATCGAGCTAGACCTGCAACTAAAACGTTGTACAGTGGATTTACGTGGCCTAGTACACTAGACCCTGGAATCAGCATCACAAACACCGAATTGGGCCGCCACGCAGTCCAGTTTTGATTTTCACATGAATCGTTTAGTCACACTAGTCCCGGTTCCTTTTCAACTCGCTTGTATAGCGATAAATTCCTGCGTCGGCGCCTGCCGTCCAGGCCCGGGTCCTGACCGGTCCCGTGGGTGGATTGCCCTAAGACACGGTCCCGGTTCGGAACCGGTGCACATCACAAAATTCTTGAAGTATACCCCACGCTCATTGGCTTGTTTTCTACTCCAACATGGGAAATCGAGGCACTATGCATGGCTAATGAGTTCTAGCCATGGTGAGTCAAAGACAAGTGAAGATTTCATCTGGGTCCGTCTGTTGCATTGACGATAGGAAACTCTGTTGTCAGACTATATGTAGCCGTGACATCTTCAACCAGACTCCCGAACAACAAACTAAAACCAGACTTTGCTTTCAATTGAATATTTTCCCTTCACTTTCTCTACACATTTCTTCGTGACTTGCTCTATTATTCTATGATTCAAGATGGCTATAGAAACCAAAGATTCGTTAACAACTCAAATAGCAGCCATATTTTCCTCCGGTACGACCAATATACTTGGTGATAAATGTTTTTAATCTCTGACACATTACAGACAAGGGACAAATGTCAGCTGAGACCATTGCCGATCCAAAGACACTCGAAAAACGACACAAAGAAGATGGAGATTACTCAATAGTCGAAATGTCACCAGATGAACTCCTAGTCGAATTCCAAGAAGGCTCACCAAAAAGCCCACCCAACTGGGCATTTGTAAGCCTTCCAGTATAGCATCTCAGAAATACAAACTGAAAGCTGACCTAAAGAAAAGAACAAAAAGATCTACAACGCAGTTGTGGCTCTATTCGTCGTTCTCAATAGCGGCATATCAAGTGCCCTTCCCAGCAATGCAGTCCCCACTATCATGCAGGATTTCAACCAGTCCGGAGACTCGCAAAAGGTATTACCAACTGCTGTATTCCTGGTCGGTTATGTGCTGGGACCTCTTCTTTTCAGCCCATTGAGCGAGACAATTGGGCGGAAACCAGTTCTACTCTGGTCATTCAGCATTTTTGTTCTAGCCACACTTGGTTGTGCTTTTGCACCTAATTGGCCTGTGCTGCTTGTTTTTCGATCCATCTGTGGTCTGATGGGCGCTGCACCTCAGACTGTTATTGGAGGTGTCTATGCAGACTTGTTTGTTGATTTGCGGAGTCGAGGTCGGGCTATGGCTGGGTACATGTCGGTATGTCAGCTTCAATTAATTCATCCGGCCTGATAATGCTAACAAAAGAATCAGGCTGCGAGCTTTGGCCCGATTCTTGGACCTATCATTTCTGGATGTTCGGTTAAATATGGTTGGCGATGGACCTTTCGCATTGACCTGATCCTAACGGGCACAACCTTGTTGGCTCTTTTATTCATGTCAGGTATGAAGGATTGGTTTATGATATTTTCCAGATAGGAGCTGACCTTCTACTTGTACAGAAACATTCACGCCGGTCCTCCTCAAGCGCAAGACAGCCAAACTACGAAAAGAAACTGGATTCAATGGATATTTCACAAGACAAGAGCTGAACCTGGAGTCACGATTCACAACTATGGAGATTATCACCCGCCCTATCATGATGCTTGTCACCGAGCCTATCATCCAGTCTACTGCCGTCTACATCTCTCTTGCCTATAGTCTGGTCTTCTTCTACTTCCAGGCATATCCGATCATCTTTCAAGGTAAACTCGATAATCAAATCAATCATCGATCATGCTAACATCAAACCAACAGGGGTCTACGGATTTGACGTTGAGAAAACATCCTTGACTTACATTCCAAGTAGGTTAAACATAGACATTGCTAGCGAGATCGCACGCTAATCAGACATAGTTGGCATCGGAGCCGCAACCTCGGGCCTTGTCACCCTGTACTACGACACAATCTACGAAAAAGCAAAAAAGCAAGGCAAACAGTGGACATCCAGCCCGGAACTCCACCGACTCCCGATGTCCTTCGTCGCAGGTCCATGCATTGTTATCAGCATGTTCTGGCTCGCATGGACAGCAAAAGCAAACATTCACTGGGCCGTGCCCGTGATGTCTGGCTTAGTATTCGGATTCGGATACCAGATCATCTTTATCTCGCTTTTGACCTATGTCACAGACGCATACGGGATTTACTCAGCCAGTGCGTTGGCAGCTTCGGTCATTGTTCGAAGCATTGCTGGGGCACTGTTCCCGTTGGCCGCAGGCCCTATGTATAGCTCACTGGGAGTCTCGTGGGCAACGTCTCTACTTGGATTTATCAGTCTGGCTTGTATTCCCATTCCATTTGCTCTTTTGCATTGGGGTCCTTGGATTCGCAAGAGGAGTCCCTTCTGTCAGCGACTCCTCAAGGATCGACTGAAGGCTAGTGGATCCAGTACTCCAGTGGAAGTATGAGCTATTTCTGAAGATTGCTGCATTGTGCTGCATCTATGCCTGATATGTTTTTTGAGCGTCTTTTATTCCGGGTTTTATGGCTTGTCCGTGGCATTGGCTGGGCGCTACCAATATAATGACTGCATATAATAATTATAATAAAAATTGACTTGGATACTGGAACCTGCGATACACAGTGGGCATATGCGTTTGTACACGAAATGTCGGAGAAAGCATGGAATAGTTCCTGCGCGAAAGCCCGGACTTGGTATACCAGTTCATGGTTAGTCTTGAATTTTGACTTCATTTTAGCTTTCTTCTCTCATTTCTTTTCCGTTCACTTTCAAACCTGCGGCTTTCAGTAAAACGAGTTCAGGAAAATCTATATTATGACTTGTGTATATTGATGCCTGACACATAAGGTTTCCAGACTCAATCCTTCGGCAGTCACTCGGCAAGTTCCGACAAACTTCGGGTTTGATATCTTTGGTCGTTCTTCATAGTCTCGTAGCCATATCGAACCCGATTTCAATCACGTTAGAGAGTGGCAATAAGGGAGAGGGCCTTGGCACGCCCCCTGCTATTCACTAGGCAGGTCGCTTAGGACCCTGAGATTGAAATTTGAGGTTTTTCTATAGGCTGCCAGTGGGGGCCAAACCCCTAAAATAGTCTAGATCCAACTGGCCCTAAAACTTCACCAATCGGAGCGCGTCTTGTTGCGGCTCTAACGATTCGCCTCTATGCATCGCAAACACCCTTAAGAGTCAACCCTCCTTTTCTCTTCGACATTGGTTTGCCCTCGAAGGATAATCGCAATGTACTCTCATCTACCAGCCCAGGGTACCACTGCGACCATCGCTCACTGCAAGGCGCAGGATCTACCCGTCGGTGCGTGATCGCCGCCCACTTCCGCGTTGTATACTAACTGGTGCAGTCGATCGCCTTATTGAACCCCAGACGATCGTCCACTTTCTGGAATTTGCTCTTGGACAAGGTCCACTTCCAAATGGCACCCAACCAAGTGTGACGCGCTTGGCTGAGGAAGAAATTCCTTTTCTCCAGGCCAACTTCCCTCCTGGATCCGATGGCCATTCCATTCTCGATCGCATTATGGCGCGAATCGGGTCCGAGGAAGATGGAGAACGATTGTGTCTGATCGGCAAGAACCTCCAATTCCTGAAGACACGACTCTGGGAGGGCGTCATTCCCATGACTCAGCAGCGATGGCAAGAAAAGCAGCTCGACAAACCGGAGCACTTTGATCTCGCCTGTCAGCACCTCACAGCAGTTGTATCTGTGTTTCAGTATCTGAATCAGCCAGTCGCCAGAAACTATCTCCGCATCACCTGCAACTTGATCTATGACCATTGGACCGAGTGGGATACTTTGCTCAATCGTGCTAGGGCAAAGAAAGGTGAGGAGCGCATCAGTGTCGCCGCTCTCTGGACAATGTACATGTCCGCGCAGTTCGAAATGATGACTGAACGGGCCCACAGATGGGTGATAGTAAATGCGAATGCTCTACGCGCTCCCATTATGAACACCCTCGTTGAATATCGACCATTGAACGAAAGCGCTGGCCCAGATCAATATCAGTGGAAACTGACAGACTCGCTGCACATGTTGTTGCAGATCACCGCAGATGCAGATTATATTATTATGATCCCAATGGAAGGCTTCAAGGGATATGTTACTCCTACGCGGACTGGCCCAAAAGACCTTCTTGTGGCGGATTGTTTCAAGCGAGGAAAAGCATACCATGATCGCATGAAGATCCTCACTCGCGAGTACCTGGCTAGAAATATCCTGGCATCAAGTTCTCCAGCTCCTGGACTGAACAGCAATAGCAGAGAAGCTTCAGGGGGATCATATCACCAATCAGCCATTTCTCAAATCCAGGGCCAGAATCAATTGAGGATCGAAACTCGCGGGCCACCAATTGAGCCTATCCCACGGGAGCCATGGATTACATCTAGCGAGAAGATGATCAAGTCTTCGTTGGAGAAGAACAAAGACGAAAAGCTCGGGATGGCGGTTTACCGATTAACCTATGAACAAAGTGAGACCGAATGGGCGGCATTCGTCAAAAAATTGGATGCACACGTCTCCGACTGGGGAAAGGGCCAGACGGGTAGCAATGCTATCAGACCAAATCTGAAACTCCATTGGTTCGATGGAAAGGATCTTGGTATTGCTGAGAACGATATCGACGCAGCCAAAAAGTGAGTTATGTTGTTGATCATACTACCATTTGGGGTCTAACCCTCGACCAGACACTTCAATAGCACAATGAACAAAGAGGAAGGCCCCGAAAATCCTCAACTGCAAACGAGGGTATTTTTTGCCATTGATTCAACCTCTTATGCCTCATATACCACCAATTTATATGGCCCTTCCACATCTATGGTTGTCCCCGGTGACTTTACTGGATTTCTTCTCGCAGTTGACCCCGATTTCGATCCAGAAGAGGGCATCGAGCGACCAGACGAATCGCCAGAGTACAGCGGTCAAATGCGTGTTCTAGGTAGCCTGATCTGGAGTGATCTGTATTCCTTATTTTCCGCCCAAGCAGCACAACTCGAAGACTTCTGGCCACTGGCAATGGAACACCCCAATCAGGTTTACGTCGGACCAACAATACCATGGCAGCTGTACGCCTGGAGGAAACAAAGTCAAATTCGCTGGGAATTAATACGAGAGCTAGTGAACTACCGGAAACGCCAGATGGGACAACCAGAGTTACCTCGTCCGCCTGTACCAACACGAGAACCAGAACCCACTCCAGTGCCGTTCGCAGCAGCTCCAGTACCGCCAACGTCAACATCAACATCAACACCACAGCCACAGCAACCAGGAATCCCAAGATCCAACCAGAACAATCTATCTGCTTCGATGGAAGCGGCAAATCCACCCGAGGAGCGAGATCCAGTTGATGGCGCCCTCCGCGCATTCATGCTTAATGATTTCCGGAGATACCTCCGCGAAAGAGGTCAAGATGTTCCCGCAGCCATGGCTTCTGAACTGCTCAGTCTACAGCCGGGTGAACAGCCTGATGGGGAACGAATGCAGCAGCGGGCGATTGCAGAGCAGCAACGACAGGAGCAGCGGAGGAGAGATGGATTGCCCCCAAATGATGAGCAGGAGGATCAACCTCAGTGTCCTTTGCAGTAGGTATGCTATTCAAGGCAGGGTTATGTTGGCATAAAACGATGTAATACTAGAAACCAATGGATGGATGTCACGAATACAGTGGTTATGAGAAAAGATACCGTTCACTGTCTCTGGGTCTCTTGTGTCTTTTTTCTATCTATTGTGCTCGGGAGATTCAGGTTAGATAGTTTTGCTTCAAGAAAGGCAAAACCTTGCATCACAACCACCTGTTGCTTTGACTGAATCACAATCCACGAATCCTACTATAACACTTTTCAAAAAATAAATAAACAGTCCATACTGTACGAGGAGCAGCCCCGATTCGTTGTCAAGTACCCGGAGAAAAGAGCCATTTCCCCCGAAATGCAACACTCTCAAAGATTCTGGCCTGAAGTTATAGAAAAGATATAATGGCACCAGGGTCGGAATATCTGATCGTCTTCCGAGAAAAAGGATGGTCTTTAAGAAATAGGGCTCGCTGATCATTCACCATGTCACCCATTTTGACCCTCAAAGATGTCTCTCAACACCGAAAGAAAGACGACATATGGCTTGCCATTCATGGCAAAGTATACGATGTGACTGGATTCATAGACGAGCACCCGTACGAGTCTCCAAATTGTGTCTGCCTGTTCTGATTCTGATCCTATATAGCGGTGGTGAAGAGGTCCTTGCTGATTCAGCAGGAACCGACGCGAGTGGTGGATTCGACGACGTTGAACATAGCGATGAAGCAATGAACATTATTAAGACCTTGCAGATCGGGGTGCTTGAAGAAGAGGTGATATCATATCCCATCCAGGTTAAACCGCAGGTCGCTAATGCAGTCGCCTTGACATATTGATAGATTGAAAAAGCAGTCCGATCTCATCATCTGCAAGCCCAAGCCATGCAGCTCGAATACACCGCTGGAACTATCACCTATGCATTTCCAAGTCTGTGGTTATATCTGATTGCCTACGCGGGCATTTTACTCGCCATTGTGTTATACATCAAGGTCACGGCGAATGCCAACACTCCAAATACACATTAATTCCGTCCATATCTACATCTCAGTCTCATTAACATCTGTATACAATCAAACTTCCCCATTAAGCATAGCAAGACTCTGCGTCAAATATTGCCAATCGGAATTCTCAATGAAGCTCGGATCCCAAGCATTCATATCGAATCCACCATCCAAACGCATAGCACCATTAACACCATCTCCGTAAACAGCCGTATCCTCCACCACACCCTGACTAGACTGGAAAGCCTCATGGGCCTGTCTGACGCGCAATGCCTTTTCCCTCAACTGCACGATCATAGGCCATTTAGCCCCGGGGTCGGGAACGTGTGGATCCTCGGTGATCTCGAAGAGCTTGTTGACTACACGCCATGCCCGATCGACGTGTGCTCCGGTCGGACATACGCATAGTGTCCATAGGACGTATGTCAACGGGTGGTATCCGGTGAATGTTGTGGTTAGCCATCTGAAGCCGCGGAGGAGTTCGTCGGTGTGAATTTCTAGACCTAGTTCGATGGCGTGGCAGGCTAGATCTAGGGATCCTTGGGAGATACCACGGTCTAGTGATGTAGATGTTGGACCTTGGGAGTGGATTATCCGCTGTCGAATGCAGACTTCTGCTTTGGCGAGGAGGAGTTGGCCTAGGAGGAGGCCGAAGCGTTGGATTGGGATATCGGGATCGGCATGTCTGAGATATTTCATGTGGATCTCTCTTCTGAATTCTTCGAGTGCTGGAGTTGGATCTGTCGATCCGTCCAGGGTGCGCAACAGCATTCTGCGTCCTTTGTTGATGTCCACTATAACGAGGGAATAGGTCATCTCCGTCCACCGGGCTTGGGATTCGACTGGGGGATCATCCAGTCCGGAGAGGGCTCCATCATCGATGTTCAGGGGCATTTCCGTGTCGCCGTGGTCATTGTCGGGAACGCTCAGGCCATGGTCTTCTGCTACGCGCTCATCTGCGGACTGTATCTGCCACCAGAGTCGTCGGCGCAGCTCACATTCCAGTTGAGGTAGCTTGAAGTGTTTGCCGTCGCGCTGTAGACCAATAGACTGCGCTGCTCGGATGGTCATACCCTGTAACGTCCAACCAGAGCGGCCACTATTACTATAGCGAAAGCAAGTCTACACACCAAATTGTCAGCCACACAAGAATCAACTCATAATACATTTCCCAACTGACGACTTACCTGGTAAATAACCATAGCTTGCAACGAAGTGATAGTAGGCGCATCCAAAAATTCAGCCTGATACAACGAAATCTCGATACCCTGCTGATACCTCCTAAGATCGACATGTAAACTCTCATTCTGCGTATCATCCGAGATAAAAGCAGTAGTAGCAGCAAAATAAATAGCAAAAAGCAGCGCCCGCACATCGGACTGCACACTCTCCGGCCGGTTAATAGCAGCAAAGATGCGCGACTGCGTCGACGGTATATGCAGCACTTTCACCAACGGCTCAACTTGGCTCAGGAAAGCCTGCCATAGCAGCGTCGCCTGCCACCGACTCGGATACAATTCTTTCAAATCAACTTGCGTCAAGAGCGGATTCGCTATCAGGCCTTCTGCGCGTAGAACCGGTGGACGACGCGGACTGCTGTGCTCGCTTGGCGAGCCGATTGCCGATTGAAGATCCTTCTCTTTATCAAGGACTCTCGAGAGGAGGGGCTCATTGATATAGCGGCCGTCTTTCGACAGGAAGCCCTGGTCTGGAGGTCTTGGTTTGGCCGTTTGGACATCTGCCTTGCCGTTTTGCGGCAATGTAGCTGTACTCGTCCTTGACACTGTACTTAATCCATCTTTACCAGCACCAACCGTCAAGTCGGGTTTCACATTCAAGTCGTGGTCCGTCGAGGCGCATGGTCGGTCGTTGACCATCGCAGCGATGGACCGCTCCAGCTGTTCCAGCCGCGCTGCAACATCCGTCATACTCTTTTTCGGAGTCTGGCGCTTCACTCGGCTCGGGCCGGGGTATTGGCATGTTGTATTTTGGCGTATGCATCTGCTGCAAGGGGTTGATTTGTCGCATTTTAGTTTGCGCTCGTGGCAGCGTAGGCAGGATCGCTCTACGTTGTAGCGACGTTGGGTCTCCATCTTGGGTGGTGCTTTATGTGGACTTTCATATACTTATTTTGAGGACAGTTCAGTTCGTTTATTCACGTTGTGGTGAATTGCATATTCAGGATTTGAAGGTGCAGTTGTTCGGGGGGCGGCGATTCGGTCTTCGGTCGTTGCAGAAGTGCCGAGGCCGAGAGCTTGCCTGCCTCAGGTGTCATTTGTGGCGCTGCTGTATCAATCTCTGGTTCTCTACATGCTTTGAATGTGCCTATTGAACTCGAATTGGTCGATTGAGCTATATCTCACGGTCTATATGTGGATGTGATTTAATCTTGTGATACAATGATGCTGAAGCGAATCAGTAAAGTTCAAAATTGTTGAGTTTGTTATAGTTCGGGACACCGACGAAAACGGAAGCTAAAGAGACTTCTTTCGATCAAGTCTCGATTAAGACTAATTGGGTATATAAGAGTGAGAAAGAAATTGAAGAGGATACATTCATGATGTCCGTGTTTCCTTCTCCATTCGTGTCTAGTTCGGAAGTTGACAATCACCACGACAGTCTCAAAGACTTTATTATGACATAGATTTGGTTCCCAGAGCCATATGCCCAAACCAATAAAACAACGCTAATAAAACACCCGCCCATTTCCATAGTATGGAATTAGAAAACGCTAGAACCACAAAAGCACCACAAAAGAACCACCAAAGATGCAAAAGATCAAGAAATAAGCAAATCCCTCACACTCATTCCCTTCCTCCTTTGCGCTTCAAGAGGAACGACAGCCCTATTCTCAGGTGGGGGAATAAGCGCCGTCCCAGCAGAGAAATGCTCATTTATAGAATCAGCAGTCCCCCTCCGATCCCGGGTCAACATCAGCAAAGCGGCGGAAGCCTCCTGATCAACCCCCTGAAGCTCATGCATCTTCTCCTCCGAAGCCCAAACAGGGCCTAGTGCTGGACTAGGAAGGACAGATACTGCATGCTCCGGGATATTCTGTGCAGAGGGAATCTGGGTGCGAGGGGAGAATGAGGGGGATGTATCCGACATTTGCGACTGCATGCTCCTATTCATGGCCGGGTCAAAGCAGACCGGTGAGGCAGATGTAGAGTATGAGTATGTGGAGGACGAATCACGCATTTTTTCGGGCTCGGGAGCGTTTTCCATGATGAATTCTGGGGATGTGGGGGAGGGTGGGGCGGCTGGAGTATGGGATGGACCGGCGGTTTTGAGGTCTCGGATGCATTTTTCTAGGTAGTTGACGTAGTCAATGCTTGCCTAGGGGGGATTTGTTAGCGTTGTGATAAGCTTGATTGCCCGGGAGGCTTGAGCGTACCTGCAGAATTGCTAGCTTGTGCATCTCCTGTCCCGTACATGCTGGGATCATATCCTTCAACGTCCCAAATTCTTCGTTCATCTTTGATCGTCGACGACGTTCGATCAGACTGTGGGCTGTTTTGCGTGCAATCTTGCGTCCTGCTGCACTAGTTGCACTCGGCTGCTTCTTCTTCGAGGTCGTGGTATTGGTTGCCTCATTGGGAGTCTGAGTGGCACCCTTACTATCCTTCGATTTGGATGCACTCTTCGATGCAGATGCAGCCGGGGACTTTGGCTTCATCTGAATAATCTTGCGGGTTCGAGTCGGCGGCGGAGGCAAGTCAAAGTCCTCCAGCGGCCGCTTCATACTACTCCCCGAACGAGCAGCTTGGGAACCACGACGACCTGACAGATCTGGTGACGTTGGCGACACAGGCACATATGATGGATCTGAGCGAGAGGATCGTCTGCTCTCATTTGGGCTTAACGCGGCTGGAGGTAGCGCAAAGACATCGGTGCCTGTCTCAGGCTGGTCTTTGATAATGAACTCGCCAGACATGGCGGGGGTAGGAGGAAAAGACATTTGAGCAGAAGGATGAGTTTCCAAGTGTGTCTGCAAGGGAGAGAGAGAGCGTTCCTCCTATATAACCGTTCTCGTGCACATAGAGTGTCGCGTGCTTATATATGCCCACGAGCCACAACGGAGGCCTCTGATTGGTCGAGTGGATCTCGTGCCTCAGTGGGCGACGGGCATTTGTTGGTTGTGGGTGGGGCTCGAGCTTATCGCGAAGTACTGGGTACTTGCCAATTGAAGGGTTCGCCCCTGAACTCCCAGGTATCCTGTACAAGTCCGGTTGGGATCAGAGAGGTAGCCCAGCACGTGTCTCTCTCTCACTCTCTCTCCCTCTCTTGCTCTGCCTTCTTTCTCCTCCTTTTTGGCTGGCTTGGGGTGAACGGGCTGATCTTTTACTCTTCTCAATTGGTCATCTCCAGTCCTACTTCGGGGGGTCCATTTCTCTCTGGACTGAACCGCCAATAACTCGAGTCTCCTCTCCGAGCACAGGTCAACTAGGATCTACAGGACGCAGTAAGGGTATAAATCATCCCAATGGACTCAAATTCATGACTAGAATACAGATACCGTGAGGACAGTACCCAATGAATGGCTATAATAGTAAAACAAGACAAATTCCGTCCATCGTAACACATGTTCCATAATTCAACCCCAGCAATCCCTCTCTTCTTTCTTTTGCTTTTATACAGAAACCCTCAAATACGGAAATTAGCAGGGTTACACTTCTCCGTGCAACGCAGATAAGTCGACCAACTACTCAACAATTAGCATTTATTCCGCAACTCTCCACCACGCTCCAAAGTAGAAAAGGGGACTAACCAAAATTCATCATCATCCGGAACAGCCAGTGAACAAGTCTGAGCCTCCAAAGAGCAAAGCTCATGACAATGATTAACATTCACGCGATTGATGCCGTGCGAGGGCCGACGAGCATGGGTGGCATTCTTAGCAGGCGCCGTAGAAAGAGGAACTCGACCACGTGTACCCGTTGTCGTCGCGTTCTGGGCACTGGTTGCATTGGTCGGGACATGGATTTGGATGCGGGCGCCATGGTATGGTCCTGAGAGGCGGGGCATGGCGGCAACGCTACTGGCCAAGGCCGTGAGTACGAGGAGGGGTGTGAAGTGCATTTTGAGGAGATAGTGGAGGTCGTGTGCTCAATTGGTTGGTACAGAGCAATACTCGTAGTACGAGTGTAGGGTAGCTTATAGTATACTTTGATGCTCAAGTGGATTGGATTGGAGAGATGGTGTGTTCTGTAGAGGTCTACATCGCTTTATATAGACGTGGATTTTGGCACCTTTCTTAAGTCTGGGGGCTGGCTGTCAGGCCTACCAGTGGTGTCTGAGGAATTTCATGGCTTTCAGTGTTGCCTGTGAGTGGTTTGGAGAAACCATAAGGGTAACTGGGGCTGGTGATCCCTAGGTTACCGCATTCCACATTCCTGAGGCGTTGGGCTCACTTCACTTTCTTATCACGTATTACCTGCTTTATTGGAAGGGCTCGTAGTTTTTATTTCCGAATTGGAGTCACAATGGCATCTCTTATGAGTACACTGTATATCTAATGCAGAAGTTGTGCGGAGTGAATGAATCACCATGATATCGACCTCGCCAGATGCAAGTCGGCATATCACAGTTCCTCTCATTCCAATGCGTGGCGATCCTCAAGTTCCGCACCCAATAAGAATTCCAAAGAAAAAATAGAAACGAAGCTTGGCTCAGTTTGGCTCCTCTAGTATGTGGACCACAACTTGATATGACAGGACGACCGGCCAACGAGCAGGGGACGGCAGTAGAAAAGCTCTTGGCTCTCATTCCAAGTGCTAAAAGTCTCTTGGAGGCTGAAGACTTCATGCCCTTGCATGTATAGCTTTTTTCTCCATTCTGATTAATCTCGATTTGGATAATGCGCTCTACAGCCCTCCGACATTCAGTTATGGTCTCAAATTCGATGCATGGGTCTATCTAGTCTTTATGAAATCAACAAATGCACTTGTTCATCTCCAACCTCAAACATCTAATTAAACAATCTCTGCATAAGAATCTCTCCAAAGTTCTCCTCAGCAGGCGACCCATCCATCCGCCAGATCCGATTTCCAGCACTTCCACTCAACCAAAGTCCATGGTCACTGGAAGTCTCTTCTTCGCCTTCAATCCGGTGTCGATTGCGACGATCAACAACACACATACCGCGAGTCCACTGACCAAGCGTATCAATGCGAATATCCTCGGGCGAGTTCTGAGAAGGAAGCCACTTTGGATCCTCGGCGGTGATAGCATACCAAATACAAACAGGATCATGCAGACTCAATTGAGCATCATCGCCCTCGTGGCCAGGGTGCAGACGTTCAAGGGTCTTGAAGGTATGACCCATGAAGGCATCAACCCATTCTGCAAGCGGGGATCCGCCGGCCAGAAGTGGGGTGATAGCTTCGCGGAACTGGCCGCGGGAGAGGTTATGGCGAAGGGTAATATCCAGCGGGAATAGACGTAGCGTAAGTGTACGACTGAGCTTTGCTGGATAAGGGGGTAGTTTGGCGCTCCTCGTTGGCGGGACTGTTGTGTGTGGGTTTGGAGATGTCAAGGCGAAGACTCGAGCGGCAGCTACTGCATCTGCATAGGCGTTGAATTCTCCCACTGGGGTTACATTTCCAGGTTTGTTGATTGCGCCTCCCATGACTACTACCTCCTTTACGCGGAGGAAGGTTTCGGGGTCTTCTGCTGCAGCCAGAGCGAGGTTGGTCAGTGGGCCCACTGCTACAAGAGTCACGGAGTCTTTTTCGTTATCACGAAGGGCTCGGAGGATCTCCTTGTATGCTGGGAGCTTGGATGGCGCGAAGGCGCGCTCCTTGTCGGAGGTGGTCGCTGAGGGAATACCTTCCTGGTCAATGGTAGTGTGGAACAAGTGTTCCCAAGCCTCAGTGGGGGTAAGATGTGGGTGCTAATAGGTATCAGCTCAATCTGGCATGTGCATTAAGGAGTGGAAATTCACATACACTGTCGTGGATACCACCGAGTCCATCGGTACCGTCTGTAAATTACGTCAGGGGTTGGCTCGCATGGACAGCTGGATGAACATATACATACGGAAGTAATCAGCCAGCAGCTTCTGATCCTCGAGGGGATTCTCGGCACCGACAGCGATGATAGGGCGATGGGCTCTCAAGGCGCCGAAGCCCTCTGGTCGGCCTTTCTCTCGCCGCCACTGCATCTCCCGTTCGAGGATGTGGAACATGGAGACCGCATTTCGAAGACAACTGAAGCACAGTCAGCGGATTGCATAGTATACAAGATCCTGTAGAGCCTTACTTGTTCACTTCGATGTTTCCAAATGTTAACGAGATAAGCAGAACCTCTACCTCCTCCGGAGTGGCGGACAGCGCCAGCAAGAGACCAAGGACATCGTCAATGCCCTATGATAGTCAGTGAACGGCTTGGTGAGTAGATTTAAGAGTACATACCGGGTCAGTGTCGATAATAATCTTCTTTGCCATACTGAAGTGTTTGTTGTTAAAGCTTGAAGGTTCAACAAGTTGGAAATGGGAGCTTATCGGTTATCAGCGGGGTTGGCAAATGCCCCTCGGAGGGGGCAGCTTTTATATTCATATGATTGTACTTGACCACCCATACTGAATTACTGTAGGGCGGCTCCGGCCTAGAGTCACTGGTTCGATGGAATCTGGAGTCGATTTAAGGCTTAGGAGCTTGATTGTGGTTTTGGTTTTTTGGCTCTAGTATGACTTGTGTATATAAAGTTGTGTATATCACACACGTTTGTTCCGATAGTTAACCTTCTGTTGTTATACATCACCACTTCAGCGTTTACTATTCATACTGAGAGTCTGTACTCATCCGCAAAGCAGCTATGACGTCCCTACCCCACAACTCAAGTCATCTTTTCCGTCGCCGAGAAAAGGCAACCCCGACGGATTCCGGAGTATAGATCTAGCAAGACTAAGTAGGCTAACAGTTGATCGACCTGATAGTCTAAGATATTCAAGTTTCTCTTATCAAATAGAAATAGTTTGCAATACCAAGTGGATAGGAGAGTCAAAAAGCAATTATTGCTAGATTCAGGGGTGAAAGACGCTAAGATTCGTCTACAAAGACGCATCCATGCAGCTGGACCCACAAAATGCCCGGGGGATAATCGGGATATGCATGTGTACATTCGTCGTCATTCAGTCTGGAGTGGAATTATCTCACAGCATATGTCTCTCGACCTCGGGAGTCACTTGGCGAAGGGATTTATTTATACTGTACGGTATACTTGGGGGGCTATTTCTAGATCTGTATACTTGGCACGCTAATCTACATTCGTCCACGACGACAAGGCTCAATTAACGTTACACTTTTCGTCATAACATTCTTGTTGCCTCCCCGGATACACGGGCCCACAAGTAGCTCAACCACAGCACGGTTCTTCCAGGAGCTGTGCTCTGAGCGCTTGGACATAGGTGTCAGTTTGGGTTGCTCCGGATGTCGGGAATACCTGCACGATATGTACAAGACGCCACCCCATGCAGGTGTATGGCCAGGGGGACCAATGACAGATCAGCTGCAATTGTTCTCGGATGATGAGTACTACAGTGGTGGCCAGGTATGTACGCAAAACCTAGCCCCCATAGCCGTGCATTCTCTTCATAACCTCGTGGCCAGCGCGAGGGCTTCTGCAAGGGAGTGCGATTCTATGGGAGATCCATGAAGCTTCGGGAAGAGAGTAAACACAGCCGAGATATAAAGAGAAGGCGGAGAAACTAAAGGCGGAGACGTGGCCTTACAACCATACAGTAATTTACTTGACAGTGGGAGACCGAGATTCAGTACACAATAGTGGACGCAATCGCTCAAACAACCTTGGAATGGAGTCAAGAAATTGAGTAACAAATAAGACAGAAGAAACACCCTTGTACCAACCAAGAAACACCAAATAGTTCTAGATGGGCCAATATCAAAGCCAAGGTCTTGGTGGCCAAGTTTACCATTACAATACGTGACACGGCCCCTTTGAATCACTCTGTCCTTTTCTCGACTCCTCTCCTTTCCCTCTCCCTCACTTCACGTTCTTTTGCGCCATTGCGCTCTTTCTTTCACGCCAGCTGTCCCTTATCCCGACGTCTGAATTCCCTCGACACGACCCATTGAGCATTTGACAACAACACCGCCCCGAGTTGGATTTCCATTCTGGCAATCTGTCCCGGGTCGCATAGTGTCGATCAATTCTCCGGAGTTTTCATCTGTGAGCTTCGCTACTGACTTTCACGACGAGCACGCTGGTGAGTTACTGTCGCAATCTTCTCAATCTCGAATGCGCATGCTAACGCACCCACGCTTGCTCAGACTTTCGTCACGTCTCCAACTCCTGATCCTACCTCTCATTCATCCTCCCCTGACAGGCTTCCGTCTGATAGTAAGTTGGAGTTATCCACTACTGGTCTTGATGGTACTGACTAATGAGTGCACAGCACAATGAACCCATACATCAGCTGGGCAATCCTGCTCGTTGTAGCAGGTGGCCTGGGATGGTACTACACCAATGGCAACGCCCCCAAGGCCAAGACCGTGGTGCGATCTGTCGTCGAGAAGACCGAGACTACAGTAGCCCCCAAGAAGGCGAAGCGCAAGTCTAAGCCTGCCGAGGCTAAGAAGCCCGAGGTTCAGACCGTGGTCTCCCCTCCCACCACCGAGGATGAGAAGGTCGACGCCGAGATTGACCACAAGGAAATGGCCCGCCGCATGGCTGGAATCAAGACTGGTGCCCCCGCTCAGCCCGCTCCCTCCAAGAGCCAGAAGAAGAAGACCAAGAAGGCTTCTCAGCTCGAGGTCAGCGACACCCGTGCCTCCTCCACCACCGGCGCCGAGGGTGACGATGATCTGTCCCCTGCTCCCTCTCCTCGGGTGAACGCTACTTCCTCCGCCGGCTACGTCTCCGACATGCTCGAGGCCCCCGCCCCCGCCGCCAATGTCCTTCGTGTTACCGGCAACGTTGAGAACCAGCCCAAGAAGCAGAAGGTCCAGAGCTTCAAGGAAGTTGAGACCAAGAAACAGCGCCAGAACCGCCTCAAGAACGAGGCCCGCAAGCAGCAGGTCCAGGAGGCCGAGGTTGAGCGCAAGAAGCTTCTCGAGAAGCAGCTGCATACCGCTCGCGAGTTCGAGCGTCGTGAAGCTGCTCGGTCCACTCCCGATACCAACGCCTGGCAAACACAGGAAAAGAAGAAGGCCGTCACCAACGGTGCTCACGCTGCCCCCGCCCCTGTTGCCTCTGTTGCCCCCGTCGTCCCCGCCTCTACTGTTTTGGACACCTTTGAGGAGCCTGCTCAGCCCAAGAAGTGGGCCCAGAACCTCCCCTCTGAGGAGGAGCAGATGCGCCAACTTGGCGTTGCCAACGGTGACGATGAATGGACCACTGTCTCCAAGAAGGCCCCCAAGAAGAAGGGCGGAAAGACCGACGAGAGTGTCAGTGAGACCAGCGCCTCGGAGAACCAGTCCGCCCCTGTGGCCCCTGTCCCCGTCGAGCCGCGCGTGACCGTGACCCCTACCTACCTCCCTGATATCTATCGCTCCCGCGAGAAGGGTCACCCCTTGGACTCTGACTGGGCTGCTTGATTTTTATCCCGGTCACGTTGTATCTTCTGACCTGTATTTATTACCCATTGTTTGATTTTTTTTGGCGTTATGTGGGTGTTTTAAACACCCTCCCTTCGATGAGGGCTGGAGGTCGCATTACATGTAACAGCGAATTTGGCGGAATCCCCAGCTATGGACCAGGACCGTGAAAAAAAGCAGAATTGCGGGATCTGATTTGTATGTTTTGATTCTAGCTATTGCAATGAAACCATCTTTATGCAATAAAAGCGCAGGAATGTAGAGACTCAAATAGCATATCAATGTTGTGTCGTCACTATTCCTAATGCGGTTTAGCGGCGAGTTCCGGGCATCGTGGCCTGAAGTGGCTTTGTATACAGCTCCACCCTAGTATTTACACCTCTCCTCCTCCTCAACCCTCTTCACCTTCATCTCTCTTTCAATTCTCTACCTACACCATGGCCCAGATTCGTGGCACCGCGGGCTACAACCTCGGCCACCAAAACCCGTTCGGAGGGCCCGGTAGCGCAGATGCCACCAATGACCCTAGTCCGCTCGACGCCATTCGCGAGCAGACAAGCAAGATTGAAGACTGGCTGGACACAATGGCCGATCCTGTGAAGCCGTACGTGTTGTTTGCACCCTCTCGACTCGACATACTCGATTTTTCGCGCTGTGTGTGGCTCGAGTCGCGAGAAGCCTCAAAACAAGGGATCCTCAAACATGCACTGACACCGTGTTCTTTTTCTCAGGTATCTTCCCGCCATCGGCCGATTCCTGATTGTCGTCACCTTCATCGAGGACTCGCTGCGCATCATCACACAATGGAACGACCAGCTCCTCTATCTCCGTGATTTCCGGAAGAGTAAGAACCCTCTGCTCGGACCCTGATCCGCGCGCCCCAGGCCGAGGCCCACATCATCAGATAGATTGTGTCTAACGCGATGTTTGCGCTGATTATAGTTCCCTGGGGCCTCACACACACCTTCCTGATTGTCAACGTCATTGCCATGGCTGTTTGCTCGTCCCTCGTCATCGCCCGCAAGCGCACTGAGTTCGCCGTGGCTGGTCTGCTGGCTGTTGTTATCACACAGGGCCTCGGATACGGTCTCATCTTCGACTTGAACTTCTTCCTCCGCAACTTGAGTGTTGTTGGTGGCTTACTTATGGTTCTTTCGGACTCGTGGGTGCGCAAGAAGTTCGTTCCCGCTGGTTTGCCTCAGCTTGATGAAAAGGATCGCAAGATGTACGTCCAGTTCGCTGGTCGTGTGCTTCTGATCTTCCTGTTCATTGGCTTTGTCTTCTCCGGCGAGTGGAGCTTCTGGCGCATCATTGTCAGCTTGTTCGGTCTCGTTGCTTGCGTCATGGTCATTGTTGGCTTCAAGGCCAAGTGGAGTGCTATCATGCTGGTTGTTCTGCTGAGCTTGTTCAACGTTTTCGTCAACAACTTCTGGACTGTTAGTATTTCTGCCCAAGATTCGCCTATCTAATTACTGACAATTCCCAGCTCCACGCCCACCACCCTCACAAGGACTTCGCCAAGTACGACTTCTTCCAAATCTTGTCGATTGTGTATGTACTCCTCAATCCCCACATTAAGTTCAATTCTAACCAACATCAGTGGTGGTCTGCTCCTCCTGGTTAACATGGGCCCCGGCCAATTGAGCATGGACGAGAAGAAGAAGGTCTACTAGGGTAGATGGGATAGATCCTCTCCCTTCTCTCTTTTTAAGTCACGGAATCTGAGCCGACAAACAACATCAAGTCAGTTGAAAAACAATGGCGTCACAGAGCTCTGCGGGCTCCGAGCCTCTAGTCTCCCTCAAATTTTGACTAGTTGAGGCCTGTCCGTGATGGGCGTTCTTTGCATTTGGGATTTTTGGAGCCGATGAAGTTACTCGTGCTCTCATATTGTTTTCGAATTTTGCGTCATGGTCTCGAGATCAAAAAGACATGTTGTCTACCTGCATACGATGTTTTTCATGCATTTGAATTGCATTCATCCGAGTTTAATGCACCTGATACAGTACACTCTCTTGAGTTTAAGTTATACGATCTAGTTCTTCTTGACCATTAACAAAACTCCATCTCCTTTTCCCTTCACCACCATCTCCTCCTCAGGAACCCCCGCCTCTCTCAAACACCTCTCAATCTCCCTCCTCATCAACCGGATCACATCCTTTTCAGTGCCCACTAAATCCGGATGCGCCTCTCGCCATCTCGTAATCGGACTAGCAGTGCCCATAGAAACCTCAAAAGTATCCAAACTCATCACTTTCTCACCATGCAAGAGAAACTCATTCCCCGCCACACGAGCATCAAATCCCCCCTCCGTCCCCCACTCCAGTCGAACAAAGCTCTCCTGGTCAAACCCCTCAGCGCCACAGTCCCAAGGCAAAGGCAACGCAACATAGAGACCCCGTACAAGCCGATTCCCGTCCTGAATAAACGGCTCCAGCTCTCGTGCCCGGATCACATCCAACGCAGCACGGATAGCATCACCATTAGGCATATCCCCACTCGGCCCATCAACATTCATCGTCCAAATCGCCACTGTACCACCGGGTCTCAACAACTCGCCGGCCCGTTTCCAGAACCGAGGCATGTCAAACCAATGAGCTGCCGTAGCCGCCGTAATCAAATCCACACTTCCATCCTCAATCCCCAATCCCTCGATGTCCCGTCCCAACTCCTCCGCGCCGGAAACGTAGAATTCGACATCTGGCCCGGAACCACTCCCACCCAGCGTCTTCGCCGTCTCAACCATACCAGGTGACGCATCGAACCCGACAGCGCGGTCGAAATGGACGCCTAGATCGCGGGTTGCGGGGCCTGGCCCGCAGCCGACGTCTATCAGGGTTTGGGTTTGGCCTCCTGTTTTGGCGTGGTGGGTTAGGAGGGTTTTGTAGAAGTTTGGGTGGTAGGTGCTGCGGGCCTGGGCGTATGTTTGGCCTTGGGTTGGCGTGTAGGACTTGAAGGTTGCTTCTGGGGGCATTTTGGTGGGTTTGTTTAGGATTTGGGGTTGGGGGTTCAGGGTTTGGAATTTGGGTGTTGACAGAGATGCAGGAGGGATTGAGTCGGAGTCAAGTCGAGTCTAGAAGAGGAGCAACTCTGGTCGGATCTCGGCAGATGCGCTCGGGGATATCGGAGGAGGGACTATGTCCGATTCTTCTGGAGGGAAGCTGCTTATGGCGTTGGACTGATTGTAGCCTAGATGTCAAGGAGTCGTATGTGCTAAATTGATTGTACAGCTCCAGTTCTCTGTTTGGGATGGAGATTGAAATATTTAAATTCTGGGAATGGGGATGTTGATATTGATACGACGAACAGAAATGCGCGTACTGGGTAGGTTGTTGAATTTATAGAGAATTTCTGATCAAGTGGATCTTGAAAGAAAACAATTCAATCAAAGAGAGCGCTCTGATTGAAGAGTATCATAATCAACCCATCTGCCAACCTGTCCGCACCAATAAACAAGATAAACTACAACAGTGACCAGAGACTTCTGGGTAGGTAGCAGATCTATAAAATCTGCAATTAGCCCTACATAAAACAAGTTCATTCAAAATTGAACACATCATCCACTGATCCAGTAAGCCAAGTTTGTAGATCTTCAAAAGCATCCAAATCATTCTTTTCTAGCGAGGTATCGATAGAAGGGTCATGCCAATGGTGCGTCCTTTTTGACCCGGTGCTGCGCAATGGTTCTCCGATATAACGGCAGCTATCAAAATCGACAAGAACGAGCATACCATCTTGGTCAAGCATAATATTTGAAGGGTTCACGTCGTTGTGCACAAGACCAAGTGAGTGGAGATGTTCGATGCCAGCTAAAAGGCCTCCTAAGCTTGTTTTTATCTCATCGTTTACTAGCTCACGCTCACTTGAAAGGAACGCTTTCTTGCCTAAGCCTCGAGGATTCACCCTTTCAAGTAGCGTAGCCGTATATCGCTTGAAGCATAGTCCAGAGACTCGACCATGGGTCTCGTTACAGCCGTAGTAAGTCGCGTTATTCGGATGCGGGTGCTTGCGAAGGATCTCGCATACGTCAACCTCACGGGCAATTTGGCTTTCGAGGTCGCTATTGGCATAGGCGAGAAGATTTGGCGTTTTCACGTAGACTGCGGACCAAGTTGTCCTCATCTCTGGTCCCCTATGCTCCGTTGGAATTCGCTGAACTTCTTGGAGATCTTCCAAGTTCTTCGGTAGGACTAGTCGATTTGTCCATTTCCCGGAATAGAGAATACCGTCTTGCTGGACAAAAACCTGAACGTATGAAAACTTCATTTTACCATCAACTCTCTTGAAGGCCTCGTTCTTTTGCACAATCTCCATGTTAAGCCAAGTTATCGATCCAGATAGAAGGTGGTGCTGCTACAAAGCAATTGGAAGAGATGCAGCTTGGGGGTTATTGGAGATGAGTTGAGCGGTTGTATTTTGGGAAAGCTCTCCTTGTTCGGTTCTAGGGAATGCTGTAGTATAGGGTACTGCACGTGATATTACACATGGCTCCTGTGGGATTGGCTTGCGTTCGGACCATTTGTATAGCCCAGGAGTTTTGCCTGCTGTCGCAAGGCTAACAGTCAGCGAGACTTGGGCTCACTCGACAATATAATGGTGGGTGGTGTGGGTGGTGTGGTTGACCAGCTTCTGAAATAAATCTATTTGAGACTATTGAAACCGGCACCATCTTTAGATAATCTATACGGCAAGCCATTTAATGGGCAAGAAAATGGAGTATCGGGGTAAGTCCTGATATATCTCATCTAAACCCCTGGGGTTCATTGGAATATAACCATAAACCTTCCTATATCACGAAATTACCTCCTAGGAAAGAAGAAGCTATTATTGTTGGACATAGTCAGTATAATCATTATAAACAATAGTATATTCATACACAGAGCGTTCCATAGACAAGAAATACCACTATAATAGAGAATAGGCTTAGATCATAAGATGTATCAGAAAATAAGATATCAGATGGCAAGCATATCAATATATGATCAGACTAGATACGGAAAAGACAATATTAGAACAATGACCTGAAGATTTATGATTAACAGACTTGATAAAAGAAAGCTCATGTCTAAACAACACTTAAGACACAAGTAGTTTTTCGACACAACCCCAAACCAAGTTTAATTAGAGGAGCTTACATATGACAACACCTAACTTCCAAGGACATACTAGGAAACTCTATTAGAACTATAAATAAAGCAACCTCACAAGAATAGACATCTCAGAAGAGATGATGACGGAAAATAGATTTCTCTGACCATTTTCTAGAATTACATAAATCTAGAAAATATTTCCACAAACATCCATAACTTCAACGTTTAATTATAGAAACAACGATTGATAATAACATTGGAGATCTACGGCTCAAACACAGATATAAACTTTGATATCTAGAGATCTAATTAGGGAAGGGATGGTAATTTGTGTGTGGAAAACGATATTATAAGACTTGTCTATCACGATACGCCTTAGGTAAACGAACTTGGCACACATCGCGTTCATGGATACAAAACCCTCGCGAGACGTGAGGTAGATTTCAAAAAGATATATCCAAGTCCATTCCAAAGTAGACTGACAGGGACATCCAACACCGACAGTGCATTGTAGAGGTAAACATAAATTGATAGAGCACTATGTACTGGCAACCCACGGGATAGGGAGTGATTATGGTACAGGGGAGAAGGAAAAAAAGTATCTAGGGAAGGGAGTGTGAACGGATCAGAAAATCAAGTCGCAAAATGCGCAGAAACAAAAAGATAAGAAAAGAATGGAGGAGAATGATAGGTCGAGAGGATGCTGTCGTGGGGACTGGCCCGCATTTTTGATATTTTGCAGTTGCGTTGTCCTTTTTGTACTGGACCGGCCAGGTACGTGCCCAGATTGTGTTGAATCAAGGTCTTAACAGCAGGTGTGTAGAATGTGAGAGATCAATGTGACCACTCAGCAACGCAGTGTGGATGTGACGAACCACGGATAGAAGAAGAAAATCAATGCTCGCTGGTGGTAATGCTTCGAACGCCTGGTAAGTAGAACGATAGGGGAGCTGAATAGAGAGTAGGATTTGAAAGTGTTGGGGGGTCGGATGGTGAGCTAAAGGCGTTTAGATGTCCATGCTCCAGCGCCAAGGGCGGATAGGTTGTAACGAGCCCAGACCGACTTCATCGCGGTCATTGTCGTTGATCTCCAGATGCAGTAGGTGGATATTTTTATTGTCCTTGTGCATTGTGGAAAGCGTTTTGGAGATCTGTGGACGGTAGACCTTATCATAGTCATCTGTGGCTTTTGACTGTGGCCGCGATCTAGGGGTCTCTGGGTACTTCCAATCCATACTGGGAGATCGGTCATCGGTATTGGTAGAGAACATAGAGTCGGACCGAGAATGTAATGTCGGGTCGAAATCATCGTTGCTTACACGGAGTCGAGTTAAAGATGGGAGGCGTGGTACTGGTTCCTCTGTGATATCAGACGAACCTTGACCAGAATTGTTGGTCTCTTCCTTGGCCACGTTCTTCGTTGCCTTGGAACACTGCTCGTCAGCCGCTCCACCGACACTGTCACGAGCCGGCCTGTTGAAGCTTTCTTTTCCGGCCATGACTCGGGCGCTTGGTGGCGGCTGTAGCATCCATCTTGTTTCAGCGCGGCTGCAGGGTCCACTAACAATAGGTGGGTGAAGATCATTCACAGGTGGTGCACGGGCGCTGTAATACTTCGAGGTTTCGTTCGGATCCGCACGACCACGACCAGAGAAGCCAATTGAAGAGCCTTGCACTTCCTGGCCCCAAAGCGGTTCATCTTCTCGCTGGTATCGCATAGACTTCCACTTCTCCCCGAGCGGGTGCATCAAACTACCACTCTTGTCCTTTTTCAACTGCGAACTCTGGTCGGTATGCCAACTATCGGTCCGGTGATTGTTGTGTCGAGGACCACCTCTGCGGGCTGGAGGCCCAGGGCCCAAGGAGATCTCCTCACGCCAGCCGACATTGGTGCTGAAGGGAGTTGGTTGCGGGAAGGGCCGGGGTTGGTCGGTCACGATCTCGTCACATTTCTCCCTCTTTCGCTGTGCCCGGATGGCATCCTTCTTACGTTTTCGACGGTCAACGCCCTCGGCGCAGGGGGTGCAAGTAGCGTAGTAGAAGACCGCGGACTGGGCGCCCCGATAGAGCCACATGGCCGACGCGGGGGGCGATTATTCAGAATAGAATTGATTCCTGACTGTTAGGGTAAACAGACGTTCACGATGGGCTGACAGCCCGGGAAGACTGCTGGATTTGACCCGGTATTCGCTCGTTGTGTTGCAGTCGTACTATCGGACACATGGGGACTGAGTGGAGCGGATAGGGGGAATACTGCGGAAACGGGGAACAGAGGAATTGAGAGATCGCCCAGCGATCCTTAAAATGAAGATGCAAAGGTAAGGAATAATTGAAGAAGAGAGAGAGAGAGAGTAAGAGAGTAAGAGTAGGGGGAGGGGGAAGAAAGACGAAACGCAATTAGGAGGTTTGAGGGGGTCGGTTCTTTCTGCCTGTGTTTCGCCTTTCTCTCCCTACTCGCTGCTTGCAGCCCAACTGCTTATGCACTGACTGACCGCTCTACTTGGGACTCTACAGTATTACCCTGGATATCGCACTGTTGGCTGTCTACGTCAAGTTCAGTGGACGGCCAGTAAGCCAGCTCATATGTACACCTCACATTGCCACCGGAACTGCCCTGTTAGGTGTCAAGGGGCGATCCGGGACGCCAGGGACCCTCGACCTGAATGCTGACTTGCTGTACGAATGCCCAGAGCACCAAGTAAATTACTTCTCGTTAGTGTGAATTCTATAACATTTTCCCCTGTTTTAAGCCTTGGCGTCTTGCCGCGTGGAGTAGAGACGGGTCCGCAAACGTTTAATCTCCAGAAAAGGAGAGATAAAGAAATCATCGGGCAGAAAGACGGAAGAATGGAAAGATGGAAAGATAGAAAGGCAGAAATGTAGTGATTATGCAAGCCCCTAGATGCAATGTAGAATCGTACATTCTTCTGCTCGAAGAACGTAGGGGGTTTAGGCCCCAGCCTCTCGCCTCATACTCGGTGAATGGAGTACAATCCGACCCCTGTTGCCAGTCTCTGTGCTCTGACCCCCGCAAAGCTCAGTTGACCAATGCGAAATCCACGAGCTATGGCAAACTCATGTGAACCCTGATATGTAAGCTATTGGGTGACATCAATGCATGGTGTAGCAAGTCCACAGCTCGTAGATCGCCAGGGGAAACATGTCAAACGGTGGACCGACATTCAACACCAACAGACAAGCGCGTAGAGTCACACCCCACGGTGGATGTGGATGATATGGTCAAGGGTCATTCGCAAAACCAGCAAACTCCAGGCCCGAGTGATCGCCTCGCTGGATCATTATATCGCATGCAAATGATATCCCTCCCAGAACGCCCGAAAAATCGACAAACGAAAAGATCCTCACGGAGCAGTTGCTCATGCATTTTTCGTGTCCCTGATTACCTCGCCCTTTACCTTGGTCCAGTCGATGTCGCCGTCGATTTTCTCGTCGATTTCGCCGCACATTACCACATTATCTCCACGGATCAAGTACAGGCCGTGCTCGATTTGAGATGAAGGCTCGTCATCGTCTGGGGTGCGGATGATGCGTTCAATGGTATTGGAAAGGACGAGGTTGGTGAGTTGATCGGTTGACAGCAGAGTACCGAGGAGTGTGCGGCCGTCCACGGTGAGAATAAGGACTTGCTCTGTTTGCGCAGGTTAGCTGTGGACCTTACGGTGTAACCGGAGGCGCGCTGTAAAACTCACTGTTGATGTAATGGCTGAGGGACATGGTGGGCGGTTGAACAGTGTAGAGAATATCGAGTTTCGGGTCAGTTGAGTTTAAGATGCACTCTCTGGTCGTGTATTGCTTCTTGTGTCAAGCTCAACTCTGCTCCTGCCGCTGAGCCTATGGTATTCGTATCGTGCTGGGTAGGCGGAAAAGAAGCTGTCGTTCACTTCAATCTAATCGTGACGTTTGTTGGAGGGGAATGAAGCTGTCAAAGCTGTGTTGCAAGATCGCGCCAGTCCAATGGGAAATGAGAGCAAAAGCGGAGAGGGTATCAAATTGTAAAGTGGAGTTTCCGTAGACAATAAAACATTAGCGGATGACAAGACTTGCGCAATGGTCAGTACTGGTTGGACTTGACTTTGTAGTTTTCCATTGACATCTCCGACTCGATCACGTGCAGGAAGCTTAGCTTGGACTATACAACAGACTGCTTCACTGATCGATATATTTATGACCTACATGGGTAGCAACAGCTCTAGAGGTTGCTACAGCATTAATGATTTACACCAAGCTCTAGTGAGAAAAATATATGTATAGCAGTTGACTATGTGTGCACGATATCGCCCGCAATTTCCCATGCACTCGAATCAGCCTCTCAAAGCAGCCAAATCCAATGGCACACTGCTGCCTCGTCCAGCACGGTATCTGCGGTCTCCGCCAACAAAAGGCCGTGGCTTGGGTAGCAGTCCATCGCCTTGGAACTTGAATCGAGTATCTTCTATTCGGACTACGCCATTTGTTGAAGGACGGCGAGACTTTGTCGCGGGGGATGATCCGCCATTGGTAAGTGTGTAAGCACTGGGATCCATGGCAGCAAAAGGTTCATGAGATGGAGGGCGAGGGACAGGAGATGGGGCTGAAGGGGGCGGCGGTGGCGGAGCTCCTGGGGCAGCCGAGGGAGGTGGTGGAGGAGGCGGCGCAGAAGGTGAATGATGTCCCAATGCAGATCGGGCTGCCTGCGCGGCGACTGATGGTGCTGATGGGGGTGCTGATGGAGGTGGCGGAGGTGTTGATCTGGATGGAGCCGGCGGAGGGGGAGGTGCCCGACTAGCGGGGGCTGCTGGGGGAGGTGGCGGGGCAGCAGACGGTTTTCGCGACGCGGGTGGAGGAGGAACCTTGCCCGGTGGAGGAGGAGGTACGCGCGGAGGTGGTACTTCTGGAGCTTTTGCAGCTGGTGCAGAGACCGTGGATGAGGGCCTCGAAGCAGGTCTTGGTGGAGGCTTTTTCAACCCGGCAACAAGAGGGTTGACCGCCGGCGCGATAGGTGACTCTGTAGATGGCGGAGGGGGTGGTGGCCTAGCCCCAGGAGGTCTGGGTGCTGATGGAGGTTTAGGTGCCGGGGCAGCAGGTGGTCGTCGCGCTTCGCCATCGGACATATAAGACGATTCTCGATTGGCTCCTGTATCAACACCTCCACGACTCCGTAGCTTGGGCATTCCACCTGCAAAAAGACCTCCTAGTTGAGCTGCTGGTGCACCAGCCGTATCACCTCCCCCGGAAACCCCTTCGCTGTTGCTTCGTAATCGGTTCGCGGCTTGGCCGGAGGGAACAGGTGGTGCAAGACCAGCCGGAGGCCTCATACCAGGAACTGGAGGCGCACCCGCAGGAGGAGGAGCGGCAGAGCCTCCTCCTCCTGTATTTCCTATTACAGGTGCTGATCGATCATTGGTGACTGCCTTCTTCAGCCTCGCGCCTTTGTGGATATCAGACAGTAATGCGCCCTATTGAGAATTAGCCAGCCGTCCTTGGTACTAAGGGCCTGGTGAACATCAAGCTTGAGCTTCCTATCAGCTTACCCGGTCTTTAGCTGCCCCTTTTGGCGCTTTATTTGGGAGGTTTGCTGGAGGGGGCGGCGGGGGACCGCCAAAACCTCCCGGCGGCGGCGGCGGGGGAGGAGGCGGTGGTGGTGGCATGATAGAAAAGAGCAGCAAGAGTATCAAATCCGATATGTCAGTTCAAAAGAATCAAAATGTAAGAGTGGGCAAATTGGGAATGAACAGTTGTTAGGCAGAGAAGTAAGAAGACGTCAGGGTGTACGGGGAAGTGGACAGCGTCGGGGCGAAGTCTCCGCTTAGAACATCTCCCATCGAAAATCACCTACCAACACCCACGCACCACCATGAAACGAGTCGCGATAAACGCCCAAAAGGGCGCCCAGCGAAAGGGTTCGATATGCCAATTGTGTCAATTCTCGACTTCACCCCGCCGCAATCTCCCTCTATCCCGACCAACTCCCGAGAGTCGGTCTCCGGCCTCCAATTTCCGCTTACAGGCGTTGAAGCGCAGCAGCCGGTTGACTGTGACCTCACCCTTACTCAATTCGCGCCGATATGCTTCCGCTTCAGCCGAGACGACTCTAAAGGCGGCAATCAAAGCGATTGAGCAGGATGCCGCTGCCTTGCGCAAGTCGGACGCAGTGCCTACCAATGAAGTGGTGTTGGAATTGCTACAAAGATGCCAGCGAATTGCCAAAGCCCTTGTCTCCCCATCATATCAAGGCGAGGGATCATCAGCCGACAAAGGAAACGCGATCTCTTCCCTACTGGACCTAGAGGAGAAGGAAAACGCTGCAAAGAGCAAAGGCCAGGCACATTCCTCACAGCAGCCAGACCCGCAACTGGCAAACTCGATCTCACGGATTGTCAATGCGCTTCTGAAGGAGGAGAAGGTCTTCATTTCACCCGAGGCCCTCGAGTGCTACACCGAGACACAGACCCTCCTACACCAGGCCGAGCACTTCCCCGAGATCTTCAACCTTTACGCCAACAAACCCGTGCCAGAGGCGGACAGCTCCCCAGTGAAGTTCATCAAAGCGAACCCTAAGAGCGTCAACAGCGCCATCCCCGCCGAGCTAGCCAACAAGGCCCTGGAAGTTGCCATTGCGCAGAAGAACCTGTCGCTAGTGTTAGCCATCATTGACAACACCTTCTGCGCACCGGCCTTCCACCGCGCGAAGGTCTTTAAGAAAGCAGGTGTTCCCTTGGCTGGTCTAGCCGCTGCCCCAGCGGCTTGCTACGCCGTGGCATCATGGGCAGCAACTTTCCAAAACACAATGGACCCGAATGTTGCGACTGGAATCGCGTTCGCCGCGACGCTGGCTTATGTCGCTGGTACATCATCCATGGGTATCTTGGCCATCACGACGGCTAATGATCAGATGGAGCGTGTTGTGTGGATTCCTGGTATTCCTCTTCGGCAACGGTGGTTGCGTGAGGAGGAACGTGCTGCTATGGATAGAGTTGCTGTTGCATGGGGCTTCAAGGATCCCTATATGCGTGGTGAAGAGGTTGGTGAGGAATGGGAGAGTCTGCGTGAGTTTATTGGTATGCGCGGCATGATTCTGGATAAGACAGAACTTATGGAGGGTATGGAGTGATGGAGTTCCTATATGTATCATAACAGTATCACTTTTTTTTACCAACAATGTAATGTACAACATTGATTCTACAATAAGCTGGTCTACATGTTCGGACTGGGGTGATTATTTCATGCCATCACACCCTCGTATTTGCAGTGGCGAACACATGTTGAACATACAAGTGCTAGAGAGATTAGCCCCCAATAAACGTTTACAAAAGAGTATTTTACGAAATCACAAGTTGAGACCAAGTATGAGCTTCATTTTTTTGAGTCGTGAGACTACTTAAACCCAGTTCTCAATCTAACTATACACTCCATCGCAGTAAAGCGGCAGAGCATCTAGTAGACGCGGTGGGGAGGAGACATGGAAGCCTTGATGACAAGGCTGCCAACGTTCTGCCAGCCCTTCTTGAGGAGGGAGACGAGGTAGTTGATGGCGAGCATCAGGTTGGCAACAATGGCCTCCTTCTCCATGTCGACGTTGCCGATGGCAACACCGAGACACAGGACCTTCTTAAGCTGGAACTTGATGGTGGAGCGGACGTCGGTAACCTTGGCGGCCATGTCCTCAGCGTGGGAAACGGGGGTGGGGAACTTGCCGGCTGTAGACGAAAGTCAGTATGCGAAAATTTCGAATTGTTCGTTGGAGCTTCAAGGAAGACATACCCTTGGAGAGACCGGGACCGAGCAGACGGGGAATCTGCTTGATGAGGGCCTCGGAAGCGAGGAAAGCATCGTACTTGCGAGCGAGCTTCTTGATGAGCTTCTTGTTCTTGTTGAGCTTCTTCAAGTCGTCAACGGACATGGCATCGAGACCGTGGTGCTTGGCACGATCGAGATCGTGCTGGTCACCAAGAATACTAAAGAATGAAAGGTTAGCTTCGGTGGTTCAGGTATTATGATTTCGCTGTGCCAAAATTCATCGCTTCCGGATTCGTGAAGGCAAAGATTTTCGGGTCGCGGGGTCGGGAAAACGCACCAGATGGCCATCTGAGGACGGGGGACGGTGGGCAGCTTGATGGTACCAGAGAAACGCTTGTCACGCTGGGGGTCGTAGTTCTTCAGACCGATCTGGAGCTCAACGGTCTCGGTGAAGTTACGCTTCTTCTCATTGAGAGAGTAGTTGAGAAGGTTCTCGACATTCTGGCGCACTCCGGCTGTAAGAGGGAAGAGTAGTTAGTGATGAAGTCAAGTAGAGAGTAGCAGAGTATCAAACGTACCGACTGTGATCTTCGACATGATTGCTACAGTCTTCCAAAAGAAGTTGAAATTCTTATGGTATGGCTCTGCGCTGAATGCTTAAGAAAAGAAATTGTCGAGGGCCGTGAATTTCTCCGCTTGTGGGTGTGGACTGGCGCTAGTCCTGATATAGCTTAGCGGTGCCCTAAATTTTCTGCTGAGTCACTTTATGCCTCAGGCAAAAGTATTCCTAATCAGGAATACAATGTTCTACATTGGACGGAGATAATTTAAGAATACTCTCAAGTCAGAGAGGCTGGATCTTGACTAACTACGTACATATCGTGGTCATAAGACTACTCAGTCATCTGGGGACTAATATCTCTAGCCATCGCTGTGTATGGTGACAAATCCATCATCACCTCTTCTCTCACTTCAAATCCCATCTGCTGATAAAACAATCTTGCGCTGGTATCTGAATATGTGGACTGTAGAAATATGCTAGCAGTTGACGCTTTCAAGTATTTTGCTTCTTGACGTACATGAGCAACCGCAGCCTCTATCAACTGCTGACCATAACCGTTTCGTCGAGCGTGAGGCGAGACAAACATCCCCACAACAAGGTAAACAAGATCAGCAGCTGAATATTCAGATGATTTCAAGGCCATTTGAGTCGTATCTTTTGACGTGGTGAAAAGATCCCAGGGTCGATGCGTTGCATCAACACCTTCTTTAGACCATATCTCCGGTCCAAGGAGTTTGACTGTGCCGACCCATTCACTCTGGAGGAGCTTCGAAAGATCCCCGTGTATCATATGTTCGATCCTCCCACTATTCAAGCATGTAGCTTTGCCTGGTATCTTCTCGTCGCCATCAATAACTGCAACGAATGTCTTGGCGACAGGGTTCTGGATTCTAGATCGCCACGTATCGAAAGTGAATCGTGACTCTCGCTCATAGGTAGAAGAGAATGAATTTGGGTCTGACCATAAAGCTTGGAGTCGGAGGTCTTTGTAGCGACTGACGACGTTGTCGAGATCAGCCGGCGTAGAAAATGTCTTTGGGAGAAGCATCACTGCTTCTGGAAGAGGCAAGGAGGACATGGTGCTCTTTTGATTCGGGTAGTTAAGACGGTATCATGAGCATCTCGAATGAATGTGTAATACAGTTGTTTCTATCGGCGCATGAAATGACTTGGGAAGTATTAGTGCGGGGTGACTCATGGCTCAGATATGAGGCTGAGGCAGGGAAACCGCTTGCTATAACTAAAGAAGTGGATCTAAATTATTTATGCAAAACTCTTCTCGTAACTAGCTATACATTTTACCAGAATGATAATCTAGTCAGCGAGGTTGAAGGCGTCCAGAACTAGTAATTGACGTCCAGATAGCCCAGGCTTTGGTATTGCGTTAGCTCCGGAAAATTGGAGGGCCCGGTGTAGCAATCTATTAATAATATCTTCCTTAATACGTCATTCATGGATAAATATATTGAAGAGATCGAATATGATCCAGCCATAAGGGGTACAGGTGTGACTGTTGACCTCGAAAATCAGGTTGGTCTAGATAAAGTCATTTCCTAACAACAAGCATCTTTATATTAAAAAAATTCGAATAGAGATCTGGTCAACATAAAGTCTCCTACAGGCTAGTGGCCTTATAGTCTGGTGGGCTTTGTTCTCGTTGCTGCTCAGCGGTTTACGCATTACGTTAACAGCGCCACGGGTAACGCATAGTGGTTGATGCTCCTAACCACCATTTTAAAAGAGTCAAGATACTAGGACATCAGTCAGGAACATCTGGCCTCAGTAGTTTCAACCTTGGAAGCAACCCAAAACCTGTGGGTCAGTGTCGTGTTGGAAAAGAGCCGCAGCGGACCGCCCCGCGTTCCGAGTGATGCGTGCAAGTTCCAACTCTGGCTCCAAATCACCATTCATATCGAAACTTATTCAGATTATAAGATCTAGATATGTATATTTTAGGTTCAGGCTTACTTATGCATACATTTTCTTAGCACAAAGTTATGTGGAGGGAATGATAAGCGCCGGGCCCAAGATCTAGGTCGTACCAAAGTCATAGGTTAATCCAAACAACCACCACCACAACAACAACAAACTGACAGCCCTTGCGCTGAATGATATCATATAGAAATGACCTCGGGTTGAAGGATACTGTGTAGTAGATGTATGCAGATCCTCGATCCCATCATGCAAACCATCTGACCTGTGCATACCGCATGCACGCAATATATATCCAGATTAAACACAGAAACCCTAGATGACCGCTCATCTGACATTTCAACAGTCAAGCTCCAATAAAGCGGATGAACGAGGCAAAATACAAAGCCATCTAGCACAGGACATAGGTAGAACCGGGAGGATTCCCAGGTGAAACGACATGGACAGAATGAGGGGGGCAGATGATCGCGGCGCTTAAGTGTGACCGTCAGCCTCAGATGACTGTTTTAAGACTCTGCAAATCCCGTCCCCATTGCATGAATGCGAACTGATATTCTTCTTCTTTTCCTGTTTCATATTCAATTTGTGATTTCACCGGTCAAGTACATGTACAGTCTACCTTCTGACCACGGGACGGCTGCCTGACTCCTGAGAGCAATCTACAGTCTAACGCACCCCGTGACTCAATACGAGCTGTCTAAATATTGATTACTGGACTTCCCTCTGTTCTCTTAACACCATCGAGTTTTCATGTTTCTTGCAGCGTTTGAATACTGCTCTCTCCGCCATAATGACCGAAACAGTATATTCGCGCGATCCTACCGGACCCCTGAACTACTACTCCAGTCTAGATGGCGGGGGTCCACTAGCAGACAAATTCAAAGACATTGACGACAAGATCCAGTTTGTAACTGCTATGCACCGACTAAAAGATCCACTAACCGCGAATTTCGTGCTGGATTTTGGAAACGAGGATGCGTGGAGTGCGAGTGATTTGAACTCCGAAGAAATCAAATTATTACTTGGCAAGCCAGTGTGTCTCAATAATACCGGTCAACCCGAGGGTTACCGTTACCTGAACAAAGACTGATATGTTCTTGATAGAGAGCCAAGTGTTTTGGTACTCGGTGGATGTAAGAGCCAGCGTTTGCTTTCCCGGATACGAGGGCTGTCAATACTGACTGCTTTAGTAATATCTGGGCACCGGAGGAACAGAAGGAAACAATTAAGGTATGAGAATGAATGGCAATAATCTATTGTACTGACTGAAACCCTTCAGGCCATTACGACACACTATGGAGTATCAGAAAGATTACAGGGGATGATGTGTACAGAGCCAGTGCGACCTAAACCACCGCAACCAACAACTGCAACACCAAAGAAGAGATTCTCACAGTCGCGGGATGCCGTGCCTTCAATACCCGAGGTCGATGATCCTGAGAATGCACTCAAGCATATCTCGGACCACGATCGAGCGCATGAATCTGCATCAATTCCAAAATTGACCTTCTCACAAGTTACGGACCAGATCTGGCATTTTTCATCTGTTGATCACGGTCCACGATGTGAGTCCACTTCCCATATGGATCGAGCGGTATGATGCTAAACAGGTTAGACACTTGTATCGGGTATAACACGTTATTTGTGGTTCCCAACGTTCCAATGCCGAATGGTGACGGTCTTCCGGAGGGGAAGCGGCTTTGGACTTGGTTGATTCAATGCGATGATGGTATGTGCTTGGATATAGGGTGAAGAGCAGACGCTGACTTGCCCAGGCACAATTATTTCGATACAAGAAAATCCGTTCCCGAGATCGGAAGTGATGCCGTCGATAGAAAAAACCCTACCAGTTGTTGGAATCGTGCGCCGAAACGTGCGGTATATCTTTTCAGGTGTTTCAAAAGAGCATTCTGCCATGTCAGAAAGCGAGTCACTAGTCACAATTCGCGTACGGAATTTCAAAGACTTTGGACCCGACCAAGCCAATATCAAGCAAGAGGATGGCCCAAGTCTACTCTTCTATTATATATTCGACGATTGGGTATCGAGTTATGGGTTGGTTGCGAAGCGGGAGCACAAATACGGCGTTGCGCTTGAGGAATTGGTAGGTCGCCGATGTTAGACAACTTCGGCTGTGGCTAACTCCGCGCAGAGAGGTCAGATGCTTGAACGCCCAATCGTGGACCTAGTGAACGAGCTGCATTGGTTAGGTCGGCGGCTCGCAGTTCTCAAACGATTATACCAGAGTTACGAGCTCATCATGCGACGACTGTTGCAGCGACAACGTATGCTCCGCGACGAAGCTCGCGCCTCCCACCCGGCTGCAATCCCGCATGGTGCCACCTTTGGTGATATGGAGTTTTCCGAGTTGCGCCAGTCCAGTGTTGTGAGCAACCCCATGACCACCGACAAATCGGTGGGAGTGCAATTAAGCTCCACGGCGGTGGCACGGTTCGAACGTTTGGTGGATCGGATTAATCTGTATTGTCTGAGCGAGATTGAGAGCTGTCTCAATGAAAAAGAGTCCATGACGTTCCTGGTGAGTGTTCTTCCCCGTATCTCAGATGTCCACTTGTGGGCCATCGCTGACTCCACAGAACTTCAATTTGATTGCCCTCAAAGACTCGCAGGCCGTGGAGAAATTGACCCGAATCACCATCCTGCTGGCGAAAGCAACCATTCTGTTCCTCCCTGTCAGCCTGATGAGTGCGTATTTCTCGACGGAACTCGTGGGCGTGAAGGGTGGATACACTAAGACGGAGTATTGGGCGAGTTTTGCGGTGATCTTTGTTGTGTCCATTCTGCTCTTGACCGTGTTTGGATATGCCAGCGATACGGTGGAAGGCAGGACCATTTATCGCTCCATGGCAAAGACCTTCTTCCGGAACACACGCCAAAGAATGATGGGGACGGCCAGATGAGGATAGACACTATGACGCGTGGCGTAGGCTGGAACCAGGGCTCTTTCTGCCCAGACGGTGAAGTCTCGGCCTTGGAGCCTGTTTTGATTACGGGCCAACACGGTGTCCTTTTTGATACGCAAATACACCCCTGTATTTGACCTATTGAACCTTTTCGTATGGGTTAAATAGGCAGAAGAATAGCATCTGACACTGTATGCATAGGCAGTGATATTGTCTGATGCTCACTTTTCATATACTACCATACTATAACGTGCTCTCTCTTCCCCCCCCCTCCAGTCAGATTGGGTGACAAAGCCCTCCCGCGTATTTTGTAAACCAAAAAACACAATTCCCCCTTAGTCTCTGCGTAGTTCGTTCACTTGGAGTCCCTCTTCTTTTTCCCCCCCTATCTCTTCTCCATATCTTCCCATATCTTTCCTTTTTATATCTTTTCTGCCGGTAAGTTGCCTGGGTGGCTCGTGCCCGCTCTCTTCCCCCCCCTGACCCTCTGACCGACAAGTCCACAACACGTTTTCCAACCCCTCCGCTTTTCCCTTTCAACCATATCCCTTGATATCTGACCAACCCCAGATCTCCTTCCACAAATATGGGTATCACTTTCTCGCGGCTGTTCGACAGACTATGGGGTCGCAAGGAAATGCGTATCCTAATGGTCGGTCTTGATGCCGCCGGTAAGACCACCATTCTGTACAAGCTCAAGCTCGGTGAAATCGTCACCACCATTCCCACAATCGGTCAGTCCGTCCCTCAACCCGCGCGCTGGGTTCGCCAATACACCCCCGACCTTGGAAACTGATCTGGTGCAGGCTTCAACGTCGAGACCGTTGAATACAAGAACATCCAGTTCACCGTGTGGGATGTCGGTGGTCAGGATAAGATCCGTCCTTTGTGGCGCCACTATTTCCAAAACACCCAGGGCATCATCTTCGTTGTTGACAGCAACGATCGCGATCGTATTGTCGAGGCCCGTGAGGAGTTGCAGCGCATGTTGAACGAGGACGAGCTCCGCGACGCTCTCCTCTTGGTCTTTGCCAACAAGCAGGATCTGCCCGTGAGCACCCCCGATTGATTCTCGATTCCCGTTGGATTTGTGAGACTGATTTTTCGGAATTTTAGAACGCCATGAGCCCCGCCGAGATTACGCAGCAGCTTGGACTCCAGAGCCTTACCCGCCGCTCCTGGGTACGTGATTCCATCCCTTTGGTCCTGGCGACTGCTAACCTGTCTAGTTCATCCAATCTACTTGCGCTACTACTGGTGACGGTCTGTACGAGGGTCTCGAATGGCTCGCCGATGCGCTCCGCAAGTCCGGACGTGATTAAGCTATAATGCGAATGAGAATCGGGGATGTAGCGAGGAAGACTGAAATCTGCAAATGATGATGACAATGGGGAGTTCTTTGCGAGGCCATGACGTTCTTCGTAGGGGGTGTTCTGCTGGCTTGTTCTCTTCAAAGGCCTTTTTCCTCCTATGCTATTAGCCTCATTTGTTTTTCCAAAAATTGCTCTCTGTTTTTACTTGGGGGTCCAGAGGTCCTGTACAAGTACGGTAAATTCGAATCTCTCGAGGCAATGGCAAATTAGTTCTCCATTTTTAGAAACCGTTTCATATGCGTAGCGCTTGGCATTCTGCATGCGGAAAATCCAACATTGGCATTGTTCAGGGATTGCCTGAAGCGTACGGTGATATTTGAGCATTTGCACTCGACGGTAGGACTATAAACCTGGGAAGAAAGTGTGCTCCACTGACATCGTCACATCGTGGGACTTGGACGGGGTTGCACACTAAACCGATTGCCTGGCCGACGATCGCCAACAAGCCCGCCAACACACGCCTCATCGCGTGCATCCTCCTTTCCCTTCAGCATCCCCCTGATTTATGCTCTTCTCCTTCTCAAACTGTATAATTGTCTGCAGCCATCCCTGGCTAATTGAGTGGTGCACTTTGTCTGACCCCCACACTTCAATGTTGACATCCTGTTTGGCATCATGACCGTCCAGGCGAGGAGGCACTCCGCAGCCTACAAGGCCCCATCACCCTATACTACCCGACAAGATGCAGATATTGAAAAGCAACCCACCCTCGGCCGCCATACATACCATCACCATCCCAGCGATGACTCCGACGACGAATCGATAGATGACGACGCCAATGTCGCAGGCTCGTACCCGCCGCCCGTCGTGACCGGCGCAGGTCTCCGCCGCGCCCAAGCAGGCGTGGGCTTTCGCGTGCCCCAGCGCATCATGCGATGGCTCTGCCTAGCTCTCTTCGCTGCGCTCGTCCTCTTTATCCTCACCCTGTTCCGTTTCACCCTCTCGGCCTCCGTGTCACAAGTTGCAGTAGAGCTGCCCAAGGTTGTGGCCGCAAAGCCGCCACCATGGGAGAGCTTCCCTTTCCTGTCTCGATACGAGGGTGGGCTGGCGTCTCTGGTTTCTCGCAAGGACAACGTTCCTGAGTACCCTGGCGATGGGTCCGAGGAGCTGGCCTTGCGGGTGGACCAGGGCAACGAGCAGCAGGAAGAGAATGCCAACAAGGTGAACAAAAGAGATCTGACACCTAGCATGCAGAGCTCTGCGTTCAACCCTTACCCCGACTACCATTCGCCGGAATACGTGCAGAAATATGGCGAGAAGCGGGAATGTTTCCTTGACAAGGAAAACACACTACGGGTCCCGTCTGTACAGAGCTACCCCGGTATTCCAAAAGGCTTCCCGGAGCCGGTCATGGGCTCGAATACGATGTTGGGTATTCGAGATGATATGTGCTTTGACCGATTTGGTCGCCTGGGGCCTTATGGATTTGGATACGGATTCAAGAAGGGTGGCTCTGGAGCCGGATTGGAAGGTCATCGTGATGGCGCTGAGCGTGTGTGGGAAGACATCCCCCCAGTTGACTTCCGGCCAGTGGATTGGGCTGGTGCGCAGAACCGCTGCCACGCAGTAAACCGCCACCGATTCAATGAACTACCAGAGCCGCGTCTCGAGCGCTTCGTCTCTATGCCGATAGGCGTCCCTAAGGTGAATATACCCGAGCCTGAAGAGGATTCTCGCACGGAACCGCCCAAGATTGGAGCTGAGAAGTTGCCGCGCACTGCGGTGGTCATTCGCACTTGGCATGACTTTGATTACTCTACTGAGGACATTATGTACTTGCGCTCTGTGATCTCGGAGCTCTCGCTCAACTCTGGTGGCGAGTATACCGTGCATTTCCTGATTCATGTCAAGGACACCAACCTGCAGATCTGGTCGGACGATGAGACTTACCAGCGTGTGCTGCGTGACTCCTTGCCTGAGGAGTTCCGTGGTATGGGAACTCTCTGGACAGAGCCCCAGATGGCACTCATGTACCCTGGTTTAGAAGAAACTAATATGCGCGGTTTGCCGATTCACGGTGTCTACCGCAGCACGTACATGCCCATGCAATACTTTGCCTTCCAACACCCAGAGTATGACTACTTCTGGAACTGGGAGATGGACGCTCGCTACACTGGCCATTGGTACCACCTCTTTGATAAGGTTGGTGAATGGGCTAAGAAGCAGCCCCGCAAGGGTCTCTGGGAGCGCAATTCTCGCTTCTATGTCCCCTCCGTACACGGCTCATGGGACGATTTCCGCCAAATGGTCCGTGTTCAAACTGAAATCGGTACCAACTCAAAGAACAACATGTGGAGTGCTTTGAAAGAAGGGAACGACAAGGGCAGTCCTCTGCACCAGTCAGGTGACAGGTCCATTTGGGGCCCTGAACGTCCCGACGAACGAGACATCTTCGAAGTCGAAGGCGAGGGCATTCCGCCTACAAGCATGGACAAAGATCAATACCAATGGGGTGTCGGCGAAGATGCAGACCTAGTTGTCTTCAACCCCCTTTACGATCCCGAGGGCACGACCTGGATCCTGCGCGACGATGTAACAGGCTACAACCGTGAGAATGGCATGCCACCCCGTCGCACGGCTATCATTACCGCCTCGCGTATCTCTCGCAAACTTCTCACAACTATGCACCGCGAATGTTCTCTTAAGCGCCACAGCATGTTCTCAGAAATGTGGCCTGCCACCACAGCCCTTCACCACGGCTTCAAGGCTGTATTTGTCCCGCACGCTGTATACGTCGACCGCCGCTGGCCAACACGTTACCTCGAGTCTGTGTTCAACGCCGGCCGGAACGGTGCTTCGGGCGGTGCTCGCACTTCCATCTTCGGCGACCGCGAACACAACTTCCGCGGCACGACATGGTTCTACTCGGCCGGATTCTCTCCAAACCTCTGGCGCCGCTGGCTTGGACTGCGCGTTGACAATGACGGTGGAGAGCAGCAGGAGCTCGCAGGCGAGGGACGGATGTGTCTCCCCCCTATGCTATTGCACCCAGTCAAACAAGTAAATATGATCATTGATGACGGGGAGCATGCCGAGGACCGATGATTCTGGTTGTCATCTTCCCCTCGTTATTCCCACTCCAAGTTTCGTGTGGTTTCATAATACCCTACTCTCACTTGTATAATGCCCCAACACCCATTCCCCACAGCGACACGTCGTCTGCCACGTTTTGATCTCTTGTTATGTCCCCCTTTGGTGCGAAAAAGGCGTTCTCGTTGTGGTGATACGGGCCTATAAGTTATGGCTCAGGATACATTCCGATTTGGGATTCGATTCGATTTTCGGTTGATACTCTACGTTGTTCACTTGCTGTTGCTGTTGTCTTCCGGTACTTGCAATTAGAGCGTTTCTCTAGATTGCGATCCATCTCATCCCTGCTAGCTCTATCACTAGTATTTTGGGGGATGTGGGTTCGTTTTGTTTTGTTTTTGTTTTTTTTTTCATGGTTTCTTTTGGTTAACGTTAGATGGAAAGGATGGGACTGGACTGGTTGATGGACATCCTACTACATGGACTTGATTTTTGGTTATACATTGGATGATCCTATGCACATAATTCATATTTTTGGATTCGGTTTCTTTGAGTTTCGTATTAAATCTCCCAAGAAATGAGAAATGATAGATGTCGCTAGCTAGCCTGTAGTTGAATAGATCCAGTGCGACATAACATGCAATGCAGGAACCCAGAACAAAACACCATACCCAAACAGCAATGCATACAGAATAGAAATCAAATGCAAGTCATCCATAAAGCAGATCGACTTTCCCAAGAATCACCCCGACTATACATTCGGACACGAAAACCTCACACTGTGCCCACTCTTATACTTCCCACCATTACCACAATCACCATGATCACCCCCAGAAGAAGAAGAAGAAGAACCCAAACAACCAACCCCACTAGCACTCTTCAGCCTCCTCGAATCCTTTTCCCTCCTGACAACACTCCCGACCCCATTAGAAACAGTAGCTGAAACCTCCTCCGAACAAGACCTCAACGGCCCAAGCGGAGACCTCGCCACAAACTCAGCAGGCAAAAAGCAAATCGAACATTCATAAACCCCACCCTCAATCCCAAACTCAAGACAAGTCCTACAAACGCGATGACCACATTTCGTCAAGAGAACCTCGACACCCTCGTCCCCAACACACGTATAGCAGAAATGTGTCGGGAACCTAATGCGAGGAGAAACCATGCGGCGTTCGATCTCAGAGGCCAACTCTTTTCCCTTTTCCACTCGTGCGCGGAGAAGGTGAACTTTTTCGCGGAGGATGGCTAGGGTTGCTGCGTTGTAGGGGTTGTAGGCTTGGTTGGGGTTGCATTTGGGTGAAATGCATTTGGATGATGGGGTGGTGATGGGGCCGGGGACTGGCCTGTGCAAGGTTGGAATGGGCTCGAGGAAGAGAAGTGGTCGGAAACGCTGGGTGATGGGACAGTCGGCCATGCATTGTTGTTCGAGGAGCCAGCGGCGCTGGATTTGGCGGTTTAGCAGGACTGTGTAAATTATGCTGAGGGCTTGCCAGGCGCGCCATTCGGAGATTGGGTCGAGGGGTGCTGGTTGGTCTTTGGTTTGGGATCGGGACATTGAGTTTCGAGTATATGCAAGTCGGATCAGAGTCAAAGGATAGGTAACTGATGTTCAATCGTGGAAGAGGTTGTGGCGAGTATAGGGATATAATGTACTGTATGGCCCGATGTCCAACGCTAACCCTAACTCACACACTTTTGGTCTGAATCACAATATCGCACCAGCTGCATCGGTACCTAAAAGCTCCCCTTATATACATGCAGGGACTATGCAGAACCTTCAGCCACAGCCGGGAATCGACCGTAGAATAGTTTCGGCCGAAGCACAAGGTACGAGCCACACCCGATCTAAGCCCTACCCCAGACCAAACATGAGCAACCTGACTCCATTGACTGGCTGGAAGTGAATTCCTTGGCCACAGCCACGAAAACTGTCAGTTATGCTCCTATTCCGGCGTGGTGATCCATGGGTTGGGACTCGGTTATGCCGGGTTCCCGCCACCTCGGGCGAAGCCGAGCATTGTCCGTTGTTTTCTCTTCCTTTCTCATCTGGAGTCGACTGTTTTGTTGGGGGCTTACCAAGGGAATCGTCATCGGATTGCGGGTTGTCTACGGGGAGATGAGGGAGGGCCTAACTCCGTAAAGCCATGAAGCCCATCAAGGCCTAGTCTGGTGAGGAATCGGGAACTCGGCCATATGAGTATCGTGCATTTGAAGAGATCATCGATCTAGAAGGATTTGTCTAGATTGCTTTTCTCCTCGGGAGTTACTGTTACATCCGGTGTCGGTCTAGAACCAAGTCCGTAGCGAGGCCTTAAATCTCCAGGCCTCGATGTAGACAGTACTATATGCGAAGACTCCGTTGCTAATTGACTAATACTAGTTCGTCGGCAATCTCCATCCGAACTGCTTTCTGCACTTCTCAGCCCACACGGGCCGAAAAAAAACAAACATGTACTAAAAGATCACAAGGTCGTCACTTATGCACACCTTTTATACACAACCTGTGATCTGGATTGATCACCTTCTCCCACACCACTCTCAGATTCAACACAACCCCAAGATGAAATCGAGACTCCCTTGAAATGGAAGGTATACAAGCACCTTGTTCCAGACCTCAACCCAAAACTCTTGGCGGCAATCACATATTCCCCCGGCACAGCACTTTCCCCTCCTAAATCTCGCCCTAGAGGCTCCAGCTCCCAAGTTTGGACAAGCACACCAGCTGATAGTTGGTCTGCCAGTTCCACGGACCAAACTTCAATTCGAGAAGTAGCCATATCAGAGCATGTCTCTGCCAAGCGCATGATGAATCGATTTCTTTCTTGCGAGGATTGTCCAATGGGGGAATCCTCGCAGAGATATTCTCTATCATATGCAGGACTGGTTGGGTATCGCGGATAGAACGTTAGATCACCAGTCACATTCTCATCACTTGGAGCACTTGAACCCGAGGCGTTTTTGGTAGATTTCCAAGACCCCTGCAAAGCGCGGAAAATCGCTGATGCGGCTGCCTTTTGTGCTGCATCATGACCATGGATCAAGCTGTCCCGTAAATCCTCCAATGTTTTTTGCGCCTCCCTGTCCGAAAAATCGAGGTCTTCGTGGTTGGACTTGCCATATAGATATCGAGCAGGAACAACAGGTCCAGACCGACTGTCCCCTGATAATACGGAGCGGTCAATCCCAAGGTCCCTAGCAAAAGATTCCATCAATCCGACATAGTCCACCATAGGAAATTGACCACGAGCAAGAAGTGGATCGGCAGATCTGAGAGTCCGAAGTCCGTCCCTCTGATTATCCGTTAAGCAAACGACAGTCTCATCTTGCCCAGACCACAGTTTCCCAAGATATCTCGCTTGCATCTCCATAACACCCCAATAAGGACCTCGATAGAATCCCACAAATCCAATGTCAGGCATTTCAGAGCGGACAGTACCGCCTTGATCGAGAATCAACGGCGAGAACGCATCTTCGGTCGAGTATTCCAGCGTAGACAGGACATCGTCGGGCAACAGAGACAGAGATCTATGAGGCATGAACCCCGTAGCCATGACAATACCCGCCACATCATCAATCATGACAGACTCCCCATTTGCATGTCTGTATTCAACCAAAGCGAGTTTCGTATCGCAATTCGACTGCACAGAAATCACCCGGCCCATGGCTGCCTTTATTGTCCCCGCTCGTACAAACTCCGCGTAATCATTTCCAATAGCCACCCAGGGTGGTTGAACTTTCTGACCACTCTCCTTGTCAGAATGCATATGACCATACTTCGCATAGCTGCTTCCAAGCAAAGATTGGAAATAATCATTGGTCTTGAGTGCCTTTTCCTCTGAGATCGGGCCCAGCATGTATTCTATTGGGCCGGGTGGTCGACGAGCTAGATCGTACATTGCCAGATCCAAAGGTAGGAAAGAAGGCATCTCGTCAGATTCTTGAGGAAGATAGGTCGGGAGAGCCCAAAACGGTCTTGAATGAATGTGGTGAACTTTGAACGGGGAGGGAAGTATTGTATCGCTTGAAAGAGATCCGGATGATTGGTGGAGGGCTATGGCTGATGCGGCTTCCACACCTGACATGCTGCCGCCAATGATGACAATTTGACCTTTGGTGGTGATATCTTTCAGATTGTCTCGCTCACGGTGAAGGGTTGAGCTGTGTATGATCTGTCCCGGGAAAGTGTCCAGACCTGGTATAGCTGGGATATACTGCTGGGCAAAGAAGCCTGCAGACATGACCAGTTGGTCGAAATCCTCCGAGAAGACTTTACCGTCCGGCTGATTGGGTTCTGTTTGATCTCCATGCGTACTAGATCATACTCCAGTCAGCATTCACTCCATGACCTTGGAAACCACCCTTTAGAGTACCACCAACCTCTCCTTCACCCAGTGAACAGTCCACCTCGAACCATCCCCACCCCCAATCCTCCTCTCCGTCTTGACAACCCTACAGCCCAGCCTATACACGTCCCTTGGAATATACTGCTCAGCATAACAAGCCAAATACCGACCCACCTGACCAGCTTGAGGAAACAACGGCAAATCCCGTCCAGGGAATACATACCCCCAAGCAAGATCCGAAAATGCAACAGTAAACCGACTAAGATTCGTCCGCATGCGCGGGTCTAATGTCCCAGGCGTGCCATCACCATCCGTCCTGGTCGATGTATCCGACGCTGGAGAACCAGCCGGCCACAGACCGCCTATTTCATGTCGGGCGTCAAAGATGACAAGAGAGAATTTCCCCTCTGGAAAATTCCTTAGGAGGGTTTTGGCCGTGACTAGACCCGAGGGGCCGGCGCCTGTGGGTTGACGTTAGTGAGGCAGTTTCATAGATTGAGATTTGAGTATGGAATGGAATGGTATAGTGTGGTAGGACTATTTGGGAATGCTAAGCTCACCGATTATCGCGACCTTCTTTGCCATTTTGTTGGACTTGTTCTGTTGTTCTGTTCGATGTTTGTTGGAATTGTCAAGTTACCCCGCCCCTATCCACTTCGTCTCTTTTGGCTCGGCGTCGAGTCGTTATTTGTAGAGGTTGGATGGCAGTTCTACGATACTACAATACTACAATACTACAATACTAGTCTGATACTTTGACACAGTCTATGTCTTTGGGGGCTATTGCAAGGTACCATTGCAAGGAAGTATACCAAGCAGTCCAGCACCACGGTGAGGAGCGCACTCCTGTTTGAGCGTCTAATCCCCAAATCTCGTGTCAAGGAACCTTATGCCGAGGAGAATGATATAGGCCAAGGGTTGAACCTGCGACTAGCCCATACTCATTGACTCCTCTCTGGTCTCATACCTCCATTCCAGGACATGAAAGATGATGAGTCTCAAAATATTAACATTATTAAACTGAAACCTGTCAGTTTTTGCTGATTCTAATCCACATAATAACATCATAGTATCTCAAACATAACAACGCCTCCTCTCGGCATACATACTCCATCCATGTCATGACGTGAACGCCAAGCAAAGCCCGAAAGACAGGACCCAAGGGGGAAAGTCGATGATTTACCCCATAAGGCCAAGCCAAGAAGGCCAAGAAGGCCAAGATCCCTGCGGGTTGGGTCCCGAGCCGCCAGGCATTGACTTTCGAGTTAGATTGGGCTCTGGAGTGCGGGGGATGCGTGTGGAGGTGATCGGATGGAAACGTCGAGAAGAAGTCTAGCGGATCTTGTATCGCAGGATGAAGCACTGTAGTTCTGGCGCAGTCGCATTCCCATTCCCATTCCCATAGTTGAAATCGAAGTCAAGTCGCATTCTGATGTTCATTCTCGTTCATTCGCATTCATTCGCATTCGCATTCTCATTCATCTGGTATGTGATGTCTAGGTTGGCGACACTCATGATACTCGCTCGAGCCACTCGGTGACTTGGATCTCGGGTGAGTGACGAGGTTTGTAGGCTTCATTGCACTCTTGTGCTGTGACGAGTGTGTCGACATTGCGTTCAGTCAGAGGAATTTTGTATTGGTTCTTCTTGCGGAGGAGTTCTTTCTCGGCGAGAGCCGAAGGGGAGATCTTGGAGAGCGTATTTCGGAGTCGCTGGATACCCCCGAGACCGAGCGTTGGATTTGGATCGGAGGAGGACCGAAAGGCTCGTCGACCTTCCAGGGCTCTGAGGGCAGAGAATGAGACTGTTTCTTGGGTGATCTCGCCATAGTGAAGGAGATCTGAGGTAGAGATAGGAGAGAGGGTCAAGTCGGAATAATTGGCTGCTCTTGAGTCTCTCTTGATACTATTTCCGCGGGACCTGTGGGGGGTCGAGCTCTTTCTTTGATTGGAGCTGGCGTTGCCCAGGGAGTTTGCGCTGCATGAGTCGCTCCACCTCCTCTTCTGGGACAAGGATGTTCCCCGATGAAATGCGAATGAGTTTAAACTGATCGACACACACCCTCCGGTGGGCATTCTCGCCCATATGTGTCAGCAGTTGAGACTTCAAGACGACTACGTCATGTCGGCATGAAGATGCCGATCCTACTGTAGGGCGGGGCTTGGCATAAACCTGTTCCACGGAGGAGGGAAGCATGCGAGAATTGGCCCAGGGAAATCCGCTGGCCGGTCAAATAGAATGGGCGAGTGCCCGACTGTCACCTTGCTGGTTGCTCTCATTCGTCGACGCCACAAAAAGTCAAATGGTTCCAAACTTGACTACTCCATGTGATGGGAAGAGCGGGATCTAGAGGTCTACAAGTCATTCTGCCTCTGGACAATCGGACAATAGCGAGAAAAAGTAAGTGTACTCTGTTGGGCACCGTTTGTCTTCTTAGTCTCTCCTGTTGGCGTTTTTCAACCCATTTTTGAGTATTTTAGGCAGATCAAATAGATCATATAAAAGTGGGGATAGAAGCAAAGTAGAAGCCCTAATGTAGATATCGACAGAGTGATTACAACTACTCCCATGCACCACGGGAAGACGGAATAGTATTCTCGATTGCAGCCTACCTCAGTAAGTAAACCGGAAACCAGGATGATCATCTCCAAGATTCTCCAGTTCCTCCCGCGGCCACTGATACCGATAATCCCTCTTGCCCTGCTCACGCAACCGATTCTCACGATGTAAATAAGTAAAGAAAATGACACACGCGAACCCACAGATCCAGACCATCCCCAAACTAACACCAAAGCCAGTAGCGTAGGTAGGAGCCTCCGAATCAAAAAAGACATTACTGGCCACCAGACCGCCACAATTACCAAATCCGATCTGCATAGCGGACGCAATGGACTGCTTATAATGCCCCGCCATATTGTTGCTCAGCCAGCCCATGAGAATCGGCTGGGTCATGTATCCACCGCCGGTGATGGCGTAGAGAGCGAAATATCGGGCACCGACGGGCACCGACTGTTGGCAGATCAAAATGACATACCCGATGGTGGCGATGAGGCAGCCTGTCAGGGTAAATGCAAATCGATGGCGCAGTCGATCGCTGGCAAAGGCTGTTACGAGTGCGATGACTGTTGCGACGAGGTAGATTGGGATGCTCATTACTTGGGCGCGAACGGAGGTCCAGCCGAGTTGTTTGAGGATTGTGGGCGTGAAGAAAGATGTAGCGTACCCGGTGTTCACGATGCCAAAGTACATGATCGGGCTGTAGAGGTTAATATGGGTTGACCTTGGAACAGAACAGAAAGACTGACCCGAGATACAACTTGAGATCCGAGAAGGTACGTTTGATGGCTGGCTTGTCGAAGCGGTTCATCTGAGCCTCTCCGTGGTCTTCTGATAGTCTTCGAAGCAGCAGAGCTCGTTCTTGATCGTTCAAAAACGAGGCCTTCTCAGGCCAGTCCACAATCAGAAACTTGGCAGCAATGGCAGCAATGACAGTGACTAAACCTTCAATGATGAAGATCCAGCGCCAGCCGCTATAGCCAGCTACACCGTCCATCTGGGCGATGGCATAGGCAAGAAGCTACAGATACTGTGGTCAGCTTTGAACGCATCACGATGACACGGGGGGAGAACCATACTCCACTAACTGCACCAGCCAGAATGCTCGCGCTGAAGAAGACATTCAATCGCCACTGCAATTCATGACGCTTGTAATACATGGCGATCAAATAGACACAACCTGTCACATTAGCGACGATCAAGTGAGGAACCACAACAGACACACCTGGCATGAACCCTGCTTCGAACAACCCCAACAAAAAGCGACACGCGATAAGACCACCGAAACTCTTTGTTAAACCCTGACAGACCGTCACAATGCCTGGGATCAATTGAGGTCAGCATGTCGTTTGCTCCATTTGACGTGGCTGTTCATACCCCACAAGAGCATAATCCCACTCAACCACCACGACGGCGGCACCTTTCTCAAGACAAGATTGCTGGGAACTTCAAACAGGATATAGGGAATGAAGAAAATAAAAAGCGCAATATTATAATCATGACCCTTCATACCAAGATCCTTCTCTAAACCCTGCAGCCGCGCATTGCCAATATTGATTCGATCAAGGAAAGCAAGCAAGAAAAGAAACATGAGAATAGGAACAACGTGAATATCAAGTTTCCACAGCAATCGCTTTTCTGCAGAGCGACTCAACTCTGGGACTGAAGACTGTGACTTGACATCTTCGACTGTTTCATGATCGCATTCTTTTTCGGGGTCCATGTTGGATACAGGAGATGGTAGAAAGCGATCCAACTGGATACTATATCTCTCAAAACATCAAGCCGATTACGAGGAAACAGAGCTTTAAGTACATTCGGGACTGCAATTCAAATGCCGTAGAACGGCGACGAAATCCGGGGTATTGCTGATCTTCCCCCGCACTGTGTTAGGCGTTGGTTCCGCGTTCCTTTGAAGATGAGGTTTAGTTCCGCTGTAGATGCCAAGAATTTCTAGGGCTTGGCTGCGATGTCTGTGTAAGGTGGAAAGTGCAGCCTGTCACAATCATATCTGGGGAGATGTTGACTGTTGAAGTTCAGATGTGAATCTTGATATAGTCTGAGACCCTAGTTTCGAAGCGGGGCATTGAAGGTACATTTTCAATCTGAATTCATATATTTGAAGCACTACTTTGCACTAAATGAAGGTGAAAAAGTGCGGAATGGTAACCCGGAATGGTCATTCCGCATACTGTTTGCCCCACGCAGGATGTGGCTTGCACAAACCTACATGGGACATTATAACGATACAAACAGCCAATAAACATGTAGCCGAAGATACTACGGACAGAATCTAGACTGGCGAATTCCATATTGATCCGATATCTCCTATACCCATCAGCTATTGCTCAAGACCCGATATTCTTGCGAATAGCGGGCTCCAATGGGAATGTCTGCTCATCCTCCGCAACATCCTTGAAAACTGTATCCCAGCGATGCTGAAGCTGCCCAGGTGTTTCCCATGCATGCTCGGGATCACGTAGCCAAAGTCTCAAGAGATGGCGTCTAATAAAATCACCGCTTAGTAGTGTCATCAAGCAAATGTGGAAGGAATACGGAATTTTCAACTGACTCTTGACCGGGCTCATCTCTAAATCCATTGCGAGCATGGAAAATGCTCAGATTATTCACATACTGAACATCCCCCTTCTGAAAATCGAGGGAAGCTCTGTGCTCTTCGGCCAAGAAGTGCATCGCATCGAGTGCCTCGGCTTGAGCTTCTGAGATCGGAGGAATATCCTTGGATCGGGGCTGAGCCAGGAAGCCAGTGAAGTATCTGCGAGCGTATTGGATCAGGACGCGCTCTGGCGTGTTTGCCGTGGCTGGTTGGTGATACAGCAAAGGGCGGAGGGTATAGGGCTTGGACGGATTGTTGAAACTAGCACTGTTAGTGTGCCAGGATTATGTTCTTTCCTTTTGTGAGTTCTTACCCATCAACTGGCCAGTCTTGCGACAGCGTATGGATGAGATCCGGTCGCTCTTTCGCCAGGATGTTATAGACGTGCCAGCTACTAGACAGGTAGCTCTCGCCTCCTTCCGCGGCTCGGTTAAGACATAGCAGGGATATGATATCCCCGGCATCGGTGTGGAAGACTTGCTTGTCGGCTGTGTTGGATGGCGCGCCAATCTGTCCTCGCTCGGTCGTGCTGGTTAAGTCTTTGATATGCGATATCACGGGCGAAGTGCCATTGGCTAGTCGGGTATCCTGTTGGCGCCCGCGTATACTTCCGATGTGAGAGGATACTCCGGTGTAGATGATGATATTGTCTTCGCGGGAGTAATCATCTATACGTAGGCCTCGTAGAACCACGAATCCTCGGCCATTATGGATTTCCTTTGACAGTTCTCGCAGGAGGGGTCGGAGGCTCGGTAGAGCGAAGGTTGACTGGTTGATATGCCCCAGAGGGAGGTTGAGGGCTAGTCTAATTAGCCCAGTGTTGATAATGATCAGTCAATAGTTATACGACCTTTGAAACTCTTCAGCGCTGTATCTATCTCATCCAACTGATCATCGTTCAACTGATAGATCCAGTCATCCCGCTTCTCGACATCCTTGCCTTCCCAGACTAGCGGTGATACGAGCTGCTGGGGGAACCCAGCAGGTAGGGTGGTCTGTAGATTCTCATTCTCCTTGCGACGACGTGTACGCTCTTTGTATTTCTCGTATTCTGGATGATACTGAATATCCGGCTGGACAGGCTTGGTGATGGTCTCAGTAGCAGACATGATGGATGTCTCAATGTACGAGTAGTTAATGAGAATATGAGAACCTGTGAGTCTTTGGGGGAAATTCTCCGTTAAATAGCGACGATTCATAAGCTCAGCCAACTCATTGCGACATGTTAGTATGTGTCACGACATCAACCCCGCAAAGAGCGAGATGAAGTTCGATTCCTTAGGGCTTCGTTGAGATCAGAAAATCAACATTCTCATACTCTTTGATTTCCAATATTAAATTATAGAGAAATCAACTCCATTGAAGAGAGTATTTTTCTTCCAAAGCTCAAGGTTTGTTCCTATACTAGATGTCATCTGAAAAGCACAATATAACCACGGAGATGTCTGTATTCTTCCAAGCTGAAACGGACGCCAAAACGCTCGCAATAAAGTCATTTGTTGCTCACCTTTGATGATTTCTTTATAAAGAAGAGGTACATGGAAATGCTCAACACTGGCAAAACCGCGTTCGCACTTAAGACCCCTTGCATATCTCCACCCAATGATGAGCTGCGGTGTCCGCACCACGCGCCAACACAAACCGCGGAAATAGCGTCTGAGCCTAAATTATTCTTTCCTCTCGTACTATATCATCAACATGGCTAAAAGTCAGGAGCCGAGTCATTCGACTCAGGCACCCATCACCGATGTTTCTGATGAAGATGCTCCCAAATCCAGCTCCCCAGTGAACGAGTCGCATATCTTGCAAGGGCGCCAGATCGGCGTCTTTGGCGCTGTTTCGCTGATTGTCAATAAAATAGTTGGAGCTGGGTACTATTTGCGCCGTCTAAGCTGTTTTACGGCTACTGACATCAACCAGAATATTTTCCACGCCTTCTTCTATATTCCGACTGAGCGGTAGCCCAGGGATGTCCCTCATCCTTTGGGTGCTAGCAGGTGTAATCTCAACATGCGGGGCGATGGTCATGCTGGAATTCGGCTCTATCATCCCTAGATCCGGGGGGATGAAGGTCTACCTGGAGCGATCCTTCTCGCCGAAACTGTTGGTTACATGCACATATCTATTCTACTGTGTTTTTCTCCGTTAGTATCCCTCGATTCATCTATCATATGCCTCTAACAAAACGAAGAGGTATCCTCGGGTAATGCCATAACTTGCGCATCATACCTCCTCAAAGCTACGGGCGTTGAATCAACAACATGGAAGCTTCGGGGTCTAGCAGTTGCCGCCGTGTCTTTTGCGGTGGGAATTCATATCGTTGTTCCGCGCGTTGGTCGAGGCTTGCAGGATGCGATGAGCGCAGTGAAGTTATTCATCCTCTTTTTCATTGTCTGCACTGGCTTTGCAGCACTCGGGGGGCACCTGAATATTCCCAATCCGCATAATTTCGATCTCTCTACATCGTTCCAGGGAACATCAAATAATGGCTATAACATCGGGATGGCCCTTTTAGATGCGATCTTCTCGTTTCAGGGATACGATAATATGAACATGGTACGTCCATTTACATTTCAGAGACAAGAGAATTAGCTGATGTGATGAATAGGTTCTTTCTGAAGTGAAGAATCCTCAACGAACTCTTCGGATTGCTTTGCCGACAGCTATGGCCAGCATAACTGTTCTCTATGTGCTAGCAAACGTTGCTTATGTAGGTCTCCCCTTGCAGCATTATTCGCATGTCTAACTCTACTCCAGTTTGCTGGCGTATCAAGAGAAGAATTCCGAGATTCAGAACTCACAATTGCCGCATCGCTCTTCAAGAACGTTTTCGGCGAGACGGCCGGCGCAAAAGCTCTCCCGGCATTAGTTGCAATCTCGGCCGTAGGCCATCTTCTCGGGGTTGCATTCACTGTTCGTGAGTATCACCAACCCTACCTCATAGATGGACACTGTAGAGTATTTGCTAATATTCAGTATAGCGCGAGTCATTCAAGAATTAGCCAAAGATGGCATTATGCCGTTCCCAGATATCATCATGCAAAATCGTCCCTTCCGAACTCCAATCTGGGCGCTATTCATCCATTTAGGAATGACGGTTCTTTTCATCTGTGGTCCTCCAGCGGGAGACGCATTTGAATTTGTTGTCAGTCTGAATTCCTATCCGACGGTGTTGCTTCTTACTGCTGTCACCATTGGATTGATTAAACTGCGAATGACAAAAGATGAGAATTTACAGTCCACTTTTACTGTTCCGTGGTCTGTTCTTGCCTTCTACATGATTGGAAACATTGTAAGTAGCAGTTTCATCTTTCATTAATGGACGCCACATATTAACTCGAATTATAGTTCCTCCTCGTCATGCCTTTCGTCCCACCACCGAATGGCAAGGGAAGTACCAGCCTCCCCTACTGGCTGTCGACGGTTGTTTCCTTGGCTATTCTGGCGCTGGGTATTATTTATTATCTTGTTCGCTTTGTTTTGTTACCCTGGATCTTCGGATATGAGCTTCAGTCGGTTATTGTTGATCTTAGCGACGGATCTCAAGTATCAAGGTATCAAATCGTAAGGACATGGGCTGCATGCCCAGTTCAGAATTAAGCAATACGATATCTTAGAAGACTTCATAGTATAATTATATTGAGAAGCACGGCTTACGCACTGTAAGCCGCATAGACCAACAAATCCAGTATCGTTATGAATTTTTCAAAACACCAATAAAGTGGTATAGACACAATTATCTCGAGCCAACATGCTCAACAGTAACAGAACCAGGCTTCTCACCTCCATCATTGTTGGTTTGGAGTCCCTTTTGGTGCGCCAGCACCTCTTCGCCTTGAGCAACGTGGTTAGCACCACCGAACAAGGTGTCGATCTCCTCAAGTGGAACCTGCTTAGTCTCCGGGATGAAGAAGAAGACGAAGATGGCGAGGAGGAAGTTGATTCCCGCGAACATGTAAAAGGCGAAGAAGCCTTCGTTGTCGAGGAAGATGGGGAAGAATTGCTGGACGATGGCGTTGGCGACATTTTGGGTCTGCGAAGCCATTCCGACGGCTTGGGCGCGGACGTTCATCGAGAAGATTTCGGATGTCCAAATCCAAACAGTTGCGCCCCAAGATGGTTTGTCTGTGAGAAGGTCTTAGTATTGTTTCTTTGGGAATGATGCGATCGAGTGATGGGGTCAACTTACAGAAGAAGATGAATAGGAATAGGAGGAACACAATCGATATACCGACAGGTTCTGATTTAGCTCCACTGGCAAGAGAAGGCGTTTCGGTTTCGACAGCAGAGACGATAATCATGCAAAGACCCATGCCGATACCACCGACAATCAGAAGGAACTTTCGGCCAAATCGATCGACAATCCACACAGCGTTCAGAGTAAAGAGAATTCCAAATGTAGCGTTCAATGCGTTGATGAGAGCAATCTGGCTGCTGCTGGTGAACACTTTCTGGTAAATCTTGGTGGAGTACGAGTTGAGCGAGCCTTGTCCGGTAATTTGTTGACCGGCGTTGAGGATCAATGCCAGGCCCATACGTTTGCGGAGAGACTTGTCCTTCCAGAGAGCGGAGTAGTTGCCAGAGATGGCTTCCTTCTCGTATTCAATGGCCTCACGAATCTCCAGAAGCTCTTGCTCGACTTCTTCCTCAGTATCACGAACCTTCTGGAGAGCGGCGCGAGCCTTGTCGATCTGGTTTCCTCGTTTAACGTACCTATGAATGATCAGTACTAGAAATTGATGAGAGAATATCTGCACTTGAAACTTACCAACGGGGACTGCCAGGGATAGTAGGAAGGAGAATGAGAATGAGCACTGGAACAAGGATCTGGAAAATAACGACCAGCTTCCAGTCCCACTCGCCCAGAGCAGCAGTGTGCTTGGTGCAACCGAAGTTGATCCAGAAGCAGAGGAATGATCCAACAGAGTAGAACATCTGCCAGAAGGTCATGATCTTACCACGGATCTCGGACGGTGCCAGTTCACCAATGTAGATAGGACCAGCGGCTGGAAAGGGCTCGCCGTTAGCTCATGCATAACGTACCAAGGAATGGAAGAAAAAGAAATACTCACTTAAAGCGATACCCTGACCAACACCAATGATGCATCGACCTGCCAGGAAGAGGGCAATGTTGTGTCGAGGACTGAAAGTTTGCATGAATGTGGCGATAATAACCAGCCCACAACCAATTCCCATACCAACCTTGCGGCCCAAGAAATCGGCACAGGGGCCGCCCAGGAAGAAACCACCGAAAATGGCGCCGACCGTGTATGCTGTATTAATAGAGCCAATTGTGTTTGCGTTTGGATTGTTCATCCATGCTACCCAGTTCTTGGATCCTTGGACGGAGTTGAAGACAGACGCATCGTAACCGTAAAGCACCATGCATGATGCAGCAACGAGAGAGATGTACCTGTAGCCTGTGTTAGATGTTTGCTCATCAAATCAATGGCGCGGTACGAACCAATTGAAGGCTCTCTTGCGGGTCATTAAGACACCCATCCTGGCGGTTGTGGGTAGGACACTGAAGGAATAGGATGAAATTAAGAATAGAGGTGAGGTATGTAGTTGAGACCAAATGAAAAACACCACACTCCGGTCGTACCTAGTAAGTCGTGACCCTCGAGTGAAGTGAGAAAGCAACTAACAATATGGAAGTCTAGGGGGGGGTAGGGAATGGGCCTAGATATAAAAGAAATGCTTAGGGTATTGGGGGGCAAAACCATCCCAGTCCATGTGAGACGAAAAAGCCATGGCGCAAGTCAGACTATCCCCAGAATTCACAACCCCAGACACGCTAAGAGCCATTTGGGCTTTTGATAACGGGGAAGCTGTTCTCCAGGATCGCTGAGTGGTGGGGTATCTGGAGTCGAACCGCACATGGCAGAGTGTATTCCAGCCCTGATCCATTTTCGATTGGCTTGAAGCTCTCGAGATGAACTAGTACAGACCTGGGGTAATGCTAATCTGGGGTTCGAGGATATTTTTCGTGGTTGTTCCGGCGAGATGAATAGTTCGGATTTCCACGAATCGGCGGTCTGGAGGACGGAGGCTTGGGAGAAAGTCGACTCCACCAATAGGGTAAAATTGTCATTAAAGCTAGGATAAAAGAATGAAGGATCCAATGCCAATACCAAAAAAAAAGTAAGAGATTATAAGCGAAGCTTGGCTTCGGAGTGATTTGGTTCCATCCCATGACTAGATTCCGTTAGGGCTGACATGCAGTTCTTTATGGCCATGTGACTGCCACTCACCGTTTTCTGTTTTGGGTATGGAATGAGTTATTGTTTGTTTAAAAGGTCTTATTTATAATATCATTTACTGAATATCTTTGAATGAGCATCTTGTGCTGTCGGATTTATCTTTTATATCTGAAAATCGGGGAATCACAGATCTCAGACAGATATAGATCCAGCGATACCTGAACAACACGAAATACTCGAGGACTTGATGTGCTTGTCTTGAAACATATAAGCTAACCTTAATGTATCATTGTAGCAGAAGATGATGGCCACAACATCGGCAACGGTCATCTCTAATGAAACTTCCTGGTAGTTAGTTGATAAGAGTACTACCAATAATACTAATTCGAGCACTTTTAGCACTTGGAAATGAGTCTTGAAAAAGAGAAAAATCGGGTGGCAAAGGAGTGAAAATTGAAAGGTAAAAATTAATGCAAAAGACGAGCTAGCATAGGCATGATGATCTACTAGCGTTGATAAGTGTAAGTGTTAAGGAAAATATTCTACCCAAATACTTCAGATTGAACTATGTTTGTTCGGCTGTAAGAGTTCGGCTGTAAGAGTATGAAAGAATTTACTGTGCATTCACAAGGGACAGAAGGCCCTAGAGTGAGAAATGCTAGGGGAGTATGCATACAGTAGGTAGGTGCCTTGGGGTCGGATAGATAAAAAAGTTCCCTAGTACATCGTTTAGTTACACCATAATGTGTATAAAGTATCCCCAGGCCCTCTCATTATATATTGCTAAATTATATATAAATTGAACGTGAGAGATGGCCAAAGATCTTGATCTCTCGAACAATGCGTGGATAATATCATCCTTTTACCCCCGGCAGTGGCCATAAAGATTTGCTGAAAGTGCCTAAGAAGCTTCCGATATATTTTATAGGTTTAGAGCTGCGAAGTGACTGCAAAAAGTTCCCCCAATGGCACTTTAAATCGACAGTCAGAAAAAGTCGATGTATAGCGCGTGGGGACTAAACGCAAATATTTCCTAACAGTACATTGATCTTTTTAGCTTGGAGGCTCTGGAAGTAAACGGTGATCTTCATTTATGTATTTATTTGTAAAAAATACACAGGACAGTTGCAAATATTTGCTATTTTCGAAAGAAGAAGTTGTGCAAGCAATAAAACAGTATAGCGATCACGTGTGTTCGTGATGCAAGAACGCGCCAGGCAAGTCCCCGCAATGGCAGCGTTATCCCGTAACTCTTTGAGCATGGCGATGGTTTTTCGGCATTGCCACATATAAAAGTCCAAATTTTACCACTGGTTCTCTTCGACCTCGCAAACGCCGAACGTACCGAATTACTATGGCGCCGCGCAAAACAACCAAAAAACAGACGCGATTGGCCTTCGCTTCAACCACTGCGCCTTCTGGCACAGCGAGCCCGGAGCAAAGCAGCCGATACTCAACCCTCCAGTACAGCAACCCAGGATCAGGAGTGTATCGCGCGAAGCCTCACAAAGTCAAGACTGAGACCAAAGTTAAACCGCGAGCCAAGCCCAAGAGACAGTCCCGACTTCCTACGCAAAGTGCACAGGCTGTCTCGAAGTTCAACGAAACACCAAATAGTAAGGATTTAGTCTGTCTTCAGTGTGAGTCTTTTGATACTGACCATATTGCTTCTACAGACGAACCAAACGAATCATCCTCCGACGAAATTTCCTTCTCTGCGCGAAAGCAAGTCACGCACCCTAGCGTACAGGTAGTGCTCAATAACTGTAAAAAAAATCCGGACAAACCCCAGAGCTTGAAGAAATCAGGCCGAGGATTGCGTTCTTCGGGAGAACAGTCTAGTTCCCGCCAGAAGCGCAAGCGCAAGGCGACAAGCTCCCCGATTGTGCTGAGCGACTCCGGCGAGCCTCTGAACACTCAGAAGCGCAGACGTGGCCAGGAAGAAAGCACTCCGGTAAAGGCAGAACAAGAAGAAGAAGACGATGATTCGGACTTGCCGGTTCGGTCTTCAGCTGTGAAGAGACTTAGGCGTGGCCAGACGCAAAGCACCCCGGTCAAGGCTTCCCAGGATGATGATGATGATGATGACGACTCCGACGTACCAATTCGTTCTTCCGCTGTGAAGAGACTCCGGCGTGGCCAAGTGCAAATATTGCCTAGTGAAAACAGTGAAGAAGATGACACCGATGAGTCGGTTCAATCCTCGCCCGCGAAAAGGCTCAGACGTGGACAAGACATGACCCTTCCTCAGTCACCACGAACTCCACGCAACATATCGAACCAGGCTAGACTTGACCTTGCAGAAGATTTAGATGACCTTCAAGATTCAGGTATGAGCTGACTAGTGTAAATGTTTGCTTGAACTATGCTAATACCAGACATGTATAGTTGTTCGAAAGAGCCGCACTCGTGGTAATATTGCGGGATCTGCTCGAAACAGCAGACTGAAGAATCTCGAAATCCTCCGGCGCCGACGGGCCGGTCTGAAAGAAGAGCAAAGCGAGGACGAATCTGAAGAAGAATCCGATTCAGAAATTCAAGAGATTGACCAAAATGGAACGAAGATCAGTCCTTCGACCCATAACCATAGCTGGAAACAACACGAGGAGGCAGATAGCGACGTGGAGTCTGTCATTGCTGCCAACGAAGATCTAGACCGCTATGAAGACGACTTCGTCCTGGAAGACGAGCCAAACGACCTCGGCGTCCCCACTGAGGCCATTCCCCTCGAATTCACCCGACACGCATACAAACAACCCAAAGACTACTTCCGCGATGTAGTATACTGGATGGTCCAGAACAAACTCAACCCGGCGTTCCCCCGCTCAGACCCGATGTTCAACATGGCATTCGCGAAACTGGAAGACGAAGTCAAGGGTCGATCTGGCTCTCAGCTTATTTCTTCAGTCTGGACTCCCGAATTCATCTATGCCATTCAAGCTCGCCCGTCTATGGAAATCACTGCGTTCCCCACGGAAGAGGATCATCCATGTGATGCGTGCAGGCGTTCCGGCCATCCTGCCTCCTTCGATCTGAAGCCGTACGACAAAGCATATTCCCTGGAGACACTGGAACCTCTGAAAGATGACAGTGAAGACAGTGAAGATCAGTCTAAAGATGATGACAGCAGTCTGGATGATGGCAAGGAACGAGACCGAGATGGCCACATAATTCCACCAGAGGGCAAGCACTTCTACCTAGGAAGGTAAGCGTTGACAGCATCGAACGAAATCATTGACAAATCCGAATCTCGCTAACTATTTTCAACAGGACATGCAAGGGTAGAGCTGTGCTGGCACATACCCTCATCCACTGGCGCTACCACCTTAATGTATGGGTCATCAGTTACCTCGAGGACATTGGCCACATGCATGATGATGAAATCCTTCGACGGAACAACATGAGCACCAAGAAGAAGACGCGCAATGCGAATGATGTTCTCGATCAAATGGTTGCCGGTGGAATAGTTGATGGGCTCTGGCGCGATTTCCACATCAATCTCCGGTCCGCTCGTGAAAAGGAGGTTTGTTCTGGTTCTGTTCCTTATAAATGACTGTTTACTGATTTGGGTTGTAGTCAATTTTCGTTTGAGATGGCTTCCATCGCCTCTATCTCATGGGTTTACGGTTCTACGGCTTTGCTGTTCTACGCTACATGGGTTTCGAATATTATGGCATTTATATGCCCCAATGTTGCCGGTTGCTGACCCCGACTCATTTGCTCATTGCCTTGCTTTGCTCCTCTTTGCATGATTTGCGAAACCAAATCCTCACTCTTATTTTTGGTTTTGTTTAGTTCTTTGCTAGTGATACCCCAAGTTCCTTGCCCTATTCTGCCAGTTTCAGCGTCAGGCCTGACGCTCCAGTGCCCCATTCCCTATTCTGTATGTTCATGGCCCCAGGCTAGCGGCTCCCCTTAACTTTTACTGCACAGGTAGCCACAGTATAGCTGGCTACCTGAAGCATTTATTGTACTTTGACACAGCGGCAAGGTCAATGCTTCAATCGTAATTAGTTATCTACATATCAAGCGATCTTCTACAAACCAGTCCAACCCTTGCTGAACTAGTATGAGCACAATTGCGATATATGCCATGACAAGAAAACCCCTTCATTTTTCATTACTTAGACATGCAGACGAACGGTAGAGAAGAGGAAAAGGTGTATAGAGAAACAAGAAGGAAGATGATTGGGGGTTGTACAAATACATGCATGCATAAGCTGCCGGAGCCAAAATGTCAAAAGGCATGAGAGATGCGAGATAGAAAAAGTCAAAAAACGGGGTATGACACAAGGTCCGAACAAAGCGCCCTGCGACAGAATGAGAGATAGGAGGCATATGTCTTTGATCGCCTTTCCTGATTCCCGTCGGTTGAGGTTGGCCGGTTCGGAATTTACTCTCGCAGTGTATGTACGCAGGTTTCCCGCCGCCCCTGAAAGTTGCTGGCTGTCAACTTTTCATGTGGGAGATCGGTCGCACGGTTTGCAGACAGTTCCCCTGTTTTCCATGGTATTAATTTACAGAGTGGGTTGAGCCTCCTTCTCGAGCTCGGTGCCGGGGGTGAGCATCTATTTCAACTCAAGTTAGCAACCATGTGAAAGAACATACAACAGAGGGTAGAGTTGAAAGATATTTTTGTTCCAGGAGCCAATTGCACGTGTCATTTGCGCAGATGACACGAATCGAAACCCGTAGTCATCAGGCCAATTACAGACAATGATCACGGATATATTCAGGAAGGAGAAAGAAAAATAAATGTGTACACATACCTCGTTAGCACCCTTGATCATACCCTGCTCACGCTCCATCTGGATGTACTGCTCCTCCTCAGCGTAAGCAAGAGCGAAAGGAACACCGAGCAAGAAAGCGCTGGTGCTGATAACCCAGAGAGCCTTTCCAGAGAAAGACAAGCTAGCCTTGGTGAGGGATGTGACGGAAGAAACGGAGTTGGTGAAGGTGCGGCGGGCGGAGGGGGGGATCATGTCTTTCAGGGCAGCGACACGCTCGTACAGGGACTCGGCATCGAGCTCGAGGTCCTCATCATTGGAGATCTCGGAGTCTATTGGTCATTGAAGATCTTGTTAGATACGTGTTCATGATAATTCGCGATGAATGTGTTCGTTTCCCGGGAACATGTTGGGTCGCGTGTTTGGAAGACTTCGAGACAGGGATATTGTGATTGGTCATGGGGATGATGATCGAGGGGGATGAGAACGGAAGAGGCATCTCGCCGAAATGGGATTGGACAAATTGTAGATGACAATGGCGCCGTGCAAGTTTTCCGGGGTAGAAAGTATGGGCGTGAATCCGGGATACTAACCAGTGTCTGAGTAGTCCTCGTCATCGTCGGAGACCAGGAGAGCATCATCCTTGGTGGTGGAGGGCTTCTCGGAGAAGTGCTCGTCTTCGACCTCAGTAAGCTTGACCATTTTGGGCGGTATTGGATAGTAATAACGGAGGGGATCGAGTTGAAGGTGATGGTTGATGATGGAAAGTCGCTCTGCGAATCGCTCCGACTTTTTTGCCGAAAAGCGGCGAAGAGCTTGGACCCACCTACGATGTCATCTTCGTGTTTACTTGACTTGGACTGTCTATCAAGTTAAGAGAGGTGTATTCTACAATGATATTCTGGCCATTTTCTATAATTACAGATCATCCTCTGGATGCGACTTCTTACATGACCTATTATATCCGACTACACGGCTTCGAGGCATCGTTGAACTGATTACCTCCGGCCAAGCTGCCACCGGGCAATGCGGTCCTGGATCTCTTCCCAGGGGAAAGAACGCAGCTTGTAACCCTCCAACTCGCCTTCCTGCAGCACAACAGTGGGTTTGCCAGTACCCTTGCCATTGTTGTGAATCTGGCCACCAAAGACCTGGCGAGCCACACGGCGCAGATCTTCAATGGTGAGAGCATCGATCTGCTCGCACATCTCGCGAATGCTGACTTTGTGACCGTGAACCTGCACCTGGCGACCGAGATCCTCCAGCTCGACCATCCGAGACTCAAGGTTCATCAGCAGAGACGAGCGAAGCTGGTTCTTTGCACGGTTGACTTCCTGTGCCTGGAGGGCGGTGTATCCAGTGTCCAAAGTCAAGGACTGGAGCTCACGGCACATGACCTCCAGCATCTGGTTTGTGCGGGTGGGACTGCAAGAAGCAGAGATTCCGAAGATTCCGCTATCAGTGTAGCTGTGGTTGAAAGCAATGCAGCTCTCGACCCAACCGTGCTGGTTCAGCACGTTTGTATAAAGTCGCGAGTACATGCCCTTTCCGGGTCCACCGGCGGAGAAAGAACCACCACCACCAAGGAGAGTTTGGAGGGTAGCGAGGGCATAGATATCAGGCGAGGAGATGGGGAGGGCCTCGAATGCAAGGTGGAGGTAACTCAATCGAGGGAGCATGGGACTCGCCGGTGGGGGGATTGGGGGAAGAGCAATAAAGCCACCAGTGTAATGAGCAGGCTGTCTAAGGTTAAGAGCAGAAGGCTCAACCAGGGACGAGTGGAGAGGCTCGACAGTAGAATGGTTTGAGGAGGAAAGATGCTTGAGGAAAGGAAGCTTCGACAAGAACGATGATTGTGTGTTTTCGGAGGCAGCCGGGCTGCTGATGGTCGATGAGGGAGTGAACTGAGGAACGGTTGGGACCTGGCCCTCGTGGGCAGCCGCTGGGGAGTCGGAAAGGGAAGTTTCTATTCCAGAGCCTGAGAGCACAGGGCCCTTGGTTTTGCTGGTGTCATTTGCCTTCATGTCCCCGAAGTATTGCTCGGTGAGCTTCACGGCCTCAGCGTGGGGAACTCCAGCAAAAGCGACGACCATGCGGTCAGGGTTGAAGAAGACCTCACGGTAGCGTTCTACTACAGCCTTGTTGATCTCACCTAGTCGCTCCTCGGGACATAGCAGGGGGTTTCCAAGTGTGTTGTTGCTGTACGCGGTCATGTGGACCAACTCCGGCAGGATAAGTTCAGGCTTCGCCCAAATCTCGCCGATCTCGTACTCGGCCACGGCGAGTTGTTGAAGCACTTCTTCCTCGGTAATAAGAGGATCCCGGATGGTTTCTGCTAGCAGACCAATTGTGGTGGGAACTGCCGAGTTGAAGCTAGCAGACTGGTACATGAGCGACTCGCGGGACGAGGCGCACTGGATGTTGCCGCCCAAACCCTCAAGAGTCTCGAGCATATTGTCTGCGCTGCGAGTTTTGGTTGATTTAAATGCTAAACGATCCATGATATGGCTGACACCGCGCAGGCTGGCATCTTCATACCGGGATCCGGCATCGACGTAGACTCCGACACCCGCGAAAGGGCCCGGTAATGATTCCGTGGCGACGCGAACGCCATTGGGGAGTGTGGTGATTTGTTCGAGATCGGCAGGATCCTGCAAAGGAAAGGAAACATTAGTTATCTTGAAGATAGCTCTATGATGCAAAGATTCAGTTACCTTGGACGATTCATGGGCTGTAGAGAAGCTTCTTGACACAGCGCGAGGAGCCCGGGTCAGAGGTTTCGCGGACTCAAGAGCCCGTAATGCGGTGTGGCGCATGGTGTTCAGGTATTTAGAAATGCAACGACCTTTTAAATTGAGATTGCTTGGTACACCTGATAATCCCGGGGGTGTTGTAACTCAGATAGTCGGCAAAGAATCATATGGAGCCTTGATCCGAGAATGCTTAGATAATCGGTTGTATGATGGATGGATCTTCCATCGAATCGATTTTTGTGATATTAATAATAAGTTTGTTCCAGCTAGTCATTTACTTATTACAACCCCGAGGATCGGGTTTCTGTCATTATTTTTGTCTAGACTTCTCTAGGGCTGCCCAGGTGCTGCGGATTGCTTACCAAGACCTGAGGTCTCGAATTTACATGACTCTGAGCCATGATGCCTTCTGCCAACAGCGATAATAGCCCTGGAGAATATAACAATATCGTCAATTTTGGATCTAAACTAACAAGTTCGAATTAGGGATTTTCCGAAACCCAGTTCCGGTACCAATCTAGACAAGAAGCATTCGCAACACTCGCTCCAATCTTAATGTTAAGTCCACACAGAATCTGCTTGACAGCATTTTCAACCTTCTTGCCATTGGATGTCACAGGGATCTCCGGGCAGGCATCAACAACACCAGGGACATGACGGGGACTCAGTTCCTTCCGAATAGTAGCTTGAATGCGAGCAGCAAGGCCCAACGGCATTTCAGACTCGCCCGAAGGAAGACGAACAAACAAAACGACAGTCTCATCAGTATCGATGCCCTCTCTGCGACGACCAATGCACAGCGAGTCTTCAACCTCGTCGGCAAAATGCTTGAGGAGAATGTTGTAGATCTCAGCACTGCCAAATCGGACACCGGAAGGCTTTAGGACGCCGTCACTGCGGCCTAGCATCACCACACCACCAGTTTGGGGGTTCAAGCGCACGTAGTCACCGTGGTGCCAGACCTTGGGTCCAAAGACATCGAAGTAGCTCTTTCGATACTTCTCCGAGCCTACCGATCCGGGTGGCCAGAACATGACCGGTTGCGCAGGGAAGGGAGTAACGCAAACGAGATCACCAGGTTCACCGGTTGCACTAATGTCTCTCCCTGCGTAGTCGAAAACTGAAATATCCATGCCCAAAGAACGGCACTGGATCTCTCCTTTGTAGACAGGGAGAATGGGACATCCAGAGGCGAACAGAGAAAGGATATCAGTGCCACCGGTGATGGAGCCAAGCATGATATCGTGATGGATAGAAGAATAGATATACTCGAAAGTTGATGGTGCCAATGGGGAGCCGGTACTGAAAATGGCTCTCAATGATTCGAGCGAGACTGGTCGATGAGCGTGCTTGCGTGGGTTCAAAGCAGCCTGCTCAAGTAGAGAGAGGTATTTGGCAGATGTGCCAAAGTGTGAGATCTGAAGCTCCTCAATCAGTCGAGGCATTGCCATTTCTCCTTTTCCGCCTTCAACATCAAATGGCCGGAATGGTGAGCCATCGTAAAGAACGATTGTCGCACCACTTGCTAATCCGGAAACTAGCCAATGCCACATCATCCAAGTGGTTGTTGTGAAATAGAAGAGGCGATCACCAGGGCGAATATCGCAGTGGAGAAGATGCTCCTTTTTGTGCTGTAGCAATGTTCCCAAAGACCCATGAACAATCGGCTTGGGGGCACCAGTGGTACCAGATGAGTACAGGATATAGACGGGATGCTCTGGTTTCAAACTTGCAAACTCCAAGGGCGCTTGTGGGTTTTGCACATTCGCAGTGAAGTCACCATACACCATTGACTTCCCATTGACAGGCTTTAGGTCATTCAGATTGATCTCTAATTCCGGAGCAGTCACTAGAAGCACCAATAGCTCTAGGTCCGGCAGCTCGGAAACAATCTCCCACACCTTGGCGTGAGAGCCATGCACCTTACCATTATAGAGAGAGCCATTGTCGGCAAACAGAATCTTGGGCTGAATCTGCTTCAAGCGCTCGAGAACTGCATGTACGCCGGTGTCTGGAGACACGCCAGTCCAATAGGCACCAATCGAGGCTGCGGCCAACATAGCCACCACCGTGTGGACATGGTTGCCTACAAAGCCGGCCACACGATCCCCAGTCACAATTCCTGCTTCTTTCAACGCGTTGGCACATAGACGAACTCGCTCTCGCAGGTCTTTCCACGTGATGAACTCGCGGGCCGCCTCGGTGGCACCAATGACTGCCACGGAATTTTCATCCGGCGCACAAGCTGGATAGAGAAGATTCTCGGTAAAATTCAGAGTGCTACCCTCGAAGAATGAAGGTCTAGGGAATAACACGTCTTTTGTGTCTAGTACCTATGGAGAGTGTTAGTATTTTGACATGGCAGGAAGACCCGTAGCTGCAGGGTTCTATGTAGATATCACTAACTTTGTCATACGGCTGATGGGCAATGATTTTCGTATAACGCCAAATCTCTTCCCAGAAGTGAGCAGGTTCAGAGACACTCCAGTCCCAGAGGGAGTGGTAATCCATGAGGGACAAGCCATGCTTCTTGTTGACTTTGGTCATAAAGTCATAGATCAGAGTTGACTCTGGAGCAGAGGGTCGCCAAAGCTCTTTGGTCTCCGGGTCAAGGCTCTCAATATGAGGCATGATTGCAATAGCTGTACGTTCTAGTTGGAACAGCCCACAATGTGAGATCAAGGGAGGAATTGAGAATCCCAGTAGATTTAACAGCGAGGTTCAATCAGTCTTGGATGCTGTGCAACAATTACCCAGTGGTACATGTAAGATTCAATTCAATTTGAAGCTTGTGATAGGCTTAACAATGCAGCTCCGAGTTACGTGCAGATGCCCCAACAGGGGAGGCGGATATAGTCGGGTATTGAGCTGCCGACCTCCGCGGCACTTTATCCGCACCAGAACCACTATGAATAGGAGACATTCGCCTTCTTTTCCTGCCTACTCTGGTTTCCTGGCCATTGGGATTGATATGTCACATTCTAGGGTGACAAGTGACAGTGACACTGGAAGCCTCAGGTGTCTACAACGCTTTTGTCATGTACGTCATCACTAGAAGTATCCGTTGAAAATTGGAAAAGGCCAATATCAACGATGAAATGGGTATAGTCTACTCCTCCTCTCAACTAACGATTTAAGCTATATTTCTACAGCCATAACCAGGCCATTTGACGGCCAGTATCAAGTCAGGGGAAAAGCCTCGGAGCCGAAAAACTTAGTGTGAAAAATTGCACTTGTAACATCTTGTAATAATACCTCCTTGCACCCCATCATCAGCCAATCACGGCGAGTATTCTGTGTATCTTGTATTTCACGATTACCAGGAGGCCCTGGAACACGCTCATCTTATTTACCTTCTCAGGCTCTCTCCTGACTGTGAACTTCCAACTTCAAGTTCCTCCAGATTGGTCTCTCCGTCATTTGAACGTAGGGCCATTTGCCCCTTGTTCGTTTCCTCCCACTCCACGTGCTTTCCCCAACTCGACTAGCTCAGCCGGAGTCCTCGGATCCCCAAAGTACGTCTGACACTGGTCGAGTCTCAACTTGAATCTGCCTGGCGCAGACCTGAACAATCAACTAACTGCGGTGTCCAGTCAGTTGCTCGAGATCCTACCCGGAGTTCCTGCCTCAACCAGAAAATACAGAACCCGTTGTTTCCTGCGATGCCTCGTCGGTTTAGCAACAACTCCTCCAACGACACTTCCACCTCGCCGTCCTTTTCGCCTTCTTCGGGAAAGGGCGGTAACTTCAAGGCCCCCACGGTCAAATCCAATCGCCTGTCTCAATTCTTCTCGGTTTCACCCAAGTCCAAGGAACAGACGCCAAGTGGGCACTCCCAACCTAATACTTCGCCGCCGATCAGCTCGGCATCACTGTCCCTACCGACGATATCGTTATCTACAGCTACAGCCGATAGTCTAAACATGGACGAGCTTCCAAAGACTCTCTTCCAGCCCCCAAGCCCGGAGGAGGCACGTCGCCAAGCCAAGCAACATGCCCAGTTTGGTCAGATCGGTCATCCCAGTCACCGGTACACCAGTCAGCACCCTGGTGGTGACTTCCCGGAGCCGGTGATGGATGAGCCGCCTTATTATTACCTCCTCACCACCTATATCAGTTATCTAATCCTAATTGCTTTCGGACACGTGCGTGACTTCTTCGGCAAGCGTTTCCGGGAAGAGAACTATCGCCACCTCAAGCCTCGCAATGGATATGGTGCTCTCAATAGCGATTTCGACAACTTCTACGTCCGTCGTCTGAAATTGCGCATCAACGATTGCTTCGAGCGTCCTATTACCGGTGTTCCCGGCCGAACTGTGACCTTGATCGACCGCGGTACGGATGACCATAACCAGCACTTCTACTTGACCGGTACCACGACCGATACCCTGAATTTGAGCTCCTACAATTACCTCGGTTTCGCTCAGTCTGAGGGCCCCTGTGCCGATTTGGCGGAAGAGTCGATCCGGAAATATGGAATCACAGCCCCTAGTACCCGCGCGGAGTCCGGCACCCAGGATATGCATGTTGAAGTCGAGGATTTGGTCGCAAAGTTCGTAGGCAAGGAAGCTTCCATGGTCTTCTCCATGGGATTCGGTACCAATGCCACCATTTTCCCCGCCCTCGTCTCCAAGGGTTGCCTCCTGATCTCCGATGAACTCAATCACGCTTCGATCCGTTTCGGTGCTCGTCTCTCTGGTGCATCAATTGCCATGTTCAAGCACAATGATATGCGGGACCTCGAATTGCGGCTTCGGGAGGCCATCTCTCAAGGTCAACCCCGTACCCACCGTCCCTGGAAAAAGATTCTGGTTGTGGTTGAGGGTCTGTACTCGATGGAAGGCTCCATGTGCAATCTTCCTAGTCTGGTGGAACTGAAGCGCCGTTACAAGTTCAACTTGTTTGTTGATGAGGCCCACTCGATTGGTGCTATTGGCCCCAATGGTCGCGGTGTTTGTGACTACTTCGGTATCGATACTGCCGAGGTCGATATCCTCATGGGAACACTCACCAAGTCCTTCGGTGCCAACGGTGGATACATTGCCGCAGACAAGGTTATGATCGATCAGCTCCGAGCCACGAATCCCGGTGTCTTCTACGGCGAGTCACCCGCACCAGCAATTCTTTCCCAGATCGCCTCCGCTCTTCGTATCATCAGCGGTGAGATGGTTCCTGGCCAGGGTGAGGAGCGACTGCAACGCTTAGCCTTCAACTCACGATACCTTCGTCTGGGTTTGAAGCGTCTTGGCTTTATAGTGTACGGCCACGACGACTCTCCCATCATTCCTGTTTTGCTCTTCAACCCGGCTAAAATGCCCGCCTTCTCCCACGAGATGCTCCGGCGCAAGATCTCCGTGGTTGTTGTCGGTTATCCGGCTACTCCTCTGGTTTCGTCCCGTGCTCGTTTCTGTGTCTCCGCGGCCCACACCAAGGAAGACCTCGACCGTGTTTTGACCGCCTGTGACGAAATTGGCAATGTCCTGCAGCTCAAGTTTTCCACTGGTATCGCGGGTGGTGCCATCCCTGCTGCCGAACAGCCTGCTCCTCCTCCGGAGATGGAGAAGGAATGGCACCGCAAGCGCTCAGAACATATCACCCCTCCTCGCTGGCGCATCGAAGATGTCATCCGCCGCGGTGTCCAAGATGTCAAAACCCCCTTGTTTTAATTGGCTTCTTCAACCTGCCCGTCGACGTGATGTTGTCTTGAGTTGCTAGCTTCGAGATGAGTCTTCAGGCAGGGTTTGCTTCACGAGCGCGGTTGGTGCTGGTCACGCCGTGTCACGGTCATGATTCTATGTGCTCCTTTTTGGTCTTGTGTTCTGTCTAAATCCCAATGCTTTGCGTGTGTATCCTTAGGCAATTATCATGTCTTCTAGCGCGCACACTAAAGCAGGAAAAGAACCCCGACCTCAGATGTCCAGAGCGAGAAAAGCAAAACAAACCAGGAAAAACGCAAACAGAACCCCAAACGGTCATGAGTTATCAAGCAACGAATGGATATGCCTCGCTTTTCCCTATCTCATCTTTTCACTCCTGGTCCTTTCCCCTTCTTGCATCACATACAGTACATCTCATCCACGTGTCTCTACTTTCTTGTCATTGTACCCCCTTTCACCTTAAATTTTGCCTAATCCCGCCTCGCCCAATTAACCTCTTCATTTCTTAGATCCGTGTCCACGCCCGTAGACACAGATCGGAAATCAGGAAGTCTGTCAAGCAGGTATCCCTGCTTCGATGCACATTATGTATAAGTACTACCACTATCTCACATGCAGGGCAAAGGCTGGCTCCTTTTTTCACTTCTTGTCTTCTTTTTTACTTCTCTGTCCTCTTTAATTAACTTGTTCTTTTCCGTGACTCATGTTTCTCTTTTTATGTGGCTATAGATGTGAAATGGGACCACGGACTTTAGGATATACCTAATTAGTGAACGTTACTTTACATACATCTTGTATCCATGATATTGACTAGTCAGGTAGTAACCTAGTAGGCAGTCAAGTACAGCCAACACTCCTCTCGTCATTGCTCACTTATTATATGCGGCCTTAAAACGTAATCCACACCGCTGCCAGTGACATCGGTTTTCCCGCAATTCTTGTCTCAATTATGTACTCTGGAAGTAATTAAAAACATTCATTACATTATCCTCATGTATATACCAATATCAGTATCAATCAATTCATAATCAAAGTATTTCAAACGTAGTTTAGAACAAGTAGGATGAGAAGGTGCGGAGCAGGATAATAAAACCTAGTTATCCCACACAATCAAATGGATACACTTAAAGGAAAAGAGCAACGGCAGCAATAGCACCAAGTGCACAGACAGCTCCGGAGATAGTACGCGAAGAGGCACCGTTGAATGCAGGCGATGGGCTGCTGCTAGCAGTGGTACTGGTCGAGGTAGAGCCAATCGAGCCAATGATGGTAGTACCGACATCAGCACTAGAGCTGGAGCTGGAACCAGCAGTAGCGTCGACACCGGTGGCGCCAGATGGCGTGGCGATGGGGGAGCTCTTGGCTGTGGATGAGATGATGCGGATCAGGCTTGAAGGAGTGTTGACGCGAGATGCGCCGTTGGGGTTGGATCCGGCGGAGACTCCAGAGTTGGAGGTCGAGCTAGAACCAGAGCCAGAGCTGGAGGGGCCAGATACGGAGTCAGAGCCAGCGCCTGTTGATACTTCACTCTCGTTGGTACCGATAGTCGAACCAGAGCTGGAACCGGAGTTGGAACCGGTGGAAACAGTCGACTGATTAGAACCAGCATTGGCACTGGCACCCTCACCAGATCCTGACTCGGAAGTAGACTCGGATCCAGATCCAGAGACACCAGTCTGAACAGAACCGCTAGCACCACCGGTAGCAGTGCCAGTAACAGTCACAACGGAGAAGGCAGTCGAGGTTCTAGTCTCAGTGCCCACAACAATAGTCGTCGTAGCAATAGGAATGGACGAAGTCTGAGCGGCACCGACAGCGGTCGTAGTCTTGGCCGGGGCAGCAGTATTGACGCCAACAGGGACGACAGTAGTTCCGGCAACGAGAGTCTCAGTTTTAACGTGTGTGGTCTTCTCGCGGGCTGGGCAGTCGGTGACTGTGGCTGGGCATTCAGTTACGGTGACGGTTCTTGTTGAGAGGATTGTTGAGGTGGTGTGGTCTTCACCGCTGCCGCTTCCATTGCCATTGTTGTTGCCAGCGGCGCCGGTGGTGTGGGCGTTCACGGCAGCAGTGGTTGTGGTGCTGCTCTCGGCGACAGGGCAGACGGTAGTGGAGACGAGAATTGTCTCTGTGGTGACGAAGGTTGTCTTCTCGGTGGCGGGGCAGTCGGTGACAGTGGAGGGGCAGGCGGTGATTGTCTCGGTGCGAGTGCTGAAGACGGTCGAGGTGGTCATCTCTGGGGCCGGTGTTTCGACTGGGGAGGCAGAAGCAGTAATCGTGGCACTTGAGCCAGTGGCCTGGTTTCCATTGCCATTTCCATTGCCATTACCGTTGCCGTTGACAGAAGAGCTGGTAGACTGGGATCCAACAGCAGCAGTGGTAGTGGTGCTGCCCTCCTCGACGGGGCAGACAGTGGTTGAGATAGCGATAGTCTCGGTGGTGATATAAGTAGTCTTTTCGGTGGCAGGGCAGTCGGTCACAGTGGAAGGACAAGCAGTGATAGTATCGGTGCGAGTCTCATAGACAGTGGAGGTGGTCATCTCTGGGGCAGGGGTCTCGACTGGGGAGACAGAAGCGGTGATTGTGGCGCTCGAGCTGGTGACCTGGTTTCCGTTGCCGTTGCCATTGCCGTTGCCAGAAGAGCCGCTGGACTGGGATCCAGCAGCAGAAGCGGTAGTGGTGCTGCCCTCCTCGACGGGGCAGACAGTAGTTGAGACAGCGATAGTCTCGGTGGTGATATAAGTAGTCTTTTCGGTGGCAGGGCAGTCAGTCACGGTCGAAGGGCAAGCGGTGATAGTATCAGTGCGGGTCTCATAGACAGTGGAGGTGGTCATGGCCTGAGTAGGAGTTCCTGCAGGGGAAGAGGTGACTGGGGTGGATGTAGCTTGGGCTGCACCGCTGGACTGGCCAGGGCCACTGTGGGCGGCGCCAGAGGACTGGATATCACTACTAGAAGCGGTGTTTGCGGGTCCGGTGACAACAGGGGTTCGGACAATGGTAACAGGGGTGCTGCTCAGGGAAATTCCATTCGAGGAGGAAGCGTGGGAGCTAGACTGGGCAGGAAGAGATCCAGAAGCAGAGCCGGAGGGGGATGCAGAGGGGGCAGCAGGAGTCTCAGACACAGCAACACTGCTAGATGATCCGGATCCAACAGAGCTAGGGTTAGCAGAGGCAGAGGCAGAGGCAGAAGCAGAGGTAGAAGCAGAGCCGGAGGGAGATCCTGAAGGAACAGCAGATCCATTGGGAACGGCGACACTGCTAGAGGAGCCAGATTCAACGGAGCTAGGGTGAGCAGAAGCAGAGCCGGAAGCAGATCCGGAGGGAGAACCAGAGGGAGAACCAGAGGGAGAACCAGAGGGAGTAGCAGGGGTGCTGGTCACAGCGACACTGCTAGAGGAACCGGATCCAACAGAGCTAGGCTGAGCAGAAGGAGAACCGGAAGCAGAACCTGAGGGAGTCCCAGAGGGAGTAGCAGGGGTGCCAGATGGAACGACACTGCTTGACTGTCCAGATCCGTGAGAGCTGGGAAGTGCAGAAGGTGATCCAGAGGGAGTTCCAGAAGGAGCAGCAGGGGTGCCAGAAGGAGAGCCAGAAGGAGAGCCAGAAGGAGCAGCCGATCCACTAGGAACAGCAACACTGCTCGAAGCTCCAGCTCCATTAGAGCTAGGCAAAGCGGAAGCCGAAGCGGAAGCAGACACAGAAGGAGAAACAGGCGAAGAGACAGGCACACTAGAAGGAGTCTGGGCGGGAGTGGAAGCAGCAACAGAGGAAGACGAAGCCGAGGAGCAAACTCCCTCGAGGACGATATTATCAACGTCAACAACAATCGCCGAGTCCGCAGCATTAGGGCAAAGAATGGTGATGATGACATCAGCCCCAGTCGAGTCCGCAGTCCACTCCGAAGAAATCGAAACAAACTCAGAGTTCACGCCGTGGGTACTATCATCAATGGTTTTACCATTGAGCATGATCTCCACCTCACACGAAGCAGGCAGGGCAGTTGACCCAGCGCTCTGGCGGTAATCCATGGAGAACTTGTAAAGCTGGCCGGCGATTGTGCCGGTGATAGATTGGTGCATGAGAGTTTCCGAGCCAACCTCGGCGGATGTCAGGTGTCTAATGGGGATGTCAGTAGTGCTAATTAGACATTCTTACATGTCCAGGAATAGATAGTCCTGGGAGAAGAACGAACAGATAACCATCCACAACACTTCCCCCGAAGGAATCTGCCAAGTCGCCCCGGAATCAATATCAGTGTCGTCGAACGAGCCATTCTCAATTAGATTTCCAGATCCACAGCTGGTCGAAGACGTAGATGCCACGGCGGCGGGAGTCGTCTGCGGCGCGGTAACGGTCAACGCAGCAGCAGGCAAGACATGGGCGAGCCACATCAGCCGGGCAGGGACCATCATTATTGCGGTGGTATGTAGGTACCAAGTAATTCAAAACGAATGGACGGGTGAATATCACCACTAGAGAATGGACGAGAAAAAAAAAACCGAACGAGAGATCGGATTTTTCAGTAGTCAAGTCCAAAAAGGGTCCTCGCGGGGCTTTTTACGGGGTCTTTATATATACATGCTCGACTAGGGTACTTTGGCTTCGCGAGGTCTGGGGTGATGTCCTGCGGCTATGGTGGTGTTGCCCTCGGGTTTAGCCTGCGACTGGGTGGCGTTGACTCCACTCGGAAGATTAGTTCGCTCTGGCAACTTGAAGCGAGAAACTTGGCTGATTATGGACTGGGCCTCTTGGTTCCTGCATTGCTTGGGCTGGATTTGGCGGGTTTTGCTGTGTGCATCTCGGGTGGCTGTTGAAAGGGGAAATTGGGGGATTCGTGTTGGGCGAGTTAGGGCTTGTGGTTTGTGTCAGCGGCTACAGTAGATTTGTCTTGTCTCGGAATGTCAGATGTTCAGGGGGTAAGTTGGTTCGGGGTTTGTTCTTGTTCTTTACTCTTCTTCGATTGATCACTTAGAACACGAATAACCATGTACACATATCTACAATCGACCAAATAGATGGATTTGGGAGTTTGGAATTGCGGCGATCAGGAACCGATCTATCCGAGCTCGGCCAGGCTAACCACGTTTAAGCCCCATCAGCGCTAACGTCCAGAGTCCACTCTCGGACTTGCCCTGGAAAGGGTTTTCAATAGTCGCTCTATTCTTGAACGTGAGCTTTGGGCATGTCTCGGTCCTAGCCGATGTGAGAATATGATGTGTATGCATTAAACCCGACGTCCAACCATAGCATTTCCCCTCTCGATGCAAAAAGGTACACACACCCCCCAATGTAGTAAAACCAAAAACGCCAAATAACCAAGACAAATGATGCCAAGTAAGGCAGAAAAGGGAAGAAAAAAAATCAAGGAACAAAACAAAAAGAGGATCGATTCGATCCATTCATGTCATCATACAATGCATCGTGCCTGATCCACTCCAAATGGACAGGTGAAAAAAGAAAGAAAACGCTTCATAAACAAACGTCATTAAACCGTACCGTACCGGCCACGTTCCGAGCCAAGCAAAGCCTGTCCCTCTTGTGATCGCGAAAGATCTCTCGACTCCCGCTCTGGTGAAGTAGATGGAATCCAGCCACGCATCCAGCCACGAACACGCTTCCAGCTGCTCCGGCCACGCTTCGGGTCACCGTTCTCATTACTGATGAAACTGTCGTCATCCTCAGAATCTGGGCCATCGCCGTACATCAGGAACTGAACGCCCATGAACCCATCCAGCCCGAGAACACCGAATGCACCAAGAAAGAATGGAAGCGAACGTCCGATCCATTCCAAGCGATCGTTTCCGTGGCTATCGGCCCACCCACCGCCGCCATATGGTGCGAAGTCCGACCAGGCGTTCGGGTTGGTGAGCAGGGAGGTGGAGTAGAACAAGTTTCCGCAGAAGGCGGCCATGAAGAGCAGAGGGGAGAGGCCTTCTGTGCTTTTGCGCTGATAGTTCTTATACAGCTGGGGCGGACGCGAGCCGAGGTAGAGCAGCGTTGACATCCAGGAGATGATGCGGCCGAAAATCTCGAGGATAGCCTCGTTGGGTGCGTGTGAGATAGGCGGGTGGGGCGATTCAGTGGGAGCGGCGTTGGCAACCATGGCGCAAACCAGGGACGCGATCAGCATTGTCCGGGGCAGCATGAAAGGGGGGCTCGGAGCACTGCTGCCCACTTGGACAGAGCGGCGCGAGGAGCTCAGTTTCTCGTTTGAGTATGAGGCATTCTGGTTGGTCGATCTGGGAATCGAGCCGGACTGAATATCCATATCTTTGGCTTCCGCTGCCTTGGTGTTCATGTTGACTGCTGATAGTGTGCGATGGCTTCCTTCGTGGCCAGGAGGAGAGACGCCTTGGAGGATTTCTCGGCCATCCGAGTCGAAGGAGTGCGACAAGTCGTCGTAGTCTCCATTCCGACGAGCTTTCAGGTGTGTATACCAGAAGAACTGGAAGACCATGGTGATGTCAACCAGGACATAGTAGCCTGCTACCACGACCTGCCACCCCGCCTGTCTAGTAAAGAGCGCTCCCACCAGGTTGCTTGCATCCCCTAGACACCAGATAATCAGAAAGAATATCGACAACCCGGATGTTGATTGCAGCTGGAAGTTCTTGAATATTTGAGGCAGTTGGGCAAAGAGCCAAGAGACAATGCTGAGGGTTCCGAGAACGGAGGAGATCGCCGCTAAGGGTGTGGGGATGCAGATGTGGAGATGCGACGAGACGGCGGTCAGGAAGGGTGAAGTCGGTTCACAGTGGTCAGGCAGTGACGCAGAAAGGAGGTTGTGTAATAATGGAGGAGACATGTCTATGTATATCTGAAGTCCACGACGAGCTCTATGGTGTGGTTGGTGTGCACGGGGGTGTGTGCACAGAGGTGGGATATGGGGTAAAAACCGCTAGGCGATAAGCAATCCGGGGTAGGCTGAGAAAGAGAAGCGAGGATGAAGAGGAGGGAGTCTGATCTTAAGTGTATAAGTGTATGGTCTATGAACAGGAGTAATAAAGGGAGAATACAAAAGAAAAGAAAGAAGAACCGGTCACACTGAAGTGTCACGAGAGCTGTTATCTCGGGGCTGATCGGATGACTCATGATAAGGGTCTCCGTCCTATCAGTGGGGGACTTTGGCCTGACGGAGTCTCATTACTTGAGTCTATGTATGTGTCCAGTTTGGGCCATCCCTGGAAGTGCAGATCAGCTTGATTAGACTGGACTCGTTTGACTTGATTATCGGATTCTGGTCCCACTACCAAGACTTGAGTCGACTGAGTGCTGTTAATAAGACGTCACGTGTACCGCCTGGGGTGCATTATTGACTTCTACCATAGGCTAAATCGTAGGAAATAAACACGTCCTGATGCGTGTCCTAATGCAAGAATGTCCCCATGGATCGCCAAGCGCTTACTCCGAAAGTCAGGAGGAAGCCACAGTATATTTTTGAGGTCTAGGTGTATCCATTCACCACGTTCACTCAAAGACAGACGCGTACATTTTGAATGAGAAGTATCCTCCGCCTGTCCAGACCCAATGTTGAAGGTGTCAAAGTTGGGGATTAGATACGAACCACCCGGAGAAAAGTCGAGATTCAGTATAGGTGGATCCGTGTCCACGGGTGAATGATATTTTGTTGATCATCCGTTTTTGTGTCCCAAGCCCGTAGGCTTTTATCATCAGAGTCTGACGCTAGTAATTGTCCGTTAGGCGAGAACCATGGCTAACCAGAATCTCGTCAATCAAAATCTATTTCGGATTTGCTGTTTGGGGAAGAGAAAAGCTGGGCAAAATAATAGGGTAGAATAACTTTATACAATCCCGAACGTCAGACTTCATAAACTTGCCCGAAACTGCCATACAGTATATCATTCAGACGGCTCCGCGGAGATCCAAGATTGGGAACCTGCGAACTGATCCAGTTTCAATCCCTCGAGAGGAACCTTCAGTTCCTCAAATATGGAGGTGAAGCAAGAGTTAGAGCAGTGATGTGGATAGTTGGGTCCATTGCTCGAACAGCTCAAAGATGGACCATACCATTCTGGAGATTCGAATGACAGTACTCTCTGAACAAGAGACTTGTGATTCAAATTCAGGAAAGGAGCCTCAGGGTCCGGTAAAAGCAGGTGGCTTGCCTGCATCTGCATAGAAAGAGCCCCATGCATGATTGAGCGACACTCAAAACAACAGCCCCGAATGTGGTTTAAAAAGGCATCCCGTGTTCCATGAAGAAGGACAATCAAGTTGTTGATTGCCTTCTCTCTACATTCGTTCATTGAACCTATAATACCATCAGTTATTAAGCACTAAGAAATATTTGTCTACCCTCACCTATGATATTGTCCGGGATCGGAAGTCCCAAATGATCAACCCATCCGTCACTTTTTGATATAGCATTGGAAGTCGAGAGTTCAAATTGGCAAGGGAGTTGGAAAAACCAGGCAATCCATACCCATAAGATCGAATCCCGAAAGACCGCCGTAGGGATATCTTCCTCCAAATTATTGATCCACACATCTTTCGGAAAATACAAAACTTCCTTGCAGTCATAGTAGTCCGCTATAACTGCAACTTTGGCGAGCATCTCCAGGGTCAGCTTTCGGGGTATATGATAGAATTGGCCGTGAATAGCCCGAAATAGAATCATAAATGCCTCAATATCCCAGCTTTCTGCAGTAATCTCAACCAAGCCTTTTTGGAAGTAAGTAACACTTTCTTTCCAGCCACCAGTCAGTATCTTTTTGAAGACCGGGGAGGCAGAAATTAGATGCTTTGCGGACATCTGAATGCATAAACCGTTGTCGACCGTGAGCTCATCGAACTTTCCATCAATAGCAGGCTCTTCGGTAGCGGGCGTACATCTCCTTGCCTTTTTCTTTCTCTTGGTACTCTTTCCTGACTTTTTGAACAAGTCTTGAGCATCATCAGTGAACCACGTAGATGGACTTTCAGCTAGTTGTGCAAATTGACTGTTCGCATTGCGCAAGATTATGATCACTTCACCGTCTGGATCTATGATATGAGTTGGCGAGTTCATCTTGATTCGTAGAGAGGCTGAAGTAATGAATGAACGAAGACTCCTGTAAACTGAGATGGTAGAGGTGTATATAACCTTGCTCGCTGGATCAGTAGGATTAAATATAGCCAGATCATGATTAATCAATTAGATTGCGGCCTGATACATCAAAGGGCTCATTGGGGGCTAGACTATCCTTGTGCTATTCTGTTCTATGCATTTCCACAGAAAACTACAGTATCACTACCAAACTACGTTTTGTGTGTTGCAGCTATTGCTAGTTCAATTATGGTCGGAGCTGTATCTTGCAGCGAACTATTGCATACTGGGAATAGTTTATCTGAATCAAAAAGTAAGAGATGGAGACATATCCGATTTCGTAGAATACTGTAAGCAAATATCAAGTCCGTAGAGTATCATAAAGCATAACCCATAGTCGTATCCAGACACAAGGCCCGAATAGCCCGAAGATAGTGAAACAAGAACCAATAGAGAGACACAAACCCCTCCAACTCAATACTCATCCTCGCCCCGGTGTCTGGAATGACTGCTATGATGCGAACGAGAATGGGAACGATGCGAATGCCCACTATCACTATGCCTCGAATGACTCCGATGATGATGGTGGTGATGATGATGACCATGCCGACCATGGCGATGCTCAGACTCATCATCGCGATCATGCTTCTTATGATCCTTCACCTTGTCCTCTAGGAAATTGCCTAGAATCGCACCGCCGATCGCTCCAAGCAAACCATGGTCCTTCTTGTGGCCGAAGTAATAGCCCGCCGCACCGCCAGCTAGCGAACTTCCCAACCCACGATCGGTTTCTCGGTCTGAGCCTTGCTCGTTGTCTGAGCGCTGCTCCTTCTCGTCACGGCGTGTATCATGGTCCGAGATGTAGACTGCCGGTGGGTGGGGGCTTACTGAGGGCGTATAGCGTGGTTTTTCAGCTGGGTGGTCATTGCTTGTTCAAGTTAGTTTTGATATATGCTGATTTCGCTGATAATTTCCTTACTAGTATCCCAAGTTCTCGCCGCTGCGTGCATACGGGTTCGCCGAAGCGCCGGGAGCGAGGTAGTTGGGCTGCCCAGTAGGAGTGTGACTTCTGGGCGCATGAGATTCTGCAGCGAGGTTGTACGAGCTGGACTGTGGGGGATAGGCATGGTTTTGTTCTGGGATTGGCTGTGGATCTGCAGTTCCGTATGGCTGCTGGTATGGATATGCAGGGTATTGAGACTGATCTTCTGGGGGATAGTAGCCTACGCCGCCCGGCGCGGGCGTCGAGTATGAACCATATGGATTGTATGGATCTGCCATGGTTGAGTGCTAAGGTTGGAATTTTCCAGGGCAGAAATGGTTTATATGTCAGACTGTCTGATGACTAGAGGGGGGGCTATACATCATGGCGCGGCTGACCTGCCCGCACGACCCTCTGGAATGCGCTTGCCCTCCAATGACTTGGCTTCAGGATTTATGTTTAGATTGTTTGATTCTATCTCGTACAAAGCAACTGGACATTTGGTACGTCATCTAAACTGCAGATGGCAGAATAAGATAAAGCAAAATAACTAACAAGGATGAGTCGGGGTATTCCGGTGTAAAATGGACAGAAAACATGTAAACAGGGCTGGCCATGAGGACATTCAAAATCTCATCGCTCAACTGAGACGATGGAAAATGCAGAGAATTTGCGCCAAGGGGGTGACAGGGTAAAGAAAGGGAAGGTGAAAAGAAAGAAGGGTCGGCCAAAAGTGATGTGCCCAGCACATTCGAAAGCCTCCTGGCAATCTATGAACAGAAGAGATGAAACTGATCAACCAACTAGATTGGACTTTGCATGCTTCGCGCTGGGCCAGAACTGTTCGTGCGTTGTGACATCCAGTTCACAAGCATCTCATCAAGCTGGTTGTTCATTTCCTTGAGCCGCTTGCTTTCCTCCTTGAAGAGTCGGCCAGTAATGGGGTGGTCGGGGCCAGCAGGAGGAACATTTGATTTGTCATGGACAATGATGAACAAGTCACGAATGTCATTTTCTTCGTCCATGTATGATCGTAGACTGGAGTCGCTCCAGGTAGGTGTGTCCACGGAAAGAGTATCCATAGATGCTGGAGTAGCGGCGCTGCCCTTGTGATAGTTCGTATCATTCCCGGGCGAGGATGGCGCCGATGGCGGTGAGAGAGAGCGTACTCCTTGCGGTGAGGCGTCGAGGGTCAAGCCCGGGGCGCCAACAGGGATGTATCCCTCCACAGGAGAGAGGTCAACAGGTGACTCCGGCTCGTGATCTCTAGGTGCAAACTTGGGCGTAAACTTTTGAGGTGGGGACATGACAGAGGCTGAGGCAGCTGCGCGCGCAATTTCACTAGGAGCTATCCATTGTGCTTCACTGGATGTGCGTTCAACAGGCGAAGCCAGGGCGTCCCTGGATTCAACGGGAGTGGCAAAGGGATCCCTGGAAAGACTATGCTGGCTGACGGGAGATGACAGCACAATGTCACACTCCTCAAAGGCTTCATCCTCCTGCGATGTCACCTTTCGGATAGTCTGGTCAGAACTCTGTTTGGACTCGGGCTTGGAGTATTCGGCCATTGCAGGATCGAGCTCTGTATCCACCTTCATAATCCCTGGAGGCTGCTTCTGTAGCTTTTTGTTCGTGTCCTTCTGGTGCTGGGGCTGATGTTTGATGGGTCGTTGTTCGGGCGACAATGACTTTGATGAAATTGAGTCCATCGAAGTCTTGGGTTCCGGAGACTTCTCCCCATCCTCGACCTCATCTCTGCTCTTCTTGCGCTTGAACAGACCACTGAGCATTCCAGGTTTCTTGTCCTTTCGCTTCTTATCCTCCTTGAATTTGTCCAGTGTCTGTGGGTTGGATCCTTTTTCAATGGATTCGAAACTTCCACGAGGCTTTTTGAAGATTAGCATACCGACTTCTTGATTTTTTTGCAAGGATCTTACCTCTTTCCATTCAGCCAAGCCGCCACTACCACCGCCGCCGCCGGATTCATCGCGAAGCAAGTTGGGGGTGAGAGAAATCTTTTTAGGCTCGGCTGTGTCGTCTTTGAAAAACGAGTCGGTGTTCCGTACAGTGCCATTTCTGGATCTACTGACAGTGGGTTCTGTTTGGAAGAGTGAGTTACAAAAACAACCCGAGAATAACACAAGAGTGCTCCTACCTTCTGATTCAAAGAATTCTTCACTTGATGGGCGTCGGTCGGAGCTTGAACGGTGCGATTCTGCTTGCACACCCTGGATTTCGGTTGGTTCGACAGTCTTCTCCTTCTGTCCCTTGGGGCGAAGTGGTTCGACAACGATATCTTCGGTTTGGTCTTGCGCATCTTCTTCTTCTCCATCGAGGGTCTCATCATCGTTGAAAAAGTCGCCGTGCTCGGAGTCTTCGTCGCTAGAATATTCAACATCCGAGGCCTCAATATATGTAGGAGGCGCGAAATTGACGTTCTTTGCGTTCCGGCGGCGCATTGCCTTCTTCAAAGGATTCTTCGACTTCTCATTGTTATCGCCCAGCATGGTCGCAGAGAGCTGCTCAAGTTAACAGATGTTCGAAAATTATCAGTGGCAGCACATACATCGACGTTCCTGTGTTTATTCAATCTAGCCAATCGTTCGGTTGGCGTTTCGATGTGCTCTGCGGGGAGGTATCCTACACAAGTCAATAACAGCCATGCTGACCCCTTAGATATGACATACCAATACTTCCATCCTTTACCACGCGGACCAGCCACCAATAGCTGTTGCTGTCATCGAGAAGCACCATAGTATCGCCCTTGGCAGCATTTGCTTGTCCATCGACAGTAGCAACAAAGTTGTGAAGCGCATAAACGAATTCGAAATCGATATCCTCTGTGCATTGTCAGCAATGGTCGTCTCTTCGGAAAAGTCCCCGAGAATCATACCATCATCAATACTGGGCGAGCTGGATATTTTGTCCATCAAATCGTCGTCGTCCATCAGATCATCGCTTTCTCCGTCTGCCAAATCACCATCTTCGTGCTCGTAGTCTCCATCTTCATCTTCGTCGTCATCGGGCTCGCGATACACGCTCTTGTCGGGTCCATTGGTTATTTCGGATTTGGAGTCTTGTTCCGCATGACGGATGGACTGTTCTTGATGGGGAGCAGGCCGGCCGCTCCCGAGGGGCTCTGGGTGTTCGGGTTGTTTAGAGTGATCTTTGGCAGAGGGTGTATCGTGGTCTTGGAGATCCAAAGTATCTAGGAGACATAGCGGTCAGTACTCGACTTCGGAACCTTGCTGCGCAACAGACGCATGCTTCGCAACAGACGCATGGGACATACCAGCGCGGATTATCTGGGGTCTCGTCATGTTGTCGAATTAAACGAGTGATTTATGGAGGACAATTGAGCAAGAAGTGAAACAAGTCGTGAGTGCAAGGAGTGACTAGCGGTCGACAAGTATGATAGTTGAAAGAGAAGCACCAGACAAAAGGTATGCGCGAGTCTCCAGAATTCCTGTTTCTCAGAGCTGCACACAAGGGCCAAATGTCGGTCGGGGTCACCAACAAGACGTTGAATTGACCCGAAGGAGAGACAGCACCCTTGGAGAATAGTGGGGGGGCTGGTCTGCGATGCACGTCCTCTGCACGGGGCGGGCGACACGAGGTGGACGCAAAGAAGAAGGAATTACTGCCAGAGTGACATCAAGAAAAGAACAACAAAAGAACCAAGATGTGTCGACGTCGAGTCTGAATAGGGTCTCCTTTGTCTCCAATAACCAAAAGGAGGTCGTCTCAAAACAAGCGCCCCTTGCGCGCGGCTAATCATGGCTCAATGACCCCTGAAACTGGCCCGATTGAGGACTTAGGGCTTAGGGCTATCCTATCAGATGGAGTCAGCTGATCTCGGGACTTCCCGGGTGGGACCTCAAGCTCATTTGCTGCGTCATCAATCCAACCCGACTTTTCCCTGTCCCCGCCAGGGACTCTTACCAATGCATCACTTTTGATTCCCTTTGCTATACCTACTTCTGTACCCACCTTGAATCTCTTCGACTGTTGTCTTGACAATCTCTTCACTTCTACTCTTCTACGCCTCTACTCCTTGACACCACCACAGCTTATTTGAACCCGTTTTTTTGTCTCCACTTCCGACGCTATCACCCCCACAATATTCATTTCCAACACACAGCACTGCACCGCAGAGGGTTATATAGCCCTACTGCAGGACTGTCAAGTGCTCAAAACGACCAAAATACTGTTCTCCGTGTCCTTTTAGGGCATGGCGTACACCGAGAGGAACGGACTTGCGCATGGATTGGCGGGCTTGAGGATTGAAACTTCATTTCCTCGAACCAGTTCCCGATGGGGCAATGAAGATGGGAGGAAAGAGACAGAAGAGGGCGATGGTATCCAGAGCGACCACATCAATGAATCTCATGATTACAACGCGCGTCGCCGCGATACTGATGAAGACCACAGTGTGTTAAGTGATCTCCACTCAGCGACCCCTCCCATTTCTGTCCCGCGCCCCGACGAGCAGCCAACGGACAACGATGAAGACTTTCCACACAAACCCGACGATATTCAGGGCTCTCCACTTGACAGCTACTTGCAAAATCGTCGCCCCTCTATCAGTTTCAACCCGACGGTCTCTGTGGACTCTGGTAATCAAATCCCTCTGGAGGAGCCACTTTCGATTGGTGATGTGAAGAACCGACCACCGCAACGATTCGAGTCTCGCAGCTCAGGACTGCGCAATGCACTTTCTCAAGACGACGAGACGATCGCTTCGCCGCACGACTCCATGTGGAGTCCCAAACGATCCCAGGCTCGGAGTTTCCCGACCGGACAATCCCGACCGCAGCCTGTTGCGAAATCTGACGATGCTTCAGGCATGGGAACGGAGATCGATCACCCGACGTCACTTACATCACAGTCAACCGTATCTCCGACGAGCGAGGTGCGAACTCCGCCCGATGATTCCAACTCAACGATGCTATCGCCGTTCTGCATGGCATCGCCAAATCAATCGTTCCCGTCGCCAGAAGACCGCAGTTCATGGTCTGGAAGCATCATGACTCCTTTCGGAAGCAAGTCCCGCAGTTCTGTTCTCGACCGCAGTAGCAGTCTGCGCAACTCTACACGCCATAGTTCTCGTCGTTCTACTACCTCTAGTGGCAAATCTCCTGCCAGTATGTTTCTTTCCATGTGGAGCAACCATGAAGAGCCTGCTCCACAGCCCGATGACGAAGGACAGATGGTTGGAACAGACTATGTCCTTGGAAAGCAAATCGGGTTTGGGGGGTTCAGCACCGTGAAAGAGGCCTATAAGGTCGAAGAGCACGGTGAAACCAAACGGCTCGCGGTCAAGATTGTAAAGAGAATCATCACAGACCGAAGTGAGAAGGAAAACGACGAGGTACAGGCAGAGTTTGACCACGAGGTGCGAGTTTGGCGGTATCTAAACCACCCGCATATTTTGACGCTTGATGCCGTGTACGAAACAGAATACGCCACGTTTTGCTTCACTAAGTTTGCTATTGGTGGCACTCTTTTCGACCTTGTGCGTCAGAACCGATCAGGTCTTGACACAAATCTTGCAAAGAAATACACCTACCAGCTAGCCAGTGCTATCCGCTACCTCCACGAAGATGCCCACGTTGTTCATCGAGATATCAAGCTCGAGAACTGCTTGCTTGATCCTATTGAAGCAGCGGACGGCACAATCTCTTCGAACTTGATTCTCTGTGATTTCGGAATGGCGGAATGGATGTCCGTCGACGATGGCGGGGACTCCCCAGATCCCTACGACGACGCAGCTGACCGTCCCCCGCTCAAAAACATCGGTCCTGCGGGCTCTAGTACCAGTGTCGCAGGTAGCTTGGAATATGCATCTCCCGAATTACTCCAATCAGAAGACGGCATGATCCACCCTGCAGTCGACATCTGGGCACTCGGCGTCATCGTCTTCACTGTTGTCGTTGGTTCACGTCCCTTCCAGGATGCATTTGCACCTCGCATCCAAGCAAATATTCTCAGCGGCACCTGGAACCAAGACGCTGTTTCCGGCGAGGCCGCAGACCCAACGATCTGCAAGGATCGTCAAGACGCCCTCGACTTGATCCGAGGTTGTCTAGAAATGGACATGAACAAGCGTTGGACCATCAGTGACATCATGTCATGCGCTTGGCTGCGTGAAGTCGCCGAGACTGAACCCTCCGACACCGTATGGAAACTATGAGCGCCCTAGTTTCCGTCACTCTATATATACCGGTTTTACGACCACTATGATACCCATTTGTCTTGTTTCAGACTGTCAGCATTTTCCTATTGTTCACGATCTACTTTCGATATCCATTTTTGCAGCGCGTTTTTATTTCGGGTTTTTGCCTTCTGTTTTTGCTTATATCTCGGTTTTGGTATTGGGTCAGGCATCACGAGACGGACGACTATGATTTTACACGTGGATTGGTACACATGGCGTTTTTTTTTCTCTTCTTGATTTTTGCTCCAATTTGTTCTCTGTTGTACTTTTACACATGCGTGTGATGTTCTCGCATTATGCCTATCTGTGAGATATCTGTTTGGGTGGCTGGTCCGTCCTGCGTATCAAAAAGAATGATATGGCTACGTTCTGCAATATATTCTCAACATCATGAGTTGTAGTATCGAAATGTCAAGTCTGTCTTCGCGACTAGCCCTACGAACAGAAACATATCACAGCGATCATAAGTTTTTCCCACCTATAAATCATAGATACCGAATATGAGTACGAAAATGAGCAACGAGAAGGCGAAAAGGAGAGGACAAGTCAAAATACAAGGAATGCATGCGTCACAAGGAACTTGACTCGAGTACTTCTTGAGGAAATTGCCCCAAAAGTACAAGGCACTGTGGGCCGATTAGAGATCCCTGACGTATACCATGCTGTCCAGTTCCACGTCCAACAATATTTAGCGAATCTACGACAGCCAAATCTGCGGACACTAGATCATCTCCAAAGAAAAATAATTTAAATGTCAAGGCTAAATTTCTAAATTTCATAGCCAAAGATATCCAACAGCTATTGATACATATACAAAAATGGTGTACTCAAAACAAATGCAACATACCCAGTAGACGAGGTCTAACCCCGACTAGGCAAATAAACCAATCTACCAGAGTCTGTTCTCCGGCAAGACCTTCTTCTTCGTAACACCAGCAGCAGACTTCCGCTCCTCGGAAGAACGGAAGAACAAACTGGGACCCTCGGAGCCCTTAAGCAAGTGACTCAAATAACCGCGATGCGCAGGGTCACGGTAGTACTCGATATCACGACGCTTAGTCGGGTCAGGAAGTCTGAACTTGCCCGTCGCAACCTCCAAAACATCAACATCAACAGGCTCAGCCGCTGACACAGCCTTTGAGCCCTGAGAAGCCTGGGCAGCACGATAAGCAGCCGCAGCAGCCTCCAGCAAACCCGACGCACCAGACTTGATATCCCACTGATCGGAAATAAACGAATGCGTCTCACCGGCCAGAATGCGCCGGATGGAAGAGGCAGTGTAGTAGCGCGTCGTGACCGACCCGCCCAGCTTCTCGATGGCGTCGATGGCGGAGGCGGAGGCGCGCGAGACGACGATGTGAATGGGTTGTTTTAGGGCTTCGGCGCCGTCACCTAGAATCTTGACGCCGTCGATGGGGCGATTGATGCAGCCGGAGGAGTGGAGTTCTTTTACGGTGATTGGGAGGGAAGGGTTTAGGCGGCCTTGGTCGATCCAGGATTGGATGCGGTCTAGGTTGACTGTTGCCATGTCGACGGAGAAGCTGGAGCGGATGGGATTAGAGGCTGTCATGGGATTGGGGACGGGGTGTGCATGGGTGTGTGGGTGTTGGGGTAGGGCTTACATGTTGACACCACCACGCTCACCGTGGACGATGATATCCTTGGTCTGACCACCATTGAAGCGGGCAGGGACTTTGCCGTGCTGGCCTTGACCCTTGTGACCGCGACCGGAGGTCTTACCCTTGCCTGAGGCTGGACCGCGACCTCTCCGGATGCGCTTGTTATAAGCGGAGGGATTGTCGGAGAGAGAGGCTAGGATTGAGGCATTGCGGGATTGTGGGAGGAGGAAGGCGAGGGGTGAAGATTGCTGGAGGATGGGCCGAGCGGCGAATTGCTGTAGCTGCGTTGGCAGCGCCATCAGTCGAGGCATGTTGTGACGATGGTTTCTTGGTTGGGTTGGTTTAGGGACGGAGTTTCGAGATTCTCTGATCCGGTGGATTATCTTTGTTCCGATTCCGGGCCCTAACTCTATAGTTGACAGACAAGACGGGGGGCTATTGGGACCTTACGATATCTTGGTCGTTCGAGTGATTGAGCCTTAATGCAGAATTTTCATATACAATATGCTATTGAGATACTCAAGCGATCGACCGAGTTCTACTCCGTGTTCCATACTCATTACGAAAAGGGGAGAAAAAGTACCGGTTGGTAAAATCTAGTATCATATGCTCTTAGCTAAGTCTGCGAGGCAGTAACTAGCAACTCCAAGTATGCAAATGCGAGTAGCGAAAAGCTGATGCTGCTCAACAGGAACTTCCAAAAGAAAATAAACCGTGGATAACGCCGAATATTCCAACCCTTACTGTAAGTATGTTCTGGGCGGAAGCAAATCTAAAATGAAGCGCCAAAGATATGCAAAATAGAATCGTGAGAAAACAAAAAGAACAAAACAAAAGGTGTGTACAGGATAGAAAGACAAGCTAGAGAAGAAGATAAAAAGGTGTACAGTGAAGGAAAGTTTTTGGTTGGCTTCTCGTCGAGGTCGTAACGCGGTGAAGTCGTAAACAAGGAGATGGTAGTTGCAAAAATATTCAAGGGTTGCTTCAACCGGAGTAACTGGTTGGCGGGTAGATCGGTTGAAGATAGGGAGCCTGGTTCCACGCATCGGGCTGGTTGTAGGGTAGCAGGCCGGTCTTGCGCGAAGGATGACCTTTGCTGAGCGGCTGGTAGTGCATGTGGTCGAAAGGCACACTGCGCTGCTGCTGGAGGGAGCTCGACGGAGGCGGGATCAACAGGGTATGAACCGAGCGCACAGGCCGGTAAGGGGAGTTGCGGTTGGCGAGGAAGAAAGATGGAGAGAGATGTGTTTGAGGGGTGTGAACGGAGTAGGCGGAGGCAGCTGGTGATACTGCAGCAGAGGACACGCCATATGGACCCTGGTGGTGTCGGCCCAGGTCGGTAAGTGAAGGTGTGTAAATGCCCGGTGTCATCGAGGGCACGCTGAGAGGAGCCATCTGCTGATAATTTGGAGGCCGGTTATAGATAGGGGGTATGATGGCGGGTAGCTGAGAGGTCGCATTAGGAGGAAGCGACTGAGGCATTGGGTTGGAAGTGGGAAGGTGAGGGAGCGGAAGAAGAGACGAGTTTCCGACCATTGGTGCCACCGGGGCAGAGGTTGGAGTCTGGACTGGAGGCAGAGTGGGCATCGCGTTCATGGTCACCGGGACCGTCATACTAGGAACAGAGGCAGCAGAAGACATTGCCATCCGCTTGGTTGGGTGCAGCTCATCATCCTCATCACGGCTGCGTTTCCGAGAGCCTCCCATTGCAGGCTGTGGCGGGAGGTTGTATGGAAGTCCATTGAGAGGCATGTACCAGTTGGGTTGGGAGTGGGGGCGGAACGAGTCGGTGCCCGGGGGCGACGGCAACTTGGAGCATGGCGACTGTGACTGCACACGGGGCGGCGAGATTTGCAGCATAGGTGCCGATTCGGTAGGCAACATTGACGCCTGGTTGAAGTAGTCACTGAACAAACCCAGCTTGGTGTGCCACCGGGTCCATGCAGCCTCTGAGGAGAACAAGTCATAGCGAATATTGCTGAGGAACTCCACTTCCATGATGTGAATCTCATGCACCGCAATGCCCGACACTTCAGCCCATGTCTTGTTGGTGTAGGTGTTGTCATCCAAAACTAAGCTGAGTCAGCATCTCCAATCTCCAGGCGGTGAAGCGATAAGAACTCACATTTATTGCCAAGCATCAACGCAACCGTCATCAAACGGAACTCGCTGCCTTTCTTGCCTTTGACTCCGGAGTTGAACTTCTTCAGTCGGTAGATGAATAGCAGTGCCAAGAGAATGACATTCTGGCTAACTTGTGTAGTTGACAAAATAGTCGACACCCATTTCTGAAATCCGGGAGTAGGCATCGCTTCAGCGACCAGAGAAGGTACCGGAAATTGGCGATCTTCGATAGCTTGTAGTTTGGAGGTCTTTTCGAACCAGAATAGACAAGTCATCTATTGGTCATTAGCATCTGTCCGGCTGATAACTCCAACATCATTATGCTCACCTGTGCCGCAAACTCCGCCAAATTTCCCTTGCTATTGTTGATAGTCGTAGGAATCCGGAGTTGCGATCCTGATGTGTTCGACTTCTTTTGCGCGGTTGGCTCGGACACTTCCTTGGCGGGTGCCGAATGACTTTGCGGTTTCATGGCGGCCATCATCGAGGATGAGATAGAGTCGAACGGGCGATGGCTATAGAGGTGCGACGGTACGCCGCTTGGCTTCCCATAAGGAACTGCTGGCATGGCATTGTAGGTGACCCCGGTCATGTCGCTGGGAGGTGTAGGTAGACCGTTCCGGAATGGAACAGTCCAAAAAGCCGAGGTATCCAGGGCTTTATCCTCAGTTGGGGGAAAGGTTGTAGAAGAGTGGAAGTCGGCAGTTGAAGACATAGGGAAAGAATGGAGGTCGACACATATGGTTGTTGTATGGCGGTTTCTTGTTTGGGGTTAGAAACCACGATCAAAGCAGGCGGAGTGAGCCGAGTTTTTTCAGCAGCCCATATTCCTATTCAATGAGTAGTCACCCTCAATTGGAATGCAATCAAGGAGAAAAGGGTGGTGAACATCGACCAGAGGGGCAGAGTGAATGATGTATATAGAGTGAACACGATAGGCCCTCAGCAAGATAAACCAGTAGAGATCCAAGCTCCACCCAGGGAAAAATAATGAAGGATATTAAAATAAAAGAAAAAAGAAAATTCAAAACGGAAGTAAAAAATAAAATAAATTGACGAAAATTATAGCAAGTCAAGGCATCATCTCGAAGTCCCACCCGGAGAAAGCGAGAGCCAGAGAGTTTGACCCGGACGCAGGTCCAGGTTGATCCTCCTTTCGTTTGTCCGGTTTGGTCAATCTAGATTGTCTCTAGAAAATAAAAAAAATTATAAAAAAAATAAAGAGTGAATATTAAGATAATCATTTTATGAGAAACATTTCAGAAAGAAGTAAGTGGGTGTGCCTAGAAAGGGTAGGTGATGTTGACCCTAAAAGCGAGGACTGTGTTCGGAAAGACTAGTGAAAATAAAGAGAAAATAGAATGCGAGAAAAAAATCGATGAAAATCCAATTTCAAGTGTTGAAATGAAAGACGACCAGTTTCATGGGTTCACCAATAGACCAAAAGACCCAAGAGACCAATGGGCACTAATAGTTGAGCTACAGGTTAGTACCAGTAAATTACGCAAAAAACCGTGTTATGCGAGGTGGGAAGTGCAAGCATGTACGCCTCCGTCCTGCAAAGGAAAAAGGGCTAAAGGGGGGGGGGGGAGTAAAAGCAAAGGGTAAGGGCACCAATAATGAGAGCAAGAAGATCACTTGAGGCCCAGACAGGGATAACTGCTAAGAATGGTGCATTCTTATGTAAGAAGGCAAACCGTGTCGGTTGTCGCCAATAAGGACGAATTATAAGGAATTCCAGAGTCCACCTCTAACTTGGAGCATTTTCCCATGTCCCGTGTACGACCGGAATTCCATGGTTGAATACTCCCCGACTTCATTCGTCTAATTTGTTACAGTCTAGTGTAGGTCAGGCCCTGGTTTCACTCTCGACCCATCTGGCCTACCCTCACGTAAGGTGTTGGATCGGCATATTGGCACACTCGACAGTGTACACCTTACCACTGATCACTTTACCACTTACCACTTTCCACTTACCACCACTTCCATCACTTCCACCACTTTCGCCATTACCACCTATTACTACCTATTACCACCTAGACGCATGCAACAGGTATACTCTGACAAACCTTCTCGAAGGATCATCCACACTCCCACGCCACCAATTCACGAAACCAGGCAACGGGTAATTCGTAGTGACTTAGCTCTCAAGCCCTTGGCAGTAACCCAGAAACCGGGCCAAGATGAGCAGAAATTGAGCCCAAAAAAAAAAAGAGAGAAGTGGCCTCCACTTCTCGGGATTCTGAGCCACCGCCACGGTCTTTTTCCTTTTTTTCTCGTTTCCAGAACCCCAGATAGGTGGAGCAAAGAGAAGTTGCCAGGTCGGAGTTAAGGCAGTGTGAGGACTCGTCACAGTCATACGGACCAAAGGTCTCTGAGTGGCTACAATCGCTCAACCTCCTCGCACGTCCTCGGTGGGTCTAGAAAAGGAGTTCAATGGATCCCAATCTTTCCTTGCCACGCCGGTTGCGGTACTCGCTTTCGCATCCCAACTGCTCCACACACGGCTTTGACCTGTGACCTGTGGGAGACTTTGTTCACTTCAGCTTAAGACGACCGAACACGCTATAGCCAGAAAATGATGATCTTGGCCCCTCGGGCACGGCATGGGAGAGAGGTCTGGAATGAAGCTCACACTCCCGCTCTCTGCCACTTGCCCACTCTGCCCCCTATATCCGATCCTTTCTACCTTGGACTTGAGCGGAATACTCTCCTAGCAAGGACGAAACCCGATAAATCCCCACGTACATTGCAGTCACGGGCATCCAATATCGTCCCGATTGGCAGTACAAGGTTTCCGGGAGTCCAAAGTCCCTCGGAGGCTGGGAGCAGCTGAAGCCGATCACTTCCATACAAACGTAGCAGTCATTTTCCAACCGGGTTGTTCCGTCTGAACTATCCCAAGGATGCTTTGGTGGCTATATTAATTACGCAGTACTCCGTACACCTTCATCATTACACAACGGGCGGGGCTTGGATTCCGCGCTGCGTCCGTCAAGTTTCCTCTTATTGTAACCTATCTCATGTCTCATGCATCCAGGGAATAAAAAAAAAAATAATGGACACATTTCGGATCTAAACGCCGTGTTCTGTCCCTCTTACCCAGCACGGCTCCTTGCATGTTCCATCCTTGCGGATACATTGTAGCAAAGCAACGACTACTATTTGTGATGTAAACGGCACAATCGTCAATAATCACTCCTTCCTACAGTAGTAAAATGTAATCTAATATCGAAAATAAAAACCATCCAAGACTCTGTCCCCTCCAATTTATCCTACCCTGCGCCTACTGCACCATGTGCCCTGTACATGTACTGTATGTTCCGGCGGCTGTTGCGGATTCTTGCTTCCGAGGCATCGGTTCAAAGGCAATTAATGTTCTTTCCTGGCGTCACTCGGTCCACTTGGAAGAAAATGGAGAAGAGACTCAAAAAGTCAGAATCAGAGTCAGACTTGCGATCGCCGGGCTGAACATGGATCCTGGTCCCAACAATCCAGAGGGGGGGGGGGGAAGAGGGAATGTGTACAGGACAGCAGTACTGTAAACAGCGACAGTTCTCCGTCGCTGATCAGGCCCTCTTCGCTTCTGTGGATTATTACCACATTAATTTATCTGACGTAGAGAAGCAACCCGTGCTTATCCCCCCCTACACAGACACCACCTACACGGGGTGGGACTGTTCGTGCGAGACTGCTTGGCACCGATCCATGGATATCTCTACAGTATACACAATCTCATCTGCTCAGGGGTCTACGCCACCGACAATCTCTGAGCCTCGACCCTTTTGTACAGTCTAGTAACAGGCCATCGCAAGGGCACCATATGCAAGCTGCAATACCCAGGACTCTCTCCGTGCCGTGTGACTAAAACAGGTCATCTCGAGCCATCAGTTGATGGCCTTTTGAGGCTGATCGCAGATTCGAGACTGTGCTTCAGCCCCCCTCCCCCCCCTCCCCGCGTAGGGACCAAATGAGAAGGGGGGAAACCGAAAGAGGTCCAAGGGGGTGAGATGAGATGAATCCACTCACCCTCTCACTCACTCACACACCCCAGAGCACCAACTCCTAGAACTAGATAACAGCCGAAATTAGCCTTTGCCCGGATTCGTGTCTGCATTCTGAAAGCGCCCCGAGAGCAGCTACGAAATGCATCGTGTGTTTGCCTTTGACTTTTGGTCCCCCGCTTATGGATCGGTGTAGAAATTGCACTTGACTAGACAAGTATAGTCAAGTCGAGTACACTTCGTACTCCGTATACCGAAAGTAGTTCAGGACTGTAGTATACAGTGTGGGGTGCTACCTATTACGTCGCTGCAATGTCTTAAAGATTGTCTATGCGCTTTCTATTCTTATAAAGTCTAGAGCGTGGAGTGATATTCGCGAATCAGACGGACCACATTGCTTTCCGGTGTCCGACAAGGTCAAAAAAAAAAAAGCCCCCCTCACGATTATTCTTCTGCCTTACAGTGTACACTCATACATTTTGTGGAGTCGCCAACGCGTACAGAATTCAACCTTGACTTCGATCCCTCCCGTCTACATCCGGGAACCGCCACTTGACTTTTTTGGTTTCTTGAATAGTCTGGTACTGGACTGTAGGATGTTGAGAAATGACCACAAAAGAAAAAAAAAAAGAAAGGGAAAAAAAGAGAGAGGGTTCGAACCAAAAATCTGAGCTCACTTTCATTCCCATAGCAATTTCCAATTGATTACAATTTTTTTGCTTACGGTAACCTGTTTCAGCTACACCTGTACAAGCCGCGCTGTCCCGCCTATAGGAACAGCCTCTCCTTCTCCCGCTAAATAGCCCAAAGGCCCGAAAGGTGTCGCAATGCCAGGTACAGACCCGAGGCAACAGCTGGACTTGTTTCCAACTATGTGGTAGCTGGTCGGTAGTGGTAGGTGGTCCCGGGGGGCTCAACAAAGGTCTAGAGAGACCTTGGAGAGACCTTGGAGAGACCTTGGAATGGGGGCCACTTGCCCAGACTAGACGATTTTGTCTCTCATTTGGCCTTGTCTTGGGTGAGATCTGAGATATGAGATGGAGCACAAAGACACTACAGACACTACAATGCATGTGGGATCTTCCAGAGCGGATACACGGCAAGTCGAGTTCAAAGAACGCTCCTTGTTGATCCATGGATGTAATCATCGTATGTCGGCCGTCATGGACATCTCATACTTCCCGATTTGAAACTCCTGAGATCCGACAAAGAGGACATCATGATTGAATTTTTTGTAACTTATTTGTTTACTTATTCTTGGTTGGAATCCACACTGAAACCATACCACCATCATTGTCTGTTCTCCATTAATCTTTTCCTGTGGCTGATAACGCCTGGGATTTCTTCCATTCAAGCAGGCTCGCCATCCATTACCGTAGCCAGGGAACACACCTCAGTGGCGGCATGTCTTTGGCGTAACCACCAACCTAGTCGTGTTTCGTCATTTTCCATCAAGTGACTTTCTCGGCAATCGCGGGTTGGGGCAATTCACACTCTACTATACGATCGGCTTTGGCCTTTGGGAGCCCGGATTGGGGTGCCCGGGTGTTGAGCCAATGCCAGGTCGGAGACTTGAAACTAGCAATCTCAGGACCGGGGGTGTACTTGGATCAACACCTAACCAACGTGTTTGACGTCGTCTCATTGGCCTGTTATTATTTCAGTTTGGGTCTTGGGTTTGGTCCTAGACGTGCCCGGGCGACTTCCTACAGTAGCTGACCAGGATATGCTCCAAGTCTGATTCAGCTTCTGGTTCTAGTTCCAAGTCTAGTTCTAGTTCTACTCCTGGCTCTGGTCTCGTCCCCCCGGTTCTGATCCCTTTTGTTTGTCCCGGTCCAGACGTAATCTCGGACGAAAGGTATTCATTGACGATTCGCTTTCAACCGTTGTCGCACATCGCACCAAGGACTAGCACCAGGTGTCCCAGGTGTCCTGGGATGAAGGCTGTCAGTTGCATATCGGCCCGGACTCTCAGTCAGAGCCTAGTGATGCCTCGAAATGCGAGATGTCTGCTTGATTCTCACCTCATTCGCATTCGCATTCGTTTCACTTTCGGACATGTGTGTCCATTTTCACGTGGAGTCTGGATCTCACAATTCGCCCGACGGGCAAATGAGTATCTCCAATTGGGCATGGAAAAGAACATCCGATGTGAAGCCCCTACCCGTTGACTCTAATAAATCGAGCGGCTCGGTCTTGTCTTCACGGGTACTGGCATATGAGTTGGGTTTGGTATGATGGAACCCCTTCTCCTGGAGAGCACCTCAAAGCTCTCTCTGCAACATTCAACCCAGACTCTTGGAGCCTCACGTTCCCGACCGAGATGATCGACATCGAAAACTGGCCGTGTTTCAATCGATGCGTACCCTTCTGCTTCTGATGTATAAGCATACTCGAACTGGATCGGCGCATGGCCTCAGGTTGGACGGAGGCTCTCCGCCAACCAACCGAAGCATCCAAAGTGCATGCAATTTCAATCTGCACCCACAGTGCATCTCATTAACCCTTCAACTAACGCCAAATGAAAAGCAGAATCAATATAAAGTACAGTGCAGATTGCCAACCTACTCACCCCAGCTATACCCCCGAAAGCCGTGCGGATCTACGGCTGTCACCCCCGCGGAAGCACTCTAGCATCAAGACCCAGCCTCCTGGCTACTGTACAGCTCTTGAGGGAAACATGCATCCTCGGAAGCAACTCTTATATCCACCAAGGACCGCACTGTGCAGTTCTGCAGAGCGGATGTATGTGCCAGTCCTCTGTCACACAAGCAAACGCCGCCACCTGGGCATGGCCACCTTAGCATGAGTATAAGCATAAGCGATGCCAAACTCAACCGCACAGTAAAGCCGAAAAGAAGCACTGGCGGTGCTGAAACAAGGATCTTACTCTGCACCGATGCCGGGGGTAGTGTATGCACTTCCTGTATGTAGATTGTAGATGTCGATGTAGACCAAATTAGACTGCAGACGAGCGCCGAAGATGTGATATGTGAACAGTTGTCCGACACGGAGTCGCCGACAAACTTGCACGACCAATACATCTCAAACCCTTGACCTAAATTTAATTGTTGTTCTCATTCAAATCTAAATGTGAAGTTACAGTAGTTCAGTGAATACTGTTTGATGGGGGAGGGTGGTTGTACAGCCTTGCATTATAAGCCCTTTCAACTCTATTTGTTCGCCTAGCATCCCAAGTATTTTAACCGAAGGTCTTCAGAATGAGCCAAACAAGACACGAGAAAAGCGAGGTGATCGGGAAATGATACACAAGACGGATTACTCGCATCGAGGCTACTATAAGTTTCGTATACAGTAGACAGCCTACCTCCATCAGAGGCACTGTGCTGTACAAACATCGATAATCCTTCTAGTATCCAAGTCTCAAGACGGCGTGCACACACGATCTCACCTGCTACACATGTGTCCTCGGTCTCAATCAAACAAACAGGGCATAACAACATTCAATGATCGCCAAGGCTATGACAAAAGCCGAGGACAAACACAACAACCAAGAAACCAAGAAGCAACTCACCTCCCCAGCCTCTATCCTCAATTCCCAGCACCTAGGTGTCTCCGCTTTGCTTATGTGCATACTGTACGGTGTAGAGCAGACATAACGCCGTTCCATTTCCAATCCAGCTGAACTGTAACCCAGAGAAACGGGTAGAACACTTGTCATATCGTTCATATCCACTCTTCATTATTGTTTTCATGGCTGCTGTATACTGTCCTGTACTGTCGCTATCTCACCCATATCAGAGGCTTGCTATTGCAGCCAAGGTTACATCGCACCGTTCAAAGGGGAGAGGTTGTGATTCGAATGTTTTGATTTGTCGGTTTCCGTGCAATCGTGGTCTATAAAAGTCTTGGGAATCCCCCGTGGGATGATATGGTGTGACTGATATTGGGTGACTTTCCTTACTTGCTCCTTTTTGTCTCTTGATTCTTGCGGGTTGGGCTTGGTTCGGAGCTTGCGGAGTGTGTACTATTCAGGCTGGAGTGGGATTCAATCCATTGGCTTGTGGCTGGTGTTGCTTGCTGTGACTCGGGACTTGTTCCGGTGGTTTCTGAGTCATATGATGGCTTGGTTGGTATTCTGAGTTCATGGCTCTGACATGTCTTTAGAATGAATGGTGGGTTTATATACGTTTCTGTCTGTAATGTGTCCACGCCTGGTGATATCTTGAAGAGGCTATATGGTGGACTCACCAGTGACTGACCGAATTGTCAGTACCTCAAGATACTGTAAGCTCCAGTATGACATCCATTGATCACGGACTGAGTATCCTGGATGAAGGTACATCCTATGTTGATCACACCCACAGAGACGAGTTGACTGTGTCGGCAGTTCTGGGCCAATTGCACATCTAACAGATATATCACAATCACTTGCCTGTCCCGGGTGATTCGCAATGCTAGGTTGATATCCCTCTCTATAGGAATCAAGTTTCATCCGTACTTCCCACATTTCTGAGTCATATCAACCCACCCTGCAGGGTCCGGCGAAATACGGCACCATATGGCGGTCTTTCGGCAGTGGTATCCAATCGACAGTGAATTGGAACACGAATATCGCCGATTGAGTGTCTCACGACTCTACAGCATAACAAAATACCGACTATGGCCGCATATTAAGACGATGTAGATGGGAGAAATCGGACGATGACGGAAAGTGGATCTTCGTACTTCCCCAGATTTTGATTCGCACAATACGCTCTAGCGCCGGTTGTGAACGGATGGCAGGGAACTCTAGGTTGGAAGAGCTTCGTCGAACGGAATTGATATGCGGGTAAATCCGGCGGGGTTTCGGGGAGAGATGGAAACGATATAGGGCTGGCTATTAGTGATGGGGGGATAATCGCTTAAGTCATAACTTATCTTGCCCGACTTAAGTTACAGTATTCGTATTCATAATTTTCTCCAAACACGCAAATAATATCGGAGATCTTCTCCTCAGCGGTTAATTTCTCCTCACCGGGACTTGGGTCCCCTCAGTCTCCAATTTTTTCCCTCTTTTTTTTTGCCGAGTTGGACACTAATTAGGCAATTTTTGCTAGCTGGGTTGACTTTGCGCTAAAAGATATCTACTGTACGGTATAATGTTCTAGTCAACACTTCGCATCACTGTAAATTCATACCGAATTCATATGGGCAGAAAAGGAAAAAAAAAAATAGAAACCAAGTAGACAGTACATTGCTTAACAATAGGAAGCACGCCATTGTGCAGGTACCCAGTACGCGGGAGCCCCCTTTGGGTCCCGGCCACACACCGATTCGCCCAAAACAGCAACGCGATCAGAAGCTTATCAAAGATTTTTCCTTGATATAGGGAGCTTCCCTTCCTTCACCCTTCCCTCTTGGTATCATCAACTTGGTAATGGCTGGCAGTACGCGAGCTATTAGCTCGATGGCTTCCATCATGCAGCTGTCGTCGGTGTCGCGCCGGTCAATTACGACCTCTCTTCGCGCTCCGATCCAGGCTAAGACCTCCATCACACGCATCGCTCGCCGTGGTTACGCGGATGCCGCTCCCACTCCTACTCCTACTCCTTCGCCGGCTCAGCCTCCTAAGAAGCGCTTCAGAGTCCTTCGCTGGGCCTGGCGTCTGACCTGGCTCTCCGCCATTGGTCTGACTGGAGCGGTCGCATACAGCATTTTGGAACTCCGTCAACCCCCCGAGCAGTTCGCGCCTGACCCGTCGAAGAAGACCCTGGTCATTCTCGGTAGGTTCCGGTCACCATCCCCGATTACGCTCAGCTGGATGGTCGCTAACATGGATTGTTTCTGGCAGGAACTGGCTGGGGCTCCGTCTCCCTCCTGAAGAAAATTGATACCGAGAACTACAATGTTGTCGTCGTTTCCCCCCGTAACTACTTCCTGTTCACTCCCCTGCTGCCCTCATGTACCACCGGTTTGATCGAGCACCGCTCGATCATGGAGCCTATTCGCAACATCCTGCGCCACAAGAAGGCCAGCGTTAAGTTCTACGAAGCCGAAGCCACCAAGATCGATTACGAGAAGCGCGTCGTCCACATCAGTGACGATTCCGAGATCAAGGGTGACGTTGCTCACACTGAAGTTCCCTTTGACATGCTCGTGATCGGTGTTGGTGCCGAGAACGCGACTTTTGGTATCCCCGGTGTTCGCGAGAACTCCTGCTTCCTGAAGGAAGTCGGCGACGCTCAGAACATTCGCAAGCGTATTATGGACTGTATCGAGACTGCCTGTTTCAAGGACCAGACCGAGGAGGAGGTCAAGCGTCTGCTGCACATGGTTGTGGTTGGCGGTGGCCCCACTGGTGTTGAGTTCGCCGGTGAGCTCCAGGATTTCTTCAACGACGACCTCAAGAAGTGGATTCCCGAGATCAAGGACAACTTCCACGTCACTCTCGTCGAGGCTCTTCCCAACGTTCTCCCTATGTTCTCCAAGCAACTGATTGACTACACTGAATCCACCTTCAAGGAGGAATCGATCTCTATTCGCGCTAAGACCATGGTCAAGAAGGTTACCGACAAGTACATCCAGGCCGAGGTTACCAAGCCCGATGGATCCAAGGAACTCGAGACTATCCCCTACGGTCTGCTCGTCTGGGCCACCGGTAACGCTGTTCGCAACGTTGTCCGTGACCTGATGTCCCAACTCCCCGCCCAAGCCAACTCCCGCCGCGGTCTTGCCGTCAACGAGTACCTCGTTGTGAACGGTACCGAGAACGTCTGGGCCGTTGGTGACTGCGCCATTGCCAACTACGCTCCCACTGCCCAGGTCGCTGGCCAGGAGGGTGCTTTCCTGGGTCGTCTCTTCAACATCATGGCCAAGAGCGAGGCCCTCGAGAAGGAGCTTGAGGCTCTCTCCGAGCGCCAGGCTCTTGCCAAGGGTGATGAGGAGCGCAACCAGATCTTCGACGAGATCCGTGAGCGCCAGAAGCAGCTCCGCCGCAACAAGCAGATCGGTCCCTTCCAGTACTCGCACCAGGGTAGCTTGGCCTACATTGGTAAGGAGCGTGCTGTGGCCGATATCAGCTGGCTGAGCGGCAACATCGCCAGCGGCGGTACCCTGACCTACCTGTTCTGGCGCTCTGCCTACCTGAGCATGTGCTTCAGCACTCGCAACCGTGTCCTTGTCTTGACCGACTGGGTCAAGGCTAAGCTCTTCGGCCGTGACGTCTCCCGCGAGTAAACAACTTCAGCGTTGACCGTCTGTACTATTGCCAAACCAACCCCATCCCTACATTTTCTTTTTCTTTCACTCCTATATCAGCGACACATTAACACTGTGTCTTGCCACGCCACCTCTTCAGCCACCACTTTACGCCCCCTCTCTCTCTACCCATATACGTATGTCGTATATCTTGTTTCTACTTTCTCTTTGCCACTGCAGCTGTGATAGACTTATTCATTTTCCCGTCTTGTTCTTATGACCCTGCCATCGGTGCTGTGATCCGTTCCCCTCGCTTGCGGGGGGCAAAAACATTCAATTTGCCCTTCTTCTTTGTTTTGCTTTCGGTTTCTTTTTCTTGGGGACTGTACGCTATATAGGAATTTATAGACTGGGTCTGGAATCGTTGTCTTGAACCTGTTACTGTTACTCTTATGAACTTGTATTTCTTGTCAATGTAGTCACTTGTCTAATACTATGTAAAATTGAGTTTCTTTCGGGCGTGGGTATTCTGAACTCGCAATGCGTATGCCGGCGCAGCAACCTATATGTACATTTGTAGTCTTGGACTTATTCTGATTAAGCTAGTGATGGACTACTGAGTGACACAGTATGGGATATGTACATTAACCTCAAATTGTCCAGAGATACACAAATCTACCTAAACAACAATCAGGAGAAGAGGGAAAGGGGGGAGGAGGATGTGGAGAGAGATGAACATGACAAAGAGGGTAATATGAAGACTAGCGAAGTAGGTATCGAAAACTCCAGACAAGAGAAAGGGTGTATCAGAGAAGGAACAGGGGAAGAAAACAGAGCAGAGAAAGCCCGGGCAGACTATCAAATCTTAGAACAAGCCCCAACGACTCCGCGTTTCCTTGCCAGGAGGAGCACGGTCTGGAGCTCGACTGCGGCCGTCGAGTTGTCGGACACTTTCGATCTTCTGCAGAGCCAGTTCCAGCAACTCTTTCTTGCGGATGATGTCGAGATGGCGGCGGATACGAGGGTCCTCACGGGCAAAACGTTCGACTTCGGCGTCGGAAAGGTGTCGGCCGAGTCTTGTGTCGAGCTCGCGGGGGAAATTATAGTAGAACTCGGAGAGAAGTTCGACGTTCAGGAAGAGTACGGCCGTTGAGGTGAGCTTGTCTGCTACCACGTCCAAGAAGACTTCTGGGCACTGGTACTTGTTCTTTTGCGTGGCGCATTGCTTGGAACGAACGGCAAGAAGTCTCATCTTGATCAAGTCGGCTCGATCACGTAGGAAGAGGCCCTCCCGTCCTGAAGTATACATGTTAGTGTCTGTCAATAGACAAGATAACTGGAAAAACTAACCTCTTTCTAGTAGAGCAGCACTGAATCCACCTGCGCCACCCTCACCGTTGCCCTCCAGTACAACGTCGCCCTTTCGCACGCGGTCGATGAAAGAAATCACGTCTTTCAGCTTGCGTTTTCCAACAGTGTCTTCCACGTGCTTCATGGCTTGCTCGCAGTGCTTGAGTTCGTCCTTGAGAACCCTGCCCACGTTGTCTCTCCCCTTGGCCCACTCGGGATCTTCAACCTCGATCTCGAACTTGTACGGCTTGATGCAGTTTTCGACTTGATCACTGGTGCTGAAGAATCTGTCGTTTAAGATGGTGTTGCACGCATCTGTGATTTGCTTGTGGGCGCCGGGGTGGGAGGCGAATGTGGAGGATGATAGGAGTTGGTCCACGTGGTTGTGGAGAGCATTAGCGACGACGGTAGTAGCCAGTCGACCAATTCCAAGTTTTGTTAATGAAGAAGTAGAAGCATCTAGCTTCCGGTGCCAATAAAGAGACTCGGGATCGGCCTTGGGAAGGTCCTTCAGTGAATCCAGTTCCAGCATGGGGGGATCTAATTCTTCAACGGGCTTATTCCAGTAACGCTGGGCCAGAATATCCATGACCCGCTGGTCCAGTTCAGCCTTCAGCATCTCCCGGACCTGCGGTCTGCCGAAGCTTTCTGCAAACTCCTTGAAGGAATGCTTGAAACTATCAAGGCTTTCGGCCAAGTGAGACTCTGCGCTCAAGGGTCGGTCGTTGTATTGAACCTTGAACTCATAGGTTGCTTCCTCCAGCTCCTGGCTGATGGCATCCCTTGTTCCAGACAAACTGGATGCCATGGTCTGCTCGAGAACGTGCATCAGGGTCTTGCGTAGCGTCGATACACCAACCGAGACATCGGAGTGGGGACCAAATTCGGCAGGATGAGCAGAGAAATAAGCATGTTCGTTCTTAAGAATGGCACTGGTGACATTTCCACTGCCTCTCGAGAACAGAGCATTTGACTGAGGAATGCGGCTGACAACGCCCACATAACCAAGTCGAAGGGGGTACTTCTTATCAGATAGAACGTCGCGGCCACGCTCGGGGCTAACAAGGTCCATCTTGGTGATCACACCGATAGTGCGTTCACCCCGAGGGTCGACTCGGCGGCTGGCTCGGAGTGCTGTAGAATTCGCCAAGTCAACGTCTGCGGCTGAAATCGCCAGAATGACATTGGGAGGCTGGATGTATTTATCACAGAGATCATTGATCTTTTGCTTGAGCTCTGGGGGTTGGTCATGGCCAGCAACTTGGATATAACCTGGTAGGTCGATCAAGGAGAGATCCGGAACGTTGGGAGAATAGATAGTGAGCTGGATAGGATCGTCTGTAACGCAATCCTTTTCTGGAACAGCAAGGTTGAGATCGGTGAGTGTGCGCTGAACTTGGGTGAAATCTGTGATCTTGCCAAGTCCTAGAGCAGGAAATTCACCGTACTCCGACTGGGCATTGGGCGTGTTGACCAAGGTCAGTTCGATGGGCCGTCGAGTCACCATGTTCGAACCCTTGGGCAAGAACTCATGGCCGACGATAGCTTCAAGGACCGAGCTCTTACCCGAAGATTGGGATCCGATGACGACGATTGATGGCAATGTGAGTGTGTCGGATTGGCCGATTGTCTGAAGGATATTTCGAATCTCAATCATCTTGCGGGTGAGAAGCATCATTTGGTCGTCTTCCGCGGCATCCCTCGCCGGACGTACATCGTCCTCCTCTGATTTATCATAGCCAAATGCTGCAGTAGTGGCCGCCGCGGCAGCAGTCCCAGTCCGACTTTCTTTCGGTTCCTTGTTCCCACCACCGGACTCGCCCTTTTGGGACTCCTCATCAAGACGAAGAATCTTCTGCATCCATTCGGGCATATCGAGGTCTCCGGTCGTTTTGTTCCACCCACGTTGTGTCTGGTCCGCCACATCCTGCAGTCCCTGGAACAAAGTCGATGCGGTATTCCCCGCAGTCTCCGACGCTTGTTTGAAAATATCCATCGCATAGTTTCCAGCCTCTGCAAAACAAGTTAGTCCATTATTCCACCACAGTGAGCTTGGTATGCGCAACGTACGGGTTGCTTGGTATTGGAAGTACGCCAAACCCGCGATTGTTGCACCTCCAAACATTGCCGGGACTCTGACAAGCTTCAACGCCAGCTTTGGAAGCATTCGTGCAAATGAGATCGATCGAACCGCGGGTACATTATGAATGGCATTTGCGCCTACTGGCCATGCGCGTCCTCTGAGGGCAGCTCCACCATCTGCGCGTAGCAGTCCTCCAGTCCTCGATCCTGCATTATGAATATGGCGAGAAAGGTGCCCGTTCCGCAAGAGCGGACCGAGTCGATGGGAGAGGATCCTCCCACTCATTGCGATGACATTCGAAGATGGAAAGAAAAGTGAAGTCTGGACTACGGATCACTGACATCAAGGATAACAATCCCCGTGACTTGCGTCAGTGGCCGCTTCGTCTCCCGTAATGGAAGTGAGTCACGTGTGGCATGACGTGCTGGGCAAGGGAAGTGATTGTATTCTTTTTTGTTGATTTGAAGCCTTCATTCTTCTTCGGTGTTCGTATCTCGAATCTGTGCTCAGCCTCCAAGCATCATTCATTGGAATTGTCATTGGGACGCGTAGGCATCTTCACCGGTTCCCAACAGTCGGTGTCTCTTCCACCTCCCACCCCACGAAATCGTCCATTGATTACGTTGGACTCCCCACGAGCACCCTGCTATTTGGAACTTCATAGTGGTATCATCTTGAAACAATTGGTGCATTTAGACGTGACTCGATAAAGTATCATTGATCTGTATCGGATCGACAGCAACACCATGTGTCGATTCCTGGTAGGTCCAATCTCACCAGCTCCATGTTAACTGCTAATCTTTAGACTAGATATATAAAGGACGAAATGAGATCCGGCTCAGCAAGCTGATCACTGAGCCAAGCCATTCGATTCTCACTCAATCTTATGACTCACGTCTGAGACTGGTAGACTTCCCATTCCCCATGGATAAATTCATAACGCAATCAACTAACACAAACATTCAGGACAACCGTCGACCTGTTAATGGTGATGGATTTGGTGTGGGCTTTTACACAGACCCCAAACTTGGGCCTGAGCCTTGCATCTTTACCTCAACGCTTCCCGCATGGAACTGCGAGAATCTAGAAAGACTCGCCTCAAAGACGTGCTCAGATCTCATCTTTGCGCATGTTCGAGCAACTACTGAAGGTGCTCTCGCTGAAAACAACTGCCACCCATTCCAACACCAATCCCTAATGTGGATGCACAATGGTGGTATTGGTGGATGGCACTACATCAAACGTGCACTCGGAAGCTCACTAGCAGACAAGTGGTACCTGGGTGTGAAGGGTGGCACTGATAGTGAATGGGCATTTGCACTTTTCCTTGATCTTCTAGAGAAAGAAGGAGTAGACCCGAGCTCTGACCCCGGCCCCGAGGGATTCGGACAGGCACTTCTTCGTCGCGTCATGATGAAAACCATTGCTCGTATCAACGAGATGGTTCGGGAAATTCCTGAGAAATACAATGTCACTGGAGTTGAAACCCGGAGTCTCTTGAACTTCGCCGTAACTGATGGCCACACCGTGATCTGCACTCGGTATATCAGCAGTAAGACAGACGAGCCCGCAAGCTTGTACTTCTCCTCTGGTACAAAGTGGAAAGAAGGAGAGACAAAGGGTCACTTCAAAATGGAACGACACGACAAAGGTGCCGACATTGTCTTAGTGGCCAGTGAGCCTATCACTTTTGAACGACGTAAGTACTCCGTTGTTTTTAATTGAATATCGGTCATACTAATCTCGAGACAGACAACTGGGTATCTGTTCCTACCAACTCTGTCGTAACAATTCACAAGCAGACTGTGATGCTACACCCGATCCTCGATGAGTTTTATGGCGAGGATCTCAACCACGACCGTTCCTCTTGCTTTGCTGTATCCAAGGGCCTTGTCAGCACTGCTCCTGGCACTACCGTTCCTCCGCAGAAGCCGACCGAGCCCTGTGCCCCTTCAACATCAGGCAACGGTGCTAGCTTGGATGGTATTCGACCCCCACATGCCACTGAATGCGCTGTTTCGCACTAGGGTCCACGCAAAGGGTGTACCCTTGGTCGTCAAATCTGGGACGCGGTCTCCAAATTGCAAGCATAGATTTAACGCGGCGTCAGGCACCAAGCACATTCACGGGTACTTGGTTCAGGTTGGAGTTTTTAAATTGGAATGGAGCGTTCTTGTTCGTTCGATATTTTGGGGCACGTATATCTGCATCATCTAAATCCAACTTTTTTTGGTTCACTTGGGTATAGTTTTTCAGGCTCAAATGGTTTTGTGTCATTTTTTGGCTGGTTTTTGACTGCTGAATCTTAATGTACACATGATTGAAGATCAAATACTTTCTATTCTTCGTCCTGTAGAAAATCAACAACAGCTAAGGAATTGAATATCAGCAGGAGATCTTGAAGCCATTGGACTAAGTAATGATTACCTTTTCTAAATTCTTCAGGTCGATCTTGAACGATCCAATGCCCGCAATCGATATCGACAATCTTTGACTGGGGAAAAAGTGAAGAAATGAGCGGGAAAGCAGTGTCAGGTATATAGTGACTCTGCAGGCCTCGGAGAAACAGAGTAGCAGAGTTGAATTTGAAAGGCCCATCCTTGTCCGGAAAATCACCCAATGGTCCCATGGCGTTCTTTAAAATGTCTAGAGGAATGCGAAGCTGCAAGTGAGGCTGATCCTTGCTTTTGACGAAATTGCTTAGTAGCCATAGTCGTACCGTTGGTGACTGGGTTTACCTGTTAGCTATTTAAGAGCATTTGGTGAGGATGTGATATTGATTACCGATTCGTATTCACGGAGAATCTCATCTGCCTCTAGATGAGATCTTACCTTGGCATCGTTGGCCTTTGCCATTCCTTCAAGATATTTTGTAAAGTATGGCTTTAAGGGCAGATTAATGGGGCCATTATCGATAGCAACGACTTTCGATACGAGGTTTGGATAGCGGAGAGCAAGTGTCATGGCCGTTTTTGCACCCCTGAAATCGAAGTCAGTTCTTAATCATGGGAAACGAAACTGGGGGTATAATCTATTCACATTGAGTGGCCAATCACTGCTGGCCGTTCAAGTCCATGTTTTTGGATGAATGACTCAACATCAAGTGCTAGGTCGACATAGTGATGGCTAGGGTGATGGCCTGAATCTCCGTGGTTTCGTAGATCCTATTCGATATTAGACTTGCTAGGTTAATTTGGACAAAGGACAGTACTAATGTGTAGACATCTCGGGAGAGCTCCCTAGATAGCTTTCTGGAGAAAGGGGCAATCAGCACAAGCACCCGGTGACTATAGAAAACAGAAATCGGTTACCTACTCACGGGTTTATTTTCTCGTTTTGATCCAAGAAACCCGTGTAGAAATAGGATAGGGGCTCTCTTGCTCCCATCTGGTCTGTCTGTTCCTCGGGGGGCGCTGTGCAATTCATAGGCCAATGGAACTCTTGCCGGGGCAGATCCAGCTAACCCTCGTCGAAACACGTTTTTTTCTGCTTTGAGCTTGAACATGGGGTTTATAGTCCAGTGATCGATATATAGAGAGTTGCAGGAGGTCTCAAGCGTGTTGCGGAGTGGAAGTTGGTTTTGAAAGCCTTGACTATCATAAAGCCGAATATGCCGGCAACTATATATTTCACCGAAAATGTCTGGGTGGGTCACCACAACAAACTCCGGCTCATGAATATAGCCTACACTCCATTGCAGGCTAGAATTCATTGAATACCAGTAGTAGATTTAGTAATCTACCTTGAAGCAATTATTAAGCACCAATCTAAATAGTTCCCAGGCTTGTTTTGACACTCTGAAGTTGGCTTTTATACGTCAGAAGATAAAGACGACAACAGAAGGTTGATGCTATACAGGGTAATGTAAACAAACGGCTGGCTTTAATACTATTCATACCCTAGATTAGTCTTATTGAAGCAACAGTAATAATTTTCTTTACTTGTTTGACTGGTGTATCATAGTTCCTAGCTATAGTTCAGGGTAGTACAGAGTCACGTGTATCATGACGTAAGGCGACTGTCGAATCAACAGACAATCGCATCTCATTTCTTCCTCGTCCCTCTTCCCTTTCAAATTGTCCCATGGAGGCACTTGGCTTGAAACTTTCAAAATGAGGAAGACACTTCTTCTCGTGTTTATTCACGGCTTCAAGGTATGATCTTTTGAAATCCGTTGTTGACACGATTCCCCGCAAAGAATTCCGCTCTCCGCACCAGCACATGCACGAGACTCTGTCGCAACAACTGACAGATCCCTTGACTCTAGGGTGGTGACGATACATTTGGCACCTTTCCAGAACATCTGCGCGTTCTCGCAAGCAAGGCATTGCCAGCCATCAATGTCGTCACAGCCGTCTACCCCAAGTATGAGACTAAAGGTGACCTGAAAGAATGTGTTGGGAGGTTGCGTGACTGGTAAGATCGCGTTCAATTTATATATGAATCCATTTAGACTAAATCTGCTTTCTCAGGCTGCAAGATACTGTTATTGATCTGGAAGTCGCCAACCATACTGCATCGCCCACCGTTGATCCCTCCGTTCATGTTGCTCTGATCGGTCATTCAATGGGAGGAATAGTAGGAGCCGAGGTTTTGCTTTTATTAGCAGCTGAGCAACCAATTTCACATGGTCCGACACCAAACACAGAACATATTTCAAGTGAGACCGACCCTATCGTGGAGCCGGGCACATTCATGTTCCCTCATGTCCAAGGAGTTCTTGCCTTCGACACTCCATTTTTAGGTATAGCCCCAGGAGTCGTGTCTTATGGCGCGGAAGAGCATTATCGAAATGCTGCCACCGCCTACAATACCTTTTCAGAAGTTGCAGGATTGTTCGGATACGGCGGGAAAGGCGACACCTCGGATAAGCCCGCCGACAAAGCACCTCCAAAAGAAACACCCAAAGCTTTGCCTGCAGCTGATGCTGCTGCAACACCTCAGTGGCAGAAATGGGGCCGATATGCCATGTTTGCCGGCGCGGCTGGTGCAGTTGCTGCAGGTGGTGCAGCTGCCATGTATACTCAGCGACAAAAGCTCACCGACGGGTTCACATGGGTATCATCGCATCTTGAGTTTGTCGGTTGTCTCGCGCGCACTCAGGAGCTGCGCCAGCGTCTCGTGCGTCTTTCGAGTGTGAAGGAGGAACGTGGAATCGGGTGCGTGAATTTCTACACATGCCTTGGAAAAGGCGCATCTTCTCTCGTGGAGAATACATCAGCAAGCCAAACATCCTTCAGTCAAAAAATTATTCGATCAAAGAACAGGACCTTCTGCTCCTTACCAAATGAGGTGGAGAACGGAGAGGAGTCTCGAAGCCCGGGGCTTCTCTGGAACAAGGCTGTCAACGACCGCGCCACCGATGAGGTGAATGCGCACGTCAACATGTTCTTATCAAAGCAGAATCCTGCTTTCTTCGAGATGCTTAGTGAAGCGTGTGCGGTACTAGTTAAGTCAATCGACAAAGGCTGGTACAACTCGTCCACTCAATCATCCGAGCCAGATCCATCCAAACAACCAGACGCAAAAGGCACAACCGATGAAGACTTCATGGATGCCGATGATGTGGTCGTCGTTGACTGAGGTCATAAGCACTGACTTGCTGGACTTGTAAGTCCACAATTCACCTTGTGTTTCATTGCATTCGAAGGCTCTACATGGAGTCCAAGTGATCTCTCCCCTGATCGGCGGGTCACCTGGCTTAGACTTTGGTCCGCGCACCGTATTCCCGCACACAACGAATGGCATGCGGAGAAACACGACTACAGCGGTAGCAATTTATTCTTCGCAGACAAGCCAAGCTAAATAACCGCTTTCAACATCCCGCACCTTTCCAGATCACGGCATAGCTGCCGTATTCACTGCTGCCCTCTACCATTATTAGCAGTCATGCCCGAGATCGTCTCTGCGGACTCTTCCTTCGGCTGGAAGATCCTGCCACTTGTTTCACTTTTTCTCGAAGATCGTCTATCCCACCGATCCTACCTGGATCTGGTGTGACGTGGCCCATGATAGCTCGGGATTTGCTCGGCCAGACTAGCCGCACACAGCCGGTGAAAGGCCAGGGACTTGATAATACGTGATAACGCTTCCAGGTTTGCATGCGCCTCCTGTGCCGCTTTGCATAAGTTGCAAGCATTGTGTGCCTACGCCATTCCGGATGCAGGTTCCAATTTACAGATGATTGTGAGGGCAGATGAAGTGCTCGTCAACTTCTTCCCAGATAGATCTAGTGGCTAACCCGACACGGGGATAGGCGAAGTCTGAGACATGAAGAAGACTTTTATTTTCCATGCGTGCACCAGATTGTGATTACGACATGCATGCATGATACAAGACATGAGAAATTACGATACAAATGGAGACTCGAGAAAAGCGAGATAGAAATCAATTGATTGTGTCTTCTATTTGCTTCCAAGTGGTATTCTAGACCCGCAATAACACGCACATTCCATTCAGACTCCATAACGCTATCGGTCGAACGGAAAACCGGATTAAAATCGTCATAAACCGTGTTTAATCGCCGTTGAAAACCTTGAAAATCTTACCCTGATGAATTTTATCTGATTAAATAATATATCGCTATGGCCGAAATAACGCTGAAATGTAGTAGCTAGAAATATTCACTGAAAAGGAAACAATAAGATATCATGAAGTCAAGGGTCACATGTACAGTGAAGACTGGAAGAAATTGGAGAACAAAATGGAACACCAAATGCAATAATCAGTAGTTGTGGTGACCGTAATTGGATGTGCGGTGGTGATACATGCTGCCTGCGTACTCGGAGTTGTTGTCTTGGTAGACAGTGTTTCGACGGTCTTCCTCGGTCAGCAACTCTTTGACTTCCCATGTGTTTGGCTTGACGCCAACGGAAAATTCCAGATCTTCTTTGGTGATGGAGTCCCAAAACTGAGAAAGTCAGTAAGTGTTTACCGCAAATTGCTATAGATAACTCCCAAAGCCTACTTACCTTGTAGATCATCATGACAGCCAATAGGTTGCAGAAAGTAGCGAAGAACAGGCCATCCAGGTAATGCTGAACATTGTTGCAAATCACATCGCTGAATTGATACAGAAGAACCTGACCAATGATGAAGATCAGCACACCGAAGGAGATATGACCAAGCGGCCAGCGGTCTTCCAAGGTGTTGGCAACGAGAAGAAGTTGCATTGCCAAGTATACAGCGATGGAAATAGCATTGAGCAAATAGAGCACCACGAACAATCCAGTGGTGTTCTTAGGGCCCATTGAACCCCAGGACTTGAATGTCGCCAACGAGATCACGAATGACATGGCAAACATCGCTGCAGAAGGAACTCGGATAAGCCAAACTGAGAGCGCTGTTCCGTCTTCATATAGCTGGAAGCCCACGAATCCATTGACGAGTAGACAAGTGCATAATGCTGATATCAAGCCATTCTGGACGGCGACAAAGTAGGGGAACGGGTCGCTACCAGGAGGAACGACACCTGCGTCAATGAGTAGTGAAAATAGAGTGAGAGCAAGGTAGATGTAGAAAAAAGTAATGATCTCCTTGCGACCTATCAATATATCCAAATAGTTAGCGGTGTTGACATGCAGGAGTGGTGCACAGCGAGCTGAGGAAGACTGACCGACAGCAGTGAACTTGGATCTGACATGCAAAATCATAATGACAGTCATGCCAAGCGCGATGATATGCATGAAAGACGCAGCACCCTCGAAAATGATGGTATTGGCCAACTCAATATTGCGCGCATAGCAGTTCGAGATGATGCCCGTGGACCCGGAGATCGACGACGCCGGGCCGACCAGGGAACACAAGGGAACCGGCGCCTTCTCGCATATCGTGTCGAACGAACCGAAGCCCATGATGTCTGATGGGATACCGAGCAGTGTGACCGGAAACAAGTGGATTGTAGTTGCGGGCGGTCACGAAGATTGTCGAGCCTGGACGGCTGGTCTCCACAACGACGAAGGTGGGACGGTGGAGGAGAGAGATGACGGGATTTACGGTTCCCCCGACAGCAGCGTGGCTCTTCTGCACCCCAGCAAAGCTGTTTCACTCAGATTATCCCTGGAAATGAGCGTTGAAGGTTGGATGGCCCCTTATTGTCAAAGGAAGCGAGGGGGGAGTGTCTCAGTTTTCGCCCATGAATCGATCACGGGGTCTAGGGGAAGGGTGGACTGTTTTTCCGCTTCCTAGTTCGGTCTAGCGTGGTTGCTGGGCTCTTTTTCCCCAGAGCCAAATCGTGCTGAGTCAGCTCGGACTCGAGCCCGAGGTCGGCAACGCTAGGCTTCATGGGGGCTAGCCTGAAATTGCCACGTGATACAGAGCCGAACGTACCGAACTAGTCACAGGCCCTAAATTTTGTATGACGTTAAGTTACCATCTACACGAACCCGAGGTATTTGAAATAAGGTAGAAAAAGAGGCGATCATGAGACCCAAATGAGGGACCAAATTAGGGCGAACCTAATGCTTGAAACTGCAGACTCACTGATACTTCATGGCACCATACTCTACAGATACAAACTTGTTACCCCTGGATCAACCCGCGCATGGCAGAATAGCTCAGGGTCACGGATTCACCTCGGCTGCCTCGGCCGAACGACTTTAGAGGTCTGACTACACTCCGTACTCCGTACCGTTATGCCAGTAACCCGCGACATGCCACCGCAGATCCACCAGGCCACGGAAATCCGCCATTCCAAACAATTCGAGACTATTTAGTTTCCGTCTCCACATCCCGATAGACTTGCGATTCGATAAGACTAGCAGAAAGCGACCCCTACCGCAATCTTGATTAGACTATAGCTCAACGGTCAGCAGTAGATACGGCTCAAGTTAGCTTGTTTTTGGGCCGAAAGAAAGAAAGAAACGAAAAAGAAAAAAAACTCTTCGTTTTTCTCCCTTCTCATTGGGTTACTCAATCCCCCGACTGCCGACGCTAAGTGCGATTGCAATTGGTGTTAGGTTGAACTATCGAATTAGACTTGCCCTGCATGTGGATTGCCTTTTTGTCTCCACACAACCTGCGACTGGGGCACTTGTCGCACCATCGCCTGATTCCCTCTCGCATGTTCCAGGGCCTGCCATCATACACTGTAATTTAGTTCACGTAGATCGCCCCTCGCCTATTTACTCCCACTGGCTAGACGGGCTCAGGACTTCTGACCCCTACGCAATTTTGCAGGAACTCTACCAGTTTGATATTAATGCCAATAGTTCCCGGCAAAAGGCCCGTTTCGTCACGGACGGTGGATCCCACTAGCAATTGCACCACTGGTACGGAGTACTCTGTTCAAAATGCCTGCTGAGGGTGCTGTACAGACATACTGTACACTGTACATGGCTGAATGCCGATGATCGACTTCCGAATCGCTCGGAAGTGTAGCTGAAATGAAGTGTCCACTTCGTCATGTTTCAGCTGAGACATATGTCGCCTGTGGGGCATGGTTTCTAGGATTTCCGATCCTGGAGTATGCCGAACGGCTCCAACTCTTATCCTCATTTGCTCTGATTCGCGGCTCAGTCTCGCGGGATGACCGCAGTACAGTCATCGGCCTCCGTCGACGGGTCACTGAGCTTGTTTTACTCTACACGTACTACCCTGAGTGACCTGGGACGGTCCATCCCCTTTCCTAGAGCAGTCTATGATCACCGAGCCAAGCAAACTTCCCTGTACGGGTTATGAATCGTGGCATGATTATCACGATCCCTGGTATATTATCGCTGCCTTTTGTTTGTGCCCAGACCAGGCAACGTATACTACTACCCAGGTCGGTTAGAGCTATCCCCACCAAACGTGCAGTGATAAGTTACCTTGAGTGATGGGGTAAGGCTGGGACCCAAGGGAACTTCATTAAATCTCTCTTTTTTTTTTCCCGCCCCTCTAATCCCTTAAAGTAAAATAAAATGCCTCCATTGATTGGAATTTGTCCCCCGCTCGCCTGCCCAACGCGTCTACTCACCGGGCCAAAACAAACCCAATCCTGGCATGTACAAGGTTACTGCCATCGGACTATCTAAAGAGCCAAACGAACAATTCTTCGGGAGTTGCCTGACCTCAAAGAGTTGGGACACGGGATTGAAGTCAATCCTACTATGAACTCATCAAACACTACAGAATGCGACAGTTGGAGACCGGAATTGCTGTCTTATGCATGAAGATCCCGACTAGCGCCACATGTGAGTTGAAGAAGCATCAACGGCTGCGAGGAACCGTGCCGATCCCCGAGTGTTTCATGATGCATCATAGATCATGAAAGGAGGAGGGTGGGGGACTGTTCAAACCTACATACATCCCCTAACGGTCATACAGATCAAAGCCACGCTTCATGCAGGACCCGCTTGACAAGGATAGGGGGTGATGGTGGGGAGCCGTGCAGTATTGTATACTGCATTTTTTACCTTTGAAATAAAGTAAATTTATTCATTTTCACTGGATTCTTTCCCCCATTTTTCCCGATCGTTTTTTGGTTTTTATCTGTTTCCACCATGTCGCACTTTGGGTATCGAATCCACTCTCCATAACTACTCTTATATCCTCGAGTCTCTGCGACTCGACTGCTTTTTTTTTATTTATTTTGCGTTTCTTCTTGTCCCACGTTGAGTTTCTCTCCAGTTCGCTGTATACAGATGGAGGTCCTCCACGTTCAGATCGCAGTCCAATCTGTCATACTTCAATTGCATTGAACCGCCTTCCTATTTGCAAGTGACTCTCCTCCCCCCAATTCTGTCCCTCCGATGGGATCGCAATGTGCAACTATTTCCATATCTACCACGTATACTCCTCCTGCAACCATCCCTCCTTGCATTTCGTCCGGATGGAAACCGAGGGCAACAAAGATGTGTGCTGCAAAGACGGGCCCCATGAGCGACTGATCATGATGATTGGAAAATGCGCCATTTGCAGCCGTGGTGGACGATGAACCCCACGATGAATGATATCGGAGATTCCACAAAGTGCAAGTGCAAAGGGCTTCTTTTTTTCGAACTTTCCATCCCGCCTATGGCCCGTGTTTCCTTGGAGCAACTCTCTTCTCAAGGAAACTATTCGGGTACAGCCGACCCTCCACAACGCGGCTCTCCAACATTCCAAATCATTGATGTGATCATGATCGTCCTCCAAACTGTTATTTTCGACCCTGGACTTCTGTGTTTTACAATTTCAAGGTAATTATTCGGTATTCAAAGCGGGTATTTCTTGGCTCTATCATCTTGTTTAGCGTCAATTTGTTTGAATTTTTGGCGCCAAAGGGTGGGATGGGCATGGCGTTCTCTAAAAGGGAAAATGTTTGAATTTTTGGAGCCATTCCCCATTGGAAAATCTTGGAAAGCGGTTTGCCTATTTGGTTGAAGATTCCCTGTGTTTTGTTGCCTTTCTGATTTAAGGTCGAAAAAGATAGAAACACGAAGTCTGTAGTAGCAATAAATCATGAAATCACTCAAATCACCCCCATCACATGCTTGTCCTGCCATATGGAATAGAATATCTTGTGGCTCTCAACTCTCGGACCCGATTGCCCCCTAGACCTAATTCCTTCAGTCTAGGTCGTTAGGGGCCGCATGGACGACGTGGTTGTCTCTTCCATATACGCCTAGGCCAGGGGAGGGGGAAAAGGAGGGGGGAAATATAGAAAAAAAAAATCAAATTAAAATGCATGACGACCGCTACTTCGGAGATACTTCTAGCACTGCTCGGTCCCACCGCAGAAGAATCACTATCTACCCGACTGTCTTCTCGTGCAGCTCGGTCCGTTTGCAGCCTCCCCGAGTCCGTGCTTTACAAAGTATATGGCATGTCACTTGAAGGAACTGAATTATTTCATTCGCTATGGATTGAAACGATAACATCAGTGTACGGGGTTCCTCAGAGCCAAGCCCGCTTTGCTGCACTTCCACGCAATCTTAGATTCTCCGTGAGCTCCGGGCCTGACCAGTACCGAAAGCTTCAATGCCATCTTTATCTGTAGGTACTTCTAGCTTTATCATGTGCGATCACAAACTCTCCAGTTTACTTCCCCTTTCATCCACAATTGCAGCGCTAGTTGGATATACGCACCCCTGTAATTTCCCCTGCAATTTCCCTGTCGAACATGTTTCTCCGACCAAACGTACTAGGGCCAACCCCCATTGACTAGGCACAAGGACCGGATCACATCACTTTCAAGGTAGCGGGAACGACAGGGACCATGGAGGGGTAGGCTGCCAGTGCTAAGACCCCAAAGCGGATAGGCATATGGGGCCTACAGACTAAGGGCAAGTTAGGGCTTTGCACCCCCAAAGGCCCGAGGTAGTGGATCAAATAGACGGGACCTCGGGACCATTCAAGCCGGAAGAACCTTGGAAAACCTTGGAATCTTCAGGGCTGGGCCTGGATCTTTGTAATCCAGTACAGTACCATGGATCCCCAGGGAAGTCTACCAAGATCCAGCAACTATGAAGCCAAGCTCGGAGTAGTGCCCACTTCGCACAGCTTGTCCATGTACAATTTCCCCCTAGACACGCCATTTCACATATCTCAGGGATTGGGTCGACTATCTCAGGTTTAGGTTTGTTTCCGCACTAGGGCAGGACTGCGCAGTTTCTCGATCTTCCGACATGGACTGCATTCCATTCAGCGCTGTTGCGTTATTCATGGTTTTTTTGTCTGGCTTTGTCTTGGATCTTCGGCGAACAAACAAAACTGCAATGTGTTCTGTCGGGGAAGAGCGCTTGTATGCCGTGTCCGGTCCTTATTGGGAAGGGGAAAAAGGCAATACCAGGCTCTGATATTACACCCTGCTAAGAACTCCAAAGACATTTACCGACAGCAGACTGTACTCTAATTTTATCATCCCTGAATAGGATGAAGGTATGCCGCTGGCTGAATCGGGCAAGTACTAAGGTATGAATGATGATTTATTGGAGAGAACTATACCAGGAAGTAATTGTATTTAATTTCCCCCCGATTTCATTTCTGCTCGTTTTCGTCTGGCGACAATAGCACGCACCTGTGATTGTGTTATTCCAGTTCTACATGTACCTGATAACGAATTTAGAGGTCCAAGGCCCCTGCGTACGCTATGTTCCCAGCCTGCATGATCAGGGCTGGACATCGTGAGCTAATATGGTCTGGTGCTTTCACATGCCCCCAACGATTTACTCTACTAGTCGAAATGTACACTGACACCTCGGAATGTTGAATCGCATGTCTGTCTCGATCCGACGTGAGAGCATTTGCCTGTTTCTGGCCGATGCCAAGAGAAATTGGGCTGTATGCAATTTACGACTGGGGTATCAGACCGAATGCCGATATACCCTAGCTCAACAACCGCGGCGCTAGTGGCCACTGAGGAGGCTGGTGCTAAGGGCTATTGCCCAGTCTGACACCAGGTATTGGACACTGATCATCACGATACCCAGCCACTGGACGGGGCGCCATGTTTCGGGAAAATTGCTCATCCCAGTCTCTGTGGGCGCTTGCTGGTCTCTATCAGATGCGAGCATTCCATTCATTTGGAGATGGGTTCGAGGTGCGCCCACCTGTTGATCGTTTATTTGCTTCTATCGTTTGCTCTATATTGTGGCGGCAACAACCAGGATCGAAATCTCGCGATGTGGTTAGTGTAGTCCTAATATGCTCGGCCAAACTAACAGCCCTCGAGGCTATACGCGTACATATTCCCGTGGAAAATATGAATCTCCCCTTCACGATCTGATTTGTCTTGGTCTCGGTCTCGTATTTAGGCTGTATCAGTGTAATTAAGGGACGTCCAAAGCAAGGCAACCGTGAAATCCAGCATCTTAAGGAATTCAGGTCGCAAGTGGAGAGTACTTTGGGCTATAGAACCCCACTTCAGGCCCCAGCTTCAGCTACACACCCAGCGTTGGCATATAGTTCGACTCCACGTTTTTTTTTTTCACCTTTAGCCGATCCGATTTCGGAATGGATCTGGCACAAAACCTTATTTAGGCAATATCAAAAACTTTGGTCTCGAGCGCACACTTCAACCACTGCCTACAGACCAGATTGAACTCCCTCTTCCCTCCAGATATAACACGCTTCCAGCACAATCGTTTGCCGCGCATCGAGTTTCCGGGTGGAGATCCGAAGCCACAACCGTTTACCCACCTTCCCAAGAGGGCCGGCCATACGTAACCCTAGACTGGAGACCCTAGACTGGAGAGCGGATGTGTACAGTATGAAGGGACCGATCGGCAGAGCGAGCAAATCCCGGTATATTTCCGACCCAGAATTCAGGTAGCCGGCAGTTGTGCGCTAGGCCGTCTATCAATTGTCTTGTCCAGCACGGAGATGGGCCCGCCCCCTCCATCTTCTTCGAAATTCCATGCTTTATCATTAATGTATGGCTCGTATAACTAGACTGGAAAGAATACTGTAGATCATTGCATCATCCGAGTTGATCAGTGTTGGATGGTTAATTCCAAATTTTGATGTTAGCCGAGTATCTATTGTACTGTAGTCGACTGGACTCCGTAGAGAGGGTCTACAGTAGTGCTCAAGTCCCCTTTGGCCTCCTCCACTTGCCCCCACAATTGATCAAAGGGTCTATCCCGTGTCTTCGTTACATCACATCGCATCCCTTTGCTGTAATGGTTCCAATAGGATTGCGCAAGCTGGTCAGGGATGTGTCATGGTCACTTTGATCCAGATATGCTGCAGGTATTACTGTAGCAGAAACAAAGAGAATGGATGACACAGGAACCATTCCTATTTGATAGCGAGCTAGCGAATCAGATGACTAGAGTAATATTCAAATTTGGAATAGGCACTAGCCCGAATGGTCTTTTGAAGCAATGCACATCATTGAGTACCTGGCGTACAATTGTGATTTCCCGGCCAAAAATGCCAGCAATAATGTAATATATGAATAGTACATCGCATACTGTATACTGCACATTTTTTGCTCTGCGGTAATCTGTAGTAGTCTTGAGTCTCTCGACGATCCTGTTCTGCTTTTCAGGCCTTCGCTTCGGGATGGTGGGCACGGTTGGGATTCATGCAGGGGCTTTGGTTTCGTGTGATAGTGTGGGGAAAGTTGGATATTGTGGACTTTTGTGCCGCAGCTTGGGCTGGCAAAATGGTTAATTGAAGGGTCTGCTAAGAACAGTAGTGGCGAAGCTACTGTAAACACTACTGTTAGGCATGGTTCGAGTCATGTGTACCACGTTACGTCGTCATAATTACTCGTTATACGACAGGACTTTTGATAAACACTGTACACGACCACTAGATTATTTCAAAGGCCAAAGGCCCAACAGAATTCAATACGATTATTTGATCATGTACTGCATGCTATTTCTACTCTACACTGTTTCACTTGATGCATCTCTTTTTTGCCAATTTTCGAGGGCTTCGTGGTAACTCGCATGAAATCAAGTATAAGCACAAACAAGATCTTATAAGTTCACATCTGACTATTAAATCCAGACACAAATCCAAAGCAACAAAGACAAGAAGTAGACAATCCTCCACTCAAGATATCACGAAACAAAGACAAACTGGTCAGACCGACCACCAAACAAGCAACAAATTCCCCCCATAGTTCATGTCCTAAAACCTAACTTCAGGCCTCATAGCAAGCCTTTTCTGTACAAAGGGCGGCGGAAGCGGAGTATACCGAACGGGGCTCTGTTTCCGTTGACTTTTCATCAGGGAAGGAAATGACAAAGACCAGGCAGGTATATCAATATGCAAACTGAGGATGGAAGAAGCTCTGCTATGATCGAATATTTGGCTTCTCCGGCTACCTTGGGATGTAAGTGTCGAGGTTGATGATGTCGGGGTGTGTTTTGGTGTTTGTTGATAAGAGACTGTTATTAGACTGGTGAGGTAGAAGAAGGTTTCTTCTTCTACTGTTTCGGTTTCCGCTTCCTCTGAGATACGGACGGAGGGTTCTTCGATTGATCTGGTTTCGGTATTGGAGCCGGAGGTCACTGCAACTGCTAGTTGCTTGAGTGGTATTTCTGTTTCGGGTTCATTGACATGACACGATATGGGGTGAGACGTGAAGGTGATATTTGGCGGGCGGGGCCTACGGCTTAGGCCTTTGTGTTCGGGGTTTGGTGTATTGCTCTCAAGCATTGATAGCGGACAATGTTCTTTTATAGAGTCTTATCTCCGTCTTCGATGCCATAGCTTTCACAAAAGGAACGACATGATGATCCAGTATCTGGAACCTGATAGAAGCAAAAATTAGCACCAGATCTAGGAGGAAATCCAAAGGACCTCCTGCATTCGTCACACTTACAACCTGAAGCAAGACAAAAACGGATCCTCGGTAAAACTGGTTGTGAAATGTAAATTGGGTCCGTCACCCAAACTATATATCCAACATCAAATGCACAAAGCCTGGACCCCAAATCGAAACCATATGCAAGTCAAACAAGCAAGGACCCGTCAAACACCGAATAGCCGTTCAAATCGAACCGAGTCTGGAACGCTAACCCAACACTGCATATATACATTCCCCCAGCAATGCCCTGACTGTTGTGTAACTACTAAAAATCAAGATCACGAAAGTAAGAACTAACACACGATCTCTTGCCTCTTCTGTCACTATGCAGGACACGTCCATGCAAGTTCCATGCTGAACAACCAATATCCAATATCCCGAGCAGAAAGAAACGGATTCCCGACATACGATAGATCAGTTGGGCAGGCTGGTTAGGTTCTTAGATAAGATCAAGTGATAGATCCCAAACCCAGATGGCAGGCAAACGGATCATCCCGTCCAAAGATTCCAGCAGATTGAGTTCGATTAGGTTTAGGCTATTTATTAGCCGTTTGTGGATCAGGGATTTGGAGTGGATCAGATCGGAGCGTTGGGGCTAGTTTAGAACTGGGCTGGGTTTGATTACTTTCGGAAATTTGGTCTCTAGGACTCGAGGCTGGGATTCTGATTTTGCTATCATCTTGATTGTCATCTAGCTTGGGATTGTGATTGATAGAGTGAACTACATGACTGTCACATGAGTATGTACAGTACTGCGTCGGTGTATATACACATATACTCCAGGGATATATCTATACAGCAATAGAAACCAGTCCAAATCACTCTGCCTTTGGATCCCGAACCATGCAGTACAACTAATGACAGATTAGCCAACGCCGCAAACCAAGTCCCATCCCAAATGTCACATGCGAAAGAAAGAGCAAAAAGGAAGAAAAAAATAGAGCTTACCATACAAGCATCCTCTCCATCCTTACACTCCATAGTCAAACCCATCTCAAAGCCCAATTTCCTATAAATAGCAACATTAGGCACATCTTTCGAGCTCTCCAGATAACACCTCCTGCCCTCTTCATCCGCGCGTTTCGTCACAGCCTCGAAAAGAAGCCTACCGACACCCTTCCCCTGCGCCTCCGGAGCAACAGCAACAATATTACAGAAGTAGTAACCCTGCTCATCCGTCCAGAGCTTAGCTTGCGCCTCTGCCTGGCGCTCTTTCCAGATCCAGTACCTGTTCGTGCGGAGTCCACCGCGGCCAAGGTAGCGGATGTTGTTCTTTATTTGGGTGAAGGTCAAGGTCCAGGATGAGAGGTAGCTGGACCAGGTTTGAGGCGTCTTGGGTGGGGATGGGGGTAGCCAGCAGGAGACACCCAGGACCTTGGACTGGGAGTCGGGATCAGTGGGGGTGGATTCTTTGGCGACTTGGAAGATTGCATTTTCTATTCCCCAGTGGCATCTTGCCGTGAGGGAATCGTGGTTTCTTGCTTTGTTGAACTGGGAATGGTTCTCTGTTGTAACACGGCTGGTGATTCCGTGTTACGGTGAGAGGGGGGTGTTAGTCGTTTCACTGTGTAGTGTAGTGTTTTGTTTTTCTTCGGATGTAGTAAAACATACCTTATCTTCATCAAAGACCCACTTGAAGTATGGATCATCGGCGAAAGCCTGCTGAATAACCTCGATGGCACCGACGATATCGGCCTCTGTGAGATTGACGACTTCAATGGCCATATTGAGAGGTTCTGTGCAATCGAGAGAGTGAAAAGTGGAAGACTGTGGATATGGATAGGATGTCGGCAAGTTTTGAGATTGGCGGATGTCGCTACAGGAAGATATGCCCCGCTGAATGTTGTTGATAAGGGTTCTCCCACGTCGTTTGGACTAGAATTGTTAGATATGGATTGTGATCTGGCTTGTTGGGTGTTATATGACTGTGGCATACCTCGGTGAATTGTGTAGCTTCAAGCTTAAACTAATTAGTGATATTGGGCGTAATGGCAACGAAGGCTGTACCTGGAGTTTGGAGTTTGTGTGAATGGTTGTAGTCAAAGAGAGCATTCACAGGGAGAGATATATATAGGAGAGAGATATAAGAGAGAGAGAGAGAGAGAGAACAGAAGAAATCAAGAGTCAAGGCCCGAGAAAAGAATTGTGGGGAGATCTAAACCGGGGAAGGCAGTTGGATGCGCCGCTTATCACTGACACATCCACAGTACGGCCTCGGCCTCGGGATGCTCTGAAGTTCTTAACTTACTCGCGATACTCTACAATGTCTTCTACTGATTCAGGTATAAACAGAGGATAAATGTATTATTGTACGCCTTTTGGTCCACATGAATATCAACAACTCAGGCAATAAAACAATAGCCCAAACCCCAGCCTAAACATAATTCACAGGCACAGATCTATAGATGAGATCGCTGACAATGCCCTCCAGACACCAAAAAGAAGACCGAACAAACCAAATCCAAATATGGACGAAACAAACAAAACATAACTTCATTCAGACATCATGAAAGTTTTGATGAAGCCAGTCACCGAGGGTGCTGGTACAAAGTAAAAACATTACGGACCGAGCGAAGAATCCAGCCCAAGGCCCGGCTGGGAAGGCGCAACAATTACTGGAAGTAATCCTCAATACGCACCCATTCACGAGGGACATCCATACTGCGATTCACGCGGCCACCGGGTGTAAGCGGGACGTCGACACGGCCGCGTCCCCGATCATCGTCATCTTCGTGCTCCTCATAGAAGGATAATCTGGAGAAATAATCTTCGAGCACGCTCTCGCGATCCCCATCACCGACGATGGTGGTGTATTCCGGTGGAGGAGTGACAAGCGGCGGAGGCGGGGGCACATCCTCGAACGGCGGGGGAGCATAAGATGGCGCGCGGAGGAGGTGCATCGGTCTAGGCGGGTTCGGCCCACGGTCTAGGGCTGGGTTGGCGAGGTGCGCCTGTGGAGGTCTAGCGAGGCCTCCGGAGCTGTTGGTGAAACTGCGAGCAAAGGTGTGGCCAGTGGAGCCGCGGCGGGCGAGGTTCGGGTTGCTATCTTCGCGGTCGGAGATTGAGGGGGTTGGGATGCGATCGCGGGGTGCGAGGGGTGCACCGGGGCAACCGCATTCGAATTCTTGGGCGGGGGGTTCGGGGTCGGTGGCTGGATGGGTGTAGGCTGGGAGATAGATATTTGCTTGGGTTGCTTTGCAGGAGAGGATGTGGAAGGGAGAGTCAATGGAGATTTCGAAGTGACGGCGTTTGGTGGGGTCTCGTTCGTCGACTTTAGACAGGCGAAGGACGATCTGGGGTTGTTAGTATGGGGGTGTGAGTGCAGGTAGATAGGATGGATGCTTACTTTGATCCAGTGGTTGATCTGGATGTTTTCGTACGTTGTGTCAAAGTGCAGGCGCTGGCCTTCATCGCGACCCTTCATTTCTTGACAGCTTGGGAGTTGAACATTGAATTCCATTTCAGTGGGACCCACGCCGGAGTCGTTGGAGAGATTGCCCAACAGGTTCGTTCGGTTGCGATCCACGATCTCCTGTCCTCGTGCGGCAGCTGCGCGGTGATCCCAATCGATACCGCCGCCTGCCGTGACACGCATGGAACTGCCAGGGTATGTGCTCACACTTGACGAGTCGGCCCGCTTCTCAAACAGAAGCACCTTCTTCGCTGGTTGCAAACGATGGACACTCTTGTCGGCAGTCCAGTGCTGAATGTTCTCTGTTACATACACCTTGATGCGGTGGCATTCCACCTTGGCAAGTGGTGTCAACTTGAACGCGATCGGGATCTGTGAGCCCATTGGGAAAGACTTCCCGGAGATGACAATATCATAATGCAGCTGGTCCTCCCAGTTGCGCGAGATTGCAATCGGCTCGACCTGTTCCAGCGATCCCTCGGCAGGAGTACGAATTACTGGAATCTCCATACTGCCCAGAAGATTGGGCCGGAATGCGCCTGACCGTTCCACCATCGCTTCCAGATCATATCGCACAGAGCCAAGATCGGTTCGGATCGTCTCGGGCAATGAGCCATCGATAGGGAACTCGAAGCTGTAGAGATAGTCGCCCACGGGGAACATGCGATAGTTACGCTGAGGCTGGGTCTGGGTGGTCGGGGGCTCATTCCTGCTGAAGCTGCGCGAGTGGCCGCGGTTCGTCTGCAAAGAGAGGCGCTTGGTTTCTCGGCTGGTCGGTGCAGCGAGTGTGGTGACGGAACTTCGGTTAGAGAATAGTTCTCGGGTTGACATGGTCACTACGTCCTTGCCTGGTGCGGCTGAGACTGGTTTGGCGTGATGGTAATAATGCGCGCCGTAATCATTCTGCATTAGAGCGGTATCGCCGTGGTTGAAGTAAATCACGCCGTGAGTGACAAGATCTTTCTTGTCGTGGAAATGGATCTTCTTGGGCGGGATGCCTACACCGGAATTAGTTCGATGACCGAGTCGGCGGTGACGTTGGGACATACCATCTGGCCAGTCGGTCTGAGCATGGCCGCGGAAACAGATCGAGATCTTCTTAATCTTGATACACTTGGTCACTTTCAAGTGGAGTTGTCCGCGCAGAATAGCGGACTTTTTACTACTCGGGTCGTGGTGATCATAACCCTGCAAATAAAGCACTGGTTCCGTGAGAGCGATCCCCACCGAAATACCACTACCGGTAGCCACAATCTTCTCATTGGGCAAGGGCGTAAATGGGGTGGTCAAATCAGGCGACGAGACATCCTGATCGGACACTGTCCGGGGCATCACCTCCGTCAGGGAGGAGGACTCGGAGCGCATATCGGGATCCAAGTCGACCGATGTCGGCGGCGACGGCGAAATGATAATCTCCGAGACTGGTCGTATACTAGGGGTGCGCTGTACAGGCGCTGGAACTCCAGACGAGCGTAAGCGAAGGAATCGCTTCGCGTTTTCACGTGGTCCCGCCAGCTTTCTGAAGATCGAGTCCCTGCGACTCTGTTTGGGAAAGGATTCCTCGTGGGATCCGAGGGAGTCAAAGCACACTGTCTGGCGACGAGTCGATCGAGGTAGAAAATTGGAGATGGTATCGGTCAACGAGGGTGTTCCTGTGAAGTTCGAATCGGTTGGACTGGTTGTTGCTGACCGCGAGCTCAACTGCGCGGGCAGCGGGAGGACATTAGCTCCCATCATCTTGCCGTGTTCATGGTGAAAGGATCAAGAGTCAGAGACTGGGAATCCGATTCCCACTCTCTTTCATCCAGGAGTTCTAGGAATGTTGACAAAGACTCACCTTTGTGAAACCTATGCCCCTTGTGTCCCTTCAAAGTAAGGAGAAAAAGGAAATGCAGGTGGAATGGGGGGCGTCGATTTCATAAGTCACAGATCATCCCGCAGATCCTTTAGAGATGCAGAGGGGCAGTTCAAAGTCTCTCCACAAGTCCAGAATATATCCAGCAGATCCAGCGTATGGAGAATCTCGAGACGCTATGGGCGAGAGTATATAAGAGGCGAACTAGTTTTCAAAAAAAAGCCAGTGATCCACGGGAACTCCAGACGATGACAACACCATTAAGCCTTGGCTCATTTCCGGCGATCCGACCCTCTTGGAAGGGTTCTCCGTATAAAGCGGATCAAACGGCGAGTCCTTGGGCTAGCGTAGCCCTGTTGCCCCAAATGCTGGCGTGTAGTAATCCCCGTTCACTCCTGGGGCTTCTAGGGCTCTTCACGGCATTCACGGCATTTACGGATAGCCCGGGAGCTGCGCCCAATTGTACGATTCTCATAGACCATTCTCTCTTCACGTACAATCTCACCAGTCTCTTGGTTCCAGACATGTCTCTCGTATGTATGATTTAAGAGTACGCGCAATCGTGGTCACATGGATCAGCCACTGGAGATAGACTCCTCGGGAAAGTCTGGCGATCCATTATGCCCCCCCCCCCCTCTTCAATGTCTGTTCAGAGTCTGCGACAGTTGCGCAGCCTAGGCTTGACAACATGACGACACAACTCGACAACACAACACGCATGTGCTGGACAACTGTTTTCTGCCCTGAAGCCCTGGAGCCCTGAACCCCAAGGCCCGTGCCGATGACCTCATTAGTCCAGGGCTGAACGATGAACAACTCCCAACTCCCCTCCAATCCCGCCAACGGGCCAGAAATAGAGATCAACCCCCGTCTGTGCCCCGGTTCTGGATCTTCTGATGGCCAATTTCCCCCCCCTGCCCTGATTTGATTTTCTCCAGGCTTGCCGATCTCCATCGGGCCTCTTACGTCATTGGGGCTCCTAATCACCGCTGTTTGGCAAGTCTTTTGGAGGGTAGGCTTTAGACTGATTGGCGCAGTTTGCGCGTGGTTATTGCCATATTTCCATGTGCGCTTCATACTTTAACCTTCCCTGCAACGATCTCCCTCCTTTTTCATACCTAGGCCTGGTATAAACTCGGTAGCAGTGTCAGGTGGGACTCGGCTTGTGCCTTGCCTTTGGGCGCGAGTATCCACTTCCTTTGCCCTGTTGGTTTCATATTAGACCGTCCCATTCGTATAGCACCCGCAGCCTTGTAATATTGGGAGCTAGCGCAGCCACAAGGTTGCCGGGAAGGTAATGGTACCTGTTTCAGAGGACGGAGGTGGAGTTGGCGCTATCCAGTGACTGACAGAGTTATGGATATACGGATCTGGACTCCTTCACCCGTATATCCATACTCGGGTGTACCATTTTTAGTTTGCAAAACACGCTAGAAGGTTAGAAAATGTTCCACTTTCGTCAAAGGAAACCGCTGTAGATACTCGAAGCTATCGTAGGATGAGACACACCAGTGGCAGATTCAATTAGTCGTTGGAGATGCTCAGATTGATACACTGGAGCGAGTCTCGATTTGCCTCGACAATTCCAATTGGCGTGGGCGTGCAGGGCTAATAGCTGTATAAGTGACTCCGACTGGGGAGCTTTGGAAAGCTGGTACATTCTTTCTAGAAAACATTGACTAGCAACTTCCCTTCTAATAATAAGTGGTCAGGCTCCTCATGGCCGAGAGGTGACATGCCGGAAGATTATTTTCACCGGGTCCGTGTCGGTTGCTTCACGGGGCTATGGTCGGAAGTAAACTAGAAAGACACATAGACTGACTTTATTCCTCTATTGACAATAGTCAGATAATACATCCACTATAATCAGTGCTAGTAGTGACTATTGATACTGCTACTTCTATTGCCTGATCGGTGCATATGTCCCACAAGCTCACTGTACGTGTAGCAAGAAGGGAACAGGTTCCAGTGTGGTAAAAGTCCTAGAAGGTATGCATGAGACATCACTCTCATATACAGTAGTAAGGTAGAGTACACTCATCCAAAGTACATGTCATAAATCTACTGGAAATCACTAGTGCCGGATGCAACCCCATGCAGATCGCAGGAGACTATTTCCCCACAAGCGGTACTGGCTCTTGCTAATCTGCATCTGAGGCATATCCCCACCATTAATTGAACCAATTGTCATCCAGCTCATTGACATTCATTAGAGTGTCACCTTCAAGCTGATTGAAATTGCCGCCGTTGTCTTCGAAATTCTCGGTGTCCATGAACAGGTCGTCAAAGTTAGATTCGGCCGGCCCCATGAAATCATCCGTAGCATTGCCTTGGAGGAAATTATCATCCCCTTCTGTTTTGGACAGCTCCATATCAAATGCACCACCGCCAGTGGAGGCGGTAGCTTCCATCGGCTGTGCTTGTGATGTATTTGGCTTTTCGGCAGTTCCCGTGGCGCCCGCGCCCGCAAAGTTGGATCCTGACAGAAAGGCTTGATTGCCCATGTCATTATCGTTAAAGTCCAGACTGAGATCAAAGTCATTGGTGCTGCTCGTGTTGAGAACTGAGTCAAAGTTGAGCTCTTCGTTGGTGCCGGGAAATGCTGAGTCGGGTGCTTTACTTTCACTTTCCTCTTTGACGACGACATGGTCATTTTGGAGGTCGGGTTTGGGTTCTGGTGTCGACTGTTTAACCGAGATCCCCTCCTCTAACTTAAGCGCCGGTTGCTCAGTGTCCGTGATAGACTCGGCTTTCTCGGCTAGAACATCAAGCTCAGGCTCTACTCTCTGGTTGACATCGCTCATAGCCACATCTTCAATGGGCTGAGGAGCGCTGGTAGCTTTCAGCGCCTCATAGTCTTTCTCCAGGAACGCTTTGGCGATAAACTGAGGATGATTAGCGAGGAAAAAGTAAACATGGATTTGGAATGCACGAAGTCACGGGAGCAAGCTCCGATGTCACTCACGATTTGTTCTGACAGGTTATCTAAGGCAATTTGGAAGCTCTCATGGTAAAGAGGAAGAGACCGCTGTATATGGGCCCTAGATGGCATGGAACCTGACTTGCGAAACACACGACCGGTATCAAGGAGCTAGAGAGTGAGCTGGGTTTCCAGAGACTAACAACACGGGGTGAGTCCTTACTGTGCGCTCAATGATGGAGGAGAGGTCCCCCAGGGACTGTGGATCCGCAAAGCCAGCCATGTATGTATAGCAGTATAGTTGTTGAGGCGTCGAGAGGAGAGAGAGGGAAGTGTAGATGTTGAAGCACGAAAGTGATGGAAATGATAGAAGTCGTGCGGCTAATCCCGTTGGGGTTTGGTGTCCTCCCCCCACCCCTAGCGGCTAAGTCTCCCTTTACTCTTCTCTTTTCTTTCTTCTTCATCTCTCTATCGTTTTTCCTTTTCTGTTTCTTTTTTCTTGTTCCTTCTTCTAGGTCTCTTTTCTAGGTTGGGTCTTCCCTCCTTACCCTCCGACCGTATCATCTCCCTCCCGGGCTCGGTGTCTCTTAGCACTGTTTATACCCGTTCTTTGTTTAGCTTCATCTTTGAGCCTATTCCTGTTCCCCTTAATCCTTCCCCCCTACCCCGTCCTTTATACTATACTTTTCGATCTTGCTTGCGATTGTGGCTTTCAACATTTCTGGATTGTCTCAAACGCCCCCGAATTTGACAGATCGCCAGCCGGGACCCCCAGTCTGACATTTAATCCCGACCACCTGCCTCTATCTCTTCCTCTGATCGTCTTTGGAATATTATCGACTTCTTCGGGAATTCACAATGGCTGAAAACACTCAAGTATCGGCTGCTTCGCTGCCTCAGCCTCCTGCTGTCAATCAACAGTATGATGCTACTCAAGGCAACGGCCAGGGCACCCCATCTCACATGCCCCCGCCCCCGCGTCCTCCTGTGATTATTCCGCAGAATACCAATCCGATTCCAACTGCCATGTCCCCCATGTCCGGAGCCAATATGATGTCTCCTACAAGCGCTGGAGGTTATGTGCGCCGAGCCGCCCCCGAACCGAACAAGAGAGCGCTTTACGTGGGCGGACTGGATCCAAGAGTGACCGAGGACATTTTGAAGCAAATCTTTGAAACCACAGGCCACGTGGTCAGCGTGAAGATCATTCCTGACAAGAATGTGAGTCCTCCTGACGGGCACCCCCTGCATCGTGCATCCCCTGTGTGCAATAATACCCCGTGGCACTCCACAAATTTCATTGCTTTATTTTTCTTTCTTTCCGAAATGAAAATAGTCGTTATCTGACTTTACTGCTTTCTAGGGCCAATTCACCACCAAGGGTCACAACTATGGTTTCGTGGAGTTTGACGACCCCGGTGCCGCTGAGCGAGCGATGCAGACCCTGAACGGCCGTCGGATTCACCAATCGGTGAGTTTCTTTTCTTTCAGTGATCTGGCTTGATTCTGATTATTTTGCAGGAAATCCGCGTCAACTGGGCCTACCAATCCAACAGCACCAACAAGGAGGACACCTCTAACCACTTCCATATCTTCGTTGGTGACTTGAGCAATGAAGTCAACGATGAGGTCCTGACCCAGGCCTTCTCTGCATTTGGCTCAGTATCTGAAGCTCGCGTGATGTGGGACATGAAGACTGGTCGCTCCCGTGGATACGGATTTGTCGCTTTCCGCGATCGCGCCGAGGCTGACAAGGCTCTTACTTCGATGGACGGTGAATGGCTTGGCTCTCGCGCCATCCGTTGCAACTGGGCCAACCAGAAGGGTCAGCCTTCGATCTCTCAGCAACAGGCAATGGCTGCCATGGGCATGACTCCCACCACTCCTTTCGGTCACCACCACTTCCCTACCCATGGTATCCAGAGCTACGACATGGTGGCTCAACAGACTCCCCAGTGGCAGACTACCTGCTACGTCGGCAACCTCACTCCTTATACTTCACAAAACGACTTGGTCCCGCTCTTCCAGAACTTCGGCTATGTTCTTGAGACTCGTCTTCAGGCTGACCGTGGCTTTGCATTCGTGAAGATGGATTCTCATGAGAATGCTGCTTCCGCGATCTGCCAGCTGAACGGATACAACGTCAACGGTCGTCCGTTGAAGTGCAGCGTAAGTCACTCTTGAACAGTTATAATCGGCATTTACTAACAGCCACAGTGGGGCAAGGATCGCCCTCCGACCGGCCAGTACGATACCTTTTCTCCCCAGCAAGCCAATGCCGGGTTCAACAACAGCCCTGCTGGATTCTTCCCCCAGTACGGTGGTCCCCTGAACCCCATGAACCAAGGTTAGCCCATCGTATCTCTTTCGCATGCACTCTTACTGACTTAAATAGGTCCTGCCCCTGCTGGTCGAGGCTGGGATCAACAAGCCAACAACTTCAACGGACCCGCCATGCCTGGTCAGGGCTATCCCCAGGCCGGTAATGCCGGAGGCTATGGCCGTGGCCAGCCCATGTCCCCCTCCGGTAACTGGGACCAGTCCAACAACAACTTCAACGGAGGCTACCAGGCGTAGCTCGGTTCTTCGTGAACAGGTTGCAGTCGGGTCACTCGGCTTGAGCTAACAGAACCAAGTTGTCTTAACATGTTTTTACTTCTTGTTTTTCTTTCCATAGCACCTCTACAATTCCCCATCTCCGTTGATCTTTCTCCTTTTATTTCCTTATTTCAATTGTCAAATTGTCTCTCGAGTGGATTTTCAAGCGAGCAACCTGCTTTTGTCTGAAACGGAATTTGTGTCTTGCGCACCAATACCCCAAGTCCACTGTGTTGATTTCGATCTTTTTCGTCTTTCTCTCCATTAAGCGTGCCTTGCAATCAAGGGTCCCTTGGATTTTTCTTTTGGCTATGCTCTCAAATAAAAGCGCCTCCCTACTCTTTCACTGCGTATTTGGACTATTTGGACTATTTGGACTATTTGGACTATTTGGACTATTTGCTCTTTTCTTCTTTCTTTTTCCCCCCCCTAGTCCATTCGAGTACATGTATTTTTTGTGATTTTGTCGGCCTTTTGAAACCATTGGAAGATGGACTATGGATGGACTATCCGTATATGCTGTGACGACTTTCCTTTCGTGTGACACCTTTGGCGTTTTAGCCCAGATACCAATTTGGTTTCCTGTTTAGATGTTTGGATATGTTCCTAGCATGCATTTGGCCATAGGCCATGTTTCTTGTGCACTGCCAACGTGTACATGGAGTTGTAAAAATGAGCAATAAATAGTTGGTGTAATGCGGTGCTTCTGTGAAATGGCTGACCAAGGCTAATTGAGTACAGCTGATTCTCACCGTATACACTTCCACTCCCACTCCCACTTACACGTACAATATAACACCAACGTCTCCTGAAACAAGGAATTCCCCAGATTTGTGGATTGACGGCAACTTTCCGTGCCAATGGAATCCAACAATGCGGACCAGCCGGGCTCCAATCGCCGATCCAGCCACAAACGCAACCTCTCGGCCTCTCTACTCGCGCGACTCTCCTTCTTCACCCCAGCGGGAGACCTCCAGCCCGATATGCCATCAACAGACAGTGCAAGCAATGCAAGTACAAGCAGCCGCGCAATGTCCGCGGCGCTCGCGCAACGCCGCACGCGCCGCCGCCGTGGCTCCTTGCGGAAAACAGCATTACTAGGACCAAGACTAGAATCACGAGAAAAAAGAACCTCCTCTTCCAAAATCGCCTCCGATGCCTTTCGCACAGAGACATCCACCTCTACAGCCTCCACGGCCTCCATACCACACCTCCCCATCTCCCCCGATCCCCTCCAACCTCGCTCCTCCCTGAACGGCCAAATCTCCACCGATCATGGCCACGGCCCTACATCCTATCAACGCGCCAGCTTCGACGAAGACGCAGATGCAGACGGTGACAACTCCCAGCCGAGCTTCTTCCGCAATAACAACACGCTGAAAGCCGTCCGGCCACCGATAACACGCCGCCGGCAGAGCGTCGCGCGGCCGACCCTACACGGCGAGGAAACGGGCACAGACGACGAAGACCTGGTCTCCTTCCCCCGGCTGATATCAAATTCTATCACTCCGCCTGGAACGGGGAGTAATGGGACCGGTACAAGTCCGAAAAGCGCAGTTGCTGGGTTACACATCTCGACGAAAACGCAATCGTCTTCCCCGGATGCATTTTACCCTCTTGAGCCTCAGCCTGAGACGGCCTACAGGACTGTCCATCGACATAAGTCCTCGCCTCTGGCTTCGAATCCTGTTGAAATTAAGAGTAACGGGAATGGTGCGGATGTGGACTGGGACTATTCTGAGACCGAATGGTGGGGGTGGATTATATTGATTGTGACATGGCTGGTGTTTGTTGTTGGGATTGGGAGTTGCTTTGAGGTTTGGAGTTGGGCTTGGGATGTTGGTGAGACGCCTTATGCGCCGCCGGAGTTGGAGGATGACCCTACTTTGCCTATTGTTGGGTATTATCCTGCTCTCATCATACTCACTGCTGTTATGTCTTGGGTTTGGGTGGTTGTTGCTTGGGTTGGGATGAAGTATTTCAAGCATGCTAATATTTCTGGAGATGATATTTGACTGCATTGCATTGGTTTGTTTTGGTTGGTTTTGATATACCCTTTTAGCGATACATACATCCTACTCGTTCGTCTCACTGAGGCTCTAATTGAACAGCTGTGTTTGCAGGCTTATATATACAGTCGAAGGAATACTCCTCTCTTAATAGGATCATCATACTGACTATCTAAGAAACGTTATATACAAGATAACCCATAATGATCCCTACCCTATTAACCTCAAACCGTACTAGGTCTTTCATATCTCTCCCGGACTACCATAGCGTCCCCTCGGATATCTCTCCCGTGGAAAATATCTTTGTTGAGTCGCCGAATTTCAGTGTTCCGGGCTTTGGTGATTTTACCGTAGGCATCGCGTACCCATGTCGCGATTGCGCGTTGACGGAAATCCAGGTGGCTTTGATGGTGGTAGTGTAGCGTTTCCCTCAGATTTTTTATATCAATTTCTTGTTTTTTTGCGCATTTGACTCTAGAGTCTATATCTTAGACTTCATTTCGCGAAATTCGTCCAAGAAACTTAGTGCGCCCTGGCTGGCTGCAATTCTCCTCCCCGCGTCATATTTAATGCTTAGAGCCTTATCAATCATGGTTTATACACAACTTTGTAGCGGATTTTCTTTGCCAGCGACGGTGCTGCGGTAGGCGATGGCAGTTTCGCCCTATCGATGAGGCGAATAAGTTAGATGCGAAGGGCGATATCACGGTGGAATAGAACGATACCTTAGTTATCCCAAGGTTTGAACCGATATGAGTCATCGGCCTTCTCCGATAGCCTGAGGGTAGTGCTAGAAAGCCACCCCTAATTGCTAAAAAACTAGGGGTTATGGGCTGCTGGCATTGTAATGCCAAGAATATGGGGTAGTTTTAGAGTAAAACATGATGGCAATTTTAGGGTATAATATCATAAAAATTATAATACTCAAAATGCGCTACAAATCGACTAACTTCGTAGCGCTGATAACATATAGCGGAGGGGTGGCTTTTTAGCAATTTCCTATATATAGTCGAAGAAATATCACTCTTTTAATAAGATCATCTTGCTGTCTATTCTAGGAAATAGGAAACGGTATATACAAGACAACCCATGCACCAAAATAATTACAGATTTGACTCCATCCCCAACCGCCTCAGTCTCAACAAACTGTCCTGCATAGAAGTAGCAAGCAATGAGCCATCAGGACCCCAAAGGAAACTCTCATGCACTCCCCGATTCTCAGCAGCCCGAGGCGTCCACCCCTCCTGAATGAACCACTTCATAGGCAACTCCCCATCCCACTTCCCCGACGCATCACCAACCATATCCCAATCCACCATCCTCAACGCCTGCCCATGCAAATGCACAATAACAGTAAGCGTCAAACTAGCCATCTCACTCCAAGCCCTAATCCCAAGAGCCCGGGGAATAAGCAGCAATGAATTCTTATCGCTAGAATACATATGCGCACACACATATAGATTATCATACTCACCCCTCTCTTCCCTCCGCCTCACAACATCCAACCCAATAGACGTATCAGCCTCAGGCGATCCTTTGAGCCGATACTGCGTAAGCTGTCGATATTGCTCTGGTGCCCCCTTCACCATTCCAGACTGATTAAACCCGCCCATATCTGTCTTGCGCACATCCAAACCAGGGAAGGGCCTTTCGGTGATATTCCCATGCCGGACATTATCAATCCACCAGTCTGCATCAACGCTAGGACTGATAGGTTGGTTCTCAGCTGGTTTGGAAGCCAGGATGGAATTGAAGCGTTCTTGCACGGGTGCGGGCTGGTGGTTGAACAGGCGCTGATTTTCGTCACGTTTGAAGCTGCAAATGGCTGTGAAGCAGATTTTGTTGTGTTGCCGCGCGTCTATGCTTCGTGTGCTGTACATGTATCCGTCGCGGATGTGTCGCACTGTGTACGTGTATGGTGTGTCTAGTTTTCCGGGGAGGATGAATGTTCCGGTCATATTCTGGTTGGGGGTTAGTTCGTGTATGTCTATGGTGCTTTTTGTTTTCAATTGGGGAGTATTGGGTCTTGTTTTGCTCCAGGCTGGAGATTGACCTTGAAAATTGTAGAAACTTACATGGATAACAAGTCCCCTTTCAACGGTCTTTGACGCTGCGTAGGCTGATTGCGCATAGACATGTCCGCCAAATGAGCGTGTGCCCTCACCAGGAGGAAATGGGGCAGCTAAAGAGCGGAAACGCTCAATTTTCTCCGGTTCGACTGAATCGTCGGAGACGTTTATAGTCTCGAGTCGTTCCAATGCCATTAGTTCAACGAATGAATGCGGGGACATCGCTTCGTCCATGGCATAGCCTGGGGCCCCGCGTTGTGGAGACATGGAGTATGAGATGAGAAATGCCGATTGTTGAATCGTTTTTAATGAAATTCCAGTTGGCTGGATATGGTACTTTGTCGTCCGAGGCGTGGAGGCGCGGCCCGGTGCCTCTTCCTGTCCGATCAAGCGTGTTCCCGATCGGCGTTTCTGTTCCGCGGGGTTTATATCGCTTGCTTTTCGGGGGGTCACAGACGCGAATTGAGCAGACTTGACTTGCAGTGCGGAGGAAACTGAAAACAAAGTAGACGTATTGGGTATGGTCGGACGGGACTGGCCGATACCTCGGCTTGACAGTCACACGGCTCCCCAAGCTGTTGGTATGTTGGGGCGTATGTTGGAGAACTGACCTAACAGATGTATGGGATTTATGGCTATTTAAACACTTTCCTGTAATGAGGAGACATGGCTGCGTGTTTGAAATGGGCTGACTGTGATTGGTTATGTGAAATCATTAGAGAGGATAAGCTATAACTGTTGAGATCTTTGCTTCTTGTTTAATAGATGATACTGTCACGGGGCCTGTCGGTGTCTTCGCAGTGCTATGATGTACGTGTTAGATAAGTTAACATCTCGCGAACATGTCTAGGGGAGTACACCTTGCATGTAGTGTTCTCGCCCTCAATTGGGGGTTATTGGCGCCTTTTTTTTGTCCTATTTTGACATAATATTTTAGAGCATATAAAGGTCCAGGCGTGAAAGACCGGTGGCTGTGATAGAAACAGTCCACAATTGTGGGCAAGGACATCAGGCTCACTACCTGTCATGTCGAACAGTCTCAAGCAGCCCAAGGAACAAGACTTGTAGATCAAACTGGTATTTTGTACAGTATACGCCAATCGCGCTGATAGTGTCGAGTGGTAATCCCAATGCCCGTGCCATAATGATACAAAAACAAAAAATAATGCAAATCCAAATCCACGCTCCAAAGTCTAATATCGGCAACCGAACAAACGTTCGACAAGAATTATGCCAATTAGATGGTGTCGCTAATCTGGCGAACATTGTTCCATCCAACCTTGCCCTCGATATCCTTAATCTCCTCAAGCTTGTCGCCCAGCTTGACCACGGAGAAGTTGATCATACGGGGATCGAGACCGAGAGTGCGGCGAATATTGGACTGGACGGCGCCAGAGGAATCGAAGCGCATGATGAAGTGGTGACCTTCGGAGTATCGGGCCTGATGTTTTGTGGTGACCCGGGGCAGGCGGAAGGATCCCCAGTTGGTGAAGCCGCGGACAACACCACCGGAGCGGATGACCTGGCCACCGGCGTTACGGGCGATTCTGCAGGATGGGTATCAGTATTCGAAATGGCCAATTGATGAAGACCATGATGGCATTGATTCAGACGTACTCTCGCACCTCGTTGAGGCTGCCGGGGCGGACCTATGAGCAGAGCGCGAGTTAGCAAAATTCGACAGCAGGAACGAAATGAGCCCGCGAATCTCGACTCGAGAACATACAATAGCAATGAGCTCGTACAACATGGCGCAAACCCGATGGAAGACAGAAATGAAGTCCTTGAAGCCACGCAAAATCCCAACTGAGGTTCCGGCTTATCAGTGTCTTGGCATTTCCTTATCGGAGCCCATGCGTCAACGAAACTCCGCCGGGGAAGCTCCTCCCTCTTTCTTTCCTACTTAAACTCTCCTCTCTTCCCATTTTTCCCTTTTCACACTTCCAACCCCTTCAATTCCTCCAAAATGTCTTCCGTCGCTCGTGCTATCCGCCCCTTCGCTTCCCGGGTCCTTGCCCAGAAGCCTCTGGCTTCCGCCTGCCGTGCCTCGCCCGCTTTCCGTTTCCCGCGGGGAACCAGGAGCTTCTCCCAGAGCCCTCTTTGTGAGTATTGTGTGCCCCCAATGCTGTCCGGGAGACCATACAAGGTACTCCGGCTGGCAATGAAGCATTACAATGCTCATTATCTGCCCTCCGGGGGTGTATGATGTCACCTTTTACTGACGGCGCATCGATTCGCATTTTAGCCCAGCTGAAGAAGTACACCGAGTCTCACGAGTGGATTGAGTTGGCCGACGGCGGCAAGACTGGTCAGTTGCACCTTTCCCCTATCAATTGGACATATACCCTCGCCCTTCACCGCACCACTTGGTTGGTGTGGCGCGTGTGCTATGTTGCCCACCATTATCTCCATGTCTCTATGAGTAGCGGGGTAGCTAACATATTCCGCTTCCAGCCAAGATCGGTATCACCGACTACGCTGCTCACTCCCTGGGTGATGTCGTCTACGTCGAGCTTCCCGAGGAGGATCTCGAGATCGCCGCCGGCGAGCCCGTCGGTGCCGTTGAGTCCGTCAAGTCTGCTTCCGATGTCCTCTCCCCTGTTGCTGGTAAGGTCATCCGTGGCAACAGCATCCTCGAGGATAAGGCTAAGACTATCAACGAGAGCCCCGAGGGTGAGGGCTGGATTGCTGAGATCGAGGTTGCTGATGCTGCTGAGCTTGAGGCGCTTCTCGACGAGGCTGCTTACAAGGCTACCATTGAGGGTTAGATTTGGAATTGTGTAGACAAGACAGGTGATACATGATGTTTGCTTGTTTTTGATGTGGTTGGAACTCATTTCTCGTTTCCTTTTATTTTTGTGATGTGATGTTATATTTGTCGTTGCTTGGCAATGGCTGGATTCCTTCAACGAAAGCGTTTAGACTTGCTGGTTCCTTTGTGGATTGGCCTCCTGTTCAACAAGACTTTGTTCAAAATCAATGGTGTATTGTCCTTGTAGATCTGGAGTTGAGATTTATTGGTGGGTGTATAACTCTCGAAAATGTAGCATTATAAAGTACAATTGATACACCTATGAGTATGGATCATTTTTTTAGAAACATTTCAGACATCACATCTATACAGGAGGAATAGTGTCCCGACAGATAGGACACTGCAGCCGTAGTCTCATCCAGCTCTCCAAACAAGCAGTGTGGAAGATATGCCGACATGGGGTGACCATGTAAGTACGACGGCTCAAGATGCTTGAAGCCCCATCAGCGACACTGCTCCCACCAGCAGCGGAAGGCGCCGGAAGAACAGGGACTTCAATATCCTGCATACAAATAGCACAATCGAACATTGCCTTTTTCCGATCTTTCCTCTGCTTATCATTATCATCCTCCTTGAAATCACTGACAAGGTCTCGTTCATCAGCCCGTAGTGATGCAATAGACAACATACCACCGCCAGCCTCGAGATCTTCATCCGATCCGGAAAGATCACGAAGTGTGGGATGATAGTCGTATGCAGGAGGCGCCCAGCCTCGCGGGACGAAGAAGCGCGGACCGAGAATGTCCTGACTGGCTAGAACCCAGGCTTGGATCCAGACCCATCCTGTCATGATGAAAGCGCTTGTCCAGTCGGGCCGGATGAAGAGCACGTTTCCGCGGGCAGTGAGGAAGTATAGGAATGGGAAGAGACGTAGAATACTCTGACCGATCACAAAGTCCCAACGTAGCGCCTTGCGGCAGTTTCGCATTGCGTTGCGGTAGATCTGTGGGACCCAAAATGAGAGGTAGACTGCCGCCAGGAAGCGTGTGTACATTGAGCCGAGGCGTCTGGGGAGGAGGAAGGCCCAGACTGATAAGATGAGCATGCCGAACAGTGCGAAGTAAAATCTGGCATACATCGCCCCTACGTCGCTGCGTATTTGTCTTGCGGTTGGAGGAGTAGTTCGGGTAGGAGCAGGTGTTTCTGGCTCGTCATCTGGGGCATCTTGATCCGGGGGTAAGATCACTGGAGTAGCGCCCGAGTCTCGTACTGCAGCAGCTGTCGCGGGCAGAGGCAAGGTTCCAGGGCGTGTAGTGGGAGTTGGGTTGGACGGACGGTCTTGTTCTCGCCTTTCTGGCTCTTGCACTGCCCATATCTCCATCATGAACTTCATTCCAATGTAACTCACAGAAAGGAATGCCAAAAATGATGCAGTCGTCAAAACCAAGAATGAAATGGCGGCATATAGTTCCAGAACAATAAATGCCAAGACAAACGCATCACCGAGCGCCATCAATGCAATGGTATAGAAACTTACCCGACTCCGGGTGGAAGGAGTCGAAGCTTCCTTGATTTGGCGCAGAAGTAGAGTAATTTGTGCAACGAACACACCGGAAACCACAAAAACGAGACGAGCTGCATATTTATTGTACTCTTCGGTTTTGGGTCCGGACAAATATAGCATATCAGTCGGAGGGAAGTCAGGCGCTCCCTTGCTTTCAAGTATGTATCCACAGTCTGGGGAAAAGACCACGGCAGACATGACCATCAGAGGAGGATCTGGAATTGGAGCACCTATAGGGTATCTGAGCTCCTGCTCCATGCGCTCCAGTAATAATCGGTCAGCCGCAGCGTCACCGACCATGACTGGGTGCTGCTGTAGATAAACAATATGTTCACATTTTGGTGCAGGGAACTCAATTTGCTCTGTTCCTGCTAATGAAGACCAAGGAAACAGTGTCGGAGGTCGATTTTGCTTCTGCGAGATAGTGTCCGAGAGCGACTTGAGAAGAAGATCATGAGACAAGCCGTATGAGTCTGCGGATAGCATGAAATGTGGAAGCGAAAAGATGCCCCCGAATTTCTCGCTCGAGGTAGTCATTACAATGCTCCCGGTATCAGGGAAGTGGATACCGAACAAGGAGAGGTACCAGGTACTCCCCCAGAAGTCCTCACTTTCAACGGTCAAACTCGCCCTCATTTCTCTTGCAAGACCTTCGCCCATTTGAAGCTCCTCGCCACCTCCCTCTTCGATATCGAAGTAGAAGGTACCTCCATTCCCGGTAATATTGCGACTGAAGTCATGAGTGAAGTATTCATGTTCTTCGGCGATGGCAGTAACGTTCAAAGGAGTTCGGCGAGGCGGGTCTGCAGTCCGTCGTACCCAGTCACCTCGCAGCTTTCCCGTTGAGTTGCGGTAGACCGGAAGGAGGAGCTTGGTCAGGTTTAGCGTTGGCGAGACAGCCGGGTCCTCTATACCAGCCGGAGCTTCCAATCCGGCATTTGAAATGGCGGACTGCAACTGGTGGCGAGCACGATCTTTGACCTGCGGAAAAAGATCCCATGCGTAGCTATCGTTACCCCTCAGTCCCTCAAACGGAAGCCACCGCTCGGTCGCTGGATCGAAGTCGCCATATCGCGACCCATTCAGCAGACCAAGAGCATGTCGCTCGCGATCAAGCTCGCGCTGCCGTTCCCGGTCTTCATCAACCAGTGGGGGTCTAGACTGGGAGCTAAGGAGCAAGTAGAAGACTAGCAGAAAAAAGAAAAAGGAGCCGCGGTTATCCATTGATGCCACGGGGTGCTGGCATCGGACTTCTTAAAGACAGACAACGGTAAGCATCGCGAGAAAGAAGAGAAGAGACCCAGACAGAGTCAGGTAACGCGACTATGTTCTAGACCGAGCAAAGAAAAAAAAAAGTAGTGGATGACGAGCGCAGTAAGTAGATGTGCTTCCGGGCGGAGATGATGATGTATTCGACCTTGGGGGGGGCGGGCGGGAACTCCTTGCTTACTTAGCCTGAGGCACCAATATCAACCTTGGAACTGCTCTATTGTGGACGTACCCCGGAATTTACACCCAGGAATAAGATAAAAGATAGACGAAATGAGGACTCTATTCTTAAAAAAGAACTTTGAAAAAACACAACTGTCATCACACCCGTGACAAGAATTGCTCACTAGATGCTGGAACCGAATGCTGAGATCAAACCGGTTGAATTTTGGTACAAATAGAAAAACGCATACACACAAAAACCATGTCCATTATCAAGAGGTCCTGTTTTATGAAGCAGCAGCAAGGACACCCTCGCTCTCTTCACGCTGGTCCCTCCGTCGGCGCTTCTCGAGAATGGCCTCGCGGCGCTGTGCAAGCATCTTCAATTGTCTGCTCTCAACACCCTGCATCCAGTAACCGAAGCTACCACCGACACCGGCAAAAAGAGGGTAAACCCAAAGGGACTCCTTGGCGAGGATAGGACGCATTTCGATTCCGAGTTGCCAGAGGCGGACGGCGATGCCTGTGGGAAGGATATGGTTAACCGATATGATCCTGGGTTCAAGTACAAAGGCATTTAAATAACAGAGAGTAATCTGATAGGGCAATGAAAGTTGGAGAGGGGTATTTCACGTACCGAAGCCGCTCCAGAAGAGCACCTTGTGAACCATGATCGCGGGCGGGCGCGGGCTGGTGGTTGTAATATGCGGGCCGGGAGACTTCCGACTTAAAGACAGACGTGACTGATGGGTGGATTGGGTAGTTCAACACCACAAGAGCCGGATTGAATGGAGGCGGAGTTATGATGTTGCCGTCGCAATAGACCAGGAGAGACGAGGTTGAAGCAAATCAGCGGGCCGGAGTTCCCAATCATGGAACAAATATTCTCCGGTGCCTGGTTTATCGCTTATCGCACGCGACCTGGGAATCTCTCTCCAGACTTGTTTCCAGACTTGTTTCCAGGCTTGTCTTCAAGCTGTCATTATGGCCGAAATGGATCCTCCTCAGGACCTAGGGGATGGATCACCTGCAAATAAACGGCCAATTGATGTTGAGATCGCAGGACGCAAGAAGTTCAAGACTGAGGATCTGCCCTTTACTCCCGTGCAACATGCAGCCATGGACAAACTCCGCCATGCGTTTAAGAAGAAGGGCTACTTTGACCTTGTTCGCAAGCAGCTTTGGGCAGGATTCAATGAGGGTGTACGCTTACAATAACCCCCTAGCCCCGCGCATTTATTCTCTACTTTACTAATACTTTTTTGGCAGGAACCAAGGACCATGTTCACCAATGAGCTGCTCGCTCTCGCCGAATCGGAGATTGACCGCGAACCGGCACTTCTTTCCCGTGAGCGAGGTAAAGCCGCGACACTGATTGAAGGAGCCGTCGATCGTGGCGACGTTTACAAGAATGTAGAGAACTCGATCGATCAGCTTGCACTACAACACGCCGATTTCATCCTCGAGTCCCTTCGCGAAATTCGCCGTCAAGAAGTTGGGGAGGATGTTGCTGCGCGCGAACTGGAGTCAGGGAACAAAACCGATGCAGACTATGACGCCCTTGTGAAAATCGACCATGACAGGCGGGAGAAAATATGGCAGGAAGATAAGCGCAAAGAGATGGAACTCGAGGAAGAACAGAAACGAATCAAAGAGGAAGACCTCCGCAAGAAGCGCGAATTGGAGCGACAGAAGGAAGACGAAGACAGGGCCCGAAGAAAGGAGATCGATGAACAGAGACGGGCTGACCGCGAGCGCCTACGCGAAGAACAACGACTCCTTGATGATCAGCGCGAAAGAGAACGACAAGAAAGATACGATCGACGAAGACGAGAAGACCGGGATCGGGATCGGGACCGCTACTGGGACCGTGATCGCAGCCGAACCCGTGACAGAGAGCGCTTCCGTGATCGTTCTCCTGATTATCGACCAGAGCGTAACCTATCTCCGCGTCTCCGGGATATTAAACGGGAGAAGTCAATCGCCTCAAAAGACCCGACTCCCGCTCCAGTGGACGAAAAGTCATTGGAGGAGGCCGCACTACAGATGCTCCTCAAAGAAGGCGAAGAGCTTGCAGCGAAGGCACGAATAAAGCCAGAGTTTGATTTCGAAGAGGCCGAAGCTATTGAGAATGGCCTGAAACCGGCATCAGCAGCGAACAAGAGTGTCAACGACAAGTACTCTGGTGCCTCAACTAGAGCGGCCAGTCCGTCACGCGATTCAGAGGCCAGGCGCCGCTCAACGACAGATCGTAGAGAGCGGTCCCGGCATCTGATGCGTGATCGAAGCCTGAGTCGCTCACGCAGGCGACGCACACCTCTATTTGATCGCCGTGACCGGTCTAGGGACTCTGTGAGATCCCGTGATCGTGACATGGACTCGCGTCGTGGTTATCGTGACTTCCGAGACAATAGACCCGATGATCGAAGCTATAGACCAGCTCGTCGGAGCCGCAGTCGCTCTGTGGCCCGGCGTGATCGAGCACCGTCTAAAGACCGCGACCGGGATGCTGATCGACGACCTGAGCGCAGCCGCGAGCGAGAACGGGAATACGAAACCTACCGCCCTCGACGACGAAGCCCCCGAACTTCTCGTTCACCTGTGCGTCGAGGTTCACGTAGCCGCCGCTCACGAAGCCGTTCGCGGTCTCGCCCTCGAGCCAGGGCCCGGGACCGGTCTAGATCTCGTTCAAGGTCCGTTCGACGCCGCTCACGCTCTCGGCGTCGCTCTCCTTCGCCAACTCTTGATATTGACCGTTATGTGCCTTCCACGAGCAATCGAAGCAAGTCACCTCGGCGCCGGGTTAGGACCCCAGAGAGAGAACGAGAACGGGACCAACGACCAAGAATGGGTGATATTGATCGATACATGCCGCCCTCTGAACGAGACGACGAGGAGGCTCCCATCAAGGAAGAAGGCGAGGCCGTCGCAGACAAAGAGATCAAGAAAGAACTGGATGATGAAAAAGAACCGGAGAAGCCGACGCCAAAACCGAAAGAAAAAGACACAGAGGACCAACGATCTCGCCGTCGAAGTCCCAGCCGTCGAAGAAGCCGTAGTCGCAGGCGGAGTCCCAGCCGCAGACGGAGTCTCAGTCGCCGGCGAAGCCCTAGTCGCAGAAGGGATCGCAGTCGCCGCAGGAGCCCTAGTCGTCGACGCAGCCGAAGCCGCCGGAGAAGTCCAATTCGTCGGCGTAGTCGCAGTAGAAGGAGGGACTGGAGTTAATACCCTGAGCAATGATTTTGTAATATCAATACCGTGTACACTAATGAAGAGAGTATTTGCCATCTCAATGTCTCTATACTGTAACTTACAGTATGCCTATCTAGACTCTGTAGGTGATAAGCGATAAGATCGCTTATCGGTGCTCCACCAAAAAAGTTGAACTCAAACTCAACTTCTCTTCTCTTCTTCATTTACAGTACAGACAGGCTTGACATAGACTGTCATTTTCACTAGACCCAGAATTTTCTGCACTGCCTCAAGACCCCATTACTCTGCGCCAGAAAAGCCTATAAGTCTCTGAACTTTAACGACAACCCACTCCGAACACACGAACCATGCAAAAAGAAACCTCAAAGCCAGAGGCAGCAAAGAGCCCGACCAGCAACAAACCCTCAAAAACAATGAATTTAACAGACCGTACGGCCCGCCGTCAACGCGCCTCATACCCTCCCTCAGACTCAGACCCAACCTCATCCTCGGGCTCCTCAGAAGACTCTAGTGAAAGTGAAAGCGAAAATGAAGACGAACACCACTCCGATCAAGAAATGCGCGATGAACCCAGAGCCACAGGGGCAAAAGTAGCTGATTCATCCTCATCACTACCACACATCGGCGGCCGCCCTAAACCGCGTATACACCGCATGAAGGGCGACTCGGAGCTGTTGTCGCGGCTTACTTCTTTCTTGCCGCAGATGAAGACCGCGAATGAGGATTTGCAGAAGGAGATCGAGGCTGGCAGGGTTGGAAATCTTGTTCTTGATAATGCTGATGAGAGCGGGGAGCAGTATATTGAGATGGTATGTTTCATTTGATATGCAAGTGTGAACTTTGCTAATTGATTCATCATAGGATCTTGGTCTTGGTGTCCTGGAAGAAAAGAAAGATGGTGATTCGTCTAGCGAGGATGAGGATGACGACGAAGAGTCAAAGACGGGTACTGCTGGTGCTGGGAATACGTCCCAAGACTTGAAGGACTCTGATATCATTGGGAAACTAATGGGAGGAAAGGGCAAGAAGGCCGAGGCCGACAAACCGTCCATTGAGGAGATGACGGAATAATATGTTGTCTTATGTGGCTTGCAATGTTGAAGACATTGATTTGGATGTGTGCTACTTACTAGTACTTATTTCATTTTTGGCGATTTACCAGCTTGTCATTCGTTTGCATATGGGATACGTGTTGTCATAATTAGCGTCTTGATGTTTTACTTTTTGAATCAAGCATGCGAAGAAATTTTCGAGGATTACTTTGTGGTGAAATGCTGTTACTCATGATAAATTCTCGGAAGTCCAGAAAAGGATCACGCTATGAGTTAGAGCGTAACAACAAAGTCTCTAAATCAACCTTCTCCGAAATCCAAGCCGAGTCTAAAGAAATTGAAGGAAAGGCATCATTGTAACGATCAAATGATGGAGGCTTGTATCACGGCTCTTGAACAGTCTTTTACTATGGCAGCATTTGACCTCGCACCTTGAAAGTGTTTCCTTATTTGTGTCTATAGAACTGCACCCATTGATCGCCATGAACGTAAAACATCGATACATTTCCTATGCAACTCGCCAATAAATCAAGTCTAAGTCAGACATGGAATAAAAAAAACCAGAACGGACATATCACGGATCTCTATATATGCATGAACCCACCATACACTATCACCGAATGTCAATATTAAAAGAAGTTAATTTTGCGTGTCGCCGTAAATTGTTTAGGACACTTCCTTGATGCGGCAGGTCCAGCCAGATTCCTTGCTCAGGAGGGGCAAGCTGTGAAAAACGAAAGTCAGTATATGCTAAAATTGTGAGAGTTGTGAGAGTTGGAGTTTACTAACCTAGCACCAAGACACCAGCCCAGCTCGTTGTTCTTGATCTTCTTGGCAATCTTGACCTCGCGGGACAAGGGCATCTCGTAACCAGTGTGGAGCAGAGCCATCATGAAGTTGAGGTCCAAGCACCATTCAGGGCGATCACGAAGCTCAGTAAGAGCGTTTTCAATGCCCTTGAAAGCACCCCAGCTGCCTTCGCCGGCACAGACCGTGTCAGTCAAATCGTGGAGCTCGTTAAGAGTGAAAGACTCGGGCATGCCCAGAGGAGCAGTGCGGTCATAGAAATAGGAGAAGACAAAGACCTCCTCCCGGGAGAAAGTCTTTGCGAGAGAGGGCTGGTGAACACCATTGAAAGAGCAAGGAGCAAGCTTGCACTCGCCGCTTTTCTTGAGGGTCTTTTCGGCAAGAGCACGACACTGAGGCGCCATGGACTTATCCTTGGGTCCAACCATCTGGAAATCGGTAGAGGGTCCCAGAGGGTGGTTGGCAGGGAACTTGAGGGTGACATCGCGCAACATTCCAGGTCCAATACAAGGATTAGGGATGGGCTGTTTCGCCCAGGATAGGTCGTTGGGGTTGTTAGCCAGCATGTTCTCGACAACAACCATGTGGATGTTCTCGCGGGCAGACATCAAACCATATCCAAGGTGAGAATGTTGATACAGCTCGAAATCACGGCCACCAAAGCTGAGGTCATACTTGTGATCACCGGGAGCGAGGCGCTCAGGCATACCACCGGACTTGCTCTTCTCAAAGGTAGGCTGGAAGACAATCTGTGTAGAACCGCCACCCAAGTCGAAAACAGCAGCAGTAGGAGTGTCGTCAGGGCCACCGATCTTGCCGAGCAGGTAGTTGGCCGTGATCCAAGCATAGACACCTTCGTCCTTGCCATCCATGATCTCGACGCCACCCTTGTCCTTGGAGATTACTGGGAAGGGGTAAGCTGTCTCCAGACGGCGACGGACGGCTTCCAGAATCTTGCCGCTCATTTCTTCACCCAAAAGACGAAGTCCAGCTGTAGCCTTGACGGCAATCGGAGAGCAGGACTTGTACTCATCGGGAACAGACTTCAAAGCGACCTCCATGAGAGGGTCCAGACTGTGGGCAGCACCCTCAGCGTCCTCTTTGAAAGAGCTGAGGCCAGAGCTACCACCTTCGACCTTCTTGGTCTGCTCGAAAACCTCATTTTCAAGTTCAGGAGTGGGGCCACAGTTGTTGAAGCGGTAGACGTGAATGCGAGACCCGGTACTACCAGCATCGATCATGAGTGCATATTGAATCAGGGGCTTAGACGGATCGGAGGACTTGGTGCATTTCCCGCTTGACGCCACGGCGTTGCTTGAGGGTGGTTGCTCTGCAAAATTATCAGTCATATGAAGCGACTGGCGCAAAGTGAATACATACCGTGAGTAAAAGTAGACGTAGCAGGCTTAGACGGGGAAAGCCATACCAACACCATGAAGATGAAGGCGATGATAGCCCCCGTCTTCAGATACCGCGATCTTTGGCTTTGTGCCATGTTGGCTTGTTCGTCGGTCAAAATGGTCTTGACTGACTGCGAAATAGAACGATTGCTGAGAGTGGAGCGTCGACGGGCGCTTGAATCTAGGTGGAGTTTGTTGTCTTGGTTGTCAACTCCAGTCGACATGCGAGCAAATGGTCGAATATAGAGACAGGTGGCGAATGTTCACCAAGGATGAATGAACGACCGGAAGGGTTAAGAGAGAGGAAAATCAAACAAGCAAGCGAACATTGATCCTCCAGAAACACCAGACCAGAAAGAAGAGGGAGAGAGATGTTCAGGGAAAATTGTCAGGAGAAAGGAGATCCAAGGGTTTCAGGACTGTGGCGCAAACGTGGCTGAATGCGGTTCCCCGATATCTTCCCGCCTCGTCACGGACTCTCATCTGCTTGGCTTTAACCTCCCCAACTCAACAGTGCACCTTCACACTCCACGTTTACCGGATCTCTCCAGCTATCGATCTCACTACCAGCATGAGCCACACTCGCGGGCTCATGTCGTCCGCCCAGGCTCTACGCCAGATCTTCATAGTATCCAGGCGCATCCCCAGAGCCGGCATTCTTTCCAATCCTCTGCAAAAGGGACTCCAGCTTCGATCTTTTCAACAGTCACATTGCCTTTACCTCCGTGAATATCGTCCGCCCGTTCGAGGACCTCCGAGAAATGAAGGTATCACTGCAAGGTTCATACAACTCGTCAACGACGAAGGCAACCTAGCCCCCCGACCAGAACCGAAGAAGTCCTCGAATCCTTTGATCATGATCATTATTTCCTCCTGCAGGTTCAAGCTGCGGAAGACGGTAACCTTCCAGTCTGCAAAATCTACAACAAGAAACAGGTGCGGGAAACCGAAAAAGCCAAGGCCAAAGCAGCACGAGCACCAAAGAATACCTTGAAGTCCATTGAGTTGAACTGGGCCATTGATGCGCATGATCTGTCACACCGGCTGAAACAGCTCACAAACTTCTTGGACAAAGGTCGGAAGGTGGAGGTCATTTTGACTTCGAAACGACACAAACGCAGGGCAACCGTGGATGAGATCAAGCAAGTCATGCAGAAAGTACTCGACACTGTGAGAGAGGCTGGTGCCAATCAGATAAAGCCAATGGAGGGTGAACCTGGGAAGGTTGTTACGTTTACCGTGCAGAAGGACATTTAGGTGGACTGGACACTGTGTATATAATATGGAACTGAAGTGTACAAGTCATAAGCTTCATAATACTATGCGGAATGAAGTACCTGATTAAATATGGAACACTTCTTGAGTACATTTCAAGGTTGACCGGTGAACTTCATATAAGTTAGTCCATATGGCATGACGTAAATTCAAGAAGATACACGCGTGTTGCTCGCTAGCTCTATAGATCAATGCGACGGAGGTTACCCTGGTTTACAAGTCATAGCTCAGAGCATGCAAATGTTTGAATATTCCACCACTTGTGCTCCTTTACATCTCTTCAACCCTTCAATGTTCTGGGGAGCGCATCCTCCGCAATTCCAACATCCTGATTGGCTGATGACTAAGCACCTCCCTGAATCCGCTGTCTGACTAAAAAATTTGGTGTTGATCTGGGCTTCTTCTCTTCCATCTTTATCTCTGTTTCTTCTTGCCTTTCTTTTTCTTCCATCGCTTTTGTCAATTGAACCAAGATGTCGAGCATCTCCCGTTCATTGAACCTTTTGGCGCGCACCAGCCGGTCTTCCCTGCTGCGCCCAACTGCCGTCAACCCCGTCCACCATGTCTTCAGCAACAAGGTGGCCGCTCGTGGCCTGGCTACTGCTTTCGAGCGTACCAAGCCCCACGTGAACATTGGTAAAGATAGCTTCATTGCGCGTCACTTGTATTCTTGCTAACATTCCTTCCAGGTACCATTGGTCACGTCGATCACGGCAAGGTAAGCCTTCGCGACTTCTTCCGATACCTCCGCCATCAAATCTAACACATGCGCCATAGACCACCCTGACTGCCGCTATCACCAAGTACCAGGCCTCCAAGGGTCTTGCCAACTTCCTCGACTATGCCTCCATTGATAAGGCTCCCGAGGAGCGCAAGCGTGGTATCACCATCTCGACTGCTCACATTGAGTTCTCGACTGAGGCCCGTCACTACGCCCACGTCGACTGCCCCGGTCACGCTGATTACATTAAGAACATGATTACTGGTGCTGCCAACATGGATGGCGCCATTGTCGTCGTTGCTGCCTCCGACGGTCAGATGTACGCTTTGAAGTTCCCATGATTCAATTGGAAGCGAGCTAACAGAACCCAATTTACAGGCCCCAGACTCGTGAGCACTTGCTGCTTGCTCGCCAGGTCGGTGTCCAGAAGATTGTTGTGTTCGTCAACAAGGTCGATGCCGTTGAGGACCCCGAGATGCTGGAGCTCGTCGAGCTTGAGATGCGTGAGCTTCTCTCCACCTACGGTTTCGAGGGTGAGGAGACTCCCATCGTCTTCGGCTCTGCCCTCTGTGCCCTCGAGGACCGTCGTCCCGAAATCGGTACCCAGCAGATTGATAAGCTCATGGAGGCTGTCGACTCCTGGATCCCCACCCCTGAGCGTGACATGGACAAGCCTTTCCTCATGTCCATTGAGGAAGTCTTCTCCATTCCCGGTCGTGGTACCGTCGTTTCTGGCCGCGTTGAGCGTGGTCTTTTGAAGAAGGATACTGAGGTCGAGATTGTTGGTGCTACCAACGACGGTAACCCCATCAAGACCAAGGTTACCGATATTGAGACCTTCAAGAAGTCCTGTGACGAGTCCCGTGCTGGTGATAACTCCGGTCTGCTCCTCCGTGGTGTCCGCCGTGAGGATCTCCGCCGTGGTATGATCGTTGCTGCTCCCAACAGCACCAAGGCCAGCAGCAAGTTCCTGGTCTCCATGTACGTCCTGACCGAGGCTGAGGGTGGCCGCCGTACTGGCTTCGGTGCCAACTACCGCCCCCAGGTCTACATCCGCACTGCCGATGAGGCCGGTGACCTCAGCTTCCCCGATGGCGATCTGTCCAAGCGTGTCATGCCCGGTGACAACGTTGAGATGATCCTCAAGACCCACCACCCCGTTGCTGCCGAGACCGGTCAGCGCTTCAACATCCGTGAGGGTGGCCGCACTGTTGCCACTGGTTTGATCACCCGTGTTGTCGAGTAAATGGTCTCTCCACGTACCCTTACCATCTGGTCAAAACCCCTGACCCTTGTATTATGAACTCCTTTTTCTTCCATCTTTTGTGTTTGGCACCTTATTTTTCACAGCGCGGGAATCATCGATTAGCACGAGGATCCGGCGGTAATCCGGAGTTTTCGATTGAATCTTGTCCATGTACCTTTACTATTCTGGAATCGAGTCAGATTTTCTCCTCTATTCTCCACTCCCGTGAAAATGTATTCAACAAATTCTCAACGTTCAATTTTTCAATTCTTCAAGTCCTATGGTCTGTAAGCATGTGAGGCCTCGTTGGCCCGTGTGCGTAGTTTGCCTTCATTTCAACCGTGAAGTTTTATCCGACATGTACAAGATCAGTCACGAGCTCCCCATCCCCCCCCGGCATGCTGCAAAATAAGCAAAAGAAGGTGAGTTATAATTTCAATATACTTTCGTCAATGGATCAGACAAGAGTCGGTTTTATAGATCAACCGACTTCACACGGAACTCAGCAGAATTTACATCCGATTGGCCCGGACGAACCTTCGACCGCACGACTTCGGCCGAACATGACGGACGAGCATGTATAGGCAACGAAACACACGTACTCCTTTCTAGAATACTCTTACACTTGGACTGGGATTAAGTCATAGGCAGGTCTCACTTTTGACTTGCATCATTCCCATCTTCTCTTGCTTCACTCTGGAGAAGAATCGTGGACTGCCATGCTCTGAGAAGCTAACGGCAAAGATCTCTCATCTGGTGCAGCTGGTGATTTGCAACTAATACACACTCATATTCTAAACTTGTCTTTATACATCATAGCTATGGATGATTGGTCTGATCAAGGACCGCCGAGAAAGAGGATGAGGAAGGGGACGAAGAGCTGCACGGAGTGTACGTGCCACAGCGAGCCTATGCTCCTCGCTCCATCAAAGACGCAGATACTGACTGTTGATAGGTCGGCGGCGCAAGATTCGATGCACATTCCACCCAGATCGCCCCGGCGTCTGCAATGAATGTCGATCACGAGGGACGCAATGCATCGACCAAGAGCACACCGTCATTACCCCGCCACTATCAGGATCGCAGTTCTCCCAAGGAGAGCAACCGTATAGTCTTCGGGAACGAGTTGCACATCTGGAACATCTTGTGGAAGGCTTGACCAAAAGACTAGATCGACAAAACTCGCGCACTCCGTCTACTGAGAGGCACGAGTCGACCCAGCGTTAGTATAAATTCGATTTGTATACTATAATGTCACTAACAGTACTCAGCAACGACATGTCCGAGCATGAAAAAAAAGTGCCCACTGGAAACCACCTCGTCAGACGAATTAGGCCCGTCAAGTGACCAGATCCGAAATGCGCCAGTGCTGCAACTGTTCGACAATTATCTCGTGAGCCGTCGTGAGGATACCTCAGATAACGACAAATTCGCCGGTGTCAAGGACATGTCGCCCAAAGCGCACGCCGTGCGCACGGAGTTGCTGTCTATTCTTCCTCCAACATCGGACGTGAACAAAATCATCAATGCCTCTTTCCACTGGTTCGAGTGGCAAGATCATTTCCCAGAGCTGTTTAATCGAGCCGATAGGAGGCTTCTTGTCGGTGAAGATTGCCATAAAACTCTTGTCGCACCTGCTGAAGTTGCGAAGGCACTCATGTGTCTTTGCATTAGTGCAATTCATGCACCGGATGAGTTTGATTTCCAGGCGTTGACTGAGCCACTTGACCCTCAGGTGTTCTACGATCGATGTGTCACCGCGGTTGACCGTTTGATTGTTCGCGATGATGACTTTGCGGCCACATTGCCAGGCATTGAGTGCCAAATGTTGCTTTCAAAGCTGCATTTGGCCGAAGGCCGCCTGCGAAAAGCCTGGCTAGTGAATCGTCGAGCGATTGAATTTGCCCATTTGGCAGGGATGCATCTCTCAACCAAGGTTCCGAGGCCGGAAGACTCACTATATGAACGGCGCCTCAAGATCTGGTGTTCACTGGGAACATCAGACAGATCACTCAGTCTCATACTTGGCTTGCCCTATGGTGTAGCGGAGTGCTTTTTCTTACCGCAGGTCAAGCAACGTCTCAATTCGAATATTACCGCCCCAGAGGGATACTTGCTCCGCATTGGTGTAATAACAGGACACATGGTTGATAGAATACAGGATCCATCAAACATGTCTTTTGAGGCAACAATGAAACTGGACGAAGAACTACAGGATTCTTGGAATGCTATGCCAATTCATCTACGGAGTGAGAATCCTTCGCTGGGCGAAAGAAGGGAGCATTATCTCGAAAGAGTGCCATTGCAATTCATGCTCAAGCTGCTTCGTGCACTTCTCCATCTTCCTCTGATGTTACAAGCCCCCCACAAACCTCAATTCAGGCCCTGTCATAAAATTGCGATCGACTCTGCACGAGAAGGTCTATCACTGTACAAGGTGCTCCGGTCAACAACCAAACCATATTTGTGCAAGATGACAGATTTTATGGCCTTCACACTATGCATGCTCCTGATAGTCCATCTGCATGGTTATTCTGATGAATCACCCGATCACAGCACAGAGCAAGACCAAAAAGACTGGGGTCTGGTCGAAAATGTGGTCGGAATTCTTCGTCGAGCGGCAACAGAACCTGGAGGCTCAGTTGCCGTTGAATCCGCAAACATTCTGGGCGCCATATTCGATAACAGGGAACTGAGGCCAGACTGTTGCAACATGTCAAGTTGCAAAATTACCGTGCCTTACTTTGGTACTATCACAGTAGGTGCTGGAACCAAATTCTCCAAGTGTGCTGCCAAGTGTGCTCCCAAATTGAAAGACCTGGAGTCGACTATATCCAATACAGCGGAAGCACAAGCCTCTTGCCCCGGACAGAACTCCTGCTTGCCCTACACGCCGCCTATCTCTGACCCAGAAGGTCCATCGACTACCAACACCGAGGTCTTAAATGGCGACACCCTCACACCATCTCTGGGCCCTGGATATCCCGATGAATCCTGGCTTTCAAGAGGAGAGCCACCCACAAACCCATTTGCTGGCCTGGAAGTCAACGCGTTTAGTGGGTTGTTCGACGACTTTGGCCAGTACATGTGGCCTAATCCTAGTGTTGATCTTGGACTTGATCAGGGCTGGAACCTGAACTGGTACGATGCAGTGCCTCCATAATTTAGATACCCCTTTACCCTGTATATAGAGCGTGGCTGTATAATATGGCGAACAAAGATCTCCTATCCACTCTACGCATGGACGCCCCTGAAGAGCACATAACCAAACTTCAGCCACGTAGAAACTGTTCAGCGCCTGAAATATAATCTAAAAAACAAGTTCTAACCCTATTAATGAACATATTAACCCCATATCGAAACTCCATATGACTTCACACGCCACCGGGTTATGTAATGTTTTCCCCAGCAACGACCTCGGGACCTCAATGACCTCGTGAAACACCCTTGTGATTCTTCCTATTCCACACGTTTCGTCTTTTTTCCCTTGTGCTCGTTTAGATCCTCCCGTTTTTGCTCCTACAACTCTGGCCATCCGGAGTTGACAACTTCCACCCCCACATAGCACAGGGAGCAATAGATCATGTCTGAACGTCGCCCCTCAGGGTTAGAAAGAAGCCCGACAGCGCCATCTGTCCTATCCAATGGCCACTTTGCCTCGATCGGCGGCGACGGCGACACCGCATCCTACGAGCATGGCGTGCAAGTCATTGATGGAGATAAGGAGTTCAAGTACGGCCACCTACACCTAGACCCAGACCCCCCTCAACTGCGTTCGGCCACCACCACGACCACCACAGTCCTTCATACGCAGTACTAATTGTATCGTTATAGTCCCAACTTGTCCAAATACTTGAATCTCGAAAATGTCACACCCGCCGGCTTCAATTACCACCTCATCTCTGTGTTCGGATCGCAGTCCACCGGAAAGTCAACATTGCTCAACCACCTCTTCGGTACCGAGTTCTCGGTGATGTCTGAGCTGGAGCGAAGGCAAACAACAAAGGGTATTTGGCTGTCGAACAATAAGAAGCAAGGCGAGGCCGGCGCGGAGGAGCGCATGGCGGATAACATCCTGGTTATGGACGTGGAGGGCACGGATGGTCGCGAAAGAGGCGAGGACCAGGACTTTGAGCGCAAGAGTGCACTTTTCGCGCTGGCCACTAGTGAGGTTCTTATCGTCAATATTTGGGAACACCAGGTTGGCTTGTACCAGGGTGCCAACATGGGATTGTTGAAGACAGTCTTTGAGGTTAACCTGCAGCTCTTCCTGAAAGATAAACAGTATGTCCAATCTGCCTTGATCTATGACATGTCTAGTTTTTGCGCTAATCAGCTTGCAGCACTACCCATCGCTCTCTCCTTTTCTTCGTCATTCGCGATTTCATCGGCACAACACCGCTTAAGAACCTCCAGAAGACATTATTGGAAGATTTGTCTCGTCTCTGGGCTACGATATCGAAGCCGGCTGGCTTGGAGAAATCTACGATCCATGATTACTTTGACTTCCAGTTCTACGGACTTCCGCATAAGGGATACCAGCCTGATCAGTTTGCTACGGAGACAAAGAAACTGGGCTTGCGCTTCCGGGAGGGTCACCGCGACCCTAAGAGGGATGCGCTCAAGGGCGATTTCTCCGAAGGCGGCGTTTTCTTACCTGAATACCACCGTCGCATTCCCGCTGATGGATTCTCGCACTATGCGGAGGGCATTTGGGATCAGATTGTCAACAATAAAGACTTGGATTTGCCAACTCAGCAGGAATTGCTTGCCCAGTTCCGTTGCGACGAGATTCTGCGCGAAGTGATGATTGGGTTTGATGAGGCGATCATCGCATTTGAGGATAAGCAGGCCGAGGCTGTGCGCCTTGGTGCGCCAGAGGTCCTTGGTGGATTGGGTGTTGCCATGCGCGGTGCCCGCTCCAAGACCCTGAAGTCTTTCCAGACAGAGGCTAGCCGATACCACAAGGGTGTATACCAGCGCAAGAGTGCTGAGCTTGAGAACAAGGTTGATACCCGTCTGAAGGCCCTGTTCCACGGTCAGCTTTCGGCTGCTCACAAGTCCGGCATTCGTGAATTCAGTGATTCGGTCTCGGCTGCCGTGAAGGATGGCCAGAAGAAGGGCGGCAGCTATGACTTTGCCGAAATTGTCACTCGGGAAGCTCAGGGCTCTCTGGAGAAGTTTGAGGGGGTCGCCCGCTCCACACTGGTTGAGGGTGCCAAGTGGAGTGACTACAAGCAAGAGCTGGCTCTTTACCAGAAGGAATTATCTGAAGTTAGCGCCCGACTCCGTCGTGATGAGATGAGACGTTTGGCTACCCGTGTCGAGCGCTGGGTGCAATCCCGTCTGGGTGAATCTGTTGGCCTTGAGTTCAACGCCCTTGGATCTGGAAGAGCTGGAAATGGCGCCCCCGAGAACGGAGAGAAGCCCACTGAGAAGGCTTTCTGGGATCGCATCTGGAACTTGTTCGAGGAGACCGTTCTCGATGCCGAGCGACGTTTCACAGACCGTGCGAGCAGCTTCGACGCTAGCCTCGATGAGGTTGATGTCGGACTGTGGCGATTGCGCCGCAAGTCTTGGGGTGTTCTCCGTGCTAAGATCGACGAGGAAATGATTGAGGGCAACTTGCTTCTCAAACTACGTGAGAATTTCGAGGACAAGTTCCGCTACGATGAAGACGGTGTGCCGCGCATCTGGCGCCCAACTGATGACATTGAAGGCATCTACACCCGTGCTCGCGAATCCACCTTGACCGTCATCCCCCTTCTGTCGCGATTCCGTTTGGAGAAGACATCTGCTCCTCCCCCACTTGACCGATGGATCGGGCACACACCTAGCACCGCAACCCCGGCGGATGAGGAAGACTTGCCACCAATCGGCGGTGTAGACGAAGATGAAGGCAAGAGCCTAGAAGAGGAGATGACCATTCTCAGTGACACAAAGCGCCAAGAACTCACCGTGCGCTTCAAGAAGACCGCGGACGGCGTCTACGTCGAAGCCAAGCGCAGTGCCATTGGCGGTATGACACAAGTGCCATTGTATTTCTACGGTCTACTCCTTGCTCTTGGCTGGAACGAGATCTGGGCTGGTAAGTTCACTCTCTCACAGCCATATATACCCTTCCATCTTCACGATACTAACAAGACTTCTCAGTCCTCCGCAACCCAGCCTACTTCATCCTTCTATTTGTCTGCGCCATTGGCGCATACATAACCTACCAACTTAATCTCTGGGGCCCCATGCTCAAAATGACCGAAGCTGCTTCCCAGCAAGCCCTGCATGAAGGTAAGCGTCGCTTGCGCGATTTCCTGGAGTCCTCCGACACAGGTCGTCAAGCTATTGCCATGTCGGCTGGTGAGCGTGGTGCCAGTCGCGAGGAGGAATATGAAATGTCGGATTTGAAGAAGGGTGGCCCGAAGACTGGGGATGACCTGGATGATATGTAAATTCTCTCTTGTTTGCTATGCTGCTTGTCCTAGCGATCACCCTGTATTCTACACGTACCTCTTTGGGTAGTTTCCATATGCACCTTGATTATACTTATTCAATTTTTGCTGGTAGGCCTGAGTTTCTGGATTGTTTCGTCTACATGCTGTTCACAGGCAAAATGTATGCACAATCATTGAAGCAAGTATAACCCCACACATTGCATCGGGGCTGCTGTTGCTCGCACGATGTGTATCAAAGCCAATGATCAAGGGCGTATTGCGGGGTCATACGTCAACGGACTTGCTCCGAGTGTGTTTATAAGACCTCTGCCCTGCCCATTTGATCCTCATCTTGTCTTCCTCCGGCGTATACATTATGTCTGGCATCCCCAATCTCCCAGAGACATACGATGATCTCCCCGACAAGCGTCGCTTCTGGCCCGGAGCCCCAGGGTCAGAGGAAGAAGGTCTAGGAATGCTCCGACTCCTCACTCCAGAGATAGTCGCCCAAGCTGCGCAAACTCAAATCAAGACCGGCGAGCGCGTATGCCTAAACTGGAATATGGACAACCTGAATCCACCAGGTAAACCACCTAGACACAAGAGAAAAGAGACCCCGTAGAAGCCATGCCCTCTAACGAAAGTCAACCAGGATTCGGCCGCAAGGCATTCGAACACCGCGTCCAATGGGTCGCCGAAGGCATCGCCTTCGACGACGAATATCACTTCAACCCACAGCAATCCTCGCAGTGGGACGGACTGCGACACCACAACGCACCAGCGCCAACCCCGGAAAACAAAGACCGCCGCGTATTCTATGGCGGCACAACTGCCGCCGAAATCCAGGACGAGAAATCCTCGCGTATTGGAATTGGACACTGGGCGAAGCAAGGCATAGCCGGTCGCGGCGTGTTAATCGACTACGTCTCCTACGCGAAGAAGAACGGCATCAGCATCAATGCGCTGACGCGCCAGATGATCTCGCTGGACGAGGTGCTCGCCATTGCGCGCGAGAGCAACATCGAGTTCCAGAAAGGGGATATCTTCTTTCTGCGGGTTGGGCTGCCGGGGACGTGGGAGGGGATGTCGGGTGAAGAGCGGCTGGCGTATTCTCAGCAGAGAACGCCGCAGCATGCGGGCATTGAGCAGAGTGAGCGGGTTCTCAGGTTCATCTGGGATAATCACTTTGCTGCGGTTGCTTCTGATGCGGTGAGCTTTGAGGTTTATCCTGCTCTGAACCCCGACTTTGATTTGCATCATTATCTATTGGCTGGCTGGGGGGTTCCCATTGGAGAGATGTTTGATCTGGAGGACTTGGCTGCTACTTGTGAGCGTTTGGGGCGTTGGAGTTTCTTTATTTCCAGTAGTCCTTTGAACTGCTCCAGGGGTGTTTCGAGCCCGCCTAATTGTATGGCTATTTTCTAGATAATTGATGGTGTTGAGCAATTCGACTCGATGGCTACTTTCGACATAGAGCTATTGGCATTTTCTAGTTACATATATTGTCCAATGACCGGTGCTGAGTGTTGATCCAAGAATGTTGACCTTTCCTTTCGACGGCATAGTGGCCTATATTGTATGGAATAGGTGGAAATAGAGTGGTTGGTTCACACATTGCGTGGCGGTTTTTGACAAAGCCCCTAAAGTTTATTGATAATTGCATTCAAAGCGTTTATGAAGAGATATTTAGCATCCCAGATAGCTCAGCGCCTTTATGAGGGCTAAATAAGTCAGCAGAGCTGCTATGGCATTCGTTCCCTTCGGTATCAGACCATGATCATGTTAAATTTGCTACGTAGCGCCTGCAAATAAACATTAAGCCTTGAAAAAAGGTTTCAGCCACCCTTGATCCACGAAACTTGTGGTTCATTCCTGGGGAATCGCTTTGTCAACACTCTGGGGATCGACGCATACCGTCCCTTTCCGCTCTCGTCCCTCATACTTCGATCCTAGAGCTCCTATCACAGGCAGTGCTCTACATTCTGCATACCAAAAGAAGATGTCATTCTCCCAAGATTCATGTTTACTACACAAGGAACCTCGCGTACGAGCACTAGAAGTACTTAAATGCCGTGACACGCACCAACAGGACTTCCTTGAACGACCAACTCGACAACAAACGACACTCTCTTTAACGCCCTTCCTAGCCGGAGAATCCTTTCTTTTCAACCATACTCACAATCTCTGACCAATCATGCACTTCTCCAAGGTAAGCCAACAAATTCACCAACACACATACCGAACTAACAAACCATAGACCCTCGCCTCCGTGGCCACCTTCGCCATGACTGCTTACGCCGGCATGCCCGTCGCCAGCATTGACTTCCAATCCTGGGAGAAGTGCGACGTGGGCGCCCCAGCCCTGGGCGAGCCCAAGTTCGTTGCTCGCGTCACAGCCACCCCATTGACCTGTGACAAGACCACCGTCAACCGCGACTGGTCCATCGACAACTACTCTTTCAAAGCCCGCCTGGATACCAAGGACACCGCCTACTGCCATGGTGTGATTATCTGGAACAACGACGGCTGCTCCGGCGAGCCCACTACTTTCCTTCCCTTCGACGACAGCCCCTTCGCTGCGGGCAAGTGCCTCCCTGACATTCTGGACCCCGGCTGGGTTTCCTTCAAGCTGGCTTGTGACTTGCCTGGCAATGCTGCTGTCGCGGCTGCGGGTGAGTTCTAGATTTGTTACGCTTCTAGTGATGATTGTCAGGATTGTTGATTGGATTCTGTGAGGGCTGTGGATTGGCGATGGATACATACTTTCTTTTATGAGGTTATATTTCTCTTTTGTGTCTCTAGGTAATCTTTAATTCAAAGATGTATCCATGGTATATGACCCGATTTAAATATAAAGAGATGTCTGCTTAATTGACCGCTGTGTTGTACCACATAACTTTCCTTCTTGCCTACTTCTCTTTGCGATATAATGATCAATTGACATGTCAGTAGCCTGTGACCGAAGATTTTCTATGATATCAGTGCTTGTGTCTGGAATTATATCTACGATGCCCAATTAAGGACGGTGAATATCTATATAAATGGTCTGCAAATCTTGGCAACGGCTCAGCAGCTTCTCCAGTTCATCTTCGCGCGTCTTAATATTCAACCTTCTCTATCTCGAAGTTCAAACCCTATTCCAATGATGAAAACCTTCAGATAAGAACTAATCAGGAAATAAGCATCGAAATCTTCATTCATGTGAGATCAAATCGCCTCAAATATTATACCAGCAAACAACGTTACCGACAATGGATATCATGAGATATCATGAGACTTGTATGACGAGAATTGAGTGTTTCATGCTCTCTCAATCAAATTGACTTGAGACATATTCGTGTACATTTACAATTACTGAATTTCGGATTTTGCAATAGTCGCCTTGCCTCTGAGCTTAGCGCTGCCTGGAAAATATATCAGGACTCAAACTTCATCAAAATCATAAAAAGAAACAGATCATGAATTCATTCTAGGATTTGCAAAACTTATTTAAAATAACGCTCAATTGCATGCATTATCATAACACTATCTTAACATATATTTGTCGAGGCATTCGCGGTTTATGCCGCTTCATGCCAGTAGAGCTGTAATGTGCACTGATAAGTTAAGGGAAATACCAGACGGCTTCTGCTACTGCGGACACTACGTTCAAGTTCCCAGGCCCTCTTGTGCGTATTGGTGTAGTGGTTGAGTCTTTGATCTTCCGCAATAGAAGGTAGGTTTATACTACTTGCTGCCCAGTGCACTGGTCTCGTTTCTTGTTTCTAGCTGATGGCGATAAGTGTAATTGGATAATCGTTTATGAACATACCGATCGGATGCTGGGTAGATCGATGTTACGTACTGCAAATAAAGGCTCATAATATACAGGAGCATGCTGTAAGATAAGTAGACATGAGTATTTCGAACGAAAACAGCAGCCATGATAAAAATAATATGAAAACCAATCATGCGCGCTCAATAGTGAATTGCAAAGAAACCTCCCATTTCTGGCCACCAGTGCCATATCCACCACCAAGTCTGTTCCGTATCAAGCTAGAGATCTTCTCGCGCAGCCGAGCAAGATTATCTTCAGTGCCGTTAACCCGCAACTTCAGATTAGCCATGCATAGCCCGTAATGGACCTGCCAAAAACGGGCATCATCGATACCAAATACAGCCGGATCGGCTTCGATATCCTTGATCACATCCGAGACTCCTTGGCCCGAGTAGGACATCAGAAGCATAGAGCCAAGAGTCTTGACCAAGCGCACTCCCATGAAGCACATCGAGAACGCGATAGTTCCAGATAAGAGCTTATCAAGCCAATCATAGATCCGGACCGAGACCAGAGGCAACAACAGCAGCAGTGTTGAGCACGAAAGAGTCAGGAAATGGGATGGGTTGCTCAGAACAGAGGGAAGAGACTCAATGTAGGCAAAGCGCATAGCCTTCCCAATGCGAGCATGGTTCTTCAGTCCAATTGCTGAGACGAGCGTAGAAGAGATGGCCAAAACGGCGGTGATATCCACACTACCCAGCGAAACACGATCGTGCTCATGCGAATGGTGAGGCTCGTGACCAGCCTTCTCAAGGAAGTGCTGCAGATTATGCGAGATAAGGTCCAGCCCCATGAACAGGAGGAGAACGCACATGGCGAACCCAGCCAGGACCTCAGCACGCTCTAGACCGAACGGGTGGCGGATACTGGATCTCTTCCAGACTTCGAAATTACCCAAAACATCTACTGCAACGCATAGCATAGCGCCGAGTGAGTCGAATAAGATCAAGTGTGATAATGCTGTCATGGCTAGGGAGCCGTGCGCGGTCCAGAGCGTGTACGCCGCAACGAACATGTGGCACACACTCCACCAGAAGCGGGTCTTTTGATCCTTTGACATACTTGCTCGACATTCTTTGAGAGTTGGCATTGGGAGGGAGTTTGGCAGGGCTAGGGGTGCACGAGGTGGAGGCTCCAGGAAGATCTGGTGCGAGATGCTACTGTGCTTGTATTTGTGGCCGCGACGTTGTCCAATATTCTGACAGGGAATTGGATTAGTACATCGCATCTAGATGGAATGCTGGCAATTGAACCTACCGATTTCATTACTGGGCTCTTGGCCATAATAGTAGTATTGAAATTGAACGGCCCCGCCGCGGTCATGTCGATCGAGCCATTTTCACTCGGTGACACTTCATTTTCGGGCGCTGGGCTCAAGTTGAAGGAAGATTTCGTAGGGCTCAATAGGTCTGTGCTGCCAATGTCCATCACACCATTTGGGAATGAGGCCTTGAGTGGCGATAGGGAATCGCGATCGATGGGTATCCCTGAGTTGATCTCCGAAGCATATTGATCATCCGCTGGCGGGGTGGGGGTGCGCGGGGGAATTGGGAGAGGGAAGTTCGAAGCCATCGCGCTGGCTTTGCGAACAAGATTTCGTTATGTGATAGCTGTTATGTACACATGTGGAAGGTGAGGCCAGTGTGATGAACCCCCCAGACGATCCCCGGTGTTGCTGCCGATCACATCACGTGAGGAGTCTAAATATTTAGCGTGTTTTCCCTATCTATACACTGCTGAGGACTGGTGACTATTGGTTAATGGGCTTGTCGAGCTGAAGATTATGATATTTACACAGGATAGAGTTGTGACTATGGAAATGTCTAGAATATCACATGGAAGGTCTCATTGGGCTAAATCATAAGCCTGCATAGGCCATTCTACAAGACTCCGGTCTGCAGAACATGCACGAAATGACAAAACTCCATTGGTTGTGGTATAATGTACATGTTTAAACTATTTCAATGTACCGCTTGATCTCCCTATAAGCAAGTTAGCTTTGTGTCAAGAAGCATCGTGCTTTGTCCAACTTACCAATCAGTCACAGCCTCCCTCCACTGACCCAACTCATGTTGTCTCGTAGCAGTGAAGAAATCTACAAATTCGGAATCCAAAAGCTCACGCGCGATACTGTTAGGAGCCGAGAAACGATCCAAAGCCTTGTCTAAAGTGTTGGGCAATAGCTCTGGACGAGAGTCGCCTGCCTTTCGTGCTGACATGGGCGGGACTTTAATTTCAAGCTTCTTCTGCACACCCCTCCAGCCAGCTGCGAGGATGACACTAAGAGCGTAATGAGGATGTAAGTCGGCACCAGGGATACGGATTTCGAATCGGGTGGCACCGGGCTTGCAGACGGGTGGTGTGATCAGACGAATAGAGGCAATTCGGTCCTCGAGTCCCCAGCTGATGTAAACCGGCGCCCAGTAATTCTCGACCAGACGCTTGTAGGAGTTGACGGTAGGAGCAAATAGAGGCATGATATCTGGGAGGGCATCTAGAAGTCCCGCGAGGAAGTGGCGTCCTGTGTCGGAGAGGTGGGCAATGTCTGACCATTGAGGGTTCTCCTCGGGAGTTTCGCGCGCAAAGAGGTTCTTGCCCTGCTTGTCGGCGAGCGAAATGTGGATGTGTCCTGAGCTTCCAGGCATGCCATGCATAGGCTTGGCCATGAAGCAAGGTGTGACTCCGTGGTCCATTCCCAACGACTTAGTGAGAAGCCTGGATGTGGTTAGTTATAAACGGAGAATATGATTGGATTGGTAGCACCGACTTGAACATTGCGACCTTGTCGGCCATCTCACTAATCTCAGTAACTTTCAGGGCCTGTAAATTGTCAGCAATGCCTCGTATAAATCGAAATGGGAACGCACAGCTTCGTACACACCGGGCCCGCCCTCAGTGTGCCATCCTTCAATACCGCAGTTGATCTGGGCAGCAGTGTTGAAAATATCATAAAAGTATTTCTTGTTGGCCACAGGACGCGTCGAGCTGTAGCAGAACATGCCAGCCGTGATAGGTCGGAGCGCACTGGGGGCGTTCTTCTCGAGGAAGGAAGCCAGATTGGGGTGGTTGGAACCGGCGCTGCCGTATCCGTCTTCGGAGGGAGTTTGAAAGTTCATGAACTCGAGCTCAACTAATTATAATTAGCAAGATCCAACTCAACCGAGCGTTATTGCATTTCACCTCCAGCTAGAGCCTGAATTCCCTCTCCACCAAGCCGATCACATAAACTTCTCAACATACTCCGGCCATCAGCCAAGACTGGATCAGTATCATTGAGGAATCGCACAAGGAAGAATGGAATATTCTCCTCCCAAGGTAGACGACGGAAGGAGTTCAGGTCAGGAATAGCGAGGAAATCCGCATATCCTGACTCTGGGGGCGCAACGCGTGCGTCAGTTGTCCACAGCATATCATGCATATCCCAACCGAAAAGAGCAGAGCTGAAGCCGAACCCCTTTTCTGCGATGCCGAGGAACTTCTCCTTGGCCATGACCTTGCCACGGAGGACGCCATCACTGTCAATGCCTGCAACCTTGACCTTGATGTCGTCGGCCAAGAGAGTGGGGAGGGATTCAACGGTAATATTGGCAGGTGTTATCATTGTGAGGACTTGTGAGAATTAATTGAAGAAAACTGAAGAGAAACAAGTCTCCCACTGGCCATCATGGCTCTATTATACACTTGCGCGAATTGCGGGCCATTGAGAAAGCTGCGGGTCAAGCTTGTGGTCATCATTAATGCCGCGCATCTCTGAACGATAACCCCGCGGTAGACCAAGCCGCGCAGCAAGTCGCGCATCAAGTCGCGCAACTTGGAACGGTCCAAAGTGAAGCTGTGGCCGTCGGGAGCTGGTTGCGACGGAGTTGCTCCGCGGTCCGCGTGGATTTGGGGTAGCGCGCTTATCGCACCGTTATCGGGTCTCACCGCGGGACTTCAATCGTGACTACTTCCACGCTTTACTTCATCACAATTACTCCATACACAACATGTCGAATAGTCTTCGCATCGCGATTATTCTGTGCGATACGCCCATCCAGCCAGTCGTGGAAAAGTATGGCGATTACTATGCTATCTTCCAAGCTCTATTGAAGCAGGGTTTCCAAGACCTGGGGGTGTCGGACGATATCGATGTGCATTTCAGTGGTCACCATGTCGTGGACAATCCTCAGTTTCCTGATCTGAAAGACTATGATGCTTTGCTGATGACCGGAAGCAGTGAGCCCCTCTAACAAATCCTTCTATTTCTACTTCAACTCACTGGTATACTAGAACATGATGCCTGGAGCAACGCCGACTGGATTGTTGACTTAACGAGCTACGTGAAGAAAGTGTTTGAAGCAAAGAAGCCCATAGTTGGTATCTGTTTCGGCCATCAGATTCTTGCACGAGCACTGGGGGCCAAAGTGGGAAGAAACGATATCGGATGGGAGATTTCTGTGGAGGGGCTCGATTTGACCGATGAGGGGAAAGAACTGTTCGGAAAGAACACGCTGGTATGATACAAGTTCCCTCACAGTGAGACCACCGTTTTTCTGACAGAGTGTAGTCCATCCAGCAAATGCATCGCGATATTGTCTTCGATGTCCCGGCCGGCTGCACCAATCTTGGGACAAGTCCGATTTGCGGGGTCCAAGGCCTGTATATGCCGCAGCGAGCGTTATCTGTGCAGGGACATCCTGAATTCCATGAAGGAATTATGTCCCCTTTGTTGGAATTGAGACATGAAAGCGGTCTGTTCAATGATGAATTGTATAAGGATGCGTTGTCGCGCGCGGGGAATCCCCATGATGGGCGGTTGATAGCGAAGGCAATGGTAAAGTTCATAGTGGAAACGCAGAGTAGCATGTCATAATAGAACTGAATATTATTTACACCGAAAACTAAGCCCCAAGTCAAGTCCCGCGATAGATGAAGAGTCGGATCTACACTGGGGCTATGTGGGCAGCCCAAGACCGCGGTACGACCTCCGCGCTATAAAGCCACGCCCACCCACCACTCTTCCATTCTCTCACTCCCACACTCACGATGTCTAACCAAATTCGCACTATCTCTCCTTCTACGCACGAGGTCATCTTTGACCAGCCTGGCACTTCTTTGGAAGAGGCCATCCAAGTTGCATCGGACTCGAAGACAGCCTTTGAGTCATGGCGTACCTCTTCATTGGATGACAGAAAGAGCATCGTGAAGCGCGCATTGGATATCGTTGCAAAGAACATCGATGAGCTGTCCAAAGATCTCACCACTCAAATGGGCCGGCCAATTAGGTACTGCGCCGCGGAGATCAACACAATGCGTCTCCGCGCTGAGTACTTGATGGATATCGCCGAAGAGAGTATCTCAGATTTACCTGGTCGGCCCGAGGCTGGTTTCCGACGCATGGTCAAGCGTGTACCCGTTGGACCAGTTCTGATTGCAGGCACTTGGAATGTGAGCCAATTAGACCCTGCTGCACGTACTAAACTTGTCGCTGACTGGATTCATAGTACCCATTCTTGACCACAATCAGCGCACTTGTGCCTGCACTTTTGGCTGGCAATAGTGTTATCTTCCGACCTTCACCACAGACACCATTGTTTGGAAACCGGATGTTAGAGATATTTACAGAAGCTGGACTTCCTACACACGTTCTTCAGGTTATTCACATTGGAAACCTGGATGTACTTGATAAAGTTGTGCAGATCCCTCAAATCCAGTCTGTTTCTTTCACCGGCTCAACCGCAGGAGGTATCAGATTGAGAGAGGCAACTGCCCGCCACATCAAGCCAGTTAACCTTGAACTTGGTGGAAATGACGCTGCCTATGTCCGGGAAGATGTCGACGTCAAGAACGTTGCAGAGAATCTTGTGGATGGGGCGGTATTCAACTCTGGACAGAGCTGCTGTTCCATTGAGCGGGTCTATGTACACGAGAAGGTTTACGATGCTTTTGTTACTGCTGTGCAGGAGGAGCTGAAGTCGTGAGTATCTCAAGCCTCAAGGAGGATCAGTGCTAATATGCAACACAGCTATAAACTCGGCGATCCTCATGACCAGAGCACAACCACTGGTCCCGTCATTTCAGCTCAAGCTGTTAAGAACATTGGCGCCCACGTCAAGGACGCCTTGGACAAGGGAGCTGTCAATGCGACACCTGAGAACTCAAGCTTCCAGGTGGCCAGCAACCCTCAAACACAGAAAGGAAACTTTGTTGCTCCTGTTGTGCTGACCGGTGTCAACCACACCATGCGCACTATGAAGGAGGAAACATTTGGTCCAGTCATGCCTATTATGAAGGTATCTGGTGATGACGAGGCTGTCACCCTGATGAATGATAGTGACTATGGGTTGACTGCCAGTGTCTGGACAAAGGACATGGCCCGTGGTGAGGAGTTGCTTGAGCGTCTTGAGGCCGGTACAGTCTTTATCAATCGCTGCGATTACCCATCTCCGGTAAGAGACTATACTTCATGCACAGAAATTCCATCGCAAAGCTAACAAGAAGGTGCAGGATCTCGCTTGGACCGGTTGGAAGCAGTCGGGCTTGGGATGCACTCTTGGTCCCCGAGGCTACGATGGGTTCACCAAGCTGAAGAGCTATCATATGAAAGATGCCTCTGCTTGAATAGATACTTTCTTTGAATAGACTACCGTATACTTGGACTCTCTCTATGAATCAATTTAATGAGTTATGTTATTTTTCTGCCAAAATCTTCATACAAACCATCTAGAATGCCCTAGTGTGCCTCTACTGTACCCCATACCATCCATGCCTGCACCTAAACACTAGCAACTATAGAAGCAATTGCCGAAAAGCAACTTACCCACCCCACAATAGCACGTAGAACAGTCAACACATAGTTATCTCTAAATAAGTCCTGCAGCTATTTGTGATTATCCAACCCCTCCATTCCCCACCGGAATCTGCCCCACAGCGCGGTCCGCCACCAGCCCTAGACCGCGCAACAGATAGCGCGCCTATGGAGCAAACTCCCCCGGGACCGTTCATGCAGCTAAGACAATTTACCTAACAGCTAAGGTAGCTACCCCTCCACCCCGCAGCGCGTGTATCATATCCATATCCCACCGCACCGTCGGGTATCGAGGTAGAGCGCGATAGAGCTCCACGGGGAAGAATCCGAGACCGCGATTGCTGTGAAGGAAGAACCCGTATCTTTATCGGGCTCCAAAGGGTCTTGTGATATCGTGTATTTATCTGGTTGGAGTAAGATGTGGGGTAGGAAAGCAGAGCTATAAATTTAAGGCATGGGGAGGGGGCTCCTTTGTCTTTCTTCCTATTATCCTTGTTAAATTCGATTCTTGACTTCTTTACTCCTTTCAACTTTCCTATATCCTATCACAAACATCACAATGGTTGGCAGACTCGAAGGCAAGAACGCCATCGTCACCGGCGCAGCTGGGTACATAGCCTCCCAATCCCTAACCACGCATGAAGGCACCGAAACTAACAACGCCCCGATAACAGCGGCATCGGCCTCGAAACCACAATCCTGATGCTCCGCGAAGGCGCCTCAGTCCTCATGACCGACATCAACGAAACGACCCTGTCAACCGCCCTAGAAAAAGTCAACCAAATCATCCCATCCACCCAGCGCACAGGCAGAGTCGAGACAAAAGCCGTGGACGTATCGCAAGAATCCCAGATCGAAGCCGCCGTCGCACACCTCGATGCTTGGGGTGGCCTGGACGTGATCTTCAACAATGCAGGCATCATGCACCCCAAGGATGGCGATGCCGAGGAGTGTCCGGAGGATATCTGGGACCGCACCATGAACATTAACGTCAAGGGCGTTTGGTTCGGGTCGAAGCATGCTGTGCGCGCTTTCCGGAGACATGGCAAGAATCGTGCTTCTGTTATCAATACTGCTAGTATGGTTGCGCTGGTTGGGGCTGCTACGCCGCAGTTGGCGTATACGGCTAGTAAGGGTGCTGTTCTGGCTATGACGAGGGAGTTGGCGATTGTTCATGCTAGAGAGGGGTTCAGGTTTAACTCGCTTTGCCCGGCGCCGTTGAAGTATGTTCTTTATTTTGCTTATTTTCTGTTTCGTTTATTGGTGGTGTTGGACTAACAGTTTTATAGCACGCCTCTTTTGCAGGACTGGCTCGGTGATGATAAGGAGAAGCGTTTCCGTCGTGAGGTTCATTTCCCCAGTGGACGGTTTGGAGAAGCTATTGAGCAGGCCCATGCGGTCGTCTTCCTTGCTAGTGATGAAAGCAGCTTTGTCAATGCTACCGACTTTGTTGTCGACGGCGGCTTGACCAAGGCTTATGTTACGCCTGAGGGACCCGCGACAGAGGCACCGAAGAACTTGGCTTCGTGATAGAACAGGTTGATGAATTTGGAATGCGCTTTGCTAGTTTGTACATAATATGAATAACAGAATGACGATCAACATCATGCGAATGAAATCCAAATCTGGTTTTGTTGCATTGCCCGACAGATATTCCAAGGCCCGGCTTCGGAAATTGGTAGGAGCCACATTGCTTCGAGCAGGAGTAAGGTGCGATGCATATTTCCCAGACCAAAGGCTTCGGTCATGGCGGTTAACCGCGCTCTGAGTTGGGCTTGCTGGTCTGGGTTGACGAGACACGAGCCCACCACGGCGATAGGCCAGCAAAGCCCCGAGTTGATGCGCTCGCTGGGAGATAGCTCGATCAAGTAAGACATGGCTTCTGTGACGGCATTGTCAAGCAACCCTCTGTAGATTCCATCTGGCGTATGTCGAAATCCTTCAAGTGAAGTGTATAGATAGATGAGAATAGCCTGTTGGAAAATCAAGCCTGCAACATGAACCTCCGGTCCGACAGAAGGGTAAGGCGACCAGCGCAAAACCTGAGCTTGGATAGAGGCGAACATGGCGAAATCATCAGCGGTAGGAACAGGGGCTTGGGCATCGTCCATGATCCACTGTCGACCGAGATCAAAAATACATGGGATCAGCAGCAATAGTTCCAGCCAACAGCCGCACAGATTTCCCACGTATTGGGTGCGCAATAGTTCGCGCGATCGCTCTTCCAGGTCGAGATTCAGGAAAAGTTGGCCACTGTATCGAGCGTCGATTGAGATCATGCTCACGGTCGCAGTGTAGGTGTAATATTCGATGACGAAATCTTTCAGATCTCGCGGCACGGCCGAGTCGCTCTGTGCAAGCAATTTGACCAGCAATGAATTTGCCGCGGAGAGATGGTCGAATATTGTCCCGTTCATGTCTCCTTTTGCGGTCTGTTCCTTATCAGCTCAGTCGAACACTTTTCGGCATGGGATTCCGTACCTCAGTAAAACACATTAGAAGCGCCCCCACAAGGAGCATTAATGGATTAGATTCTTTCCCATCGATGAAATCCGTGACTCCCCGACGGAAATGCTGTAAAGCCTTGGTATAGTGACTGTGGGCAATAGTGTCCGACTCATCTCGCGAACGAAACGCGCGGTGAGCGGCACTCTGCGTAATGACCAACTGCAACAGCAAATCACTAGAGAATGCCAGTGGAACAATCTGCACCAGAAAAGGATTGACAGGCGTTGAGCCATTCGCCATACAGTCTGCCGTCGTGGCCAAGTAATGACTGAGAAGCTGATAAGACTCGGCGTCGTAACCAGGCAGCATCGACAGACTGCGCGGTAGGACATTTCGCATTGAAAACGCCGCCACAAGTGAATCCCCGACAGGAGTCACTGACACAGGGCGTGGAGGGCTGGTCTCAGCCGGTGGAGACTCAACCAGGTGGTCAGCGTCAGCATTGGCAGACTGCACGCTCGACGAGACGGATCCCGCCCGCGACGAGGGACTTTCCACGGGCACAACGCGATCAGGAGATTCAATGCTTTGCAACGGACTCGGTCGGCGTTGTGATGTATTTGGGGAGTTGGCATTAGTAGGCGCGGAAGCACGCCTGCCAGGCACATTGGCCGGCCACGAGCAGTCTAGGTGATTCCGACGACAGCCACCACAGATTGGGTGGGATTCATCGCATTTCTTCTTTCGACGTCGACAGGTCCAACACCCTGTGCGCACTCGAACTATTCGCTGTACACGTTCCGGCATGGGAGATGTAAAAGGGAAAAGGCGATAACCAAATGTGGGGTTACAACAGAGACAACTTAGGTTTCGATTGGGGCAAACTTGGTTAAACTTGGTCAACTTAGGGGGAATATCTTCAACTACTAAATTACAGCATTTCCATCACTAGATTGTTACACCTGATCACAAATGCTTTGGCATCGTGTCCGTCGTGCCAGGCATCGTTAAACGCTGCACTCAGCGACATACGACCGCGGAATGTGCCTAGGAATAGACCAAGTCCGGTTCCGAGTTCGTCCCCGGTCACCCATGGATCATTGAGTTCAAACTGACCATGTGTCGGAGACAAAATGTTGTCAACCATTCCTAAACTGGCAATTGAAGCTGAAGGTGCAGGGTTCGGTGGCGGGACTGGAGGATCTTCCGTACCTGGAGGATACGGGGGTGTGGATAGATACCAATACGAAGGAACTAGACGGATGTGTTCCTTGTCATCTCGCATGTTCAGGTAATACTCTTTGACCTGCTGGACTGTTTCTGTGAACTCGGATTTCCTCTCTTCAATCGTTGGATTGGAGTTTCCGAGGGCTGGCACTGTCAAGTCGATCGCAAGGCTTTGACCAGAAACAGAGTGATACACCGACGCAGCGTGCTGTGGCTTATTATACGGTTCCTTGCATTGACTGCGCTCATTAATTGGCGAGTAGCTGATGTATCTCACTCTTCGCTTCTCGTGCTCTCGCGCTTGCAAATCACGAATCACGATTGCGATCGCTGCATGGTATACATGCGTGATGCTCGCATCCAACTTTTTACTTGCTGCTAACAGGTGTTGAGTTTGCTCTTCACTCAGAGTCAGCGAGACTCGCTTGTGGTATCCTGGGACGGTCGCTCCCGCTTGATGAGGGACTTGGGCAATCTCGGCTTCCTCAAGAATGGCAGCATTCCTATCCATGATACTTTTGAGCGTCAGATCTTGCTCTGGGACATCTAAGTCGGGGATAGAAGCGGCGGCTTTCAACGGCGGACTGAGATTCTTCCATTCATCGCCGAATTGGGGAACATTGAACTTCTCCGGTAGATCAAATGCCTCAGACGCATATTTAAAGAGATTGTCCAAGAGATGAAGCGACCCAATGCCATCAATTATTTCATGGTGTGAGCGGAGAACGAGGTCGGCTCGGAAATGCTCGTCGACTGGCGCACGCTTGACCAAGAACAAGGTCGGCAGTTTGGGTACGGGAGGGTTGGAGTTGCACCATTCGTGACCAGACGGGGAATTCGATATCACCTGGAATGTGTTTTCCAGCCAGGTTGATTCCCCTTTGACCCCGAAGGTTTCGTAGACTTTGTGGCATTTCTTCGCATCATGGTTATACTCCACCCATGATGCAATGGTGGGATGGTCGTAGCGCAGTCGCAACCAAGCAACCCGCAGTGCATTGAGAGCGCGAGCTTCGTTTGAATCGAAAGTGGAAGAATGGGCGACAGAAAATGAGACATGAGCAGACAAGGCGAAAAAGACACGGCCGCTCCCTTGGAACCGTTTTGCCAAGGTAGTATAGAACTGCTCTACTTCGTCAACATCGCGTTCCCACCTGCCGGACTTGGTTTGTCGCCAGGTGAAGGGTTCATATGAGGGCTCCATGGTGCATCTTATCGAGGAAGAGAGGGATGTGAAGTCATGGGGAATTCGCCAGAGGATGTGCGCCCCTTAAATCACTTATGACGCAAATACGAGGCTCAGACATCCTGGCATTCCGAGTCCCAGTCAGGTTTCCCTGTTCGCTGAGGCTTGGCTCAGTTAATGTTCATTGGACCTTTCAGTGACCGGTAAAGTGTGGGTGCATAGAATTGCTGTTTGTGTGACTTTGTGAGCCTAAAAGGCTGTGATCCTACCTGATTCATGTTTTGGCGATAATACACGGAAATATCCAGCAGCACGGAAGCTTATCCTGAAGCTAACTATTCTCCCAAAATTTTAAGATCCTCAAATGCACCCCGCAATATTGATCGTAAAGGTACATGCCCCGCTAAATACACCCCAGCAATGGTAATGGGGCAAAATCAATATAGAGATGGGCTGTATGCTCACGTCCAATCGTATCCCCGAATATCTTTATGTCTGGCCTAATTGATGTTCATACAGTAGTCTCGTTTTCCATTCCCCGCAATTCATGATATCATAGCATATAATTCGGAATTTGCCGAGATGATCCGTTCGCGTCTGTCGAAAGCTCTTATGTTACAATGAAATTAATCAGATTTGAAATTTCCCAATGTTGACAATTGAATAGAATGTTGTCGTTTGAGAAATCAAAGTCCAAGTTATCGTAGGCCTCTTTCATTGCAGCCTATGCTGGCTACATTGACTGGGGTCCCCTACACAAGTTTGCCCCTACACTAACTTTCCTCCATAGACGGGATCTCCATATCAGGTAACTTTTCGTCTTATGACAAGTGACGTTATCGTCGACTGTGATCACCTATCACTGCACAAAGGGTAAAATACGGCCCTTCTTTTATTTTCATTTTGATAGTAGTCGTGACTAAGCTTGATCAGAGCTTCAATAAGTTAGACAGATTCCCATGAATAAATCATGTGACCTCAACTGCCTCTGTTAAGAGAAACCCAACTCTGGTGCTAGAAAGAGTTTTACGTTGAATGGGTTGAGGAATGTATGAAGTCAATAGCTCCCATGGAATGCATAACTTCCGAGCACAAAGTAACATTGAACCCACCTAGACACATCAGCATCGGACGTCCGACGACGAGCATCGGACATCTGAGGCAGCCGGTGATACCAGCGGACATAAAAGCCCACAAGCTTACTGTATAAGCCCCGCACCAATCAGAGACATCCCGGTACCGGGATCATGCCTGGACCAAGCCCCAAAGGAGGCAAGAACGCTCGCCGATCTGCGATAAGCCCTTCACACGTGAGCTGCACGTGACTAGTGTGCCGAAGACCCGACAACTGGCACCGTCTGCAGCCACTTTCATCCTACGACGGGCCAGGCCGCCAAATGTGAGGAAGTTTTGTAACAGAAGAGGGGCAAACGGGTATCCTATCATGTCAAGCTTTGACTGTAGGCCAATTGGAGCCTGCGATATTGCAAATTGGAGGTCTCCGCTGTTGTTAAGTCCTGATTATCGCCGAGATGCAGGTTCTTTCTGGAGATTTATGCCTGGGCCCCAGTGTGTTTAGGCTTCTGTATAAATAGACGCTTCCTCGATGTATGGTTCCTGTTTTCTGTTTGGGTAAATCGGTGACGCAGTGTCGTATGCCTCCTTCCTTTTACCGCATATAGCTGCTTTCAATACATCTTGTTCTTTTGTGAATCTGTTTATTGGGCTTCAGTCTCTGCGACTACATCATGTCGGAAGACAATAAAGACTCTGGCCCGGCCAGGTCTCGCTCGACTTCACTATCAAGTTCCGATCTCGATTCCCTTGCATCGAGGACAAGATCGCGCTCGCGCAGTCTGGCCGGTTCATTCAAGACGAGACTGCGGTCTCTGTCAAACCCTGGAATGGCACAGGTCGATCGGGTTTATTCAGGAAGACATATGAACGACCAATCTGTCTACCATAGTGATGATGGATCTAACGACGACGAATCACCCCAGGGCGAAGGAAGACCCGATACGATACAGGAAGTGAGGAATGGCGTCGTGAACGAGCGTGATCTCGATTTGGAGAAGGGGGATGCGCAACATCCGGAGCTCGAGAAATCCAGGACAGCAAAGTCGAATCGGTCGCGACATGATCCGACATTGGTGTGTTTTTCTTGCTCGATATACTTTTATCAGATCCTCATACTAACAATCACAGGTGACCTGGGATGGTCCTGATGACCCTGAAAACCCTAAGAACTGGAGCAACAAAAAGAAGTGGGCAGCTACCATTACAGTCTCCCTATTTACATTTATCTCGCCAGTTTCATCTTCCATGGTTGCGCCAGCACTCTCGTCCCTCGCCGCGGAATTCAATGTTACGGACCAAGTGGTTTCACAGCTCATGCTCTCAATCTTCGTGCTAGCCTACGCTGTAGGCCCGTTGTTCCTCGGTCCTCTTTCGGAGATCTACGGTCGAACAATCGTTCTCCAACTAGCCAACCTTTTCTTCCTCGTCTTCAACATCGGATGTGCAGTCTCCCAGACCAAGGTTCAAATGATCGTCTGCCGTTTCTTCGCGGGACTAGGAGGAAGTGCTCCCCTGGCCGTAAGTGAAAAGCTCCCTTCTAGTCACATATATCTCATCTAACAACTCATAGATTGGCGGTGGTGTCCTTTCAGACTGCTTCCTCGCCGAAGAGCGCGGAAAAGGCATAGCAATCTACAGTTTGGCACCCCTACTAGGCCCTGCCCTGGGCCCAATAGCCGGCGGCTTTATCGCGGAAAACACCACCTGGCGCTGGGTCTTCTACTCCACATCAATCCTCGACGGCCTGATCCAATTAATGGGACTATTCTTCCTGCGTGAAAGCTACGCTCCGAAAATCCTCCTCGACCGAGCCAAGCGCATCCGCAAAGAAACCGGCGACGAATCCTACCAAACCGAAGCCGAGCGTCAAAAGAAAACCCTCCCCCAAGTCCTCCGCGGCTCACTCATCCGCCCATTCAAGCTCCTCCTCACCCAACCAATCGTCCAAGTCCTCGCCCTATACATGGCCTACATCTACGGCATCATGTACCTCGTGCTATCGACCTTTCCCTCCCTCTGGACAAGTCCCGAATACTACAACGAGTCCACCGGCATCGGCGGCCTGAACTACATCTCGCTCGGTCTCGGCTTCTGGCTCGGCTCCCAGATCTGCGCCCCGCTCAACGATCGAATCTACCGCCACCTGAAAGCCCGCAATGGCGGCGTTGGAAGGCCTGAGTTCCGCGTGCCGCTCATGTTCATCGGTGCCTTTTTCATTCCGTCGGGCTTGTTCATCTACGGCTGGACGGCCCAGGAACACTGCCATTGGATCGCGCCGAATATTGGCGCCGTGCTGTTTGGTACGGGTACTATTATTGCCTTCCAGTGTATCCAGACTTACATGGTTGATACGTATACACGCTTTGCGGCGAGTGCCCTTGCTGCTAGTGCGTTTTTGCGGTCGTTGGCTGGCTTTGGGTTTCCGTTGTTTGCCCCGTATATGTATGATGCTTTGCATTATGGTTGGGGTAATAGTCTGCTGGCTTTCTTGGGGATTGTCATTGGTGTTCCTGCGCCTGTGTTCTTGTGGAAGTTTGGTGAGATGTTGCGCAAGAAGAGTACCTATGCTGCTGGATAAGGTGCCTACGTACACGCATTGGTATATGTTGAGATTCGGGATTTTGTGGGCTTGCATTTCGTGAGCGTGTTTGGTTTCATAAAAGTTATTAGTCTGATACATTTAATTTATAAACTATTCTACCATAAACAAGGAGAACGATTTCCAAATATTGTTGTACGGTGCTGCGCATGAAGAATTGGATGAATTTGGGCTACCGTATAAGCTTGTGTCTACAAAGACTCTTCTATGACAGTAATATATTAACATCAAATTCATTCAATCTTTTATGTATGTGGATTAGCCTGTGAGGATTCACGAGCGAAACAATTATGGCGACCCAGTGTAGGTAGGTATTAATGGTGGGTTCTTTACTCGGTGATACCAGTCTCTTTCTTGCCGTGCTTCTATTCAATCGTTAGCATATGTCCATAACAACAGCGAAGGGAAAGTAATCATACCAGAGTACGGGAGTACTTGATGCCAACGTTCAGACCACTGACTGCATCATAGGGCACGGGGCTGGTGTAGTTGTAAGTAGGCTTAAGACCGTGGTAAGTCTTCTTGACGACCTCGGCAATGCCGTGTCCAGCAGAGCACTCGCCGCTGACAGCAGGAATGGCCCACTTGGAAGAGTACTCGGAAAGGTCGTTGTCGGACAGGGGACCGGGGTAGGTGTCGTTGAGGTAGGCGTTGGTGGTGTCGACCTCCCAGTTGACGTATCCGGTCTTCTCAGCAACCATGTTGAGTAGGTTGGCACCGCAGTCCCAGCGACCGAGCGAGGGAAGACCCCAGTTAGCAGACAGGGAGGCAATGACGGAGTAGTGAGTGTAGAAGGTGTCATCGGTTGTGCCGCGGAGGTGCTTGGGGATGGCACCACCGAGGAGGACACTGTAGACGCGGTTGGGGACAGAGTAGTTGCCCACCTCGTCGAAGGTGAGGAGGATCAGGTTGTCCTTGAAGAAGTAGTCGTTCTTAAGCAGAGGGGGAAGGAAGCGGTTGACCCATTCGCCGGCAAAGGTGATGTTGGTGTCATGGGCATCGTTGGTCATGTTGGGGGTGATGAACATGTGCTGGGGAAGGCGGTGGTGCTCAAGGTCATCATAGAAACTGGTGAAGTTCTTGATCTGGCGGGGACGCACGGCGTCGTTGGTGACAGAGTCGAACAGGACCAGAGGGTTGTGCTTGCGCACGTACTGGTTGGCACCGCTGAGCGGGTAGCGGTAGCCCTGGTAGCCGGCGTAGGGCATGTCCTCCTGGTATTCACCCCAGGCAATGTGCTTGGTGTCAAACAGATCGGCAATGGTCGAGACATTGGCGGGGATCTGGTGGAAGTCGTCATTGTCCATACCAAAGTTGTCACCGGCGGCGGAGGCACAGTAGTTAGGCTCCGACGGGTGGGTGACAGCAAAGTAGTTGGTCAAGAGAATACCCTCCTTGGCAATGTTGACCAAGTTCTCATCCAGAGCGGCGGTAGCATAGTCCTATAACAATTGTGAGCACGTGAGCCCATTCCATATACGGAATGCTAGCCAGGACATACAGTGTTCTCGAGCCAGATGTCGACGAAACGGTCAAAGGCCAAGCCCTTTACATTAGAGACAGGCGAGTAAGGCAAGACAGTCGCACGAGCGGCATCAATCTCAGCCTGAGTTGGGTTCTCCTCGGTGGTAGTCTTGGCCGCGCCGAGGGCGAGAGCGCCGACGAAAGCGAGAAGGGTCTGCTTGTTGAACATGATGACCGAAGATCGTTCGCGAGTTGTACAGACGGTGCGATAAGACAGGAAACTCAAGAGTAGATCGGGCGACACACGCGATCTTATAGCTGTGACATTGTAGCATTTTCGGCTGGACGTGTTGGAAGCGAGATTTGACGGACAATGCCGCCTTGGAATGTGAGGCACATGAACAATTTTGTGACCACGTTTCGATCGGCGCAGGGCTCACTGGCTGCATTTCCTCATGATTTCTAGCCTGAAGTAGGCAAGGTCAGTTGAAATGGCGGAGTGGATGACTTGACTATATTGCAGTTCACCTGGTTGGTCAGTTTTACCATCGGGTGCCCCGGTGCCTGGGCCAGCCGTGGCACGTTTCGGGCGCCTCAACGTTGACTGGCTGCTTGGTATTCCCCACTGTCAGCCATACAACGCGTGGTCATTAGCGATGTCAGTCTATAGAAGGAAAAGAAGCTTTCAAGATCATAACCGGAGACCCGGAGATGCCATTGGACGGCCAACTTTTGCAGCGTTCGGGGGTTTTATGTGCACAGACCATGTTGGCTTCAGGTGGTCGTGGATGCCTGGATTCTCAGGTGAGTCCGGCAACTAATGACAGAGTCTATGAGTGGTTATGGGGAAATGGTAATGAACGATTGGTTAGTGGGTATAAGTTATGTTGTTTGTGACTTTCTGACTTTCTCGGGGTCACCTCAGCACAGTTCAGCACAAAAGACCCTCAATTCACCCAGCACACGGGTAGCGAGAGCACTATGATCTTTGATATACTCAAAGAACGAGAAACAAGTTTGAATTTGATTAATATACTCCTCAGCGGCATGGACTTCTAGAGATTTTGCCTCTGTGGCAATGGTCAAGGCGGCGGAAAACAGGGCAGAAGTCGTTGCCCTTTCGACATGAACAAGTGTAATGATTAGTAAAACATGATTTATAACAACGGCTAGCAAGAGACTCACCATGGACGATGACGCGCTAGTACAACCCTGTGTCTCTTGACCATTGATACAATGGTATTGGCCGAATCCAAACATATGGCTTTTGATCGGGCAAGCAAGACATCGGATGAAGAAGCCCATCGATGCTGTAACGCCCGGTTGACCTTCATTCGATAGAATAGTAATGACAGAGACAGGGTAGTCTGTTGCCACAAGACCCAGGAAGGATACTCTTCCTTGTCTGCGACTGGTCCTCCGGATATCTCCAGAAGGTAGGATGGCAACTGTGAGATAATGTTGGCTAGAGCTTCGTCCGTTGTCAAAACAAAGTCTTCAAGAAGGTTCTCGCCACTCATGTGTCCAACAGCGGCCATTTGAACCTCAAATCGATGATTAGATTTTGCTAGTAGAATCATAGCGAGGTGATAATCGATCGGACGCGGTTTGTCAATTGCCATTTCTGGATCGTCAATTAACACTGTAGTCAATTCCTCATCCGATAGACCCAATGGCAATCTGACACAAAAGTCTGTCTCGCTTATACAGTGTGGACGCGCTGGTATCGCGAGCCATTCGCAGATGACCAAAGTCCACCAAACTCGCCGGCTGGTTTCTCGGGTAACAGGGTCATCGGATACTAAGGGAGGCTCCCGGTCCATACCCAAAATTTGACCCATCCTGATTCCGGTTGCTTGAAGAATCGGTACAAGATCAAAGTCTCCGACATTCTTGGCTAGTCCAAGAAGTATGGCGATGGTTTGTACAGTCTTGAAGTCGGGATTTCGCATGAAATCCGCTTCATTGAGGAAGAATAGTGCAGCATCGTACCAATTTTGTACAAGCTTGGACGCATTATCTGAGGTAATTTATGTTAGACGGGGCGTCTTCCAGGGAGTATAGTGGAGGTCGAACCGAGAGGTAAGCCCGCTCGTCTGGCTTCGTCTTCGTCCATAAACATCAGGCTCATCTTTGTCAAATTAGCATCGCTTTGCATAAATAGGCTAGCAATGGCTCTTACCGCTATGAATCCAAAATAAATAGCAAGCCAGAGAGCATCGCCATCAAGGAATTTCCCACTCATCCAAGCAGATTCGTGCTCGAACTCGAATGTTTGCATATGAACAGCAAAATGAATCCACGAAGTCCACATAAAACCATGGTGTAATAGCACATCGCTACAGTCTTTGGTCGGAATCCAGATGTCTGTTCGGCTCCACACCTTTCGTTGATAAACACTCTTACTATGCTGAGAATTGATCTGATTCTCAAGCTTGTCGATATAGCTTTCCTGTCTCGGGGCCGCAGAAAGCGTGTTCAGTTTCCCTGTAGGCTTCATTCTTGAAAGCTCGGCTTTGAGTCGGTCATTTTCTTGTTGCAGCTCAAAATATGTGAGGATATATTCTTTGTGTTTTGTACTGGTTCCAATTAGCACTGCTACATTTTCCATATTGAATCACGCACTTTGTTACTCGGCCTCTGACATTGACAACTTCTCTTGCACACGTACTTTCGAGGCCTCTTGATAGACATGTTTTACAAGGAACCTTTTTGTCGCACTTCACTCGACGTTTAGCACAATTAGAACAAGCGTTTGGCGCTCTTTGACTCTTCCGTGTGGTAGCCATTTACAAGATTTATGTAAAGGACAAGGAACACAGTAAAAACAGATGCTAGTCGTTAAACATGGAGGGAGACTTGATTTGATTGGTCAATATAAACCCCTGTGATTGGTCAGAATCGATCCTGATAGGCATCAAATCATCCAAGTGTTTAGCTCGGTTAACTTATACCAAGATCGCAACTCTAATATTTCTGGTCTTTACAGAGCGGCATGTGTGAGAGGTATCAGTATGAGGAAGAAGAGGATTTAGCTCAAAAGCAAGCTGAAATTATGTCGCATAAAAAGAGATCTTAAGCAGAGGTACAACAGGAAGACCTCTTTTTCAAGAACATCAACACATCTAAATGCAGATACTGACCTAGGCTCTTCTTTAAATTAAAGCTATCAAAAAATACAGGAAATACTGACTACTGCTTCTCAGCTCCAAGGATTTTAGTCTACTACCGAGTTTATCAACATCATGCAAAACATCGCTGAAATATGCCAAACTAGTAGGGAATTTTTCCTGCCAGTTTCAATACCAGATCTGTCTCAATAGGCTGTTCAAAAAGACAGTTGGTCAATCCATGCTCATCTTCTCCTGGGCGTTTCGCGATACTGGTATCGGTGAACAGATTTTCATGGGGCCAGTGCGTCTGTTTAATATGTTAATGAATTGATCTATGTTAAGGAAGCGATAGTCTCTTTAACATACCGTTCCAATACGCTTGTCAAAGATTTCACTTTTCTGCTGCAGTATTTCAGGCTTTGCAAGGGAAGCTGGTGTATAGCACGCATCTACGACCGTTAGTGCGTTCACCTAGACCGCGAGAAAATACTCACAAACAAGGGCGCGTAAATTTTGAGAAGAGGGAACACAGTTGAAATGCATAGTGCGTGAGTCCCACAGAATTAGGTCACCGGCTTCAGCAGTTACCTTGTGAATTTCACAGCCTCTTTCCTCGAACCATTTCACTTCACTTTCGTCAAAGCCAAACCAATCGCTAGGACCCCAGGTTGGTCGTCCGATTGTGCCTTCATGAGATTTGAAGAACTCAGGCATCAGCTTTGTAGATCCTTTCATGACAAGAAGACCCCCATCTTGAGGCCCATTCGGTGCAAAGTTAAGAATACCCTGAACACACTGCATGCCCTCTCGCAGCGGGCTCTGATCAATATGCGGCCATGGTTGTGTCTGTGGTAGAGCAGTACCAGAAGGAAGCGTGAAGTTGATTCCATCAAAGGAGACTAGAAGCTTTTCTGTCGACCACAGCTTTGCGAAGGCTTCGATCACTCCTGCCTCGCTGCAAGGGGAAACATTAGAGAGGGTATTTAGCCAATTAAGATTGAAGACTTACGTTCGAGCCTCCCATACAAATCTTTCATGCTGTATTCCATACCCATGATACATCCCTCCTTTGATATGCTGAGGTAAATGTTTTTCATTCCAAGTCGATCGAATATTTCTCTGAAAGCCAAAAGGGAAACTTTCTAGCCACTGAAACATCTTGTCGATGTAATATTCACATCGCGCTTGTGGAATAGCATTTTTCACAACGACATATCCGTTTTGGAACAGTTCATCTCGCCAGTCTCCGTGGACTTTGGAGTCATCCACAGTGGTTTGGTTGGCCATTGGATGAGGTACAACAAATGGAATGATAATTTTGACGACGAATAAAGTAAAGCAAATAGTTTGAGGTTAGGACCTAAATGTGCCTTCTTACTATTTAAATTCGACACAGCTGGTATAGATCTGCCGCGACTCCGCAGATAAGCCAAACTCCCGCGAAACTCGCGCGAGTTTCGCACGAGTTCCTTAACGGCTTCCACAGATATCGATAAGCTCTTCGAACAGTCTACTATAGCCAATGGATTTTCACTTTATGAGAAATACTATCAATCATGCTAAAATATAAGTTGAATGGGGTCCTTGGCTACTACAGACCATATTACTCTGGTTTGTCTTTATCCCAGAGATCAACCTGATTCCCACATAATGGCTGCTCCCGTCCAGCAAATCGAAACCAATCGGTTTGAAAAATGGTGGAAAGATCTCGGTATTCGCAAGCTACTAGCATGGCAGGCTACTATCCTGGTGTCGCAAATGACCACTGGTTACGATGAGAGCGTGGTCGGAAGCTTCCAGTCCATGAAGCCCTGGGTTAATGGTCGGTAATTTTGTTGGAAGAATACTCAGTCAGAATCTAACGCCATCTATCACCAGATATGGGAAACCCCAATCCATCTAGGATAGGACTCATCACGGCTATCGTCTTTGTTGGTGGTTTTGCCGGTGCTCTCGTGGCCTCGCCTATAGCCGACCACTTTGGACGACGAGTAGGCATGTTTGTTGGAGCAAGCCTGACATTTGTGGGAACAATCCTCCAAACAGCTGCACAGAACTCTGGCATGTTTATTGGGGGTCGATTTTTGATTGGCTTTGGAATTAGCTTCACTTGTGTTGCTGGGCCCTCCCTACTGTTTGAGTTGGCTCATCCAGCAATGCGTGGCACAATATCTTCTTTGGTAATATCTTGCAGCTACCCAACTATGAACTTGAAGAAACAGTTGCTGATCTTGGACTTCCAGTTTAACGTGCTTTGGTACGTAGGTTCTATCATCGCAGCATGGACAACCTTCGGTACGGGCTATATGACTACCAGCTGGTCATGGCGAATCCCATCCCTCATTCAAGGAGTTCCCGCACTACTAGTCATGATATCTGTTCTTTGTGGGCTGCCCGAAAGTCCTAGATGGCTTTGTGCAAACCAACGGAATGAGGAAGCTCGGCAACTACTTGCAAAGTATCACAGCAATGGAAACGCCCACTCGGCCCTCGTGGTAAGTGAGATGAAAGAGATACAGACCTTTTTGGAGGCAGAAACAGCAGCCCGGACGAGTGGACAAAGCAGCTGGGGTATCCTTTACCGGTCACCAGCAAACAGAAAAAGGATTGCCCTGGTCGCTACCGTTGCCCTCCTAACACTATGGAACGGCCAGGGTGTAATTTCGTACTATTTCAGTCCGATTCTGACCAGCGTCGGTATCACTTCTACTCCTCAGCAGACCGGTATCAATGGTGGCTTGCAGATATGGAACCTGCTCTTCTCCCTGGCAGGGGCCTTGCTTGCTGACCGAATCGGAAGACGAACTCTCTGGTTGACGTCGTTCATCGGAATGATCATTGCCAACATCCCGTTGACTATATCATCCGCCATGTATGCACAACATGGATCCAAAGGCGCCTCTATTGCTGTTGTCGTCTTTCTGTTCCTCTACGACGCGACTTTCAACTTGGCAAACAACCCCCTCCTTTATTGTTATCCGACTGAGATCTTACCATTTTCTATTCGGGCCAAGGGACTAGCAATTCAAGTTGCTGTCTCGCAAGCAGCTCTCACTATTAATCAATACGTGAATCCGATTGCACTGGATAGCATTGGATTTTATTACTACATATTCTACCTGGGAATGCTTATCCTTGGCGTGAGTGAAGTTCCATTTACCTATTCTATAGTCTTGATACTGACGTGCTTTGAAGACTCTGATCATATTCTTCACATTTCCAGAGACAAAAGGCAAGACCGAAGTTGAGCTCGCAGCTCTTTTTGAGGATCGCAAATCAGATCATGACTACCCAATAACTCTCGAGGGCTTGGAGGCAGGCTTGGAGAACATATCAGAATCCCATAAAGGGGGCGTGGTGGTTACCCAGGACAAGGACTTTGCAAAGTCTTGACTATATATTTCAATCTGAGTCAAACACATATTTTCAATTCTCAAATATATTTTGGCCCATTTCTCCTAACTTTCTATCCTAAAGAGCGTATAATGAACCTTACATTATTTATTTCTTCAATAAAATTCCCTTGAACCTTTTTCACTTGGTCAGTATTCCAACTTCTCACTCCAGTTGGGAAATATTGACGACAGTCGGGTTCTTCTTGGTGGGCCTTGATTGTCGAACACTAGAGAATGAAAGCCGAAGCTGAGGACAGAAACTAAATTGAGAAAAGAGAGTAAACACACACCAGGCGAGAGTAGCCTTTAAATTGGGTTTGTGGCTCAGTCAAATCTCAACCCTAGTTCGCTTTAACATCAGCCGTGTACAACCCTTGACACCCAACAAACAACCTCGTAAAGAGTTGAACACAGATCAAATGGCCACTCAAGGGAGAGGCCAAGTGAAGCGAACATACCATGCATGAAACGAACTCCTTGCTTTAGGCTCTAGAACAGACTTGTCTTAAACTTATCAGTGGCACTGTATTGTGTACACATGATAGGCCCTATTTCGTCAAATAACTGATTTGCTACGATTGAAAGCAAGGCACGACAAAAAAAATCTATTGGCAGAATAAATTAAATTGATATTAACGCAGAATATCCGTCCTTTGTTCGTTAGTCTTGACTCAATGACTATTACATAGCTATCTTGACAGGTAAAAGAAACAACAGAAAGAGAAAAAGAAATCAATGATGACCATCAATCAGGAGAACGTGGCAGCTGGCTCGTTCTCTACCAATACTGGGCCAAAATTGAGCCAAGAAAAGGCGCCCCAGTGTAATGGAAGGAAGACGACGAAGAAGTTGCAAGAGGATGAAGGGCAAAAAGACACCATGGACGAACGTGCATGCCGTGGGTAATATTTTATACAAAAGAATCACAAACGCCGATTGAGCATTTACTCAGGCTTCTTGCCAACCATGAGGTACATGGGGGTGAAGAGGTTCTTCTGAGCACCCTCGACCAAACAGTCAGCGGCAACAGCCAGACTGTCGGCGGTCTTCTGAGAACCGCGGGGGAAGAGACCGAACTTCTCGCCGGTACCGACAAAGCGGTGGGCGATACCACGGCCCCACCAGGTCATGCGGGCAATGGTAAAGAAGTCCCAGACCGAGCCCATGTGCTTGAAGGAGCCCGCCAGCGGGTAGTACCAGGGAATAGGGTCGGGGCGAGCAGCCAGATCCTCGTGGTGAGTGAGGTTGAAGCCAGCGTTCTTCATGGCCTCGATACCCTCGGAGATCTTGACCATGTTGGAGATACCATCACCCTGCTCAATACCGAGACGAATGCGACGGTGCTCGGCGTCATCGTTGTTGTAGTCATCAGTCATGAGCCACTCGTAGACGGCGAAAGTACCACCGGGCTTCAGAACACGGAAAATCTCGCTGTAGACACCAACGAGCTCAGGGGCGTGAACAGTAGCCTCAATGGCGTAGACAGCGTCGAAGCTGTTGTCAGGGAACTTCATCTGCATGAAGTCACCCTTGACAAAGGCCATCTTGTCGGAAAGACCCTGCTTCTCGGCGTAGTGAGTGGCGCGGTCAATCTGGTAGTCGTTGTTGTTCAGACCGGTAACGTGGGCACCGGTGAACTTGACCATTTCGCGAGCGGGACCACCAACACCACAGCCGACATCCAGAACCTTCATGTTCTCAGTGATACCGGCCTGGAGGGCAAGGTAGTGCTCGTGGCGGGCGATAGCCTGGTGGAAGGGCTCACCGTAGGCGAAACGGCAGAAGTGGAAGGAAGAACCCCAGCCATACTCGTAGAAGTCGGTGGCCAAGTTGTAGTAGCTGGAACAAGATTATCAGTACGGGTGTCGATCACCAGATAAGAGAAGGGAAAAGAAACATACTGTCGGGTCAGGGTAGCGTATTCAGCCTTGCGAGCCTATCACACACGACATGTTAGTCACTCAATCAACCACTTGCAATGCGCAAATGCCTACCTCACGAATCTCGGGGGTCTCGTCGACGGCATCCTTGTTGTCCCAGTGCTTGAAGTACTCGTCGACAGCAGCCTTTTGCGCAGCAGCATCCTTGCCGCGCATGGCAGCAAAACCACCCTGGGCCTTGGCAGACTTGCCATGGAGGGCCTTGTTGAAGGCGGCGTCACGCGCAACGTCCTCATGTTCGAGAGCAGAAGGGGCCATTGTGAAGAATTGCGAAGATTAAAAGGGGGTAGAAGTGGAATAAAAAGTCAATTTCCAAGGGAAAGACGAGGGTACACCAATTGAACGGGAGGTACCAAGAAGAGAAGAAAAAGAGCACCGGGTAGTGAAGTAGAACGACTGGAGAGGATAAAAGGGGGGGAATAAATACAGTCGAATCCGAAGCAACTTTTTGACAATCACCCACGGACCCCCTGAGACCTGGGGTGGCCACACCTTTTTGGGCGGCGGAAGGTGGCAGTTCCGGCGCGGTGGCTCCGTGGCGGTGCGCGGCTGGCCCAGTTGCCGGGCACGTGATGAGTGCACCAGCCACACGCCACTTCAGAGTTGATAATCCATGCTCTCTCAGACCACCTTTCGGACGTCCACCTTTCTCGCTTCCGTCATGCCTCCTCAAATTAAGCATGACCTGAATCGCTCGGGATGGGAGTCGACCGACTTTCCGTCTGTCTGCGAGAACTGTCTCCCGGAGAACCCATATGTGCAGATGATTAAGGAAGATCATGGCGCAGAGTGCAAGATTGTAAGTTTCGTGGTGCTTTCCCTGATAGCTACCCCAGAGCTCATGCTGACTCCTTTTGGTTAGTGTACACGCCCATTTACTATCTTCCGGTGGAAGGCCGATCGAACCTCACGACAGAAGCGATCGATTATCTGCCTGACATGCGCGCGCCTGAAGAACTGCTGCCAATGCTGCATGCTCGATCTTTCGTTCGGTCTGCCCATTGTCGTCCGTGATGCTGCCCTCAAGATGGTCGCCCCGGGTCCGGAAAGCTCTATCAATCGTGAATTTTACGCGCAGAACCACGAAAAGGAAATTGAAGAAGGCCGCGGCGCTATTGAAGAATATGAAAAGACCGACGACAAGGCTCGCGAGCTTTTGCGGCGCCTCGCCAACAGTGAACCGTACTATCGCAAGCCGCGTCGGATCGACGGTCCTACCGAAAAAGAGGAAGCAGAGCAGTCTACATCCACAGATCAACCACGAACAAACAGTCGCTATGGAAATGGACCCGGACCGATTCGCACTGGTGAAAGTCGCGTTGGCAACCGCCTCCCAGGCCGTGGAGGTCGTGGTGGTGGCAGTGGTCGGGGTGGTCGTCCATTCCCTAGCACCGCACAACTGCCGCCCTCGGCTGAAGACATTCGTCCTCCTGCGGACCCTAATGTTCTTTCTCTCTTTGTCACAGGTGTGGAGGATGACCTCCCCGAACACACCTTACGCACTTTCTTCAGCAAGTTTGGTCAGCTCCGATCTCTCATTTGCTCTCATCGCTCCCACTGTGCCTTTATCAACTACGTAACTCGCGCCGATGCCGAAGCTGCGGCAGCCCACTGCCAAGGCAAAGCTATCATTGAAGGTTGTCCGCTCCGTGTCCGCTGGGGTAAGCCCAAGTCTCTTGACAACTTGGATCGCGAGGAGCGGATGGCAAACGCTCGCGAGGGCCGCCAGACCGTGGGATCCGTTGGCAAGGGAAAGCAAGTCGACAGACGAGCTGTCACTGCAGGAGAGGGTGCTGACCAAGAACAAACTCGGACACACGTTGTTGCACCACCACCTGGATCCGGTGAGGTTCAGTACGCCAGCATGAACGGCGACTGAACATAACTACTGAACAAAAGTCGCGAGTTTTGCCATTGCTCAGATTGGGGTTGCATGTAACTTAGGTTCGGAGCGGGCGTTATCAAGGATTGGGCTTCTTTTATGCTTATGCAGATCTATGTACTTAAACCAAAAATACCCCGGGGACGCCAATGATAATAAAAGAGTCGGGTATCTTATTATACATGTCCGGTCACTGTCCTAGTTGCTTCTGTAGATGGGCATGTCTTGACCTGCACCTAGACGATTTGAGAATCGGCCTTGCGCAAGCGACAAATAGGCATCTTTTTGGACAATTATTGGACCGGAGAATTCGCTTGAACCAAGCATGATGGCACTGTGTCTGTCACTCATGAGGAGCAAGCCTTGTGGATCTTCACATCCTGTCCGCCAACTTTAATGGAGTCGTTATCACCGCGTTCGATCTGTTCGTGGATGTTGAGTTCTGTGGCAAGTGTGTGGTTAGCCATTTACCCCTGACCTAGAAACCCGACAGTTCAGATTGAATGAATACATACCCCACTTCGCTTCCTCGTTGCCCTTCTCCCTGGAGCCTTGTACGATGTTGTGGCGCAGGATGTTGGCAACCTCGATCGCATGATTGATTTGCATGCCAGTGTCGACGGCCGGACGGCGATTCTTCTCAAAGTTTTGGCGGGCCTCCTGACGAGCAGCAAGGAGGACAGGGAGATCGTCTGCAAAGCAATTGTCAATAAAAGGAACGAGTATGCCGGAATGGCGGATCATGTCAGGCAAACGAACTGTGGAAAACAACACGGGTGGCGCGGAGCACTTGGCGATAGGCGCTCTTCGCGGATACGGCAGTGGCAGTGGACATGATGAGTTGCTGGAATTTACCACAAGGAAAATATACAGAGGTGATGTATGCAACAAAAGGAAGAGACGCCGGGATCTCAAGTCTCGAATCTCCGGATCGCCTCATCGCTGATTGGGCGGAGAGGCGGCAATTCGGGGCAGAAAAAAAGGTATGCAAAAAAATCAACGCGGGACATTCAGGCATTTACACACAACTTGGGACCATCACCAATACCCTCCACAATGGCCTCTGTTCAAGTTGTCAATGCTACCCTCCCTACCCTGCCTCAGGGCTGGGCTGGCGAGAAGGACTTTAAGACTGTTGGTGCCCTTTCTGGTGCCACTCAGCGCAACGTGGAGCCTGTTGGCCCGCACTTCCTGGCTCACGCCCGCAGAGTAAGATATGCCTGGTTATTCGAATTTTTTTTTCCAATATAACTAACAATTTTATAGAAGCGCAACAACCGCACTTTCTCCGAGGATGAGCGCATTCAGGCCCAGCACAACGTCAAGAAGACTGAGGTTGAGGAGGATGATGACATCTCCGAGGATGAGGATCCTATGATGCTCGCCCGTGAGGCCAAGGACTGGAAGGTTTGTGTTCCGAACCACTTAATAACACTTTGCTTTGATAGATAGATTCTAACTACGGATAGGGCCAAGATCACTACGCCGTTCTCGGTCTGTCCAAGCACCGTTACCGTGCTACCCCCGATCAGATTAAGCGTGCCCACCGCAAGAAGGTTCTCCGTCACCACCCCGACAAGAAGGCCGCCATGGGCAAGAGCGATGAGAACGACAGCTTCTTCAAGTGTATCCAGAAGGCCACTGATCTGCTTCTGGACCCCACTCGCCGTCGCCAGTTCGATTCCGTCGACGAGGCTGCTGAGGTTGAGCCTCCTACCAAGAAGCTGTCCGGCAGCAAGTTCTACAAGGCCTGGGGCCCCGTCTTCGATGCCGAGGGTCGCTTCTCCATCAAGCAGCCCGTGCCCCAGCTCGGTGACGAGAACAGCACCCAGGAGCACGTCGAGACCTTCTACAACTTCTGGTACAACGTCGACAGCTGGAGGACCTTCGAGTACCTCGATGAGGATGTTCCCGATGATGGAGAGAGCCGTGACCAGAAGCGTCATGTCGAGAAGAAGAACGCCAACGCCCGCCGCAAGCGCAAGACTGAGGATACCGTCCGTCTGCGTGAGTTGGTTGACGAGTGTCTCGCTTCCGATGAGCGTATCAAGAAGTTCAAGCAGCAGGCTCGTGCCGGCAAGGATGCTAAGCGTCTTGCCAAGGAGGCTGAGATCAAGCGCCTGAAGGACGAGAAGGAGAAGGCCAAGGCCGACGAGGAACAGCGCAAGAAGGACTCCGAGGAGGCCGCCAAGGCTGACCGTGAGAAGAACAAGAAGGCCAAGGAGGCCGCTAAGAACGCTTCCAAGAAGAACAAGCGTATCCTCAAGAGCTCCGTCAAGGATGTCAACTACTTCGCCGCCTCCGGCGAGGCTACCGCTGCTGAAGTCGACAGCGTTCTCACTGATGTTGACCTCATTATGGGCAAGATTGACGTTGATGAGCTCGCTGTTCTCGCCGAGAAGCTCACTATTGCTGGCAAGGACAGTGCTGCCGTCAAGACCGCCTGGACTGGTGAGGCTAAGCGCCTTGTCGACGCTGGCAAGCTGAAGGACGGCGAGGCCAAGGCCTTTGCTTAAATTCTCTGCCTTATAGATGAGGGGCAGCCTTTGGCTTCCCTGATGATGAATATTCACGCCACATAGAGTAGAAAAACTTTGGGACTAGTTCTTTCAAGCCATTTTTGATCCTAGATCATTTCCTCCATCTCGTTGCATTTTTCTATTGCCATTCGTATGCCCTCGTACCAAGTGATACATGTTTACTTTTAGTCTTTTCCCACTTGACCTTTACATGATCTGATTCTACACGTAACGCAGCTGAAAAATGACAAGAAAGATGAAGGTAGAGAGGGGAAGTTGGAACACATATAATGCATCAATGTACCTGTTTTCGATATCTTTAGAGCTCTACAGTAGTCAGGTGCGCAGCTTATGATGAATTCTGCCATGCCCTCCTTTCCACAACCTGAGACCCAGATGCAGTCCTGAACACAGAAGTCGACGATGGCATTGGATGCAGAGCAACCGGCTCCCGCTCTTGAGCGCGCTTGTTCGATCGTTTCTTGATCCAAGGAAACAGATTGAAAACCCCCCCACAGATAAAGATCCCAATCCACAGAACCAATTCCGTGCCATAGATGATGATGCCCAGAACATCGATCGACTTTCCAAACACTATCACCAGGTCAGCAAGTATCCTCGTCCAACTCGAGAACCTGAACTCACAAACAGACACGAGGGAGAATAGATCTCCAGCAGCATCAATCCCCACAAAAATAAAACTAATCCCCCTCACCGTCCGGTGAACATAGATATCCCAATAATGTCTCAAAACACCCGCAGCAAGAAGACAAGCACTCAAAACTGCCATGACAATAAGCGGCCATTCAAGTCCGCGGTCCTTCGCAGCACGCAACGCAAAAACAAGCCCTACTTCGATACCACCTAGTATCAGCAGCAGCGAGGTAACCGCAGCCGTGCATTTCGCGATCGAGTATTTCTACCCCAAAGTCAGCCCGAATCAACCTTCGAGACGATCGCCCGCAGAGAACACACTTTTCCATAGTACAAACACTGAGCCCAAGTGATCAAGCTCAAAGTGGTCAATATCTGCGGCTGAACCCGCAGCGCAATGTTGAATTCTTCAACGATGTTGTATACGCCCAGTGGGACGCCCGCCGAGGCCCATAGTAGCATCATTGAGCCTTGGAGGCCTTCTGTGTCGTGTCCTCTGTAGTTGATGATGATTTGAGGGAGAAGCTAATGCATGTGTCAGCGGATAGGCCAGTCGATAAGTTATGTCTATATTCTGGGAATTGCAGACCTGGATTGACCAGCAAACCTGTATTCGGGATGTGTTAGTTGTGGGTTGAATGATGAATAGGCGATTGGATGTGAGCATACCGCGCCCAGAGTGCCGAGTACATTTTCCGCTACTGGGTTGTTCATTTTTCGGTCTATGCAGGGAATGAGGACATTTTGATGTAGACGGGGATGATTGACGAAGTTGGTGTGGGTCTTGTTTCCTGGAATTCTTACTGGTTCACTCTATACACTGTGTTCATAGGATCAGATTATGATTATGCGTCGAGTTAAATATTCTACGCTACTTGATGGATTGGTTACTGGAAATGGCTACACTGGACGATGCAAGTTTATACTTGGGGAGTTGCTTCACACTTCTTGTTAAGGGATCCCAGTGCTGATGAAGTGTTCCGATACTACAAATCAAACAGTAATTATCCTATCAGATGAACCCAACCAATCATCTTTAGTTCGGCTCGCTAAGTTCAAGGGTCCAAAGTCCGACTTGCAGATGGCTTACCAAGTACCCCGCTTCGGCCTTAAGATGGAGCTACGCATATAAGCTGAATAATGATGTTTTCTTACACAGTTCGGCCTTCGGGCTCCTATTATTTGAAAGCGCGGCTTAAATGTGTCAGAATCCCGCCCATAGTAAGGCTCGCAAGGGTCATAAGGATAATAATATAAAAAGGTACTGGTCGCACTGCATCTATCATACTCATCTCCACTGTATACTTCTCCATATTCAAGACGAAACCTCGGATATTCAACACTCAAAATGTCCACAATCCTCGTTACAGGAGCCACTGGCAAACAAGGCGGCTCACTGATCAAGAACCTTCTCAGCAAGAATGCGCCCTTCCAGATACTCGCTGTAACCCGCAATATCCAGTCCCCCGCCGCACAAAAGTTGTTACAACAGTCACCCAAGATCAGACTTGTACAAGGCGATCTTGATCGCCCGGCAGAGATCTTTGAACAAGCACGCGGTCTTACTAAAGAGCCGATCTGGGGTGTTTTCAGTGTTCAGGTATAACAAAGCTTTTTCCGACTAGTTGCTATACTCTTGATAGGTTACAGCAATACTGACCAGATAACCCTAGCTCGCAATCGGCAACGGATCGTCAGAAGAACCCCAAGGAAAATCCCTCATCGACGAATCGATCAAGCACGGCGTCAAGCATTTCATCTACAGCTCCGTCGATCGAGGCGGCGCCAAATCGTCCGAAAACCCAACTCAAATCCCGCACTTCATCCACAAACACAACATCGAAAAACACCTGCTTGCCAAGTCCCCTGGAAAAATGGGCTGGACAATCCTCCGCCCTGTCGCCTTCTACGAAAACCTCACACCAGACTTCTTCGGCAAGATCTTCGCAACATCCTACAATATGGTCCTGAAGGGGGCCCCGCTGCAGATGATCGCCGTCAGCGACATTGGCGCTGTCGCGGCTGAGGTCTTTATGAATGCGGATGCGTACAAGGGACGCGCTATCTCGCTGGCTGGTGATGAGTTGACATATCCCCAGTTTAAGGAGATCTTTGAGAAGAGGACCGGGCAGACGCTGCCTACTACTTTCAGACTGCTTCCTACTCTGTTTATGGCTCTTGTTAAGGATATGGGGTATATGTTTCAGTGGTTCCATGATGATGGATTTGGGGTTGATATTGAGGAGGTGAAGAGGATTCATCCTGATGTCAAGGACTTTGAGACTTGGTTGACTACTGAGAGTGAATTTGTGAAGAAGTAGACTGGATTATTATTTGGTCGACTGTGGATTTCATGTGGTTGTGGTGGAAAGGTAATTAATATTAATATTGAAATCTCCTAATTGAAAAGAATAATTGAAAAGTTTCTACTCTGCCTGCCAATTACAGAGGTCTCTTCTTGGAAAATAGAGTCATATACTTTCACCTTCTGTCGACTATTTCACCACTGTCTAGGTCTTTTTTTCATACTTTCCAGAAACGACGTCTTCTAGCAACAAAGCGACTTGAAGGGGGTCGATAGAATTACTATAGATATCATGCAGACATTTAAGATAGGAACAATTTAGCAAGAAATCATGAATGAAGCATCAAGATCAATAGCACAACTATGAGAATCATCAGCGGTGAAATCACCAGGCTCTCTCCCGAACCTCGAACGCCATGCCGTAAATGACGTTGTTGGCTGACCCGCGCACTAGAGTCGGGTGTACCCCCACATCTGAATTCCCAGCCCAGGAATTTCGCCGAGTGGAGTTTGTGCCAACCCGGCATTTGGAGGATCTTGGCAAGGCTGGTGCAGGAGGCTATAGCATTGCATTTCGGGATTGGGTTGCTTGGTACAATACTTGAGGGCTTGGTGAATCAGAGTGCGACCAGACCTGAGATCCGCTGAACAGGCATTTTCATGGATGATGATACAATGGGAGGCTTGTTCAATCCTCAGCATGGAAATCATATCCGAATGAGTGTGATCTAACGATCGAACAGAGTGAAAATCAAGGTCTAGAATTATGGGTCTGGCTAGGCTTAGTACCTGAGCCGTCACGGATACAAAACTGATAAGAGCAACCACGGTAGGCGTCAAGAAACAAGATTGCCATGTCGATCGCAGAGAAATTTCCTCTCGGTCAGATGGCAGCCGCATGGTTGTCACTTGATGATCCAGCCACCCCGAGATCGTCTGCATTTGCCTCCCGACACAACGAAAATAGAAACACCAGGAACTGGTGAGGCAGAGCAAGACCCTGCCACAGAACCCCAGAGAGTACGCGGCTTCGCAAGATGGCGCACCCCACTTCCCCTAACGAGTTTAAATGATCGTCGTTGGCATGAGGTCATTGGGAATGGACCGTTGTCGGGGGTCGCCGGGTTGCTACAGTGCTGTACAGTCGGCTGTGCGATATGCTTGACATGCGAAGCATGAGATCGCGGAGAGAGAATGTACAGTCCATGCATGTCAGAGATCCGATGCAGGGCCAAGACGAAGTATACGTATGCTCGTCGTAATCGGTGGCTGAAACAGAAAAGGGACGGGAAGTCAAAATGGCTGTGGATCATTTTAAACTGGATCGGAGTCCCTGAACGTTGAGCGCAAATTTATACTTAAGTTGCCCACCCCCAGACCCTGATCGTGCTGCTGTGTTCTATAAACCTCTCTACAAAGTTCCTTCTCAGGCCCAGGCCTCCTACATTCGTTCACAGAACCCAAACAATACAACAAATACCTCCCCCACAATGTTGCCCTCCTCTCTCCGCCTGTGCCTGCTGGCCGCAACCCTCTTCCTGGTCAACATGACAACCGCCTTCCCCCTCCTCAGCCGTGATATCGATTGGTCCTTCACGCTCTTCCCCACCTCCTCCTGCAACGCAACTGGCGATCCGCACGCCGGCTCCGGCAGCACTGGCTGTCGCGCAGACCTCAACAGCGTCGCCTCGGCGTATACCCTCAACTCCGTCACCGAGGGCTGTCGCATCCAATTCTTCGACAACACCATGTGCGATGAGACCGAACTCTCCGATGTGGCGGGCCAGGTCACTTCCACCAACACCTGCCGCATGGCCGGTCCCCGCCGCCGGTATGGTTCTTATCAGGTGACCTGCGAGTGAAGGCGACAATTCACTGTCAGAGACATGCTTGCCCATGAATACAGTAGTGTCTTCCGATCTCGAGTATGATCTTGATCTCGATCTCGGGCTGGTCCCAGGATCAATTGTGCAACTCGGAATGTTTTTCTCCGTTTGGTCTTTTCGGATTGGCTGGTTTACGTTGGACATTGAGTGATCCTTCGGGCGCGAACATAGAACTTTTAATGATACCCTTTAGACAAATGAAATGAATTCACGATCTGCCAATTTCTCTACAGTATATCCATCATACGCGCGCAGGGTCTGTCCGACACTGTCGATCCCCGTGATCGGCGTGTTCAGGGATACGCCAGACACTCACTGTTGAGCACTGCATAGGGGCTTGGATTGTGCTGGACGCGTATGCCTTTCCCCTCACATGCTTTACCCCGATTTCGAGTAAATTAAGTTACAGATCGGATCGAGTCTCCATTGCACGATGGCCCATTTGCTGTCAGCTTACTGCAGGGTCGGGTGAAACGGCGACACGCAAGGGGGCCAACCTGATACATGGACACCGGGGTTTAGGCCCGTGGAGAACTGATTGGACGTCGCCCCTGAGCATAGACTCAAGGCTTAATTTGCCAGGGTTTCCACCTTTAATCTGTGTTGAATGAGTGCACGGAGTAATGGGTATTTGGTCTATTGCTTCATTTGTGGATCATTTTAGTCATTTCTTCGGTAGTCCAGCTTACCAATGCTTTTGAGCTTCACGATGTCCGGCATTTTGTCGGGACGGCTTGCCGATGATTAACCGATGGTGGATTGGTAGATGCCATGAAGGACAGGCCTATAGAGGAACTATTGGTGATTGATAATCTACAGCGGGTTTTACTTTGCCCCTTTCCGAGGGCTTCGGACCGATACTTCGGATGGTGTTGACCGTCTCATGGTCGCAAAGAAGCTGTGGTCTATAAGTTGCCGGTTCAGAGTCCTAGATATCTCTTGTGTGTTGCAATACGTGTACGTGCCATGTCCAATTTGCCAAGGTTGTATTTGCATACATCATTACTGCGAGGAAAGGGAAGAATTTAAGCTCGCGAGTTGCTCCGGCTCGCGTTCGTATTCGTTTTTCTTGGCATGTTCGGATATACAGCAAACGCATTTCTCTTGAGAACCTGGCCTGACGGAATTAAGCAAGAAATTTCTGCGCCAGCGAAAACCCCTTCTAGAAGATGATGTTCAACTCTCATTAGTCCCCGATCTACTAGTTCCTCGGAGATAAGCCAAGGGGTTTCCTAAAATGGAATATCCAACCCTATCGCCGGAAACGGTTCGCGCATAGCAACGTCGTGGCATCACTATTTATACGGGCCTGTCGCAGTTTCTTTCACCCATTCCTCATCGAGCATAACATGACTGTCACCCTCGAGGCTGAGAAAGGCAATGAAATGCCCCCGGCGCCGGTCTCGTTCTTCGATTCATCGTTGAAGGAGACGCGCCGGCGAGTATTCTACCAATGGGCCCGCACTCGTGAGTAATGTTAATGCAGAAAATGGCAGGAATGCTGACCCGGCTGTAGTCTCCATCCTCTGTATTTTTGTCTTTGTCGTTTTGTCTATCTTCTGGGGCTCCCAATACAGCACCGAAGACAAATTCAAAGCCCTAGATGTGTTTGTCGTTGACTTTGATGGTCAAGTTGATCCCTACCTGAGCAATGACACCATCATCGGACCTGCAGTGACAAACGTCACCAAGAAGATCCTCGCCTCTGATTCAATTCACCTCGGCTATATAATCAAATCCCCAGCAGACTTCAACTATGATCCCTGGGCCGTGCGACAGGCAATCTACGACGAGCACGCCTTTGCCGCCGTGATCGTCAAGCCAAATGCGACGGCCCTGCTCCGCGACGCCGTATCAAACGGCAACAGCAGCTATGACCCCTTCGGCACAATCGAAACCGTGATCATCTCTGCCCGCGACCAAAACTCCTACTATACCTACGTCGATCCGGGCCTCGCAGTCCTACAGAATATGGTTCTCCAGGAATTCGGCCCACGATGGGTCCAGCATCTCATCTCAGACCCTTCACTAAACCTCTCCACCGTCCCCGCCCAAGCGATCAACCCAGGAATCGGGTTCACGAATATCGATCTGCGCCCCTTCACGCCAGCCGTTGCCGCCCCAGCCGTAACCATCGGCCTGATTTACCTGATCATCATTGCATTCTTCAATTTCCCCTTCCTGATGCCCGTCCACGCGCTATTCATGAAGCCAGACGGTCATCCGCCATTGAAAGTAGCGCATTGGATCATCTGGCGTATGATCTCCGCGATCGTGGCCTACTTCTTCCTCTCACTGTTCTACTCGCTTGTTTCCCTCGCATTCCAGATTCCATTCAGCAACCAACCCGCGCCGGATACCTTGTCCGCCAACAATGCGAATGCATATGGCCGTGGCTCGTTCGTGGTCTTTTGGATGCTGAACTGGGTCGGCATGGCGGCGTTGGGATTGCCGTGTGAGAATATGGCGATGATTTTGGGATTCCCGTGGAGTTCGTTCTTCTTAATCTTTTGGGTCATTACCAATGTCGCGACTGGGTTCTATCCTATCGAGTTGGCATCGGACTTTTATCGCTGGGGTTTGGCTTGGCCTTTGCATCGCAGTAAGTGTGGTTTCTTGCTTTCTACATCGGGATTGGGCTGACTTTTTCTACAGTTGTTGAGGCTTTGCGGACTATTTTGTTCGGCACTCATTCCCGCATCGGGTTGGACTTTGGTATTCTGTTCGCTTGGGTGGCTGCTTCGTTGGCCTTTTATCCCGTTGCGACTTGGATTTTGCGGTGGAAGATGAGGAATGGGTATTGAGACTCATAGTGACGTCTGGGTTTAATAGTAATGTGCCCATGGGTGAAAAGTTTTCATAGAATGCATTGGTTACGTCAATCCCAGCCTGGGGTTGACATATTGAGTTGGTGTTATACACGCTCACCTTGTTTCAGATACTACTTCTTGCAAATATTTCTTTATTTTTCAAAAGTGAATAATATTCTTTTAGATTCTCCGAGATGTCATTCAACGGTGTACTCCATAACTGTGTCATACTTCGGCATCAAGATCCGAGAAGTGCCAAGTCAAGTGAACTTTGTTTGCTCTGCCCCATGTGCCCCATCCTGGCCTTCTCATTCGTCCAACTCAATTTCAAGTCAGCCTCCAACCTGTACCTGCTCAGCCCTATAGATTTGCTGCAGCTGTCAGGTACCAGATGGACCTGTTTGAACTGTAACCGTCATGTCCATGCCAGTTTCACTCGTTTCGCACTTCTTCTTCTTCTTCTTCTTCTTTTCCTTCTCTCGTGAACCATCTCTCGTCTCAGATACCATCTTCTGCACCTCAATCCTTTCTCACGATGGCCACTACTCGTGAAACCAGTGTAATGGCAGGTGATTCATTCAACGAGCAAGCTCGTACCGAAGAAGCCCGCGAGCGTCGTCACCGGGCCCTAGCCAAAATCGACAATGCCCCCTTCGGTCTACAGCACATCCGCGCCGTGATCGTCGCTGGTGTTGGTTTCTTCACTGACAGCTACGACATCTTCGCCATCAACCTGGCTGTCGGCATGCTGGGTGTGGTCTACTGGCAGGGCGAGCACAAGGGCAAGATCCCCTCTGCTTCGGATACTGCTATCAAGGTGTCGACTTCGGGTGGAACTGTCCTCGGTCAGCTGTTCTTCGGCTGGCTGGCGGACCGTATTGGTCGCAAGCGTATGTATGGCATTGAGTTGATGATTATTATCATGGCTACTCTTACTCAGGCTTTGTCTTCTGCTTCTGTTGCTGTCTCTATTACCGGTCTGCTTGTTTTCTGGCGTGTTATCATGGGGATTGGTATTGGAGGAGATTATCCTCTTTCTTCTGTTATCACTTCCGAGTAAGTTGTCCGAAGATCAAGCGAAAGATGTCTGGCTGACTGCTTGGATAGGTTCGCGACTACCAAGTGGCGTGGTGCCATGATGGCTGCCGTCTTTGCCATGCAGGGATTCGGACAATTTGCTGCTGCCATCATTGCGTTGATTGTCACTGCTGGCTTCAAGGCATCTCTCGAGTCTGCCAAGGATGTTGGACACTGCACTGGTGTCTGTCAGTTGGCAGTTGACAAGATGTGGCGTGTGATTATCGGATTCGGAGCAGTTCCTGCCTGCTTGGCCCTTTACTATCGCTTGACGATTCCCGAGACCCCTCGATTCACTTTCGATGTTCAGCACGACCTGGTCAAGGCTGATGAGGATATCATTGCTTATCTCAAGGGCCAAAATGAAGGCCATCCTGATGAGATCGATCGTGCCCGCGTCTTGTATGGCAACACATTTGCGCCTCCCCAGCCAGGCTGGCGAGGCTTCATCGACCACTTTAGTCAGTGGGAGCATGGCAAGGTTCTTCTTGGTACTGCTGGATCGTGGTTCTTCCTGGACGTCGGTAAGTTTCTTTTAAACGGTCGTGGGTTCGACATGTTCTAACAGTTTCCAGCTTTCTACGGTCTGGGTCTCAACAATTCCATTATTCTCTCGGCTATTGGCTGGACTGGAGGCAAGAATGTCTACGAGATCTTCTATCGCAACGCAGTTGGCAACCTGATCTTGATTTGTGCCGGCGCCATCCCCGGCTACTGGGCCACCGTTGCAACAGTCGACATCATCGGTCGCAAGCCTATTCAGCTCCTCGGGTTCGGAATGCTCACGATTCTGTTCATCATCATCGGATTTGCTTACGATAAATTGATCCACACCCACAATGGTCTTCTTGCCCTGTACGTCATTGCCCAGTTCTTTTTCAACTTCGGACCCAATGCCACTACGTTCATTGTCCCCGGCGAATGTTTCCCGACTCGCTACCGTTCGACTTCACACGGTATCAGCGCAGCAACTGGCAAGGTCGGAGCAATTATCGCCCAGTGTGTCTTCGGTCCGCTCGTCCACCGCGGCGCAAAGAAGCCCGACGACTCGCCTTGGCTCAACCATGTTATGCAGATTTTCTCTCTGTTCATGCTATGTGGCTTTGCTACTTCTTGGTTAATCCCCGAGACTAAGAGAATGACTCTGGAGGTTCTCTCTGGCGAGCCCAATAGTTCAACCCCCGTCAGTCCTTGCGTGTTTGCCAAGGATGAGGACAAGACTCGCCTCCACGCTCCCCATGCAGTCACCACGTCTGTCCTCGCTGAGTAGGACCAACCCGCCAAAGAGTGAAGTGGTGCTTCGTAGTCGCTCTTGAATATTTTCCTTTGTTCCTTGATATTTGCAGCCCGCACAGCTCATTTTTAATGATTTCCAAATGTTCCTACTAATTATCCTGTGCTGGGAATTGCCATATCCCCAATCTTTCCGGCTGCTTCTCAGCGGAAAATATCGCTAATACAACTTGTATTGCTGATGAATTCTTTCAATTATGTAGGGACTCTTTATTGTAGTTTAAATTTATGATGTAACACAACGACTCATTTCTACGTATTCTCCCCTTGAGCATTATGGAGCTGTAACCTCATTCCAGGAAATGAGAGAGTTCAGCCCTTTGGCTTTGAATGTCCACGTCGAGTTTGCATCCGGGGACCAAGTTGAGTCCTCTTCACTTTCCCTTGCTTCTATGAGCAATGATCTTGATTTCGTCTCTCGGCACATTCTGTTATTAATTCTACGCTTGGAGTCACTCTTTGAACTCCGTCCAGTTCAGACATGGCACGTGTGTGTCCTTCACAGATTCAACGAGAGCAACAAGCCATTGCTACCCACCAATCCAATCAACCCCCAGGAAACTCCGCAGGTGCCATCATGTCTTCAGATCCTCACAATCTCACTGCAGCGAGCGAGGCCACAAACACCGCGGTGTCTCAGTTGGCCGACCAAGCTCTCAACAAGCATATCAACCATGCAAAAGATGCAACCGAGCTGCCACGCTCTCTGGCCACAACGCCAACTTCCAAGTCAACACCCAAGTCAAAACAGAACGAAACTCCCGAATTCACAAGCGTGACAACCTCACTCGCAACAGAACGCGAAGACCTCATCGCAGCGCTGAAACTAATCGCCGAATCCATCGCCCAACAGCGCCAAACCGCCGCCCGATCAATCCTCCACCACTGGCTCAGCTGGATCACAATGGGAACGATCCTCTCTGCCATCGTCTTCGTCATGTACAACAGCCCCTCAGACTACGGGCGTATAATCCTAACCAGCACAGGCGCCCTAATGACCTTCCTCCTCCTCACCAGAATCTCCGTCGCGGGATATCTCGACCTCGCCGAAGAAACAGGGACATGGAAATGGCTGTACGGGCCAGACACGAGCTTGAATATCCGCTGCGCAGAAAAGTGGCGCAACTACACCCTTCTCAAGAGCCACCAGGTCGACTTCGAGCGCGCGTACGACATTGTCCTTGTGGCGCGATACCAGAATGCCATTGTCGCCACGCTTGTCATGAGAGTCGTGCGGTGTGATGAGCCCGCTCCGGCGTCAGAGCTGACCTGCACCCCGGTGCAGGGCCTAGCGGGACAGAAGCACGCGGCGTTTATTCGCGCGTTGACTGTTGCGTATCGGTATCGGTATCTTGGGATTGGGGGGCGCTGCTTCGTGTGGCGGTTATGATGTGGCAGGAGAATGGGTGGATGTCGATTGAGTTTGCGAATCGGCATGCTTTGTCGCCGCAGGTTCTGCCGAGGCATTTTGTTTTTTCTTCTCGCGGTTTGAATCAGGCGTGGGTTGATCGTTTGCGCGCTTTGGTTGAGGAGTATAGCCGCGGTGTGGGGGTTTTCCCTTGGGTGCTTGATGAGGATTATCGTGGCTGTGATGGGAGGTTGCCTGAGTATCTTCGGCTTGGTGTTCAGTTTGAGAGATTGAGAGAGTCTCAGGTTGCTGGTGAGTTGCTTTTGTCTGGATTGAATTATTCTAGTGCGCGCCGGTGAAGACTTTGTTGGTTCTGGGGGATACTTCTTGTGCTGGTGGGACTGTTCAGCGCAGATCTCGCTCTCTGTTTCATTCCCTTCCTTGAAAAAAAGTCTTTCTAATTTCTGAATGAAATTGATGTTTCTATTGAAGTCAACATAGATGTGTCAGAACCCCCGACGAAGGAGATCTTGGTCGACACGCATCAGAGAAAGCCCCCCAAATGGCAAAGACGAACTTGATTAGAGGGCCAAGTCCCAGTGGACGTAACCTTTGCCAACCAAAGACACGCGCGATACGTGGCAATACATGCAGTAGGTGAACAGCAATCCGCCTCACTTTGCATGGTAGATGCAGTGAGACCAACAAATTCTCCAGGCAGCCATGTACGCACGAGAGAGCGAATAATCAGCGGGGAATAGATTGCAACAAAGTACGGCCAGCTTGGTTCCAAAGAGAGACTGTCCTCGACATAACTTGCTTCCATCCCAACCTATCTATGCCATCCATCGACACTGCGAGGACAAATCAGTACCAGCATCTATACTCACAAAATTAGATCTTAGCACTCAAGTCGGCAAGACGCGTAATTTCAAATCCAACGCGCTCTGCCAACAAACGCCAACCGTACACGGCATCACATGACGTCCTCGATGTTTCTTCCAATAGTCTGATGCCACATGTATTGCTGCATCTAACTAGGCTGTATTAGGTAGGAGACGGATTGGCGAGTTGGTTCAGGTGATGCGCATGGATATCAAAAAAGTACGCTTTTTGGTAGCATGCAACATCGCTAAGAGATACAACCAATGAAATCAACATCTTCAAGTTCCGGTGTAAGCCGAGCCAGATAACAAATGCCTTGGAAAGGCCAGCTGCGTAGAGGGCAATTGGTGGGCATATAAACTCGTACTTTTCTCCCTCTTTTGCCATGTTCCTTAACTTCTCTCCAACGGCGAGAATCATAAGTAGTCGCGAGCCTTTTCGGTCCGTTTCTTGCTTCTGTGTTCTCTTGCTATTTTTCTATTCTTCCGTCGGTTGACTGGAGGCTTTGCATAAAATGATATTTTGGCGGGTGACCAGTAAGTCATCTAGGGATCAATATGTTCCCGCGAAAGGGTTTGAGGCGCCCGGAGACAGGAGAATAGCTACGTCATATTCTCACAAGTATTGTGACGAAATGATGCTCAATGAAGCTCTCGAGAGGCATTTGCGATGGGATAATAGGGAGCCGACCCCCTTTATCTCTACATATGACAGTCAAGATCGGGCAGAGCAGGAAGCAGACCGGCGTATCGACGACAAGGAAGCGGAAGTGATTATTTGGGAAATCGTCGTGACCAATAATAAAGGTCGAGATTCTGTGGAATTGGTTAAAGCACGGGAGTTGGCCACAGAAGTTAAGCTTTATATTCCTAAAAAGGCGTGGAACAATTCGGAATGCGAAGTTTTGTTTTGGGGTCGTATTGCGCGTCGTCATATCGCTGGCTACACGAAATATACTAACAGTAAGGGGAGTAAGTGAAACACTCTAGTTATATGCAATTTGGATCGATATACTAATGTCTTTGGAGCAGAGTTGATGAACGGAGACTGGAGACCGTTGAATTGAATGATCATTTAGGATCAAGGCTTGAGAGAGGGGGAACGACGATGTGGAAATATCGATGGATGAATCAGTAGTTGGTGAATTATTGATAGGAAATAAATTGATGGAGGAAATATAAAGAACCATAGACCATATCTTTCACGACACTATCTGCTATACGGGATGATTCAACGGACTTACTGCTAAAACAGATGTAGAACTCAGTGTTCTATTCGAGTAAGTGAACGTAATTCATTCGTGCGTGTCTTCTTGAAAGCGCCGGGCAAATAGTTGGTTATCATTTCAGGATCCTATGGAGGGTTTGATATATACTTCGTGTCGGAGACGACCGGGGTTCACATCAATGCAATTACAAGCTTTCAATTTCCATATCAATATTCCAGCCAGAGGATAAAGACTATTAAATACCACAGCTACATAGCGAACCGATGAAACTTTCCAAATTCAGCCCAAACACAGCGAAATATTCCAAGTCGGCTGGTCATGCGGCAGAACCCGGGATAGCAACGCGCGCCCGCAAAACCAACCTCAAACCCCAACGGTCACTTATATCACCCCAGAACACCACAAACACCCCAAGAACATCCAATCCACTCCAAAATGTCCATTCAAAACATTGGTCTCCGCACACCAGGCGTCTTACCCGCCGTGTTCGGCGCGCAAGGAGCCTTCCTCCTCGCAAACGCATTCTACACAATGATCAACCCAAGCGCAGCGTCAAATCTCCCAGATTCACCACTAGGTGGGATCCCAGATCATACAGTGCAAGCGATGGGGTAAGCAGTCTAGTCTATCGTCTATGCCAACGGCCCCGAAAGTTGATGAATTGGAAACTAACACCATCATAGTCTGACATCTCTCGCGTTGGGAACATTCTATACTATCGCAGCTTACCAGCGCAACATTCCTATTATGGTTGCTTCGCTGCCCGGTCGGCTCATTGGTGCTTTGGTCTTTTATAGGAATGGTGGGGCTTGGGGCAAGGTTGCTGTCTGGGAGGCTTCGATGGGGGTTTTGACTGGTGTTGCACTTATTTGGGAGTTATATTTGTAGATCGTGGTAGAGGGTCAAGGGGTAAATTGTATAATACTCAATCTATAGAAAACTATTCTACTCTTTGTATGTTTGGTGTGAGTGAACGAAAGTACTGTGCTATGTCTCCTGCTAGATGTGTGGTAATGCCAAGGAAGCGAGCCATAAATCTGGAGTTTAAGAAGCCTGTTCCAAGAGCTAGCCTGTAAGCAACATGCATCGGCGTGGATACTCAAGTAGCCCAAGCCTTCGACACAGCCGACAAGAACGAAAAGAACGTGTCAGCAAGAGAACACCCGGATATAACCCGTGAGCCAATCTCCGACCCGCAAGCCGAGATACTGGAGTGCCCCGGACCGGCTTTTCTGGGTCAATTCCGGGGAAAGAGGGAGACAGAGAATGCGGTACAAGTGAGGTTCCTCTCCTTTATCCAGGTGCCGGGCAAAGCACACCATGGCCGGCTAATTTGGTGACGTCGCTGAAAGGCAGGCCGGCAATAGAAGGACCCGTCCGAAGCCGATTTGCGTAGGCTTGCACTTGGCGGCGGGAGGGGCAGTGTGGCGTGTGGATAGCGACAGGGGTTGATCAGGCTAAAATCGGGTGAATGCAAGCCCGGGGCTTGGGGGGATTTGGGGGGGTGGGTTGAATTGAGGGTTTTTGGGTTGTGGCTTGGGCTAAACACTTCTTTGGAAATAGGTGTGTATCTAGAATATATACAATCATAACAGTAGCTGTGTTTCAGGGAATATAATAGCCCACTAGTAAAGCGCGACGAAGCAACTCCAGATTTCACGCGCGGGGTCCGGGGTTCTCCATATGGAGACTGTGGGGCTCATCTTTTGAAGCGATACTTGATGCGAAGCAGTTGGAGTTAGGTGTTCAGACAATTCTAATAGAATCTGATTCAAATTCAAGTTCTGGATGGCAAGATTTGAGAAGTAGAACTTACTTCAAGCCACCCCGTGTATAGATTCACACCCATTTAGCCAGCCATGTCTCGGCCTGCCAACATCCACGGCTAAATCCCCGACTAAATCCCCGACTCGGATATGCACGGCCCATAGCTACGGTGACGGCTGTGCCGTCTCATAGCCTAGCCAAAGGGTCGGACCACGCGCCAGAACGAACGCGCCACGAAGCTTAGTCGCCAATGGGCTGATACCTCGATCCTGTTTTCCCCATGGGGCTAATGGCCCGGGGAATGAGCGAGTTCATTATCCGTAGTAGCCGGTCGAATAAATAACATGCAGATCCCCATGCAGAGAGCGCGTAGACATTGGTTTCTGCTTCTTTGTCGCTTCCAATCTCGATCTGAGCTCGCTTTCGCACCTGGTGTGGCTATTTTTCGATTTCACATCGCTTTGTCGGTCTGGTGATCCGTCATGGCTGTTCTTCCTCAAGGCGAGTCGGCCATCTCGGCCAAGCGCGCGGAGCTCGCGGGAAAGGGTGGCTTTAAAGGTCTTATCAGTAACAAGAAGACGACCTCTATTGGACTATTCGCGTCGCTGGGTGGCTTGGTGTATGGATGTGAGTAGATTGTCATTTAGTGATATTTTGGGATGAGTATCTGATTGCGACGCAGACAACCAGGGAATGTTCGCCCAGGTGTTGACCATGAAGTCGTTCCAGATTGCTGTGAGTTATTTCTGAAATTTGCAGCGCTGCATATGCTGACAGTAGTTTCTCGTACAGACCCAGAATTATGCCGCCCAGACGGGAATTGAGCAGGGAATGCTGACATCTATTCTGGAACTGGGTGCCTGGGTTGGAACCCTCTTCAATGGATATCTCGCCGACGCGCTGGGCCGTCGTGTCACGGTTCTCGTCGCAGTGGTGGTCTTCTGTGTTGGTGTCATCGTTCAAGCCTGCACGGAGAACAAGGACTTTGTCCTCGGTGGTCGATTCGTGACTGGTCTAGGTGTCGGTAGTTTGAGTATGATTGTCCCGCTGTACAATGCCGAGTTAGTAAGTTCTTCTCAGGAGCCCTGGAAATTCAAGAACAAGCTGACAACTGGAAGGCACCACCGGAGATCCGAGGATCCCTCGTCGCTGTGCAGCAGCTAGCCATCACATTCGGAATCATGATCAGCTTCTGGGTATGTATCATAGCACCCTGGGGAGATTCTCGGCTCTGACATCTTTAGATCGGTTACGGAACGAATTATATCGGCGGAACCGGTGAAACACAATCGGATGCTGCATGGCTGATTCCAGTCTGTATTCAGGTTCTCCCTGCTCTTGTTCTGGCTGCTGGCATGATGATGTTCATGCCCCAATCTCCGCGTCACCTCATGAACACCGGCCGCGACGCAGAGTGCCTTACGACCCTGGCTCGCTTGCGTGGCACCTCTGAGGATGATCTCCTTGTTCGTATTGAGCATCTTGAAATCAAGAGTTTGTATCTGTTTGAAAAAGAGGTGGCTGCTGAGAAGTACCCCAATTATCAAGATGGATCCTTCTCGAGTCGGTTCAAGATTGGCTTCTATGATTATTGTTCTTTGGTTACGAATAAGTCGCTCTTCAAGCGTACTGCTACTGCTGTATGTCTGCTGTCTAGCATGGATATACCTAGACTCTTGCTAATGATCTCATAGTGCATGATCATGGTGTTTCAACAATGGAATGGTAGGACAGTCTAGGCTCTCAGGTTGGAACTTTCTTACTGATGTCGCATTCTTTAGGCATCAACGCTATCAATTACTACGCGTAAGTTTACGATGGCCGCAGGATGGAACAGACACTAACGTCATGAAGACCCTATATTTTCAGGGATATGGGCCTAGGAGGCAACACCATTTCGCTACTCGCAACCGGCGTAGTCGGCATCGTGGAATTCTTGTTCACCATCCCTGCCGTCCTTTGGGTCGATCAGATTGGACGTAAGAAGATTCTCATTGCTGGTGCGATCGGAATGGCCTCGTGTCACTTTATCGTCGCAGGTATCATTGGGTCCTACCAGAACTCCTTTGACGAACATAAAGCTGCCGGCTGGGTTGCGATCGTCTTTGTCTGGATCTTCGTCATCAACTTTGCGTATTCCTGGGGTATGTCTGGATCTCTGCACTGCAGTGAAACCTTGCTGACCGTCATCTCACCGCAGGACCTGTCGCGTGGATTGTTACCTCTGAGGTATTCCCACTTAGTATGCGTGCCAAGGGTGTTAGTCTTGGTGGAAGCAGCAATTGGGTAAGTTGCACAGTGTATGCACATGGTCGTCCCAACTAACGTTGCATCCTTTAGTTGAACAACTTTGCTGTTGGTACTGCTACATCTCCTTTCCTTGAGAAGAGTAACTTTGGTGCATTCATCTTCTTTGGATGTATCACTACTATTGCTGTGGTTTACGTTATTTTCTTGGTCCCCGAGACCAAGGGTCGGACCCTTGAGGAGATGGACGAATTGTTCGGATCGACTGGTATGGCCGCTGCAGATAATGAACGCAAGGTTCGAATCGAGAGAGAAATCGGCCTCCTTGCTCTTGTAGGCGTGGAGCCTGCAGACGAGAAACGTGAACTTGTGGAAAACAAGGCAGAGTTTTCAAACCATGAAGAAGATGTTGTCACCGACTTGAAGAATTAAGGCGGTCTATGTTGAATACGAGGAGGCCATGCAAATCATTCAATAGGGCTGGGCTGATCGACATGTTCGTTTCCCTGAACCGAGAACCGAATGCTGTCAGGAGTTGGAAGATCGACAGCAGGTCAACATGATACCCGCATAAATATCTGTGCTATACATCTGAGCTTCCAATCTTAATTGTTTATTTTATTTTATACGAACTGTCCCCAGACTATGACCTTGTACATGATACATATCACATGCAATCGTCAAATGATCTGTCTGACAAGAAATTCCAGCTAGGCAAACCTTTTTCGGGGCCACTTTCTAAGTATAGCGAATAGCAGTGGAGATGAGGATTCGAAACACCAGTCACATCGATCGTCAGGCACTATTGTCTTACCTGACCCTGCGATTGATTAACTCTGGATCCTGGCAATTTGTTTGTTTTGAGTGCTTTTAATTCAAGTGAGTGCCATCGGACCATTCGTCTTTTTCTCTCCCCTAGCTATCCCATCTCCCATCAAAGCATCACGGCCATCACATCTACATCCACATCTACATCCACAACAAAAATGTCAACCACCACAACTTCAGTCAGCTCAACCAGCACCGCCAGCTGCGGCGGCAGTGTCTGGCAAATCCCAACAACAGACTATGCCTGCGCCGCCATCATCAGCGGTAACATGACCGAAGCCATGGATCATTGCTGCAAGGACGCCTCCCCCAAGAAATACGACAACGACTGCGGTATCTACTGTCTCGCCCAGGGCCAAGACATCGGCTCTCTCCAATCTTGTATCTCCAGCAAGAGCGGCAACTACCACGACGTCTTCTGTAACACCTCTCGCCAGAATGCGACCGCCACTGCCGCTGCCACCAAGACTTCTACCTCCACCGGCACCCACACCAGTACCTCGACCTCGACTTCCACCCACAATGCTGCCGTCGCAAACCAGCCTGTGTCCAAGTCCGGACTTGGTCTCGTTGCTTTGATCTTTGGATCGGCTTTTATGGCTGCTTTCTCTTAGGTTCATCTTTGAGCTTGGATGTGGCCTTGAACGGTTGTCAATGACTCGTTACGATGGATTTTCCAAAGCGCTTCTACGACCGAGTATTGCTTTTTTGTGGATTTGGCTTTACCTTTTGGTGTAAAATTAGCATTGCGCATACATAATCAATTTTCATTGGGATATTGGGCTTTTTTGCTTGTCATGGCTCCATTTTGTACTTTGGAAGATGCTCCATGAATCGACAAATGAGGGTTTTCTTTACTCACCAGGCAGATATTCTTAGACCCGGTGAATTGCCTGTACATTGTGCAGTTCGCAAGAGTAACTCGACTCATTTGGAATCAACTAGCTGTGCGAGTACTATACTCACTGCCCAGCACGTATCAAATTGTCTCAAGTCACCTTTCTTATTGTGAGATACCTGCATACCTTGAATCTCACTCGTAAGAAAAACGCATTCTCCTCGCCAAGTTCAAGATTGGCAGTGTTGAAGCTCAACGAAGCTCAGAGAACACTGGCGGTGACGTCATTCATACCCACTATGCTTACGGATCACACCGCTCGGCATCACGAATCCCTTCACAGCTACCTTCTGTGGACAGCATTGGATCCCAAATATCATTTCACTGGAAAGGTTCACTTCGAAAAAATGACTACCCAAACTATCATCGCAACCGGCACCTCTTCGGGTCTCGTAAGGATTACACCCCGCAATCTCTATTGGCCAACCTCTTACTTAATCCTTAATCTCACAGGGCTTCGAAGCTATCAAACAGCTTCTGGAACAGAAGGAGCAATCGTATAACTTCATTCTCGGTGCCCGGGACACCGCGGGAACTCAAGCCGCATACGATGCCCTGAACTTCAACACTGCGAAGCACTCTGTTGCTATCTTGCCCCTCAATCTCTCTGACCTCCGTAGTGTGCAATCATTCGCGAAACAAGCTCTAAGCCAGTTGAGACAGACGAAGCTTGATGCTCTGTTCCTAGTTGCTGGCATGTTGAACAGTGCTGATGGACCTGGTCCTCATGGTTCGCAATGGTGTGAATCATATGTAGTGAACCACTTGGGTATGTACCTTGTCGATGATCAAGTTAACGCGACTTTGAACAATTGAAACTCTTACTAACTTAGAAGTGGAAACCTACAGCTCAACATTATCTGCTTCACCTGCTGGCTGATACCCTGGCTGCATCAAAGTCGCGCATTGCCGTCGTATCTTCCGGTGCCATCCGTGGCGTGCGAGGAAATGACCCTTGTAAGTTATGCAAACATGATCGGTACTTCTCACCCAAGGGTACACGCTAACACTGCCGAAATCGGGTTCAGCCACGCTAGATGTAGACTTGAAAGCGGGCTCCGGCGCCAGCGCACGAGTAGTCTACAGCGCCTCGAAATTCGCCCAGCTCCTAGGAGCCCACTACTGGCGTCGCCAGCTCCCAACCTGCACGGTTGTTGCGGTTTCACCTGGTCTGATCCCAAACACTAAACTTGCACAGCATCCAAGCTTAGGTTTGACTATGGACATGCCTGATGCCAAGAGCGTGCCCGAGGGTAAGAGAATACGAACCCGAATTGTTGGCAGACCCAATTAACTCATGATTCACAGGCGCGCAAAACATTCTTCGTGCCCTCAATGCTCGGGATATACCTTCCGATCCTCAACAGATCTTCCTGACTAGCTGGGGTGAGTGGTGGCCTACCGATGTTTATGCCAGCAGTCTTGATCCTGCTTTGCAGGATAAGTGGTGTTTGAGCAAGACGGACATTGAGAATTCCGAGCCTGTATTCAAGGAGTAGATTGTTATCTCGACCTTTTGTCCCCTACTATACTTCGGCAGTGAAGTAAAATCAGGTACATACACCAGCAAATGGGTTTAAGTTTGGGGTTAATCCTTCGTTCCCGCCCTATATCTCGGTAAATGAAATACCTCTTTCTGCGGAAGATCTGCAGCCGTCCGATCTATTCTATTCCAGTTAGGGGAATTTTCCGGTGCTAGCTTTGCATGTAAATGTTTAACCCCGCAAATGAAGGAAACCCCGAATTTAATGACGCAAGGGCAGAGAAGTATAAGATAGAAGATTGTGCAGCTCATGTTATAGAGAGACAAGGGCTAGAAAAACAATGTTGCTCAACATACTATCGCTGTCATTGCTGCCCTTCGGCGTCAACGCTGCCGCCATATTGAAACCGCGACTTGACGATGGTGTGGCAGATACACCTCCAATGGGGTATGTATAGAAGTAGAGATGTAAAAATGTGTTGACTAACAGTGCCATAGGTGGAACACCTACAACCACTACTCGTGTTCTCCAAACGAGACAATTGTCCGCTCTAACGCGAAGGCCTTGGTCGACCTTGGTTTAGACAAACTTGGCTATCGCTACGTGACCATAGATTGTGGATGGACTGTTGCGGACCGTTTAGCAAACGGATCCTTGATTTGGAATGAGTCACTATTTCCTAGCGGATTCCCTGCTATTGGAGATTACATCCATGATCTGGGGTTACTGTTTGGCGTTTACGAGGATGCCGGGATCAAGACTTGCGACACTGGAATTGAGCAGATGGGCAGTCTCTGTATGAGCCTCAAAGACTCTTTCCAATGGCTCCGTGCTTCGCTAATGCCGATATACAGATCACGAGGAACAGGATGCTGCGACTTTCATGTCTTGGAATATTGATTCGCTGAAATGTACCTGTCCAGTTTTCTTCAAATGCTGTCTGATATACTGACTTTGAGACAGATGACAACTGCTACTCCGACGCTGCAAGTGGATACCCCAACACGAACTATGATCCCACCACCTCACCCCGAACCCGGTATGCAAACATGACCAAAGCATTAGCAGCCCAAGACCGCAAGGTCCTGTTCCAAATCTGCGACTGGGGCGTCGACTTCCCCGCTCTCTGGGCGCCATCGCTAGGCCACACATGGCGTATTGGCAACGACATCATTCCCGCATGGCGAACTATCTTCCGAATTATCAACCAAGCTGTACCGCAGACATCCTTCGCCGGACGTGGCCAATGGCCCGATCTCGACATGCTAGAAGTTGGAAACAACATTTTCACCACTGCCGAAGAGCAAACTCACTTCTCGCTTTGGGCTATCCTGAAAAGCCCGCTTGTGATCGGGGGTGCGTTGAAAGATGACTCGACACAGATGAGCGACGCGTCTCTTTCCATTCTTTCGAACCAGGATGCTATTTCCTTTAACCAGGACTCTCTTGGTGCCAGCGCTAGTCTTCGGCGTCGCTGGACCGAGGAGCAGTATGAAGTGTGGAGCGGGCCTCTGTCTGGAGACCGCACGGTTGTGGCGTTGATTAATTGGGCTGATAAAGCGCAAGACTTGACCTTGAATTTGCCTGACGTTGGTCTTCAGTCTGCAGGAACTGTCAAGAATGTCTGGGAAGGCACGACAGTCAGCAATGTGAAGACGTCCTATACGAGCTCGGTCGAAGCTCACGGTGTGATGCTTCTGGAGCTACAGGACACTACCCAAGCCGGTGTATACTCCAGCGAGACATTCGGAACTGAAACAAGGTCAGTAAATGCATATTCCCGAATCGAAAAATCGGTAGTGGCCCATCATGGTTTACTAACTCTCTGACTATAGCAATGACATTACGTTCAATGAAATCTACGCAAACACGTCAAGCGCCAGTCATACCATCCAGGTCGTCTTCTCTGACGCAGCAACTACCGCTGGAAGCATTCAACTGCAGTCATCATCGGACTCAAAGCCAATCGTCATCCAAGTCGCCAAATCTGCTACAAGCGTCACTTCTACCATATCCCTGGTGGCAGGATCATCGAACAAGATAACCATTCAGTCCACCGCATCAATCGATTCCATCAATATTCAAGCCCCTGTGGGCACATATTACCCTTGCACTTCATTCACTCCCAGCGGCTCCGCAGCCTTTGCACAATGTGATAGTGGATTCTGTCTTCCAGTGGGATCCAAAATCGGTTACCTCGACGCAAACTCTCTTGCTAGCACCAACGTACCGGCGACTGTGTCTAATGCCACTGCGGCGTCAAAGTATCTAGAGGTTGATTTCATCAACAATGACATTGCTTTGGCGACTAGTTGGGGATACGGGTCAAGTTCAAGAAATTTGACAATTACTCTGAACGGCGGGGACCCCGTTCGACTGGAAGTCCCCTTGACTGGGCGCCACAGTGAGCTGTTTGGGCCGGGCTTGGGCTGGTGGGATAGTTCAACTCTTGGTATTGTGATCGATGGATGGAAGGATGGTGACAATGCAGTGGTGATTGGCAATGAGGTGACTGGGGATGTGTTCCAGACCTATGCTCCTGATTTCGTGGGTCTGCGACTATATGATTGAGAAGCTTGTGGTGGAAAGCAGGTATTTTGTGTGATCAAGTGATTTCTAGATAGGATGGACAGCGGGAATTACTTCTTCGTCTGATTTGTTTTATTTCCATCAAAGATTCTATGACCCTTTCTCTTCGAGCTTTACCCTGTCGAATTGATGACGAAGAGTTTCTTCGATCTGACCTCTGAAGTTCACAATAAGCTCCCTAAATCATGACTGTATCTTATTTCCTTGCCACAGTATAGTACCATGCCGGGTCTGGGTACGTAACCAGATGCTTCCATGTCATGTCGTAACAGTTCCTCATGAAATCCTACCGCGGGCTGTCTGGAAGTCGAGATATCTGTCTTTATAGCACTCGTGTAAAAGACTTACCGTGGATAGGTTTGGACTATGACATGTCCGGTGGCATTCTAGTCCTCAGCCTAGTCCACATCTGGTTCGCAAGGGTCCTCTCTATCATTGTCCTGGGATGTTTGCATCCATGAATTTTCCGGCGCGTCAATTGATATGTGCGTTATGACACCGAGAAACCCTTTCCATCCAAAGGTTCTAATTCATTCAGGTGATAAAGGGATGGTCACTTACCACGTCCTCGTATGCTCTATGATGCACCAATTCAATCATCGTGTCTCCGAACAGTCTCAGCACTTATCAGTACGCCGGTCTTTCGTCTTCAAATTATTACATACAGTTTTATCTTTGATAATTAATATCCAATTTTAAACGATGGTAGGGATTGTTCCATTCTCTGCCACTGATAGAAGTGAGTGAAGAGCTTTGACGAAACAAAATACCATAGAGCAGGCGTGCTGCATTGTCACTCACATGAATACGACCATGAAATAGACAAGCCGCGGAGAAGCTCAAGCGGAGATTCTTCCCTATGATACAGACTAGTGGATCTTCGTATCTAAGCTTGTGGGAGCAATCATAGCGTGGTGGCAACGATAAACTTTATTTTAACCTTCTCCCAACTTTGTCACCCGTCTGCAGAAAAGTCTCGACCAGTTTCGTATTCACGACCTTGTACTTTTGACTTCGTATTTAGCACCCTCATACATCAGGGTAAGTTGTCTGCATATCAGTATGCAGAAATCCTTTCGGATCTGAATACGATTCACAGATCATGAGGTGCCGCCATCAAGGAGTCATTGGATCAACTTTCAGCTCTATATATTCTACTAGATTCTCTGCCATGATCGCTCAGTGTGAAAAGTGAAAATTTGATTTGAATGATCAAACAATAATCAGATATATTGGAAAAAGGTAAGTTGAACGAAGTTTTCTTGACACCTACCCATAATGAGTGCTTGGGATTGAATTCCATCAATAGTGAGACAACAGGCAAAATGGCTGAAATTGCAGCCAGTGCCGCTTTCGCAACGGGCAAAGAGGCTCTGAATACACTGAACAATTGGCTGGATGATGTGGAAGTTGCAAAGTCCTGGTACGGAAATAATTATAGAAAGTTCACAGGGTCAGGCAAACGGATAGGCAGGACGTTATTTCGTCTCAAGATAACGGGCGTGTTCACAATCAAAAAGAACGACTGGCAAAAAGTTATCGAAGAATGCCTGTCAGACTGTTACAACTGGCATCGTCAAACCGAAGGAGGAGAGTGCTGTTGGCTAAGACTCTTTACTTCAATGTCTGACGATATGAAGCGCAGATGTTTACAACAGTCTAGGAGCTCTATTCAATCACTTGCAGTTGTGGAATCAATGCCTGCCGCTCGGATCGACTTGTGGGGCTTGGTGGTGTTCGCCTTTGCGAATGGAGCTGATCAAAGGGTCAGGTCAAGTTCGACCGGAAGCTTCTGTGCAAACTTGTATGCCATTGATTTCACACTCACGATCTGGCAGTACGATATGGCTGGACCAATCTGCGCACATATTGAGCCCAGGGAGCAGGGCCAGGAAGACCGGACCATGCTAAGTTCATCTGAATGGAATAACTTACTTTGGAGCGGTCATACCTTCAAAGAGTGTGATCATATACTGGGATGGCCACCCTCTGCGGATCCATCAGCGGATGCGCCTGGTGATTTGATCACAAATGTGTTGGATAGGGAGCTGGCCCAGATCGTCATGGACTATACGTGGACCCGGATACTACAAGAGAAACTTCGCAAGTTAATATACGAATGTCATGACAGCTGGGATGACTTGAAAGCCCTCGCTGGGGAAGACCAAAAACCTCGCATTGAGGTCATCCAACGGAATCTGAAGGGGTTGAAACTTCTTTTGCTCAATGATTCTATTCTACCGGAAGCAATAGTTCAAGAACAGAGGAAGGAAGACACACTGCAATATGCTCAAAAGCAATTGGAATTCGTCGGGCATGAACTCAGCCCAGACGGTTCCATGAAACAACCACGTTTGCGTGGAATATTAGAAACACGACTGCTGCCACTGCAACAGCAGATTGTTGCCCTCGTTCGGTTATTAACTTTACCAAAAATGGTGATCCGTCAATTGAGCACACGAGGCACGGGCACGCATGTTTCTCTCGCATGATATATCGGTATCTCAACGATGGTGATCGACATCTCATGGAGATCAAGTCGGAAACAAAGAGACATAATGTCTTATCATCCTGGATGCTTTCAGGAAAACTTGATAACATGGCACACTGAGCGGGTATTATTGGTAAATTGTTTGGAAGTGTTCTCGTACAAGTACCTGGTGGTATTTAATATTCTCATCGCCATGAAATTGTAATATCAGGCACCATGCCTTGGCGTGAATGTTCACACGAGTTGATTCATAAGAAACCGCACTGCAATGTATAACCCGAAGCGATTGGGCTCGATGAAACCTCAAAGCTTTGGAAATAGGCACCTATATCTCAAGGAAGATATGGAAAAAGAGAAGGCAACGCATGTCACAACGAAGGCAAATAGTGGTACATTTGGTTCAATGATTCTGTATGATAATAAGCTCACAGACCATAAAGCTGTGATATGATGTATACCTTGAGTCGTAATAAATGATATCAAGTAAAAGGTATCTCGCTGGACATTCACTCAGAGCAAGCGAAAATCAGTACTGACGGGTGGCTATCATTAAGAGAAAAAACTACCGATAGAGCATGATCAAATATTGAAGTATCTTCATAATATGGTAAGTAGAATTTATATGAGTAAGGCTGGTGTGCATGCACAGCGGAGTTTCTCATCCGAAAATGCACCGATCATAACCTTTCACGTGAGCAGACACAGGACCAGCATGCAGAGTTCTTTATAAATTAAACGCTCTAAGCAACCTTGTACATTTCACCAAAGTTAGGTGTACCCAAACCAGAAACAGGGTCCCAGCCCTTAGTCGCGTTCCAGCTGGCACCGGGCACAGCGGGTCCTCCGTTGGCGGCGCCACCGAAGCGGCTCTTGCCATCGCAGCCAGTGCTACCACCGTCGACGATGTCATTAAGAGCCGCGCGAGCAGTCGAGTACAGCCAGGGGTTAAGGAAGCCCAATGGGGCCTTTTTGTTCTTGATACGCCCGTCATTGAGCAGCGCAATGACACCGGCAAAGGCAGGTGCTGAAGCGGAGGTACCGTCGACGCTGCTCAGGGAGCCATGCTCAAAGATGGCGTAGTTCTGGCCCTGGGCGGAGACATCGGGGAATGCTCGGCCCTTGGGGTTGAAGAGGCCGGACCAAGTGTTACCCAGGCCCTCGAGGTATGAGCTCACGGCGTCTTCTTGGTACTGAGGACGATCCCAAAGATCGGAGAAGCCACCCGAGGAGAAGTACACGGCCTTTTCGGGCGAGGTACCGGTTGTGGCTCCAACAGACGTGACCCACGGGCAGGAGGCGGGGAATTGGGGTGGGAAGTGGGTTGCGTTTCTGCCATCGTTGGTTTGGCAGGCAGCACCAACACCAGAGTCACCGGAGGAGAAGATAACAGAGACACCTCGACTGCCAAGCTGGGAGTACAGGTTGCACACGCTACGTGCGTAGGTCTCGGGAATGCTCTGCGAGGTTGTTAGAAATCGGGTAAACATGGGGAGGGAATAGAAATCATACCTGTTCGTCCTCGCCATATGAAGTGGAAATAACCTGTGGCAGGTCATTGTTGTCCAATTTGAGCACACTTTGGAGGAAATCCAGGTAGGGCTCGTTGTTGTTATCGTTGGGGTCGGGCTGGTCAAGATCGGGGACCAACTCGCCACGGCCACCAGTGCTGAATTCAGTAACAGGAACAGGAGAGCTCACTCCGATGATGTATTGCAGGTCGAGGTTGGCTTCGCTGCTGTCACCGCTGCTACTGCCCTGGACGTTGCCACCACCATTAAATTGAACGACAGAGAAATTCTGACCCTGTGCGTAGGTTGCGATGTTCTTCTCGAACATGGCCAAGTCGGAGTATTGAGCATATTGCTCAAGGTAGCTGGCAAAGCCAACCTTATTGCCAATATCGCTAGAAGCATTGTAGTCACCAATGTTATAGATGTCTTTGAGACATTGCGGGGTGATAATACTGTTGCAATCAGGAGAAGTAGACTGGGCAGCCAGGCGGAACGCCTCATTGGTCTCCTTGGCCTTGCTGTGCAGGGTGTTGCGGTTGGCGTGAATCTGTCCAAAGCGTGTGGTAGGTTGGATCATGTTGACATGGGACATCAGAGAGTCTGGAACGGAGTACTCTAGCGTGCGAAGACGCTCAATATGTTTGGCATTGCTGACGTAGTACTGGAAGTTAGCTGCCAGCAGCTCATTCGCAGTCTCGACGGTGGTGTGGAAAGTCATCCAGTCGGCATCTTGCTCGATCTGAGTAATTCCGGCGCTCTCGAGCCATTCACGGATTGAATCTGAGGACTCGGCGCTTGGTTGCAGCATACGCTTCATTTCCTCGTGTGTTTGGAAGTGCTTTCCATAGCTAGGATGATCGGGAGTGGACATTTCCATCACTGCTGCCTCGAATCCAGCAGCGTCGCCTTGGGCCAGTGCAATCTGAAGCTTTAAGGGCTGATTGCCACGAGGTGTGCGGGAATATCTCCATCCTATGTTGTGTTAGTTGGTTCACATTGTTGATTTCATATCGAACTGATGAATTGAAACTCACCCTGGGGCACAGCCCTCAGGCTTTCAAAGACATCGGCTGCTGCGGATGATGCGAGAAGGGAAATGACCGCAAGCGAGAATGCTCGACGGTTCCAAAGTGAAGCAATCATGTTGACGAGCGAATGTGACTCCCTATCAAACACGAATCGAAACCTCCACCAAACGAACGTAGAAATGACAAAGTATAAATACCCAAATCGCTTGTAAAAGAGGGGTCGAGTGAGTTCGCTATTTATTATGGTTGCATTGGCGGGGGAGAATGGGCCAGGAATGTTGGAGAGTTTGGGCTCTAAGATTGGCAGAGAGATTATTCAGGACGATCCCGCGTCACTAATCCCTGGCCTCCACAGTCACGCACTTGTTGTCCTTGTGGACCCTGTGGCGGATGTCCGTCGGCGATTAGCGTTGAGCGAGGTCGTTCTTAATGGCTCGGTGCTGGGAGTTCCATCGCGGACTCCTGCTGGGCTGCATGCTTGCTTCTGCGCCGACGGATACTCCGTTGTGCCCGAGGTAAATCATGACGCCCCAAAGTATCCAGTGATGTGATCGGTATGGAGATGACCTCTCTCCCAATGTTACGCAGGCGGGCTCCGACGATCGGCAGGGGCAGACCCACACACTTGACGCGAGGTCAACAATGCGAGGAGGCGCAGGGGTTCAGAGTACAGTAAACTCCGTGAAGGCCAGGCCCTTGGGTCAAATTGCATATGGTCCACACGAAACCGTTGTCTCATCGGATCCAGTCCTCGGCTCTGTGGGCAGAGAGATAATCTCAGATGCGCCCCTGCCAAGACATCGGCGGAGTTGGCATGGTGATCCTGCACCAGGGGAACAACTCTCAGCCAATCAAGCGATGAATCCCACCGGCTGAGGATGAAGCCCCAATATCCGTGGCGTTTGTTGGAAATCTCGTAAACCAGATACATCGCGAGCACAAATCTTCCTGCATATTATCGCATCTTGAAGGCCGGGAGGCTGGGATTCTCAGGTTGCGCTTATGGTGAGGTGCGATCCTAGCCCAGCCCCTCCGACGGAAGCTTCATGGGGCTGGGACTACTTGATCAGGGCTGAAAATTGAGTGGCTGTCAATCCAGCCCTGCTTTTATGGTACAATGTGATGAGCATGAATGTGTCGACCTCGTGGCTGTGACTAGATTGGCAATATATGCAGATGATACCAATCATGGAAGCGGATCAGGGTTTCCGTTCATTCCGAGTGACATTGCAGTAGTCCATGTGCTTTCTGGATCATGTAACCAGCCTGACTGCCCCTGGATGGAATTGAGATTGCATCGACGTCGTTGGCAGAAACGATCGCCCGTGGTTGGTGACCGCCCGAAGTATACAGAGCGGAGTGTCTTGTTCTACATCAGAAGTTCGGTTAAGTAACGATTCGTCTGTATAACTTACATGGTTGATGGTAATCCTTCAATGTCATCAGAAAAGCTCAGATCGCGTGGATGAAGACGAGATTTGCGCATTTCGCTCTACTATTTGATAGTGTAGTAACGCTAGGCTATTGTGAAAGCTAAGCCATTCAATCTTCCCATTTCGTGCAAGGCTCTGCATGAAAGCTCTAAATGTGCTAGGCATCAGACCCGTGCCTGACGTTTAAGAAGATATAGGGGCGTAATAAAAAACTCTTGTTCATATTGTAGAAGCTGTCACGTAACCTATCTTCAATGCTGTTCCCCGTAGCTAGATCATTCGCTCCTAGGAGCCGTAGGTCCCCTAGGAACTATGATTCTGATTCCTAGAGCGACCAAGAGCGCACCTTATAAACGTGCTATGCAGATTCTGCTTTAACTTGAATAGAGCGACTTGAGAGGAGTTCATATACCAGAAAATTAAATGAGAATGAGGGGGAGAGGGGGAGGATGAGACAGTACAGACGCAGGCGAAGCTAGCGCTTGATGTGTCGCCAGATTATCAGAGAACCAAAATAACCTCTTAGTGGCTAGTTGATAAATATAAGAGTGACATTAGTAGCCTATCTATAGATTAAGTTAACTAATGTTAAGTTAAGTCTAGTTGGTTAGAAGTGACTCGTCGGGTTGAAACGGCCACCAAGTACAGCGGGAGATGAAGTCAGCTGACCGTGCAATGACTGGTCAAATCCTGGGATGAGATTATTTCTCCATTACGAATCTGGCGTTCTTTGCGCCGGAATGCATAGGGCTTTTTGAGATAGGTACCAGCTTCTTTGGAACTTCTTTCCCTCTTTCGCAGGGGAACTTCACCTTGCCGTCCATGATCACACCGGTCCACTGGATATAACAGCTCCGCAACCCAGCATATCTAGCATTACCACCACACTTCCCTCTCCAGGACTTTATCAAATGGGGTGTAGAGGGCTCTGGAACTTACACATCAATGGTTAGTGATGGTCGAGACTATATGACTTGCAAACGCCAACATACGATCTTAGGGAAATGGTATCGCTTATATCGCCCTCGAGCGCAGATAAGCCCCCTTGACGATGAGTCGACATTGAGAACCATCAAATATTTACGCGACAAGCCCGATAACCTTGAAGGATGGGAAGCGGTCCCATTTTCTAGCCCACTTCATTCGAATCTAGATTACGTATACACTGTCGATATAGATGCTGGGATCCTCATAATCTCATTATGGAGTGAGCTTGACGGATCATTAGCACCTTCGGCAATACGGATGGATCTCGCTGAGATCGATGGGATATCGAGCATCAATTATTACATCGTGCGGAAACCTCGATACATGTTCAGTGAATACATTTGTGAGAGCAACAAGGCACAAGCAAAGAAATTCGAGACATTAGAGATGGACTTTGGTATCCCTACTCCTATGAACGAGCTACAGGAGCGATTCTTTACCGACCTCGTTTTTCTTTGGCGCTTCTATGTTGATGACCCTTCGACATGGAGATACGAATCTCCTGTGTTCAGGGTATTATGTGTTGCTTTCCTGCGTCTTGCAGCCTGGGATTTTGAGGTATCTTTCGATTACAACGTTGACCTTCCAATCTCTTTCGCGTCAATTCCCATTTGGAGCTACCCCGACGCAGACGTATATTGGTTTCATGGATACCTTGTTGTTTTACAGGATGACCTTGAATCCAACGCCATGATAAATGAAGCCGTCTCAAAAGCTAAGTCATATATTGGCAACTCTAGGCTTAGCCATGACGACGTTGGCTTAATCGTTATCTCACCGCGTCATCTCGTTTTTGTGGAACTTTCTCACGAGGTTGTTCGGGCCTCTAGGAGCCTAATACTGCTATCCAACAATTCAGCAACCCAATGTTCGTCTGGGTTCCGTGCTCTAGCCCGGGTTCTAACATCGAACTGCTGGAAGAAGTCTCACGCCCATCGGGAGAAGTGGCCTGTCAACATCCCGCCTGAGATTGTTGAGATGATTCTTCATGAACTGGAACCGCGAGATGCCGTAGCATTTTCGCAGGCATCCCTCATTGCTGAGCAATGTTACTACGCTTCAGAATCCCAATTCGAGAACATTGACGTGCAAACTTTTAAGTCGTCTATACCTTGCTGCGGCAAGCGTACTGGACTGGAGACGCACGGTATCTGTTGTTCTAAATGCCATGCTTGGCAACACTTGGATTGTGTCGGTCTGGAAAGCAAATCTTCTGTATATCGGTACGTTTGTTCGGACTGCCAGGAAAAAGCCGGTATCGCACTTGATCCTGGCGGGATCAATAGGTTCAGCCGTCGGAAAGTCAGGGAAGGATGTCAGGTTAGAGACGAAGGTCTCATTAAATCACTTCAATTGCGACTCTCTAAACCTTCTCATTTACGACCGGACCTACAATTCCTGGGAAATCTCTTCTCAGTTGCGCCTTCGCTTATACAGTATACAATCCTTTTCAATCACTCCTTCTCTGGACTGGCTTATGGAATGGAAGACAGTTCCTAGCTCTCGGTCGTTATTGATTATATTGCATTAAATGGACAGATTTCTACAGCGCCGGTGGCGGGAAAGAAAACGAAGAAATAAAAAGTGATAACGGCCCGTATTATATTTCTTTTGTTGTTCAACAATACAGCATAGGGGCTTGCGTATGAACACTGCAACAAAAACGTCAGGATATTGTCGCAAGTTGCCGGAAAGCGTAACAAAATATCGGAATGCTTCATAGTCATGTATCGAAAGCTTGGTAAGGAATTGCTGAATCATGACAGAATCCCAATGCAGATTAATATATTCCAAGTCGGCATTTCTCCTAACAGACAATATATCAACATCGGGCCCAGACGAGTCATCTACAAAAGTTTATACTTCCAAGCCATAGCAGCGCAAACAACCATAAAAGCAGCAAAACAACCAACAATACCAAAAAACCACCCAAGTCCCCCGTCATTCTGGCCTGGAACCTCAACATTCATCCCCCACATCCCCGTAATCAAATGACACGGCACGAACACAGTAGCAAGAAGCGTAACCTTACTCAACCCCGAATTAATAGTCAAACTGAGTCGCAGGTTGGTAGCACTCAGCTGCGCCAAACAATTTGCCTGGGACCGACCAATGATCTCATCAATATGTCCAAGCGTAGACAACGTCGTGACAAGATGGTCCTGCACATCGCCGAGGTACAAGAGCAGGTCTCCATCCGGGAACACGGGGTGCTTGTCGGGTGACTGACAGCGCTTGACGAAGCCACTTAGGACGTCGACTTTGCCGTGCAGACAGCGGATGATGTGGGTTATTTTCTTGCGGAGGGAGTCGACTTGTGGGATTAGTTCTTTTGCGTCGTCGATGCGTGCGATGAACACTTGGTCTTCGATAGCTTCTGATTCGGCTTCTGCGGCCCGGGTCATGGGTTCAAAGCTGTCGATTATATCGTCGCTTTTGTGCATGTTAGCTTTTTCTGATCTGTGTGTTTCGAGGCTGAGTTGAAGTATAAGGAGAGGGCGACGTACATCATTGCATAACAGACCCAGTCGCTCGTCAGAATGGATGGATCGTGCATCTTGCGAATACGTTCTCGCGCCCGAGTGACATGTCCACATCCACTAGGTGAGAAAGTGACGACACCATACTGGAAGACGAGGATGTATAAGGCAGCGGAGACGGGAATACCAGGTCTTTCCTGTTGAGCCGCGTTGTCAACCAATGTCTGGAATGAAATCAAGTAGTAATTCTTGAACACGTCGACTTTCTCCCGTGGCTCGCGGATGGCTATATCCTCAGCCGTCAAGGGGTGGATGGACAACGCTTGGGCGACGACATCAACGTCTTCCTCGTTGGCATCACGGATGTCGATCCACCAGATGGGCTGGTTGGGATCTGGACGACCCTTGTGCCTCTCCTGGGTCATAAGATCGTTTTCTCCGTCTTGGAAGAGAGTGTCCCATTTCGACGAGGTGATGACCTCTTTCGTCTTAGACGAGAACAAGCTAAACCGGTCAGGCAGAGACTCGTCCATGACTTCGCTTTTCTCCTGAGGACGTTCCATCTTTGCTCTCTTTATCTGTCCGATAGGTTGGTTGGTACTCGGTGGCTAGACCGGTGATCTCCTGCCATCTGAAGATGATGTTCGTGACAGGGAGTACGTTCTTTGTATATTCACACGCTCATGGATGAAGAAATATAGTATGTTCAGCCCATTCTAGTTCTCCGGGAATGAATCTCAAGTAGAGGTTGAAGAAAGAGTGCCTGATGATGGTCATAGGTGGTCAAGAACGCGGAGGGAGAATAGGAAATCCCCCTGGGGAGAACAAAGCGACCCAACGTACGCCAATTTCTTCTCAGCCCTACCCGCGGGCTCCATGCACTGGAAGTGGAACTGGAATTGAAAATTCGCCAATGACTCAACGTCCGCAGATTCGCCCAGAGGATTCCATAGTTTGGTTTCGGAACGCCAGTGCCGAGTTAGGCATCGACGTTCTCCAAGGTCCCCAGATTTCAGTGATTCTTGAAGAATCTGGTGTCGTGGTTGGCATTAGTTACGGTAGTTTCTGCTTCTGTTCGTGATCTTGTTACACTCGCAGAACCCATGAAATATGGAAGAAGTTGTGATTTTGATACATATATTACAACAAGACAGGCACAAATCTGAATAAGTAATTTTTCAGTCCATTAAGGCGAAACAAGAACAGGATCTCGTTGGAAATGCCCACGTAACTCCGTAAGAACGCTCAATACAAAACCAGACACCGTGTGACACCTGCAGATCAGTCAGTCAACCAATTCAGTAACACGCTATGTGCAGATCAAACCATACCCTCAGGAAACTTGTTTAGCCTCCGATTGCCGATCTTTCACTCCTTTTTCGCGGTCTAAAGCAGTTGACCCGCGCAGTCGCGGCCAGGCGAGCCCGAAAAAGACAATGACAGCCACGAGAATAAGGAATGTAGGCAAAAACATGAAAATAAAAAGCACGAGGCTCAACCCGAGGGTGATATTTTGCTCGCGAAGAAACCGACGAGCCATGATTTCGATAACGGACTCCAGCATAGAGCCAAGACGGCGAGTACGATGACCAGGTCAGTCAAGCGGGACAGTGAAGAAGAGAGACGAGAATTAAATTGAATGTGTTAACTGGCAGAGTCAAATGAATTGACCTCGTGTATTCTTTCCCCCATTCCTAGGTTGGAGAGAGTGCAGCGCGACTTTCTCCATATATAGCGATGATGGAAGCGTCGGATATACGCCAAATGCACGGGTCATGCCTACCATCTGGACTAGACCGTTTCGGTGGCAGTGCGACCTGTGGAAACTCTGGTGCCTAAGCCAATTGGTTGAAAATCGCCTCTGACCGCATAACTGGAGCCCAATAACAAAACCAACGAAAAAAGTAGTGTCGAGCATCAAAAATGCAAATAAAACTTTGAGGCTTGGCACGTAAGTCAGGCAGCAGGATTTTGGCCTCAACAGTCTTCTCCCGGACTTCAGACTCCTATTCCTAAGGGCTCCTTCCTCACGGTTCCCGATTTCGTTAGGTAAGTCAAGGGGTGAACCTTGAAATACTGAAGCAGATCCCACTATGCAGTTGCCCATGTCTTTTGACGCCAATTGCCTGTGCAGCCCTGTAAGGCCAAGGCCGAGGGCCCATTTCTGCCAATCCGACGTGGCGAACGCGGTGGAGACAGCCCTGTAGCCCTTTGAGATCCGCTGGCGCCAGCCTCATTTCCTGCACGGTCGCAAACCCTGAACCTTGGAATTGCTAATTAGTGAATCTGGTAAGCAAGGAGGTCTGATAGTTTGTAACAATAATGTCAAGTTGCTGCCTGTCAGTGGTGGCAAAACCGGGGGATGAGGAAAACCTGCCCCGTAGGGCTGAAGCTTGGCCCGTGGAGCCTCGTGACGCGCCTTGCCGGGATCAGGGCCGGGCATACCGGACATTTTCCACGGCAATGCGAATGGTGTTAGTTGATGGATTGAAGATGGTCAGGGGGATAAAAGAGAGAAAAAAAAAAACAAAGGGGAAGGGGAAAGAAGTAAAGGAGAACAGCAGTCCCATCAGCTCGACCGTGTAGATCAGAGAAAATGAAAATAGCCCTGAAGGTGTGTGTAGCTGTGGGTAATTAGAGCCAGTTTGCTCTGACCTCACTTTCCCCCCCACTTCTTCCTCCTGCAACCTTCACACACCTTCCCAACCATGTCTTGGCTCGCGGGGCAAAAGGACGAAGACGATGAACATGATAACCTGGGGGTCGATTGGGTGCTACAGTATGAGTTTGGTGAAATCGGCAAGTCAATTCGAGCTTGGAAACCTGAAGATTTCCGCCCCATCTAACAACCCCAGACCAAGCACAAGCCATCACCGAGTTCCGAACCCTCATCCACGATCTGAGTGAAGCTGGTTTGCGAGTCCAGGTACGCCACGGCCACGGCTCTGCACTGTTGGTGTGTATTCGGGTACCACGGGATCACCTAGGGAACCTGGTACATCAGTCGAGGTAAGCATATTAAGTTGGATTACTGGCGGGATGCGTGGGGTGAGAGCTGATGGCATTGCAGAATTAAAGATTGGTTGTTCGGGATTACACATACCTTACCAGATGGCGATGAGACCGCTATTGCTGACGCCGAAACCCCATCCGAGGAAATTCGCTCGGTGTATCACGCTGTCACCTGGCAAAAGAAGATTGGTGGTGCTGGCATAACGCCCGGCTTTGGACAATGGGAGCGCGTTACTGCCTCGTTTCCGTTACACGATAAAGAGGCTTGCAGTGACATGCTGCGGAAATGGAGTCGGAAAACTGTGTTGACAAGCCAGGATTTGGATGCGATTCGAGCTCTCTTTGGCGAAAAGGTACGGTTCCCGCAATGTTCATTCCGAGATATCCGCGATGGCTGACTATTTCTAGGTCGCTTTCTACTACGCATTCATACATTGCTATTCACTATTTCTTGTGGTGCCCGCAGCACTAGGGATTATTGGATGGGCTTATCTGGGACCGTATTCCATCATTTATGGAGTTGTTCTCTGTGCTTGGTGCATTATATTTGTCGAATATTGGAAAGTCCGAGAGGCCGATCTGAGTCAAAGATGGGACGTCAAAGGTGTTGGTCGATTAAAAGTCAATCGAAAGCAGTACGTTTGGGAAAAAGAGGTCAAAGATCCTATCAGTGGACAGATCAAGCACGTCTTCCCGGGCTGGAAGCAATTCTCCCGACAATTGCTCTTAGTCCCCTTTGCGTCGGTCGCCAGTATCGCCCTCGGAGCGTTGATTGTCGCGTCTTTCGCATCGGAGGTGTTTATTTCCGAGGTGTATGACGGACCTTTCAAGAGCTATCTCGAATTCGTGCCAACCATCCTTTTCTCCCTCTCATTGCCTGCCATCACTTCCTTCCTCACAAACATTGCAACTCGCCTTACCGATTACGAGAACTACCGAACGCAGGACCAATACGATCTTGCGCAAACTCAAAAGACCTTTGTGATGAACTTTATCACATCCTTCTTACCCACAATCCTGACTGCCTACGTCTATGTTCCGTTTGGCAGCTCGATCGTCCCACACCTCGACTTTGTGCGAAAGACAGGATACAAGGCCGACTTGCTCAGTGGACAAAAAGCATTTGAAGTAGATACGAGCCGTTTTCAACAGGAGGTCATTTATCTGTCGATGACAGCCCAAGTCCTGAGCTTTGGTGAAGAAATTATTCTGCCATATGTGAAGAATATCCTGTGGCAGAAATGGCGCAATTATCGCGATCGCAAGGCTGAATTTGGGCGCAAGCGAAGCTATTCCAAGGCCACCGATCTTTTGCTGATTGACCCGCCAGATGAAGCCAAATTTTTGACCCGGTTGCGTAGTGAGGCCGACGCAGAACAGTACCACGTCGAGGAAGACATCCTTGAGATGTGTGTTCAATTTGGATACCTGGCACTATTCGGAGTTGCCTGGCCACTTGTTCCACTAGGATTCTTGCTGAACAACTGGCTCGAACTCCGAGGTGACTTCTTCAAGCTTACACTAGAATGTCAGCGCCCGCCCCCTATCCGAGCAGACTCGATCGGCCCATGTCTGCTTGGCCTAGACTTTATGGCATGGCTAGGCACTCTCTCGACGGCAGCGATCGTACACGTCTACCGAGGACCGATGCATGAGGTGCGTCTGTCATATCTGCTGTTGACCATCTTTATTGCAGAGCAGGCATACCTTGGTATGCGATTCACAGCTTCCGTGGCCCTCGAGAAGATCTTCTCAGACACCATCCGACGGGAAGAAGCCCGCCGGTATGCCGTTCGCCAGAGTTATTTCGCTGCGAGCCTGGCGAGATCAAGCTCACCCAGCTCGGGATCACCCAGCTCTGGCTCTCGGGGCTCACCCAATGGCCGAACTCGTCCGCGTGTGCGGTTCAACGAGCGGGTGAATGTATACGGCTGCACTGAGAAGGAGTCCGTTCCCGACGGAATTCCCTCTCCTACAAAGGATGAACCTGAGGATGCTGTCCTTGGCGGATCCGACCGCGAGGCCGAATTTTGGAGTGGCCTATCCCGCGATACGGCGGCGGACGCAGGCGTCAAGCTGATTCGCGCTCTCACCTCCAAAGCAGGGGATGGCTTGAAACAGTCCAAAGAAGCATAGAGACAGATGTATTATTAGATCCCATTGTGAATATATTGCTGCCTCACATCTATGTTTAGCCAGTATCCAATAAAACAAACCTGGTAATTTCGCGGATTAACCAAAAGTGCGTAGATCTTCAGCCCTACAGGGCTGACTCCACCGCGCCTTGGCTTTTATTGGTACCCCGGTCTTCCCGCTTGCGTGGCTTCTTTTCTCTTTACTTCCTGACCTCTCCTGAACTTCCTTCTCAATCTTTGTTCCTCCTCATATACTCAGTTGTACAAAGTATGGCATGAAAATCGACATGTGAACCTCCCCATCCCCACGGCCACCCTCAAAAATCTTCACAAAATGGCGGCTCCAACCGACTCCTGCGATACCCTCATAACACCCACTCCGACCCGCCTCTCCCAATCACCCCCAGACAACGCCAGGGCAATGAAGCTAGTCTCTCCCTCCCAATCTGATTCCTCGCCCCCCGTGGTTGGAAAACTCATGCGCGAAGCCAGCGACATCACCTGGCAAGAATCCCTCGAAACCAGCAGCGGTCAGGTCACTCTTGTCCGACGGAGAGGGCGTTTCCGCTTGCTACACCAATCCCAATTCCGGAACAGTCTGCTGGCGAGCGTGGCATACCTCGAGCTAGCGAACGCAGGAGACTTCGCCGCAAATGTCTGGAATGAGATCCCCGTGCCGAAGTTTGCTGCCGTGCTCATGGGTATTGGTGGTACACTTGCACTGGGCATGATCTTTGTCGCTCTCCAGGATTACCGTCTAAGTTGGCGGAATGTTACACTTCTCCGAGCGGAACGGGCTCATTTACAGCGCTTGCGCCAGTATCATGATAAAAATGCCGAGCTGGTTCAGTTAATTGATAGTCGAATCAGTGTTGGGTTCCGCGAGCTTGGAACCGAGGTTGTCGATCGCATTGTTATGGATGTGCTCATGGGTTTTGGTGCTCTGCTTGTTGGCACTGGGACGCTGATGGCGATTGGCGGCGCCAATCCTCGTGTTTACAAGGCTAGTAATCTGCTCTCTGGATATATTGGCAACGGTCTCGCGGCATTGTTTGGTCTTTTTAATGCTGTCTGGTCTGGCGTTTTGATCCATCGTTTTCGTTTGCATGACGCTGCTGTGTATGCACGCGAACCGAGTGGTGATATTCGCCGTCGTCTGCATACCCGTTTCCGTCGCTTCCAGTGGCATGCTGGTATAAATGGTCTGAATGGTCTCGTTGCTGGTGCCGCCTCCATGGTCACTGCTGAGCGCTGGTGGGGATATGTTGTACTCATCCCGTGCATCATATCTCTCATCCTGTGCAACTACTTCTGGCGTAAGAAGCTCGGCTACGACCGTCCCATCCTGGGTTATTCCTCTCCAGCAAATATACAGCTCACTCCTTTGATCGAAGATCTGGAATATGTCGTGCTCATGCAACGAGGCCTTGCCGAGCCACAAAGCTCCCTCCCCCAGGCAATCGTCCAACTTGACTCCTTGGACTCTATGTTCAAATTCATTGCCCGTGAACGTATGCTGGAATCCTACTGCGACTCTCTATCCCGCGACAAAAAGACCCGTCACCTCCTGGCTGAGGTTCCCGTCCTCTCTGAATTCCCCGATCAAATCACCATCTCGCTCGATACCCTCTACACACTTTCGGCATCTCACAGCGAAATCCTCCTGACACACGCAAAAGGTTTCCTGCAAACCACAGGCGTCCGCATGTTCACATATCGTGAGCGCTATCTCCTTGAACTACTTGGCTTCGCCGTCTGGCAGGATCAGATGAAAGCAACGACTACAAAGCATGAAGCTGATGCAATAGATCATGCCTAATTTAATTTCCATTTTTTAGATGAGCCGGGATTGATTCTCTCCGTTTCTTCGCTCCCTCCTGGTTGTTGAGGTTGAGTGTTGGAGCATGCTGGCGGCTGGTCGCTGGCGGGGCCCTCTGTTGTTATTTGCATTGTTGCATTTTGAGACTGGAGTCTCTTTCTTCTTTTTCTTTTTTCATAGATAGCATTTGCTAGAGTATAACTCGGCATTTCTTTGATCATTTTCAATTGATACATTGGATATTTACCGTTCCGCAACTGGTGTCACCAGCTTTACTTCTTGATTGTTTTGGAGAGTAGGCTTGCGATGGCTACAACAGCCTCACCATTTGCAATGAAGGTTGCCTAGAATAATGAGCAAAGGCGGATTGTGGCGGTGGCTGTGTATGGGGGTCTTAGCCCTAGTTCTATTCCGTGGCTCTCTCTCCCTTGCGCTTGTGATCAATAGGGGGGTGTATACTCGCAATCTTCTGCTTGCTTCTGTTACTACTATCTAGCTTCTTGCCTGTCAAAGCAAAATGTCGCTGTTCAAACTTCCCAATGAATTGATACAACAGGCTTTTTCTGAACTGGACTCGCAAAGATATTTCAATAGGATTATCACCACTTGCCAATTTTTTTACGAGGCTTTCAATCACATATTATATGAAAACGAAATAAAACGTGATGGCGCCCATGCAGTGTTGCTCTATGCCGCTCAAATGGGTCATACTCAGACCATACAAAGGCTTTTACAGATCTCTGCCAGCAGCACTCCAAGTTCAACCATGCGACTCAGCCCAAACCCTCCACTTCCCAACCATTGGAGTCCACTCCTTTGGTCGGCCATTCGAGGGGATGAGGACGTAACTAGGCTGCTCCTGGATATAGAAGACATCACCGTGGACATCAAATACCCCAATTCCAGGACGCCGCTCTCAATTGCTGCCGAACAAGGGTTTGTGGGTGTTGTCCGGCTCCTCCTGGCTGCGGGGGCTGATCCGAACACCAGAGACGGCGTCATGAACCGGTCGCCGCTACACTGGGCAGGATCGCCTCAACTGGCGGGGGAAAGCCGAGATTTGGATCAACAAAACATGTTTAGGGAAGATGCGCAAGATCCTAAATGCAATCTCCACTGCGCATTAGCCGTTTATTTCGAGGTCGATCTTCTCGGCTCCTCCCTTTGGATGGAGAGAGAAAGAGAGCCAAGAGACAGCATCCACTTTCCCCAGGTCAAACCTATGATCCAGCCCAATGTAACTGGGTCCTTGTGGTCGGCAGGTACAAATTATAAGGAAATATTAGATATCCTTCTCCAATACGGCGCCTCCCTTGAATTAAAAGATTCGCAAGATCGAACACCGTTATTGTGGGCAGCAACATGTGGATATCAGCAATTAGTGGAGCTTCTTCTCGATAAAGGTATGTCTCTTCAATCTTCAAAACCAGCACTTGGCAAATTGTCAAAGTGGGAAGAGAAAAGAAGGGCTTGCAAAAAGGTGATCAAAGACTCAGTCAATTGAAATGCCTTTCCTGAAACTGACAATGATAAATCCCAGTCAGCCCTGTCGTATGCCGCAGAGAATGGACATTACGGTACTGTGCAGTTCCTTCTGGAAAAAGCCACAAGACGGGACTCGCTCTGGTCTGACCCTGGCTGGGCTCCCCTGATGTGGGCCGCAAAAGGGGGTCATGTGGAAATCGTGAAATTATTGCTATCAGTGCATACTCAAAGGTGGCCAGAGCAGTCCCTTGGCTCAGAAGCTGCGCAGGAGGCTGCGCGCTACGGGAAAACAGATATCATACCGTTGCTGGTCCAAGCCGGGGCAAGGTTCGAAGGCTCTCAAACTTCTCAGTTAATGACCCCTCTCCATCTAGCTGCCATGAACATGCATGTCGATACCGTTAAATGCCTCCTTGACATAACAGAGATCGATGTGAATGCCCCCGATAGACATGGCTGGACTGCACTAGACTGGGCGACAAGTGGACAGATGCGAGCCAAGATATTCTCGAAACACGTGAGAATTACAGACACGCTACTTGAGTACGGAGCTTGCCCATCATCGCGCACGGTAGAAGTACTCAAAAACCCACCACACTTTTTGTGCCGAGATACTTCAGGGTGTGATTTCCCAAATTATACGTGCAACCCTATTTCATTCAGATGTGATTGGAACTCCATCGCCCAGGGGAGAAAGATGCGAGACTTTTCGTATGAAAAGAAAGCTATCTGGAAGATGGGCCCTGCCCTTTCAGCTGAAGTTATCAAGATGTTTGAAGGGTGGTCTTATAATAGCCCTCAGCTTCTTTTGGATTGAGTAAATTGATTAGGGGCACTTTGTCAATACGATATATATGACTTCATATCTAGTAGTAATAATCTTTACGGGTATCATCATAAGATTAGCGGATAATAGGCAGGTCTGTCTCATTCTCTAGCAGACTTGTGTTGCCCTAACCTCCATAGTATACAGCAGAAGCCCTGCGCATCTTCCGGCATGGTTTGCCAGAGAAACTAACGAGGTTTTTTTCTAACTTGCTCCAGAGCATCCATAGCCCATAAGAAATCGAGTTGTTCTTAATCATCAATAGCCTCGGAAGCTATGCGTCTTTGTCTTCGAGCATCCTTTTCGTGACAGGGGACTTTCCTCTTTCTCCCCTTACCGACCAGCGGGAGCGGCGGAGTGACGTTTATCTACGTACTTGAAACGTTTCTTCAAATTAAGTTCATTACCTCGGGCATAAAATACAGCCTAGCCGGGATTCCTGGGATATGGCTGAAATTAGACAGGTGTTTCAAAATAGGGCTGGTGAATGAAAATATAAGAGTGTAAAGCTAAATATGATTTAGAATATTACTGTATATCATTTTTCTCTATATCAATCACAGCCCTGGCTGGATTTACTGTAGAATGACCAGGAAGGATCCTCATAAATTCATGGTTTAAAATTCAAGATTCATCCTCAAAGTCCTTCTTCATCTGCTTCTCAAACTTTGCCCACTGACCCTTTAACTTATATGCTGAGATCCAATAATTGCCCTCTTGATCTTTCCCCAAGATGAAAAAGCCATCACCAGGCTTGATAGGACCGTGGTTCTCTTGAATGTAACATGGCCTGCACGGCGCACTGCCCCCGTCGGTCCCTTGAACAGCCGGCGAGAAGTCAAGATCAAATAGCCCAGCCTTGGTCCAATTTGAAAATCCCACCTGGGCCATTCCACCGTCCCCAAAGATAGCAACAGGCAGTCCGTAACCAGCCGTTCGCACGGCAGCATAGTAGGCCTCGTGCTGAGCAGGAGTTCCCTGAAAATTGATCGCGAAGCGTATCTGCTGTGCAAGCCAACTCATTGGCTTTCTCATGACATCTTCCGCGGTAGTGAGTATATTGGCCCAGCCATAGGCGTTGCCGATGTATGGCTGATCGCAGGATGCAGGGATAAGATCGCCCTCAAAGGCCTTGCGCAGGGACATGGCGATGGATGCGGCAACCTGAGGGGGAAAGAAATTAACAAGATGTAACCATGTTATGACAAGTGGACAATACCGTTCTCTGGGGATCCATCCCCATCTCGCCAACTACGCAACGCAGAACCCACGCAGTGATGATATCGTTTTCGGTTAAGAACACCTTTGATTTATCGTCTCCATTGGCCGCAGCCTCGGCATGAAGTTCACTCAAGGCCCTGTCAAGCTGCGGCTGCCAGTATGATTTTGGAACGCAGAGCATGCGATTTTCTTTCGCTCGTGCTAACATATCAAAGCCATATCCCAGTCCCCACCTAATTAGACCAGCCAGGCCCACATTTCTTTCGCTTAGAATATGTGTCTCGGCTGTAGGACGCGATCCTGTTTCAAACGACTCGAATGGATCCGTGGTATAGGGGACTGGCGTTGGAACTTCCTCTGTTTTGCCCCAGAGAGTGGCATTCCACGCATTTACGACATACTGTAAACCAAGAGCGTCGAATGCTACATGTTGCCATTGCAAAACTACAACTGTCTTGTCTGTGAAGGAATTGACTCGCAGTCCGAGTACTGGCTTGTCGGAGCTCAGGTAGTCGTTGATTCCGCCTGGGCTGTATTCGGGGCCCCATGCAAGGTCTTGTAGTTGGTCTGGATCCGCCACGATGGCAGGGCTCTCTGTGGGTTTTGGAATCTGAGATGCTGATGGATGAGAAGCCGTTGGCATGGCATGGTCGATGTGTGCAAAAGAGATTGCTGGTCTCTCTTTTGTGAACTTTTCTGGAATATGCCATTCAATGATGCCTAACGCCTAAGCACAGCAGAAGGAATAAATGGTCATCAATATGCATCAATTATTAAGTGAGGTGTGAAACTTGCATTTTTTCTAAGTCGACCTCCCAGTCTTTGCCATCCGTCCCTTTTAATCAAGTCTTCGAGAGACTGCCGTAATATGTCTGGATCGAGGACTGCATCGAATACCAGAGACACAGCCATGTTGTTTCCCTGCACAAGTGGACTTTTTTCAAAGAAATGAAGTGGTAGAATTTGATCACCATGAACAGGTTCGATGGTCTTCTGCCTGAAAAGCATATTCATCTTGTTCTGGCTTTGCAAGAACACCGGGGGATCGAGTTATAGAAGAGATAGAGCCAGAAATGATACAGTTGCTCACTTACAGCGGGGAATTTCATGTTTAACGTAGGATTTCAGGGGCCAACAAGGAAGTTTGATTAATTTGGAGGCTAACATGACAGAAGGGATTTATTGATGGCTTTGACCGTTTAGTAGCCATTGTCCGAAATTTCCCCGAATTGACTGCGTAGGCAAAGAGTCGGGCAACGTTTGTGTCAACTTTGTGATTTCTTAGGTGTACTTTATATGGACAATGAATGCAGAAACATTATCAACAACACCGGGCATGCCGCCTCCGGAAGGGGAAACTTCACATTTCCATGCGCCGTACAACTCGTTGCAGATTGGGACGATTCTTTCGTTTGGTATTACATATTTCCTTGCTACTTCTTTTGTTGTCCTTCGATATTTCCAGGCTTTTAAGTTGACTAAGAAGATTGAACCAGATCTTGGTAAGCTCCTGAACGAACTCGCTATGATCATAAATTTTGATCCAAGCACTGATCAACATTTTATCCGTAGTGGCTATAACATTTTCTTATGGTGTGGCATTGGTTTACTTTGTGACAATGGTCAACTGTGAGTGTTATGAGGCACGCCAGGGTTTGCGATCTTGTCAGGCTAACTTCTCTAGTGATGAAATACGGATGGGGAAAGCATTTATGGAACGTTTCTTTGGCAGATCTAATCCTGTTTAATAAGGTGAGGAATTTGTGTACTGACCCATGAGAAGAAAGCAACTCCCTTGCTTATTTCTGTGTATTAGGCACTCCTCCCCAATACCCTGGCATACCTAATATGCCCTTGTATCACCAAGATGGCGATCTTGTCTGTCTTGTATCGCATCAACCCGTCATACGTCTACCGGTCTTTTGTCATTCTAGTCGCAGCTGCGATCTTCACATACACGTTGACATTGTGCATCATCACCGGCGGGCCATGTAATCCACTGAAAACAGGAACGACAAAGTGTCTGGAAAATGTCGCTTTGTCGCAGGCAGTACTAAATATCGCTTCTGACTTTGCAGTCGTGGCCTTACCCATTCCCATGCTTCATAATCTCCAATCCTCTATCAAACAAAAAGTGACCGTTGGCTGCCTTCTGGCTTTGGGATCAGGGTACGTTCCTCTTGCCAGCCTTGCAATCAAAACTTTCTGAAACTATTCCCACTAATGCATTCTATAGAGTTGTTATCTGCTCTATAGCCCGCCTACCATACGTTCTTCTGTTGGACCAAACTGAGGATGTAACTTACACAGAAGCTATCCTTGGCATATGGTCCATTGTCGAAGTCAATCTCGGCATAATTTGCGCCTGTGCTATGCGATTCAAACAGCTTATCACCACATATTTGCCAGGACTATCGTTCTTCTCATCAGGCCGCCACAGCGCTAAGCCGACAACATATAAAACGGACGGCAGCGCATTCCAGCCCAAAGACAGCAAGACCCAACATTCGTACCAGCTCCACAGTATCCGAAATGGGACCAGTGATCTCCTTTCTGGTATCCAAGGTATTTCTGTCGATCACTCATATCAAGTTGATGTAGAGGGACCTGATATGGACGCTAAAGATTGTGAAAGCACACGTGGGATTTTGCATTGATGCATGCTCAGTTTAATGAATCTTAGAATTAATTCAATCTCAGAAGAATCAACCTGCGGTGGTTGTGAACTCCAGTTTCAGCTATGCAACTCCTGACTGCGATACACTTGTCGCTTACTATATCGTTTCATTCCTTTTTCGCATTTCATAGGCACCATACATTTCAACGTAATTGGCGTTTTGAAATCCCTGTTCTCCATAATGAATAGCTTGTCACAATCGTCCATTCCCAATTCCGTTCCAAATTTACTATGATCTTGCTTTTATTCATTTGCTGCAGCAACACTTCTTTGCAAGCCATCCGCAACCATCACTGGTCATATGAGAGAATCCGCGATTTCCACAATAATCTTCGCATTTTCCAGCCCAGGAGCGGCTGCACGAGCTCGGATGGTAGCAGCTACCGGAGCGTTTCAAGATGTTTCTGGCTTCAGATTTGGGCGCTGGGGTTGCGAGGACACTGGCGGTCAATGTAGCCAAGAGAATGAGGATGCTGGTCTTCATTTTGTAACTGAATCTGGTGCTGGCCGTTTTGTGGTGATATTTGATGTGATTTTGTAGATTGATTTGCTTGATGGGTTTGGATTGAATGAAAGAATTGATCCCATCTGGGAGGTTCCAAGGGATATTTATATCTCAATAGACCAGCTTAGACCGTCTCCTCGTTGTCCACGTATATCACTCGAAACCTCGTATTTCTCTTTTCAGTGCAACTAACGTCCAAACCTTAAGCCCAGTATAGAAGTCCTCCGGATTATCCCCGATCCTTTGGAGAGAGCCAAGATCCTACCCGTATTAGATTTATGTCTACGCTGATCAAATACGGGAGTACGAAGCGTAGGGTAGCATCCTACATAACCTTAACCTTCACCCCTCATTCACTACGGTTCGAAGCCTCAGCCTCTTCGTAACGACGTGCAGATATGCGGGTCATGGCCAAGGAACCCGTGGCTGGCTTGTGATCTACATACCTGGGGCACAGTATGGACAGTGGATTGTTTCCATCTTCTCACATCGGGAATTTAGGCCGTGATCATCGGGGTCGCAATATGTCTTTAGTTAATCATGTCCTGATGCTAGTGTTGAGTGAAATTTGACTTGTTTTTGTGGTTTCATTTTTGGTTCGCTGTCAATTGCTCTTGGCAGACTTGGGGTAAGGGATGCATGCAGGGTTTCAGATGCAGGGATTTTGATGGCGGGGAAGAGCATTGAATCTTTTACACTGTCTATACCGTTTTCAAAGATATTTGTGGACGGCCTTTAGTGCTAGGAAAACGAATTGAGATATTATTGGTCATGCGACTAGACAAGAAACTGAAGTCGGTATATTCACTGAAGGATATTGATTCCTCGGCGGACTTTAATTCAAGGATCGAATACGTACACTAGCACAAATTAGGACACGATGTATCAGACGAGGTTTATCGGGGCATCAGAGTTCAGTAACACGATTCGTCAACATCTAGTCAGGGTATTGCAGTCCACAGCACGGGTTGCCTGTTTCATGCAGTGTTAGTGGCGTTCTTGGCGTACTTGATGTGAGATGGAGCTGACTAGTGACAGTAGGAATGACAGATTCAAAACATATTTTCATGTGTAGCGTATAAATTTGCCGTGGGACACGGGGGGTAACCCCTCAATTCACTCGAGTAGATACAGAAATGAAGTATTGACAGATTGAACATCCCACAGACCAAGCAGCTAAAAGCTGAATAGCCCACTGCGACGCTTCCCATATGGATAAACTATCAACGCAGATATAAACAGACCAATGGTAATACCGATCGCCACTTGAATCATTCCAAACCCCAAGCTGAAAACAGAGCTACTGGATGACAGGCCAGCACCGGGCGCAGAGCTCGCGGCACCGTGGTGAGAAATGTTTTGGCGAATTTCATCGGCGGATTGAACACCTGTAATAAGGGATCCAGTCGCGGCGAGTCCAGAGGGGACGAGAATGAAAATGCCAGGAAGAATAGCCGTCGCAGCGTGGCCATGCCAGAAGCGACTGTATAGATTACCCATGATCCCTATGGTGAATGCGCCCACTGTATTTGCAACCTGTGAGTTGGATCCGAGTTTCTTCGTACTGAAATAGTTGCTGATGTACCCCGATAGAGCGATTATTGTCATTGGTGGGAGCTGCTTCCATTTGCCCTGGTTGATAATCAGGAGCCAGACAGTCATGATCACGACAAAAGGAAACCGCTGAACGTATGGGTTTTTAAAGGCCCCTTCCTTAGGACAAGTGGTGTCTGAAACGGCGCCGTTGTCTATAAGACCATAGACAGTTGTACCAACGGTGATACCGTAGCCGATGAATAAGGAGAACAGGAGGGCATAAACCATTCGGATGGATCCGGCGATGATTTGATGAGATTGAAGTTCTAGACTAGCACAGAGTACTAGAAAACCGGGTAGAATCAATGCAATAGAAGCTTGTGCAATGGCAGAGAAACAAAAAAGGTATTCTCGCTTACCGTCTACGATGGCACGGGGGATACTCCCAAAGGCTCGAGCCAGGAACGATGTTACGACAGTCGATGTAACTTCGAAAACATTGGCGTACAAAACTGACCGCGGTGCAGCAACATGTTGCATCAGCCCAACAAGAAGGCCATTGAGAAAGATAATTGGCATATCAATTGGTCTCGCGTTAAAGGCAAATGGTCCGACAGTCGCAGTAGCGACGCCGTAAACCAGGACAATCATCCATTTTGGATAACGAGGATCTTTCTTCATAATGCTGTCCAGTTCTTGGACTGCTTCCTCAATGCCGATCACATCATGGATCACATTCTTGTAGATGAGATGCGAGTCTGATAATCGTGCCAGGTCAATACCCTGGTTCACACGAACTAGTTTCACTTCTGTCGTGCGAGTAGACGGATCATCAAATGACATGATCATACAGCCTGGAAGATACAAAAATTGGCTGTCGACTTCAAGCACCTTAGCTGTCATCTGCATGTATTCTTCCAGTCTATGAGTGGGCGCACCGAATGTCATCAAACACCGGCAGAGCTGCATGATGTACCGCTGGCGACAGATAATCTCGGCAATGTGAACTGTCACTCGGATTTCATCTTCAAGACGCATATTTTGACTGGACTTGTTTCCTCCCCCTTCCTGTCCTCGTCGATTTGAAGCTGCAGACAGAACCTCGCTGGAAACAGGAGTACTGGCACCACTGTGAGCCCCCTCACCGCCACCGATCAACGTCGAGGTCGATGTGTTTGCGGGCCTTTTGTACCACTTCGGTGGTTTGCCTCTTTTGGGGATTCCCGATGCTGAACTCGTTGTTGTGCCAGAGGAAGACTCAGTGGATGCTCGAGAAACTTGTCCAGCATCTTGCTGCTGGCCAGGTTGCTGTCCACCATTCAATTTTATTAACTGTGATAGAATGCCACCACCTCCAGATCTATATCGCAAGCTCGCATCCGCACCTGTTGGGTTTTCCTCTTCTTGAAAATGGCTTCCAGCATATGGATATGGCCTTCCACGTCCTTTGCGACGTTTCTGAGAATGGTCCTGGGTCAAGTCTCGCACAAGACGATGTGCCTCGGAGCTGCTCGCTGCTTGGTGCTTTAACTTTTCTTCATCCGACTTATGTTTGTCGTCTGTGAAGTCTGATAGCGCAGCAGCACCCCCAGTTGCCCAGTCGGGTCTATATTTTCCGGATGACAGATCGTCCCCCTCCGACACTGGCCGACCCATGCGATCTCCCAGTAAGCCAGCTTTGAATCTGAGGGTTTCCTTTGCATATCGCCATTTTTCCTTCAGACTCTTTTGCTTAGAACCTTCGGGCTCGTCGTTTTCTTCCTTCTGGTTTTCTGCTTTTGCTGCATGGTCTATGACATCGAGGCCCGCGTCACCCTGGGGCTGATTGGATTCAGGAGCACGATCTTTCTCTGGCGTGTCGGCGATGTCTTCTGATTCATGCGCATACGGAGCGGTCGGTCTGTGTGCTTCTCCTTGCCGTTGAGAATGGTCCCATTCATCTTGCAGGGTAATGTCTGGTGGGTTACGCGGGATGTCTTGAGGTGGGCCATTGGATCGAAATCGAACGTGCATTTGTGGTTCCTCTTGCAGCGGACTGATCTGTGATGCATCATGCCAATGTTCTGATACGCTTGTTTCTTCTGCGTCCGCATCGTCATTGAAACTGCTGAAGGAAGAGGCTGCCGACATGAAGAAGACGAAGGCGTTCACTATTTCACCACCATCGAGATCGCCAACATCGGGACAGAGGCTTTCCAAAAGAATAACAGTCGAGCTTTGTTTTGTACTTGGTCAAAGCCTTTTTGTGAGATTTGAACCTTTCAAATTTTCATAGTGTGGTGGCTTGGTATGAGCTCACGGAGACGTGTTGGGGGTATGTCACAGCATCTTTCCAGTTACAAGCGACCCATGGTCGGCAGAGGCTTCAATTTGAATTGTAAGTGCTACTTCGCATATTTCATCAAACGGAAATTAGAGCCATCGTTGCCACTCATGAGTCGAATTTCGGGCTCTATGTCGCCTCATCGGAATTATGTCCCATTTGGACTAAAGGGGAACTGAGACGCTTTCGGGTGAGAGTGTAGAACCGAAATTGAGGCTCTTCGCTTAGATCCTAAACCATGCGGCTCGGATTGATTCTTTGTTATTCGACAACGGGCCCTCCAATTCCTAAAGTGTCGCAAATACTCAGGGTATCCCATAAGGTATTCCACTCATCATCCAGCTTGCGGGCTCGAGATCCGGGAAATGAAAATTATCATCGGCCAGCTGAAAGAATTAGCTAGGCAAAGGAAGATACCGCATTATAACTAACCATGAAGTCCCAATCTCCTACCATGTCGGGAAGCTGGCTTGTGGAGGAACATTCCAGTCCATCCCCAGCTTTCTCGTTCTGGCCTTTGGCTGCAAACCGCTCGAGAATTGGCAAACAATCCTCTTCTGCATCTTCAGCAGCCTGTATCAGTAACAATGGAGTCTTTTCTTTCGTAATACCTCGCATTAAAGCATCGATTTGTGCTGCGGCGAGGGATATGAATACGTAACCTTTGACGTTGGTTTCTCCAACCTCTATACAACGCAAATTCAAGGCTTTCGCATCATGAAATACTGCAAGTAGATCAGGTCGCACATTCAAGTGACTTAATCCTTCTTCTTGTTCTATTTTTGCTTTCAACTCAATCGAAATCAAGAAGCATGCGTTGACGGCCGCTGTGCGGAAGAATCCAGAACCGTTTATCACCAGCCGTGAGAACTCGGTTTGGCCAGGGGAATGTTTTGTGTTGAATGACAGTTCTGCAGCTGAAGGCTGGGATCCACGGGTCGAGGTGCATAGTTTGAGTGCGGTCTCAACGACCACATTCCGGGAAAACGCGTAAGCTGTTTCATGCAGAGACGGGCCAAAGAAAGGGATGTGAATGGATAGAATATATCGACGCATAATGAAATCCAGTACAAGAAGCTCAAATCTCGAAATTGAACTCTGCGTGGATCGTGAGATGTGATCGCGAAGGGTCCCACACAAGTCTTTATAACAAGCTCTTAGTCTCGCGTCAAGGCGGATCGCCTCTTCATAAGATCCTTGGCAACGTACATCGTTCAAAAACTTTGCGATCGCGAGACGTATTGGAAACATCTTTCGCAAAGCTATAGCTATTGAGACCGATGTGAATTTGCTCTCGGGGTGAGGGATGGAATCCTCCACTTCAAGCTGCTCGTCCTCAAAGTTTCCCGGAGACTGTGTGTCGAAGTCATCTAGAGAAAGGAGCGGGGTACCTCCGGACTCCATGCTTGACTGTAGGCAAACCTCCAGAACTGTGTTCCACAGCCTTCTGCGCATTTCAAGCGCATATTTTGACATGTTTGGTATACAGGCCAAGTCCCGATGAAGCCCCATGTACATAGCCGTTCGCATCAATGCTCCAGCTGATACCCAGACCATTCTTCCGTCCACACCAACGAGTTCTCGGGCGATCAATAGCATGACTTGAATCTGCAAGAAGGGGATACCCAGTCGAGCCTTGTATTCTGGCTCGGAGGCCCATGTCTGAGCTTCATAAACCGCATGTGTAGCCCAAGAGCGTAGCGTGAAATCATCATCATAGGTTATCGTTCCAATAGCAAGCACGAGCTTCAGCTGAACCAGAAACATTGAATCGGGTTGAGTGTCTGATGACCACAACTTCGTGTACTCTTTTCTGAAAGTTGGTATGTGCAAGATTCGATAGATCTTCTCCGTGGTTTGAAGATAGCAGTCAACAAGAGTGTCACAAACATCCTTTGTGGGCAGGCTCGACGTTATTGGTACTGGCCATCGGGGATCACGCTGTGATTTAATCATCTTGCCCAGGTATTTACATTTTTGCAAGCCAGATATAGCTTTGGATGCCTCGTTCAAAAGGTATGGCTCCATTGACTCGACCATCTCACGAAGCTAGTTATCGATCAGTCCAAATCTCCAGGTTTGAAAAATACAAGTGCGGATACCAGAGAGATACCACCAATCCAATGACTTTGGCCATATAGTCTCGTTTTATGCCAAAACGTACGGCTAATAGCTTGGCTATGTCCTTTGTCAGAAGTGAGGTGCTCATTATGAATTCGAAAAGTGCCAGCTAACTGAGAAGTCGTAATTTGAATCTCAGATGTTGGAGTCGAGGCACTTGACTGGGTAGGAGTTCCTGTTGCCTCGGATAATTGCTTTTCAAGCTCTCTAATCTTGTTTCTTAGGGTCTCGACTTCTCGAGCAGATGAATGGCTGGATGGAGTTGAAGCCGCTGTCGAGCGGACAGTAGGCTGTGATGATCCCGACGGCGACATATGCAGTTTCGGTGAAGTTGAAGATTGCCATGAAGAAACTGATTGGCGTTGATCATCTCCTTGGGCTGAGTTCAGCTGGAATGTCGGTTCATCTCCAAGTCGCCGAAGCGGTTGAGCCGAGTTCTCATAATTGCAAATTTTGTTCTTTGCCCGTACGCAATTACTGCAAGGTGCCTCTCTGTTGCATTTGATCTTTCTCCGCCGGCACAATGTACATGATCTTTTCACACTATTAGCGTGGACTATGAGTCGTGGCTTGGCACTTACACGGGCGGCCTTCTTCGCCGAATTATCGGCCCCGTCGATGCTGCGCTCAGCAATGGAACTGGACTTGAATTCCCATCCATAATTGATTCATGTTTGAACACACCAAGTGAAAATTTAAATGAACATCACGATGAAAACTTGACAGGGGCTAGAAATGACTCCTTCCGCGCTCCGTGGATTCTCCGTCTTACATGGTCGGCAATTGCGCGTTTGGTCCGTCTCGTCTGCAATTCTCCGCCTCCGGTGAGATCTATACAATTTAGACGAACAAAGTTGAAAGTTTGGGATCTTATAAAGATGAAGGATTTCCTCTCGTTTTAAGCATCAGATCAGACTCATCCGAAAATTTCTCGCATCATTCCACATTGTTCCAACATTTTGAACTTCAACGGGATCAGATATACACACTCACTATGTCTCCCAATCTGGTTGACATCGAAGCAACCCAGGAAGTTGCTGACGATACCACTATTTCAACATCGAGTGGCGAGAAAAACGAGTTTGAAAAGGCACCCGATGGGGGTCTTCAGGCATGGCTCGTGACAGCAGGAACTGCTTGCATCTTTTTCTCGGGATTAGGGTTCTCCAACTCATTTGGAATCTTTGAGCAATACTATCTCTCACACCAACTCAAAAATGAGTCTGCGGATAACGTTGCCTGGATTGGATCCCTGGCAGCCTTTCTTCAATTTGCAGCAGGTGCTCTGGGAGGGCCATTGTTTGATCGATATGGAGCTTGGGTATGTTCTTGAATCTTCCAGGAACGATGAAAGTTATTAGTTACTAACACAAAACAAGGTTATTCGGCCAGCCGCATTCACTTTTGTCTTTGCTATGATGATGACAAGTCTATGCAAAGAGTACTGGCAGTTTATGCTTGCCCAAGGTGTTCTTCTGGGCACCTCCATGGGGCTTCTTCAATTCCCAGCAATGGCAGCAGTCATGCAGCATTTCGATAAAAATATCGCTGCTGCTTTGGGTGCAGCAGTTTCCGGGTCCTCGATCGGTGGCGTAGTCATCCCTATTGCATTATCAAAGATGCTGAACAGCACATCCCTTGGCTTCGGATGGTCAGTTCGAATCATCGGGTTCATCATCACTCCACTTCTGGCATTCGCATGCATCACCGTCAAATCGCGTCTTCCACCACGCAAAACCTCATTTTTCATTCCATCGGTATTCAAAACTCCGAAGTTCTCCCTTCTTGTCGCGGCAATCTTCTTCATGTTCCTCGGGCTATTCACTCCATTATTCTATATGCCAACATACGCAGTATCAAGAGGAATGGATGTTACTCTTGCCTCGTATCTCCTTGCGATCCTCAACGCTGCTTCAACCTTTGGGCGAGTTATTCCGGGTATATTGGCGGACAAATTTGGTCGATTGAATGTTCTGGCCATAGGTGGTATCCTAACCGGCATTATCATTTTCTGCATGAATGAGGCAAAGTCGACCCCTGCTCTGATTGTTTATTCGATTGCGTTCGGATTCTGGTCGGGAACCATCATCTCCGGTTCCACTGCCGCGTTCTCAACCGTTATCCCAGATCCTCGGGCTGTCGGTACATACTTGGGCACGGGAATGGCTGTTGCCTCTCTTGCTTCATTGATCGGGCCTCCAGTCAATGGTGCACTGCTGAATAAGTATGGTGGATTTCTGCAGGTTTCGATATTTAGTGGAACTATGTGTATTGTGGGAGGATTCATTGCTCTTTTGACCAAGACTACAACCTCTCAAGGTCTTCTTGGAAGAGTGTAATGGATCTTTCGTGGAACAGTCAAAACGGTCAGGACTAAAAGGTCCCCCGCAACTTGATGCCGCTAATAACTAGTAATATTTTAACACTTTTAGACCAATCTCTACTTTCTTTGGAAAAGATGCGAAGTTCAGGTGCACATAATGCTTCAAGAATTCCCTGAAATTGAATCTCTAGCATTTGTTGATTTCATGCAGCGTTGTAATAGTAAACTAAAAAAAGATAAGCCATCACTATGCGCACCGAATAATCTGTCATTCATTCACCATCGCCATCTTCCACATCATACGTAAGAGTCAAGAATCAAAGGCACCATCTAAATCTGTCTATCACCGCCATACATTATACCTTTTGAGATGAACTCGCATCTACCAGATAGTTCCAGCAGTCTGCTCCTTGAATAGCTTCTTCACATTCACATTGCGCCAGAACCAAGTGCACACAATGCAAAGAGGAGTGATGCAAACTCCAACAATAACCATCTTCCGCTGAACATCACCATAAGCGCCCACAATGGCGGCCCGCTCTGGGGTTCCGTCCGCATATGACATCTGCGTCACCAGACTGGCGTAAATACTTGCGGCTTCGTTCTTGCTGCCGACGGGGAGTCGATTGTATAGTTCTTTCTCCAGCATGTTGTTCCACATTCCACCAGCGATCGCAGAGCCGACGGATGCGCCGATTGATCCGAAAAGTCCCCAGATGGCCATTACCACAGCGACTTCTTGGTGGGTCACAGTTGCCATAATCGCGATCTGGCCACAGACGGTGAAGATACAGGAGCCCAGTCCAACGAGGATTTGTGTCATTGTGAGGGTACCGATATCGGTGCCCGGTTGGCGATAGGGGATGAGGAGGGCAGTGCCGAGCAAGAAGATTGGAATTCCTGCCATTGCTGTCCATCGGAATTCTCCGGTGTATCGAATCAGACTGGTAATTTTAGAAGTTGATCGAATGGATATAATGGGGGATACGTACAAGCCGAAGATCGGGCTGAAGATAAAGGATGTCAAGGAGTAAGCATTCAGCACATAATTAGCGGTTGTAATGTCCAGCCTATTAACGACCTGTAGGTAGGAACCGAAGTAGGTGTTCCATGTACTTCCCTGGTAGTTAGCTGCTCGTTCATTCTTTGGTATCTATGCAGATTCCAGACAATATAGAGACTCACAAGGTTGAGATGAACATAATGCCGTACAAAAGCGATGAGCCAATAATTGTTGGCTCCTTCAGATACTTCCAAGGGAGGAACTGTACTGGGGAGAAGTATCTTTCCCAGACGTAGAATGTGGGGACGCAAACCACGCCGATGACTTCCATTGCAATGATATAACCACTTGCCCAACCTTTGGGGGCATATGAATCGATGTTGAAAGGTAGGAGGATCAAGGAAAATACTGCAGTGATCAAAATAATTCCAATCACTACACATTGGTCGATTTGTTAGCATATGCTGAGATGTCAGATGAAGCTTATCATGCTTACCATCAAATTGAACAAAGTAATAGGCAATAGACTGCCACCATGAGCGCCCAGAACGCTCCTTTTGTAGCATGCCAGATTTCTCGGCCTTGCGTTGCATCAATAGCATGACAACAGCCACGGGGATACAGACTCCCACTAAGATGATACAAAAGGCTCCGAACGCCCAGCGGAAGTTGAGATTGGCATAGAACAGAGTTGCAATCCTCGGGCCGGCAAAAGTGGTAGCAATACCAGGTGTGCCGTTGATACCAAGCATAATCATACGGTTCCTGAGAGTGGTCATGTCGGCCAACATGATCTCCACGACGTAAGTTAGACCGATGTGACCAACCCAGTATAGAGTATGTGCTGCGGTATACATCTCCATGCTTGTACACGTAGCCTTCATGATCAGACCAATGACGATGATGAGAAGCATGAACAGGAACCCTTCCACACGACCCCAGATGTCGATGATCTTAGCCAGAGTAAGTTTGGAGGAGCCGCCGAGAATGGTTGAAACCACGCTGACAACCGGGAGTAGGCCATGACTGTCGAATGAAGAAGTAATGTAGGGATTCAGAGCACCCTGGACTGAAGACAAAAGTGCATCTACAAAGGAGACGAGATAAAGTCTGTGTATCCAGAAGAGATTAGACCTGGGCTGTAAAAAATCATGTAGGGATCAGAAGTCAAGGGTTAGACGTACAGAACAAACATGAGTATCAGTGTCTTTTTGTCCCAAGATGCAGTGATGGCTCTGACTCGTTGGACACCACCTTGAAACTCAGCCGAATCTGCATCGGAAAGACTGGCCTTATCATCAGAGCGATGATTGATGCCCTCGTTCAACTCCATGGCTCTCTCGGAATCATGGTTGATGCCACTGGTCGCTGTGACCTGGTCAACAGCAGTTGCCTTTTCCATATTATCAACAGAAGGTGGGATTCTGATTGATGAATGATTTTTGGCAACAGTTATATGTCGAAATGCTTATTTCCCAGACCCGACAAGAATCTGCAGTGCAGTTGAGGAGATTATGTAGGAAATTTTCAGGGTCTTTCCGCATACCAAAGCGAGATTGAACTACCTCCTATCAGATGATCTGATAATATCTAGCGGACATCCTGATCCAATCAGCAATGATTCAAGGGGCTCCAGTTTGCTATGAAAGTTTGGCCCCACAAGACATCCGTAAGCTGCTCAAACGAGACGGCAACATCCGACACTCTTCTCATAACCCGCTCAATATTTCGCTTCAAGTGTCAAATCCAGAAGTGGCAAGTGTAGGCCACTGAGGTCGGCAATTTCACAATGAACGGCATACTAGAAATACAGCATGCTAGAGAGAGACGACCGAAAATACCCGGTGTTCGAGGCCTTCGAGTTTCGGCACTAAGCTGCATCTTCAGGAATTGCGCGAATAAATCCGATATCGCTAATGAAACAATCCTTAGCCTTCTTGGCGGACAATCACTTGAAACCATTTCCAAGGGTCGAGGTGTTGATTATGCTTCGCGTTACTAACAGCCCCGTTCCCGCTCCAAGGGCTCAGGGTAATCTCAATGTCATATAGATCAAACCCTTGTCGTGAATTTTAGAATCTGACATTGAATTGAATGCCACCAAAATTCAATCTTATCATTGTGGCAACAACGACTTCGGTTAAGATGAGGCCAAGACGGACGCCAAGGAACCACCTCCCTGGAGTAGGCAGAGATCAACACTCTTGAGCTTCTCGCACACCTGGTTTCTTCCGGCAACGCGTTGCTCCGAGGTGCCTGCATTGGGAGAATTTTTAGGCGGCAGACGGCGATTCATGCGGCAAATGTTGGGCTGTCGTCCACAGGACTGTGTATCAACAATTCAAATCCATCGGACCTGCGGGCCCAATGATCGTGACCTGTCATGCCACTCAGAGATTAGATCTTTCGCGCAGTCAAGTTTCTGTCTCGGCTAACACGGTAAAAGATCTTCCCTCTCACGCGAGGACTTATTGAACAGTGCCGAGTACCCCGCAGGTTCAAATATCATCTACATGAACTTACTACAAAGCACACCTCCCAATCGCCTTCCACAGTGGTGAGTTATAACACGAGATAAATCATAAGTACGGGAATGGACATCACCGAGTGCTATTTCGGGGACGCGTTCAAGATCTGAATTTGCTTTTCCAGCAAGGGTTCTCCATATAAAGCAATGATCTACATTCGGAGTTAAAACTGTCAGCACAGAAAGCCTGGTGACTGGGAGGCCTTATAGGAAACATCTGCAATACCTAGGTCTGGAAATAGAATCTGTCGCTTCCATCCAATCCTTATACACATGGCTTGCCTTACAGAAAAGATCTAGCGCTGAGAGTTGACAGGAAAAAGTCGAACTCACCGCAATGTTCCATATGCGTTCTTAGCCACGATCACTGACTACCAATTGTTTATCATAGGACCTATATTTGTCTGAGTTTGTGTCACTTTGGTTGAGATGTTTGAGATGTTGGATGCCTAAGAAGAACAGCAATTCTCGTTTACCAATCTCATAAAAGCTCACATGTTCCCAGTCCGGGGAGTCATCATCTAACATAGCTTACTTTCCATTACATTTTCGATATAACACCGCCAGACCGCAATTACCATCATGAGACTTACCGTCGCATCTATTCTTCTTGCTGCCAGCTCGGTGTTTGTTGCTCCAGCCAACTCCAAGCGCGGTAATTCTATCTCGATTAGCGATTTCACGGCCTCGGCAACTACCTATTCATCTGCTACCATGCATTTTGTGGTCATCGATCCCAATTACCCAGAGGACACCCCTACTGACTGCAACTTAATCTGGTAAGATTAATCTGAAGAGCATGACCACTTGAAATACACCAGGACTAATTGGTATGTGTGTGACTACAGGAGCTACGGATCCTCTCCGAAGCAAAGCGCCCGATGCAACAATAGCCAATACTACATTCGATTCCCCGATGGTGCTGTTGACTTCCATAGTTTTACGTTGGAGCTTGAGCGGGTTGATGGGTCAATCGCGGAGAAGGGCCAAGCCTTGCTCAAGTCCGGGACTGAGTGGACTTGCGTTGATAACCCCGAGGACAAGATTCTGATTCGTTGCAGTTATACCGATGTGCTCACTATGAATGTTTAGCGCATGCAGTAGGAAGCGGGATATTAGCAGGTTCTGTCATTAAATTGAGCAACCTTCTTGGTGGTGTTCGATTGATATCTATATCTTGCGAGTGAATACATGGCTTGAGGAAATTGAAGAATTCCTCCTCTAATAAATCTCGGAGTTAGTATTTCGAATACTCTCTTGGTCCGCCCGAGAAAGAGAAATGTTGAAGTATTTCTTGAGAGCTGCAACGCGTTCTTCCTCCGAGACGAAAGTTTCCAGGACTTCAGATGACGCTCCCAGGGTTCTCTCTATTCTATTATCAAATAGAGTCAGATCACCCACAACTTTCTCGCCCCCGTTGTCTAGCAAGATTCGGGTGCACACGACATGAAAGGTGAACCAGCTAGCACGGTTCGTGCTCATGAAGTAGTTCATGACCGTAAAGTCTTCCGGAAAGAACTCCATCTCGGTGAAACAGTATGCAGGTACCCATGAGCTATCCCCTGCGCGAATCTCATATTGCCAAAGCGGGTGTTGCACTGTTCGCCCTTGCTGGGTGACCGATCCATAGATGAGACGTCCATGCAAGTTGCCGGTGTTTTGAAACTCATAATTTTGGATTAGAGGAATAGGCTTGTGAGGCCCGTTCGAGCCGAAGCCTACGTCTACCAGGTACTTCTGACCTTCGATGATAACAATATTGACCATGTGGCTCCTTTTGTATGATGGTCAGTAAAAAGCAAGGTTTCAAACGCTTTGCGCATTCTACAATACGTGGATAAAAAAGAGATTCATACCATCCATTATATTTAGAAGCTTTCCGCTGTTTCGATCCAGACGTTGGCTGTGTAGCTTCGTTCACTCGGCCTCCGACTGAGATGATATTGCATCCAAGGCTTTGCAATACCGCTCCAAAAAGAGTGTTGTTCTCCAGGCTGTATCCGCCCCGACGAGAAGTCGAGCCAACAATTTTCTCGAACACAGTCGTAGGAGCAATAGAGATACTTCGGTGGAATGAGTAATGTAAATCCAGGTTCTCGAAGGGCAGAGCCGCCAAATGATAGCGTTGTAATGCTTGCAGCTGCGACAAGACGAGGGTCTTATAGGTACTTGTACCCTTTTTAGATGCCAGCAACGCGATATCCCATACTTCGCGGCGCAGCTTGGAAGGAAGATTGAGTTTATCAAAATACCGGCTGAGCTGCTCCGGTGAATACGTCGGACACAGTGGCCTGTCCATTGTAGAGCTCATTTTAAGCAAAAAGGATGCCTGATCAGATTCTCAATAATTTTGCTAATGAATGGAATTAAATCAGGGGCACAATTGCGGCCTGCAGTGAGGACACCAGGATTTCTCGACTGATCCAAATTCGCTTACTAACCCGACTGCGCGCCCCTCCCCCACTTCTTATATCGAATTGCAATAAACCTGTCACTCGATCATGAACTTCACAATATATCTAGAGATCTTTTTTGGAGCATATAGCACATCTAAATACCCAACGTGAAGAATTATCTTTCCCTACTGAGGGTCAGTGTCAGACCTCTGAATGACATCGCCCTTGAACATAAACGGCTTGGCTTGACACCTGTCTCAACTAGTGACATCGCCCCTTAAGTGAGCAAGTATAGATGTCAGTTTTTGATATGGTCTCGGTGACATTTCCAGTTATGGGCATCTAAACATGGGTGCATACTCTGCGTTGCTTCGCTACCATTGGTATGCAAGGCAGACGCGGAACGCTACGAAGACAATAACACCACTCGGCTAGGCTATGCAAGGGGTGACAGGGGGGCTTCCTAGGCCGATGATTAGCCGCTACCATGTGTGTCTACGAGAAGAAAGCCAAGGTGTCATACACTGTGCCAAACACCGGGGTAAATGTGTACTGTAAAGTATGACAATCAACCTTGACTGCAATATCACAATCTGCCAAGCTAGTTGTGAGTGGCAATTAGCAACTTTCCATTCAAAATTTGTAGTCTGTTTCCCTTTTAATACACTGATTACAAAATTTGGTATAAAAAAAATTTTGAACATGTGAATGACCACTATATATATTGTCCAACTCTCCGAATGTGCGGTTCAACACATTTTGTCCTACGTCCTACATACGATTGAAAGTGATTACTTAAGAAATCAGAACCTTTAAAATCAGATAAAGCGGTCCACTGGAGTATTGCAATAAAGAAATATCTAATGATGTGAGTTATGATGTGGAAGTTGAGGGTTGTTGATAGACTCCGTCCAGAGCGGCAGCGATCCGAATTTGGAAAACCCATAACAAAGACATCTATGACCAAACACTTGACTTGCAGAACCCCCAAACTCACATTGCTATCAGATGGGAACAAATAGCCAGGTCGAGACGCCGCACTAACAGAAGCCACTCCTTTTGTTTATTTCCACAATAGTTTCAAACCCTGGGACTCGCAAGGGGCGCCGATCAACCTTGTGGCTCCTACACCCGGCCAGTCAGTATGCCACGACAACCGTACAAACATTCCAGGTGCAAGTTATTCTAGTCCTTTCATACCAGCATGTCATGCATAGTGACAGTTGCGTAGTCTGACATTTGTTTGAAAGGTATTTCTAATTCTCATCCGTTCTGTCCGTCGTATTGTCACTGCTTTTGCATATTCTTCGGAACCGAGACCGGGGACAAGAGTTGATTATGCGGGGTCTGTCATCTTATGCTGCAATTGCAGCTGTTGTAACAACTGCTTCCAGTGCCGTTGTGCCTCTTCCCTTAGTTCGCGAGTCTGAGTCGTCGCGTATCGCGGATTCGCCAAATGGACCATTTCCATTTTTCGACTGGGCTCTAGCATCTGCCTTGGCAGGATTGACTGGTGAACCACCAAGTACAACAACCTCAATCAGTTGGGTTCCAAATTCTACACCCGCGCCATTGCCCAACCCAGCAGAAGAGAGCAGCGTTTCATCGGCAACATCCAGCGGGCGACCGACGAAGGCCGCGGAAACTGCCACAGCAACTAGTCCTTCTTCAACAACTAGTGTGCCAACAGTAGAGTCAAGCTCTCTGCAAGCAACACCCTCGCAAACTATGAATATAATTGCCGAACCAGCTACGTGGGTATTCAAATTACCAGGGGATTGATCCATAGCTTACTTTGTTTCAGGTCCTCAACTAAACCAGCTTTCGCCCCTGCAACAAAGAATTGCGCTGCTCCTGCAGCTAAAGCCCCAGGACCTTACTGGCTTGACGACCAAGACCACAATCAACAAGGAGCAGGCTTTGCCCCGTACGTTAATTCGACGGAGCGCTACCCGGTTTACCGCAATGTTATGGACTATTCAGTAAACAATGATGGCTCCGGAGACCAAACTTCAAAATTGCAAAAGGCAATCGATGATGACGGCTTGGGCGGCAGTCGCAAAGGTCATGGTGTCACTCGCTATCCCGCCGAAGTTTACCTCCCTGGAGGCGTGTATACGCTTGGCAGCACGTTGAGAATGACGGTTGGAACCATCATCGTTGGAAACCCGCTGAACCCGCCAATTCTCAAAGCGGCTCCGGGCTTCAATGGCGACCATCTCGTGATGGGATATGACGAGAAGGCCGGCGCACCAGAGACCAGCTTTGCAATGCTCATCAAGAATGTTATCTTGGACACCACTGCCCTGGACCCAAGTCGTGGATTCACAGCTCTCCAGTGGGGAGTTGCGCAGGGATCTGGGTTGACAAATGTCAAGATTCGTATGCCGCAGCAGTCAACTGGTCACACTGGTATCGATTTGAAAGCAGGTTCCACAATCGCTGTAACTGATGTTGTAAGTGAGACTTCATCTTGTGCAGAGACTCAAGCTAATAACCAATAGGACGTGATTGGCGGAGCTGTTGGAATCCGAAACTCCAATCAGCAGGTGAACTTCAAGAACATTTATTTCCAGGCGTGTAAAACTGGATTCCACGCCATAGGTGGCTGGACAGTGCTTCTCCAACGCGCTCGATTCGATAGTTGTGGTACTGGAATTGATATGACTGGCAATGGCTTGGGCAGCTTGGTGCTTCTCGACTCGTCATCCTCGAACAACGGCCCTGTCATTCGATTTTACGACTCATCTGGTGATTCTGGTAACAAAAACAGTCAATTTCTCATCCAAAACCTTGAACACAATGGCAAAAACCCCATTGCGGTCGATGCCTCAGGAAAGGTGGCTTTGGCTGCCACTTCTCATGTTGAAACGTGGGTCTGGGGATCAGTCGTTCCAACAAAATATGAGACTGGTGTCGAGTGGCATACTGAGCGCTCCCCTCAGCTTTTGGTTGGTGACAAGTTCTTTACCAAGGCGCAGCCTACCTACCAGGACTACACTACTGCCGATATTGTCAATGTGAAAACCGTCGAAGGCTACACAGTGAAGGGAGACGGCAAAACTGATGACACCAAGGCACTCAATGCTATCTTGGCTCAAAATGCCGAGTCTTGCAAAGTGACCTACATCCCCTTCGGTGTCTACCGCGTCTCAGATACGTTGTTCGTTCCAATTGGAACCCGTATTGTTGGAGAAGCCTGGGCTGTCATCTCTGGATACGGTAACAACTTCAAAGATGTTAGCAACCCGAGGGCTGTTGTCAAGCTCGGAAACGCAGGCGACGTTGGTGTTATTGAGATTCAGGACATGCGATTCTCTGTTGGCGAAATCCTCCCCGGTGCCAAGATTATTGAGATCAACGCCGCAGGAAACGAACCAGGTGATGTCGCTCTATGGAACACCATGGCTACTATTGGTGGTACAGCTGACACTAGTATCTCTGGTGCCTGTACGTCCCAGGATCCCAAGGACTGCATGGCTGCATTCATGGTGATGCACCTGACCGAATCGTCATCTGCATACATCGAGAACTTCTGGGGCTGGACCGCCGATCACAACCTTGACAGCGAGTCCCTACTCACCATCATCTCAACTGGACGTGGTATCCTGGTGGAAGCGACCAAAGGCACATGGCTCACTGGAACTGGTTCTGAGCATCACTGGTTGTATAACTACAACTTCCACAAAGCCCAGAATGTCTTCGCAGGCCTTTTGCAAACAGAGACCCCTTACATGCAGGGGCAGGGCGAGTACGAGTCTGCACCAGCGCCTTGGGCCGCTGAACCAAAATACGGTGATCCTGACTTCTCATGGTGTGCAGCGGAGGATCAGAAATGCCGCACTGCATTGGCAACAAATGTGGATGGAGGATCAAATGTTGCACTATACAATTCGGCAGCCTGGGCCTTCTTTGATGGTTACTGGAACGGTCTCTATAATGAACCTTGCAACGGCAATTGCCAATCCAACATGATGCGGGTGACCAACCACCCTACCAACCTGGTCTGGTACTCAATCAGTACGCGCATGACGGATGTCATGGTTCTCGACGGCAAGACGAACCCGCGCGAGTCCAATCACAAGGGTGGATGGGAAGCTATAATTCAGGTTTACGGCCAATTCACGACTTGATAGTGGACATGGTGTTTCTTGCATCATTTGGACATATGCATTTCTGTTGTATACTGAGCTACCTTAATTAATAATGAGATATTAGATGAATGCAGCCCTAACTCTGAGCAACTAGGCACCATAGTTACCGTGCATAGCAAATAATTCAAATAACCAAGTACTGTAGAAAGTCTACTCCATGACGTGCATGTCTGTTCCCAGTTTATTTTTATATCGAGCATCGCCACATTCACGTGACCCTGCGCCTCACCCTTGAATCCGACGCATTCCGAGCTTCGCCTCCACCGGCCAGTCAATCCACGACGAATCATGATACACTGGTCTATGCTCGAGTACTGTACTTGCTCTTGGGATATACGTTCCAAACAGGGACGCGTCACCTTATTTCTTGGCCATTCTCAAACACGAGCAATCACAATTGTATCAAAGACGCTTGAATAGCAAATTATTGGTTTCGATCATGACGGACGCCAAGCCCGATTCACTCAACACTTACTGCAAATAGACGACCCACTGTACCGGAAGGCCTCAAGTTCATTTGACCACTCACGCGGTTCATCCATCGCTGATCGGCGGAGACTTTCCCCGGTGGACACCAAGCACTCAGGGGATTCTGTGGGACTGCCGGGAGCTCCGGTGCGTTGTTGGGAGACGGGAAAGGCAGCCAAATACCAAAGGTGCAGATTTCTAAAACTGTGTTGGCTGTGCCGCATCGTACATCGGTCCATGGAAGCAGGCGCTGTCCAAGCTCATGCAAGACTATGCAGGCCAGATCTAGCCGGTCTTGTCCCGGGTCGATGAAACAGCTCTAAACAACCCCAAACGGCCCCATTACTGCGCCCATATTACTCAGTGGGCCCTGAAATGACGAGGGACTTACCCGAAATTGCATGGCGGTGTTTTCGATGCATCTTCCTAGCTCGGCACTGGTCCCCTATCCCTGAGCGGACCCTACGATCGACAGTAAAATTGCTTTTCACAAGGCTGAGGTCATCTTGCCACTACCTCATCTAGCTGCCTAGCCGACTAGTCGCAATTAAACTCCGCTGTTTCTATCAATAACTTGGTACGGGAGCTGCTCCTTGATCGAGATTTTATAAAGGGTGCGTCTCCCCCAGATTGTCTGCCTATCATCCATTGAATCTTGAACTCAATTATTCGGCTATCTCCAATCCAAGCCTCGATTCCAAACCTCCTTCTTCACTTTACATATCAATTTTTACATATCCACAATGAAGTTCTCTGTCATCTCCGCCCTCTTCCTGGCCACTGCTGCCATGGCCACCCCAGACATTGGCGACGACATCAACAACCTCGTCACCGGCGCCGAGGGTGTTTACTCAACCGCCAAGGCCGACGGCCAGTCCATCGGCTCTGACGCCGCTTCTGAGGCTACCTCCATCGCCAACGCTGTTCACACCGGTGGTGCCGCTGCTGTCTCAACCCTGACCGGTGCTGCTGGTGCTGCTGCCACTGCTGCCGAGAACGAGGCCAGCACCATTGCATCCGATGCCCAGAGCCGAGCCAGCGACGCTCGCAGCCGGGCTTCCACCTGGGTCACCGGCCACACCCTGACCAACTCCGAGGGCTCAGCCACTGCTACCGAGTCTACCACCATGACCACCACCACTGGCGAGACTACCTCTACCGGCTCTTCTAGCGACTCTTCCTCCACTGGCTCCTCTGCCAGTCAGTCAGCCTCTGGCTCCTCATCCACCTCCGACAACGGTGCCTTCGCTCGCCCTACTGCTATCGGTGCTGCCGCCGCTGGTATGGCTGGTGTTCTGGGCCTCATGGTTGCCCTGTAAAAAGATGGAATTCGATAATCGGATTTTCGGGTGCTATATTGGGCGACTTGCCCTTTATCCTTGACGACTTTCTTTGACAGTTTACTACATACTTGCTGATCCGCATATGGGAAAAGCAGGTTAATGCCGGCGTTCTTGTTGTAAATTTGTACATATATTCCCCGAAGTACATTCAGTACATTGCAATCAAACGATATCGCATTAAAAATTTGTTGGCCCTAGTAAATTTGTAGATTTTGTGAATTGATATTCTTGCTGAGATACGTAGGCTCTGTGTCAAAAGTCAACCCCGGGTGCGGGCGTTCATGAGATACAATCATTTTACATTTCAGGTTTACTAAAAATGAAGAACCAAAGGAGATCTGCGATAATTGAAACAGCTTGTGTACAATAATGTCGTGATAGCAGGCCACAGCTAAAGAAAGAAGGTATGATTTAATTCTCCTTGCGACTGCCATTTACAGATCCATTGCCATCGAGGCTGGAAGGCATCAGCAAAGTATCAATATTAGCTGAACTACCAGACGCGTTCTCCTCCACAGTCATTTGCGGCCCGGCATACCAATGTCGAGCAAAGAGGAAGTAATACGCCATGCAGCCAACCCAGACAAAGCCATTAATGACAATGGTATAATTCATGTTGGACGCTATGAAGGTCATTAGCCATGGAGCCATGCATCTCAAGCAACAAACATACCGGATGGATTGGGGCCCTCAACTGGGAACATAGATAGCACAACACCAAATAGCAGGTATACAACAGCCACACTAGCAATCGGCTTGCTAAAGCGGCCAGTATAAAACTCACCGGGACGGAAGCGATCTTGTCCCCATACGAGGCGACAGAGAATCGGGGTGCCCCACGATACATAATTACTTGCGATAAAAAGCGAGAAGAGCGCATTGGTGGCAGCCGAGTTAATCAAGCATAGCAAGCCTAACACAAGACAGGCGAGCACTATTCCGAGAATGACACGAACAGGCTGATACTTGCTCCGCGTACTGATATGACGGAAAAATCCAGAGAAAGGAAGCGCACCGTCACGAGAAAAGGCCCATGCCTGACGGGACGCTGCAACAAGCAGACTCAACCCAATGAGGAACTGTGTGCAGCACAGGATAACCATGAAGACCACAGCGCCGTTTCTGCCTAACGAGTCGTAATAAATCTGAGCCATTGGCTGACCAAAAGCTGTGTTGAGTGTCGCATTGACATCTGGATTCATACTTGCTGCAATAGTCGAGAGAACCAGGAATCCGAGTACAAACGCAGAGCCAGCAGAGCAGATGATGCCGAGAGGCACGGCTTTTGCAGCATGCAGAGCCTCCTCGCTCATGTGCACGCATGAATCGAATGAGGCAATTGACCAGATTGGCGCTAACCATGCCAGCATAAATCCCCACCCGGTCGGCCAGGTTGTCTTGTTGTCAATGTGGCGGTATATGAATTGACCAGAGTTGAGAGATCCGTCACGGGTGACCCTTCCAACTGGAAGCGCTATCACTGTCGCAATTACTAGTGCGACGTTTATGTAAATGCAGCACGTCTGGATCTTTGGCATGATACGGCCACCCAATGAGGCGCAGATTCCATGTAAAAGAATTAGTCCGACGTAGACTGCGTAGATGACACCGCGCGAGGCGGACCATCCATCCTCTCGTGCGATTGATACACAAGAGAGGATCATAAGTGCCAGTGTATCTGCATCTAAGGGTAAGCAACGCGATCGACAGTGACGGTTTTTTGTAATGATCATCCTCACAATCCACAGAGCACATGCCTCCAATTAGGCCCAATGTATTGCTGTACCCAATAAGGAAGCTGAGCGGATTCTTCCATTTTGGGCTAGCAAAATAATGAGTCCAAAAATACAGACCACCAGCGGTAGGCATCGCAGAGGCAAGATCGGCCTGGTGGATATTAGCTCCATAGTTCCACGGAGATCCAGATCGACATGCTAGCACATACCATTGCCAGACCAACCAAAAAAATGAATGAACTCGCCGTGAACCATCCCTGCGTTAACTCTAGTCAATTGACCGTACCGAGAAATTGAGAAACCTGCAACTGAACCCATACCCAAACCATGCCAACTGGACCTGCAGGTAGAGAGAAGGAGAGCGTCGACGCGATCGAAGGCACCAAGCCCATGATACTAAACGCTACCGCAAAAACCTGGGCCGTAGAATATTGTCGGCGTAGTTCCTGCTTGTAGCCCATCCGGGCTTGACCCAGCATCAGTATCTAACATCGGACCCAGTATTCCTCGCAGAAATAGCACGCTTCGTGGTTCTTACATAGCAACTGCACGTCGGCGGGTGTCGTTTTCGACGCGTCGGTCGACGCGACCGACTCAGGGTCGGATGGCTTGGGGCCCATTGCAGAAGTGATTCAGGTTGTATCTGGTTGATCACAGACCGACATGATGGGATTAAATGGTTTAAATGTGATAGGGAAGAAGGGGCAAGCTGCAGTCGAGTCACGAACAAGGGCCGCAAATGTGGATCTTGGAAATCTCCCCTCTAGCGCCAAAGCTCGAATTGAGTCTTGATATATTCTTCTCCGTCTGACTCCGCCAATAATTGATGCAGTTTGCCTGCAGGAAAGAGGAGCGGGAGGGTCTTGTGCAATCGGATCGGCCAATCAGCTGAGAAATTATTGGTTCTTATGGCCTGGAGAATTGAGGTCCACATCGCGTCTCTTTGGCATGCAAGAGGCTTGGACAGGGGACTGCTGATTTGCGCTTTCCCTTTGGAGACGATTTATCGAGAGCGTGCTGTCATATCTCAGGGCACACTATGCACGCGTGGTGATATGCATTGTGCAGCAAATTCGCATCGAAAGGACAATCAGCGCCACTGGATCTACATATGGAGTCACCCGAAGTTCAGAGTTTGCATTTCTTAGTTCGTATCGCCGAGCTAAAACTTCACCGCTTGTACGCTATGTTTTTCTCTACTATGAGCTTAATTGGCCTTCATTTTCTTTAACAATGAAATTCGTATTTCGATCTCGTTGGGCATCAACAGAACTTGACAATTACTTCCTCCAATACCTCTCACACAGGCAAAATGCTAACAGCACTGAAAATACTGCTCGTCATGCGCCAAATGATTACCACACATATGGATGCTCCGCTTCACTATATACATAGCAGTGAAATTAGCTGTCCTAAAAATTGACACTCTTGATCAACAATCAACACCTGTAGGCCCGAGACCTAGCTGTAAGACGATAACCTATGGCCAACCGTACCCATTACACCTGGTGCTCAGGAAGAAGCTCTCGACTCGCCTCACGCTGGTGTGGAGCTCGAGCCTCATCAGAGTGAACTTGATCGGTCATGGTAGTCTCGGATGGAACCATTGACTGCTTTCTTGCCTGGGCTTCCCACTCGTTATGGTCCTGACCCGGGTTGATGTTCTGCCAGCGCACGAGACAGAGGAGTCCATAGAACCCGGAAGCGAGAAGAGAACCGAGAAGAGGGCCAACCCAGTAGATCCAGTGATATCCGGGGAATGAACGGTTGATAACATCCGGTCCAAGGGAGCGCGCGGGATTCAAGGATCCTCCGGTATAGTAATCGCCTGGGATTGATATTAGGTAGGTGTTTTATGTTTAGAGAAAATGACAGTACTCACCGATCAGTTCCGCCACGAAGAATGCCAGACCAATTCCTACAGGAGCTAAGTAGGTGGACTTGTGCTTCACAACTGCCAGCATGATAATGACAATGACTAACTGCGCAGTGAGGAACATCTCAATGAAGAGACCCTGCGAGATAGACGCTCCGCCACCCAGGCGAGTTGAACAGTTCAGTGGTCCTGGGAAGAGACAGCTAACTACACCTGCCGCTGCGATTCCACCGACCAATTGAGCGGGGAAAACGAATAGACCACGTAACGGGGGCATGCCACCAGTAATGACAAGAGCCAGGGTAACCTATTGATTGTCAGCAACTGCTATACCACTCTCCTTGCATGCATGTCTTCTTACCGCCGGATTGAAGAGACCACCAGTCACACGGAAGAATGCCCAGACATTGACAGTCAACGAGAAACCAAAGGCAAGTGACGAGTATAAGAGGTTTGAAGTATTAGGCGGCGATCCCGGTGCCGGCATAGGTGTATTGGATACCTGAGTGCCAGCAAACGAGAAGAACAGGAACATGAACGTTCCCACGAACTCGCCCATCACACACAGCAAGTTGTACCTCATCTTGTCCGGCATCTGAAGCATAGGCAATTGACCACGTCCACCGGGACCCGGCGGCCCCCCGAGCGTCGAGACATCGGCAGATGAACGCTTCTTGAACATCATCGTGAACGAAGATGCAATTGAGAGACAAGAGGAGCAAATTGAATGGGTGAGATGAGAAGAATCGGCAGCAAGTCTCGTCAGAATGAGAACATTCCTGTCCAAGCGCCCGTTCTACTATTGCGAGGCCCTTATACTCTCCCCCAATTGCATATCGCAGACGTCACTACGACCTACACAAGCCCATGCCAAGCCAGTCCAGGTATCATCGATCAGAAGGGAACGGGGAACACAGCCCTGGAGCTCGCTTAATGGCAACCGAATCGTGGTTTTGACCAGGGCCTACATGGTGACTGGGCTGGGGATATTGGATGGTCCATGGATTTATCGATCTTGAATGGTGAGGTCAGCATGTGCGGCAGCGCTATTTCGAGGGTGTCCGGAGTAAACAAGCTACCCTGATGAGGCGGGACCGGCCGGTGTTCCGAAAACGGCAAATGTGGTAGTCTAGACCGTGGACGAACCACGCGACTCTTCAATCTATCCTTCCACTCATGATCGACATTGATTGTCTCCACCTTATTTAGAGCACTGTCTTTGGGTGGGCCCGTTAGTCGGTATAAAACTTAGCGATTTAATCAACGGCTCATAGAGCTCATTTAGGGTTTGGCTACTCGGAGCTCACCGTCAAGAGAGTTCTAGTAGCTTGATTGATACGGCATTGATCCAAGGTTCGCTGTACGGGTGATTGAATGACTCGTGTGAGCTCTTGAAGATGATAGGGTCTGCTAAACGCTCAATTGAATCTCGTAGTCTTATGTTCCATATGGACCCTCGACTGCTGATAATGACTTTCGAGTAGTGATAGGGATTTCCAAAATGGTTACTTCAGACTCCCCACACTGAGCGCGATCCTGTTCAAATGAACCACTAGGCTCTGAGGGGTCCTCTAGTCACTTGATAATTTATGTACTGTACTATGCCACTATTTTCCAGGTGCCAAGGTCGCTCTGGCCAACTCGACCCATGACTAGTAATCACACGGGTGTTATTGGAGGAATTCGGGGTGGCCGAGGGACGCCGGCTAATTTTCGTCTGTGGCCTGACACGCCGGAATTGGACGGGTGGGGGACGCTGGGCTTTTAGTGTGACAATTGTGCATCAAAGAGACTAAATATGCTCTGTTCCGCTAGGTTCTTGTGCAATTTTAAGATTGGCGATTGCGCCTGGGGCTATCTGCAACTCAAATGCATTGGGATCCTGATCGGCGCTTTGACAAGATCCACAACCCTCATCCGAACTGTATTACCCTTTATTAAATTGATCTAGTCTGTCAGATCAATCTGAAAGTAGAATATGGTCTCCCACTGATCAAAATGGCCGAGAAAATCCCAGTGGCGGCCGCGGGAAAATTCTTAGAGAAAACCTCCGGTGCGCAATATCCGCAATAGCCTCATCTCCGCGGAGATGGTTGATCTTTTCGGCGCGAATCGCACCCAAAGATCATGCCAGGCACATTCTCGGACTTTCTGCGGCTTATGATTTTTTTCAATCACCGGCGCTTATGTTTTAGATTGGCACTAGTATAAATAGCTGAGCCAACGACAACGACTTGATTAATACTTCCAATTCAAAACTACAGAATCACACAGTATTTACTGCTCAAAGAACACCTGTCTCAATCTCACTTCAAACATCACTGGAAATATCACCTATCCAAGTCATCCACCATGGGTTCCATTGCCCCAATGACCTCGGACCAGATTGCCCTAATCAAGGCAACGGTGCCCGTCCTCGCCGAACACGGAAACACCATCACAACCGTCTTTTATCGCAACATGCTCGAAGCCCACCCCGAGTTAAATACCGTCTTCAATACCCCCAACCAAGTCAACGGCCACCAGCCCCGTGCCCTGGCCGGCGCACTCTACGCCTACGCCTCGTACATTGACGATCTGGGCGCACTCAGCGCCGCAGTCGAATTAATCTGCAACAAGCATGCCTCGCTCTACATCAAACCCGATGATTACAAGATCGTGGGCAAATACCTCCTCGAAGCAATGGGTGAGGTCCTAGGAGCAGCATTGACCCCGGAAATTCACGACGCATGGGGCGCCGCGTACTGGCAGCTTGCCAATATCATGATCGGCCGTGAGAAGGAGCTCTATGAGCAAAGCGAGGACTGGACCGACTGGCGCGACTTCAAGATCGCCGATAAGGTCAAGGAGTCAGACGAGATCACTTCCTTTTATCTTGCTCCTGCCGACGGCAAGCCTTTGCCGGCTTTCCAGCCTGGCCAGTACATCTCCGTGCAGACATACGTCCCAGCTCTCAAGTACACGCAGGCTCGACAGTACTCGCTCAGTGATAAGCCCCGACCAGACTACTACCGTATCAGTGTGAAGAAGGAGACTGGTGTTGACTCTGCGGATCCTGCTGCGGCCGCTCAGCCGGGTTATATCTCGAATGTGCTGCACGATACCCTCAACAAGGGAGATACGCTCCAAGTCTCGCACCCTTATGGTGATTTCTTCCTTTCCGCCACTGAGACTGACATTGCTCATCCGGTTGTGTTGATTTCCGCTGGTGTGGGTCTTACTCCCCTGACTTCGATTTTGAATACCTTGACATCGAAGTCTTCGTCTACTCGCAAGCTTCACTTCGTTCATGGAGCACGTACATCGAGTGCACGTGCCTTTAGCGAGCACATTGCGTCTCTCATGAAGGAATATCCCAATTTGAACGCCACCTTCTTCACAAGCCACCCCTCCGAGGAAGATAAGCAGGGCGTGGATTATCACCATGTTGGAAGGGTGAACCTGGATAAGATTGAGAAGCCGGACTTGTTCCTTGATGATGCCAACACAGAGTACTATATCTGTGGACCAGAGAAGTTCATGACGAACATGGAGTCAAGTCTTAAGAGCCGGGGTGTCAGTGCTAGCCGGATTAAGATGGAGTTGTTTGGTACCGGCGGTGTGCCTCACTAAGCATTGCATGCGATGGATTTGTTTTAAGTGGCGCTAGACACGATGATAGATATCTCACCTCTTTAATAGTTTAAATTATGATTGATGAATACAACATGTTAGACAATCACTTTCTCTTCTTTGAATGATAGGATGGTGCAAAAAGACCAATTCTCCTCCTAGCCAGGTTGAAATGCTGCTTTATGTTGCAGTGGAGAGAGTTTTCATGTCAGCCGAAGACTTGTCAAGTTCTTCTTTCATCTTGAAAGCTATTGCAATATCAAAATTGATCAGAACGACTCTTCCCTAGTAACCGGTACAATCAGAACGTTCGTAGGATAGATCTCATTGGAGAGGGTGATACTGCCGTAGACCTCATATCCTGCTTTGATAAAAATTGCAAATCATTCTTGCGTACAAGATGAAGGCTCAAAGAGATTACCAGAGTTCAAGTCCCGGCACGCTTGGAACTAACACGAAATGGCGGTGTAGTGAAGCCAGCGCTTACAGAGAGCCACTGATGATGTCTCAATCTTCCACACCTGGAAGTCCTAAGGTTAGTAAATACATGTAGAGCATGTCTGTGTTCTCCACTTCCTTCGTCTTCTTTTCTGTCCTGTTCCGGTGTTCCAAATTCCGATAGCTGAATAATAGGATCCTAACCCCGTTTATCAATGTTTTGCACGCAACATATATGGCCGCGGTTATGCTATTAGAGACCGTGGGCCATTAAGCAGTCTATATCATTTGCGATGTCGGCATAGAAGCGCTATAACGTTAACAAGCGCCATCCTCATGGACCGGGGTTTGTAAGCTCACTGTCAACCAAGCCGTGATTGGTGGCTCAACCAGATGTGGAGACACCCAACGTGATGACGTAGTGATGATGGGGCCCAGTCTTGGAAGTAAGGAGGTCGAAGTGCATTGTTTTCTGGTTGAAAACTGGCCTTGAGATACGTTGATTTGAAATGATCCCAATTCGTCTCGGAGTTCGGACTGACTCCAACGGCAAACCGAATGTTATTTCTAAGCTTGTCGACTTCCGACGTCGGATACGACAGGCCCACCTGCCCGAACCGCACAGCGGATATACACTTGTAACCTATATAACCGAGTAGAAATCCCACCCGACCCATTCGATCTGAAGATAAAGAGGCAACATCTACTTCACTGTTTTTGCAATCCACTGCCAAGATGAGTCCCAAGATCGGCATCTTTCCGGCATCAGGTGCTTTCGGCACCAGCATCCTGAACCACCTGGCTAGGCTTGTCCCAGCATCTCAGCTTGTTTTGATCGCTCGGCGTCCCGAGAAATTAGATGACTTCAAGAAACAAGGTGCCACTGTCCGTTGGGCAGATTATGATGAGCCCTCGTCATTGGAGACGGTTTTCGACGGCGTGGATATCTTGATGCTGGTATCATATGCGTCTATTGAAATCGAGTACCGAGCCAAGGTAAATAAGGAAATGCCCAGTCCCAAAAATTCAAATTTCTAACGAACAAAAGGCCCAAAACAATGCTATTGATGCCGCAGCCAAGAGTGGTGTTAAGCACATCTTCTACTCATCGCTCGCATTCGGCGGCAATTTGACCGACAAAAGTGTTGCCCATGTAATGGGTGCGCATCTAGCGACGGAGAAGTATTTAGCGTCGCATCCAGGCAATTTTACACACACGTTTATTCGTGTAGGCATCTACTCCGAATCATTCCCGATTTACACAACGTGGTTCGACCTAAAAAACCCTTCAGATGAGATCATGATCCCTCACTCTGGGGGCGGACCTGGTGTTGCGTGGGCAAAGCGTGATGAGTTGGGCGAAGCCACCGCGAAATTGATCGTCTCGTATGTCGAAGATCCCGTCAAATTCAAATATCTGAACAAGGGGGTCCTGCTATCTGGACCACGCGAGATTACACTCGCGGAGACAGCCGATATACTAGGCCAGGCTGTTGGGAAGCCTGTCAAGATTCGGGAGGTTTCGGTGGATGAGTGGACTGCTCTGACTCCTCAGAATGCCGAGTACCTTACCTGCCGAGGAGTTGATCTTTCGAGAGAGTGGGCTACTGCCTGGGAGGCCATTAAACAGGGCGAGACTGCTGTTGTGTCGCCGACCCTTAGGGAACTTTTGGGACGTGAGCCGGAGAGCTACGAAACCACAATCAAAGAAATGGCCAAGTAAGCTCTCGGCTTACGTACTAATTATAACTTAGAAGAGATAGACTGATCGTATGTGTGAATGAGACTGAAATATCAAATTTGTTTAGAACTCTGCAGGTTCAATTTCGCTAGAATTGGTATATATGATAGATGTATGTGCAATTGCAATAAACACGAAAGAGCGAAAGAAGTCCCTTTTAAGGAATCTTCATCAAAACAAACGAGGAACTTTCACCCAAGCTCTCGCCAACCCAAGCTCGCACTGTAAATAACTGATTTAAGCGGAGTAGTTCTTGAGCTCCTTGACGTAGAGCTGTTCGGTGCGGTACTCAGCGTTGTGAGCAGCATACCAGTAGATCTCCTTAACGGGGTTGGAGCCGTATCCGTCGACGGCGAACCAGGCCTTGCCGCCGTGGGTGAAGAGGCCCTTGTCGTTGACACCGAATCCGGTCATGTTACCGCCCTGGGGAACGGCACCAGAGTGGGGGATGGTCATGCCGAGGGGAGAAACAGAGTCCTCGATGATGTAGAGGTTCTGGAAAGCGGTAGGGACATCAGACTTGGAGGTGAAGCTAACCAGGCCGTTGGGGCTTCCGCCACGGACTGAAAAGGTGAGTCAGTATAATGTTATGGTCCATAGTATGTTTGACTGATAGACTTACGAATCAGGATCTCGTGGTCAGTGGTGTTGGCACCGACGAAAGCGTTCTCTGTTCGTCACTGTTAGTATTCGGGCTTCAGATTTGGTGGGGATCAAACGTACGGCCGTCAGTCAGAACAGTCTTGCCGCCCTCAGCGACTAGAGTGAAGGCCGAGGGAAGGGTGGCGGCGCTGATAGCGCTGACGAAGCCGGTGATAGCAGCAATGGAGAACTTCATATTGAATATAGATGATTGAGTTAATCTGGAATAATAGAGTGCTTACCCTGGGGGAATTGGGGATTCTTATACCCCAGAGAAAGGAGACTTGAATTTAGGTACATGTAAGACATGCTTGGCATCGTTGAGGTCAGAAAATCGGACCCTATTCGATTTAAAAATAAAGTGGCTACTTTACATCCGCTACTGTCAGGCTCTTATTGGTCGATCTTTTCAAGAGGCCGAAACATGTCTTGCAAGCCCTCATAACCACTGAATACATGCTTCACACGGCAGATGACGACAGGGGCTCTTCTTGGCCTCTGCTACCTATCAGGCGGCAAACTATGGTTTCAAAGCCGAACTCAGTCTATACTAATGGCAATTGAAGCCCAAGAGCTACTTACAGGAACCCTGACCGCCACTCCCAACCCCTGAAGACCCTGCAGTTTTGGGGGGGGGGGGATTTGGGCGGGCTTTAACCGAAAAGTGGATCGACCCCCCGTTACGGGAGTAAGCCACTGACGATCCTCAGCATTAAGTGGGCATTAGTTCGGGGGATTTTCTGTAGAAAGTTCAACACTATTCTTAGCTTCCGTGCTTCCGTAAAACGTTTCGTCTGATTTTTGCGACTATTGACTTGTCGACCATCCTTCAATTTAGAGCACTGGCCTAAAGTTCGGTCGCCGTTATGTCGGAGAAACTTTTGCCATTATTGATTTCCAGGTTCTAGCGGTTCGATAAATCAAGTTCCTACAATACAGGATACTCTCCGGTATTCCGTCATTTCTTTGATGAATAAAAGCATTAATATATTGAGAATAGGGATAGTCAATATCTTGGGTCGGATCTGGCAGGCAAACTCTCTTTGAACCTCATCTCATTGCCCAAATCCCTCTGACGTCATGTTACGAGGACCTCAAAACGGCTTCTGGGAGCGTAGTCCCAACTTACTCGACTCTACTGAATCAATTATCGACTTGAATATGCGAGTCCAACACAAAAAGGGGTTGCCAATAAGAGCGGTGAACTCAACCAGCCCAAGAGAGACTCATATCCGAGACTCTCAACAGATATTAGCCGGCCGGTGGGTGGTTGACGATCATTCTCCATTTACAGAACAGGCAACATAGTTGTTTTTATCGTCAATATTCCCGGGGAAAACACTACATATAAGGTAATGGTCAAGTTCGTACTGAGGCAACAAGGATCATGATTCATTTGCTCAGATGGTTCATACGTAAAACCAGAATTTCCTTCTCTGTGAAACAGACAAAGGCAGCGAGTAAATTTGAAGCCTATTTGTACAAAGTAGCTCACTTGTACAAGTAAAAGTAATATATGCCATCAAAAAACTTCGCATCCATAGCACCGGCAATCATATCATCCTTAACATAACGGAGGTGATCAATGAGAGCTTTGTCATCATAGACCATTGCAGTAGAAATTTTTCCCTGCCACTCTACCTGGCGAAGCTATAGGAACCCATGTTAGCCTCAGCACATATCACCGAGACAGAAGACAAAAAGAAAAGCGAAGAATATAATTTTCAATCATGAACGTACCCGGGCATGTCCCCACTCTTCGCTGAAAACTCGCTCACCGTCTTCATTGTAAACCTCGACAGGATCAACATCTTCTGTTGAGTGGAATGTCTTGCCAGCCCACTTCATGGAAATGAGTTTGTCGTCGGTAGGGCGGCCTGTGTTCACAATGACTCCGTTCCATTTTCCGGAGCAGCGCTCGGGCTTGATAGGTTGAAGATTGTTAAAAGCGGCTTGGACATCGTCGACGGAGAGAATCTGTCCGGCGACAAGTTGCTCGTAGTGTTTCTCAGGGGAGCTAGATAGAAGTGGTCTGTGATTAGCTACTTGATGGGCTGGTGGAACTTCAATGTGCCGTACAGTGACATTTTGGTGGTTTGTATGGGCGTAAAGTTGAGGATTTAGAAGGACAGTCAAACGATTTGGTTAATTGACGGACTCAAACAGAGATTCGGGTGAGATATGCGAGGATTTTATGCTTCTTGCACCGAAGAAAAATACTTGTTCGCTATACATCGTACGTCAGTCAGGGCGATAGTTAGCTGATGACCGAATGGAACAATTTGATCATTGCTGTACAGTCCCATCATAACTTTAACAAAGAGTCTTTTATTGGCCGTGGTGATAGGACGAACTGTGGAGTGTATGATCTGATATTTGACGATCAGAATCCTCAATGTGTATGCCTTGATAAATTGGCGAAGGAAAAGCAGGGAATGTCGTATTCACCATGCAGAAGAAGTTGGTGTGGGGAATATCATCGCAGCCACGGACCTCATGAAGAGATACACAGGAGTCTCATGCCTGATCTCCCAAGTCTTAAAGTTTTACCAGAGCCATGGTACCAAATTAAGAAAAAAGGCAGACCACCCTGAGCGAGTCGCAGATTTCCCATTCGGGCCTTATGCAGAGATAAGTCTTTTTTTGGTGATGGTATTGGAGAAGACCTGCGTGAGGGCTCAGATCTTATGCCGTAGCAAGTCTTTTCCTGCATAGTAGTCCATGAAACTGGATAGCTAGGTACTTCGAGAAAATGGCCGTCAGATCTCGATGCGATAAGCTTCATTGTTCCACAATCTGCGTCATAGGGCTTGCAAATCATGTCGTACAAGGGTTTCCGACCGCAACTTCAATCAGGATATCCCTGAACTAGTTTAAACCTCAAAGTCATCGCCATCTTGGATCTCCTCGACTGAGCGCTAGTAATGTTCACCGATAAAACTTGCTTGGTCACTATACCGCACTTATGGAACGTGTGATATTTGAGGTACCCATCTTGCCAGACTTTTGATTTGCGGCGTAGATCATGGTTACGCAAAACTTGACTACCGACGTGAATATCTGGGAGCCTGGGCCTTGGACGGGAGATGTAATCATGTAGGGGTTGAGGAAATAGTGCAGATCGCGTGGATATCATCTACTCTATCGGTCAGGGAGACAATCGGGCCCATTTAATAAGGCAGAAATATTGAAACTGACCAATCAAAGTACTGGTGATATTACAGATTGACATTGTGTCTAACTGCGTCGAGTAACATACTGTTGTGGACGGTGATTCGTACGCGAGAATCCATACGTTGTACAGTACTACGTTTGCAGAGCTGTTTGACTGGAACCTAGCTATTGAGGCAGATTGAGGGAGTATGGGATAAGGGTATGCTCTCTGTGCGGGCATTTCTTCATAGTACATTGTATAACATACATGATGTCAGGTATACACTAGAATAACTTGGCCGGAGGCCAATCGTCGAGGTTTTATCAGTCATGGAGGACAAATAAGTTGTCCCGGGGCTTATCTCATTCTTTTACAAAGCACGGTGATTGGAGAATCCGTAGGAAATCGACGATGTATCCATGCTTTAGATCAGCCCCAGCCCAGCCCACCGCTCTTCCCAGGTGCACATCAATGACCCAATGAGCTGGGTATTGGGATTTATTAGGTGGAAATAGGTAAATTATCATCTGCTAGGCTTGTGAATCACTATTTTAGCATTGAATTTGTCTTTTTTGTGGAAGCAATTGAAGATGCGCTACGCTGGAGATTGGACGGAGGCTGACCAGCATCTAAGTCTCCCAACTTTTTATAGTTTCGTGTTGAGATCAACATGACTGTAGACAGGTGAGTCACTTTCATGACAGAGGAACAACTTTAAACAATTCACAACGACCTAAACTCGCGCAATCTTCCAATTTAGTCACAAAGGTCAATGTCGATAACGCTAATGTGCACTTATCACCCAACAAGAGCCAGTTTACTAGAATCTAGAGGGCTTCGTTCTAAATTTGAGATAGCTATGAGTGACTAATTTGAGTTAGGTTTCATTATGAAGCATGGCAACATCTTCCAAAAGAATAACGATGTGCTAGAGCTCGAAGCATACGAGAGGCGGTGTAGACAGGGGGCGGGGCTTCAGACTGCCATATCAAATAGAATAGTCAGACGAAGCTCATTTGTTGCCATTTGAAAATATTGCATATACAATTTCAATCAGCTAGAAGAATCGACTACGTTGGAGAACCACCCCCCGCTGCCTAGACCACGCCATGATTATCACTGGAGTCGAGATCATCAACCGCCAGTTGGTGCGCAATCTACGAAATATCACTCAGCAACAACAGCCATGCGGTATCGATCTTACTTTACGCCAAGTCTCCCGATGGAACTCAGCGGCTACCATTGATTTCGATAACACGAAACGTCAAACAGCCAAGACTTCTAGTTTACCTTTCGACGAAACCAACCGCACAATCACCCTACAGCCAGGCGCTTACTTGGTCGATTTCAATGAGACCGTTCGAACCCCACGGAACTGTATGGGCAGTGTCTTCCCTCGATCTTCATTGTGGCGGTCCGGTGTGGGAATTGCTGCGGGTGTGGTTGACGCCGGTTACGAAGGTGCCATGGGAGCTTTGCTGGAAGTCAAAAATCCGTATGGTGTGATTCTTTATCAGAATGCCAAGCTTGCACAGATAGTTTTCGAAGAATTGGGGGACACGGTCGAGGGATACAGCGGTATTTACCAGTCCTCGGCGAGTGTTGGACATGGGACAAGAGCAGTGTAAAGATTCCATAATACATAGAATCCTAGAAAAGCGCATCCCTTTGAATTGAGAGCTCAGTCAGAGTATATTGCCTTGCTGGTAGTTCCACGAAAGTGAAATTCACGTGGGACAGAGTAAGTCGCCGAGGGATCCAAGGTTGAACATACTTTATCCCCCCTCCCGCTCATGACACCCTTATAGGGCTAGCTGCTGTCACAGACAGCCACTTTAGCTGCCGGTGACGATCCCGTCGCCGGGAGCCATGGTCCGGGGAAAGATAACCGGCAGTCAAACCGAGACAAGACCCGTGTATTCTGTGCAGCTGGCGGGCTTAGCGCCCGTTATGTCTCCACCCCTGGATCTGGGCTTGCTGGTGGACTAAATTTCGTCATGGAATTTGAAGCAATAAACGTCACAGGGGTAACGGGTAACATGCAGGGTAACTCTGCATCGATGGTCTAGATGTTTCGGGAAAGGGTATCGGCAGGTCCAGAATGTCCGAGTTGAGCTGGATGAAGGTTGTGTGAGAATATGGTTCATTAGTTGGAGGACAACAAAGTCTTTAGGTCACAAGGAGCAATGATCAATCCGGTTATTGAAAAACTCGACCAAGATCGTTTGGGAAACGACATCCTGGATCTGAATCACGGACCGGAAATCTGGAATCGGATCTGGGAACCAAGATTGTTGAGGATCATAAGATCGATGGACCTCATGCCATACATGAAGACTCCGAGTTTTTCACCGGACGTCAAAGTTGAGTATGGGGTTCCGCATGGAATTCGTAAATAGAGTGAAAACTCGAATAAGCACCGGGGCATTGTCGCAGATATCGGTAGACACCGGGATCTCAAGCAAAAGAGAAAGGAACTAGATGATCCGAGTCACCCCACTCCAACTCTCCTTTGGGAAGGAAGGAGTAATTACGCGCTTTGCGAGTGGACAGCTTGGACCGGGCTAGTCCACGGCCAATTTTCATGACACAACTTTGTTTATTGTCCTACAAGCCCTAGGTAACAGATGAAATTCCGCATACTAGGTTCCATATTTGGAAGGATTCTTCATTGACTTCTCGATGAGCAGAAACTCACTGCAGATTCTGGGTCTGTCTTGCAAAAGTACTATCTGTCTTACTCGTAGACTTCGCCACAAGCGGCAGCGTACAGTACTGTAGACATACACGAACTTGCCGTGTTTGAGCTGTCAGATGAGATGTATGATCTGAACCATCTTGTTCCCTGATTTATGCGCATGTTTTATACTGTGGCTTATGACTAGTGGTCGCTTGGGTTCTTCCATAGTATCATGATAGCTTAGCGATAGGTCGGATGTGCTATATCTTAACGGGATGATGTAGATATACAGTGCTGTATGATGAAAGGAATAGATTGCAGCGCCATGATGACATCAAAAGTACCCTACAGCTGTCAAATGGTGTTCTGCAGAGATTGGCGTGCCAAACAGGGTGGGCTACAGGTGATCTACGAAATATAATGAGGCAGGCAATCAGCAAAGCATTGGAACAGGGTATAAATTTTACCGCCAGGGGGTAAAACAAGTAAAGGCACAAAGCCGGAAAGAGATGTGCAAAGGTACGGATTTCAACACAATACATGGATGTTTTGGCTATGCCCGTTTCGGGGCTCTGTTTATGTTCGCTGCTGCCGCTTTATGACGTTCAGAGGGACAACCTGCGTAGATTTCAGCATGGAGACAGTTGTCCATGGTTCCCAGGATATCAAGAACCCTCTCAGGTGGCTAGTCATGTAATGGACTATCGTGGTTGTTTGCTGTTGACTCCTGGGCTCGCAGATTATGCATGTCGGTGTTGTAAGGGGTTGAGTGCATGTAACTTAGAAATGGTACAAATGTAGTAAGTGAGGATGCATTTTAAGAGACGTATGTATGGTTATTATAATTGAGCTACAACGTAGGCTTTGATAGCATCCTCAGTCTCTATAGCCCTTTTTTCTCTGTGGAACAACCAAAGTCATCTAATGTCGACCACCATCGGCGACCTTACAGTAGTGCTCAGTGATATCACATCACGGAACGGTCCATTTCTATGCGTCGTACAAGTCTCTTTCCTGTCGCATGGGCTTGCTTCGAAACACGGAGATCAATTGTCCAGACAACCCGACTGATATCAGCCTGTCGGAACGAGTCTGTCAGAACCCTGGGTCTCACCCCGCGATCATTTCCATGAGCCCTCCTGCAGATTGTGGAGGTCGGATCAATAACAAGTACATCCCCCTCGGGATCTACGGAGTTCAGCTACCTTGTCGAATAAGAAGAGGTATTCTGGATTCCTGAATAATTGGCATGCGGTTTTTATGCAGAATCTTCCCGTGTCTGCGAAGTATACTACGTATGATGGCAACTTTTTTTAAGCGAGTCCCTAGGTTGAGACAGATGATCTCCATGTGGCAAATAGAATTATTGGTTCAATGTTCTTCAGCAGTTGGGTTTGATACATCACTTTGCAAAACTACGAATGGATGTTAGTGGCGGTTGAATCCTTGTCTACGTAGTACTGAATAGTGATTATATATATTCTGAATCCTAGTATTTCAAAGTGGCGTTTTCAGGCAAAATTCTGCATATGATAGCTTATAGCTATGCTTTATTTTGGATGCATGTGAAGATGAAGCAAATTCAGATATCACTTGTGTTTGGAATGAGATGGTAGGTCAGGCATATAGACAATTGTATGAATTGTCTCCAGTTCCTCGAGGATGAGATAGCCCGGTAGGGCTGAACACAGACAGACTACAATATACTCCATGTAAAGCAGCCAGCAAATCACCCCAACCAGGAGACCAGCGTACCAAAGCAATACCGAAGAGTTTTATACCTCCGGCTCCGAGACTCGGCCGACGGGGGCTTGGCACAGGACCAACCCGCTGATCCGCCTCCACTCGACCTGGGCCCCGTTGCTGCACTCGGTTTTTATCAACGGTTTCACGCATAATGCTTGGGTCTGTCGGATCCGGCCGTTGGAGATCTGGCCTGGGGTGATTTCGGCTCGACTTGACCGGGCAGACATGCCGGAACTACTCTGGTTATGGCGCAGGGGTCTATAGGGCCTGACATCACAGGTCAATTCCTTTCGGCCCTCTCGTACACAATGAGTCGTAATCCGTTCCGAGTCTGCCCCCCCCCTGTCAGACTTAGGGGGATCCTGTTCGTATATAAATCGCCGCGGCCGAAACCCAACTTTGCTCGGTAATCCATTCTGACATATTTGACCTGAATTCCCCCTCCACTTCCGATCTTTCGATCCTTCGATCGTTCCCAATATCAACCTATACTCCCACCGCCACTTGCTCCTCAACGTATGATCCTTCAAGATGTGCATCATGGCTTGCAACCGATCCAATGAGATCCCCAATCTCTCCATGGATGAATCGACCTACCTCAGCCAACAACTGAGTCTCAGTCCTCAGTCTCGGCCTGTGGATTTGTTCAAGCCGGACCCCCTCGCCGCCAACTGGACGTACGATAGTGCCATCGATCTCTTCAACCTCAACCCCAATGACATGGAGTCCATGCCCTTCGACTTCGCTGACGGCATGAATGATCTCGACTCGAAAGACCTCTTCGTTGATCCGTTTGCTGCATCACCGGAGATCAGCGGGTTCTCTATGCCGATGCCTGAAGACAATGGTTCGCTCTCATCAGTATGTTTCCCTCCACACGAACCCCTCCATATCACCTTATATCATTTCAAAAGGCTGACCTCTTCCAGGAAATTGAGAGTGACGATCAGTCATGGCCATCCAACGCCGCCCGTCCATCAATGGACTCCTCCGCCTTCGAGACCCAATCACCAACACAAGCCTGCGACCCGACCTACCACCCCCACACCCAGAAGAGTCGCACCTCATCAAGATGGTCCTCGAGCCCCGAGATCAAAGTACAGGAGGTTGAGACACCGCAACCATCCAAACAGACCTCCACATCGAGCCGCAAGACCCGCAGTTTCTCCCGAGACTCGAACCGCTCCTCAGGCAGCCAAGACCCGCAGATGCGGAACGCCGCCAAGCGCGCCGCCCATAACATCATCGAGAAGCGCTACCGCACAAACATGAACGCCAAGTTCGTCTCTCTGGAGCAAGCCATCTCCCCAGCCGGGGTGCAGAAACACACCCCCAAGGCCGGTGCCGGCTCTCTCAAGAAATCCGAAATCCTCTCCAACGCTCTCTCCTACATCGACGGCATCCAGCAGGAAAATCAAGCCCTGCACAAGGAGCTCGCCATGCTCAAGCAGAATATGCTACCGGGCGGCATGTGGCGCCACCCTAAGCATCCCCGAGCATGATCATGTGCGCAATGCGCCATCGTGCCACGGCAGGTTGTTGCCGTATCTTGCAAGTATTCAACACTTGTTCTTATGACCGTGACGTGTATCTTTAGAAGAATCGGGCAACAAGTTCCCGGTCGGCGTTTAATGTGCTCTTTTTCTTTTCTTGTTCTTTGTCATTCTTATTCTCGATCTGGCTGGCGTTCGGATGTGGTGTCGTGACTGGGCTTCATTGTGGTCCTCTCCCATCTCTTATTGCATGATTTTCGGGTCCTGGCGACAACAAAAGTGTTATGTGTTCTTGTGATTCCCCTCCACGCTCGGGAATTTATCTTGGATAGTGCTCAAGCATTAATATAATTGCCAAGACTCGGATGGTTCATCCTGCTTATTTTCACTTGGTTTCCTTTGGGTGTATTGGCGTATTGTGCTTTGGAAATAGTTGCACCTGGCATATTGGCGTATCAGCCAGAAGATGTAAGTTCTGCCTCCTGGTGCTCTTTGCCTCCCTGGTTGTATCTGAATGCTGATCAGTTGATATCAAGGGGCCCTACCTCGCACTTTTTGTCCAATGTTCTTCACCTCATGGTCCAGAAATCCAATCTGGCCCAGCCTGCATTCTCTGGGTGATTCGCAGATGCAGCTGAATTCCAGCCGGATCAATCAAGGCAAGCGTAACCCTATCATGTCTTGTAAAGCACGAAACTGAAGAGCAAGGCAGCGAAGGAAAGACAAGACGATATAGGATATTGGTCATGTTCTCATGTCATCCCGTGATAGGTTCTAAAGTTTCGGTGAGCAGTGCTGGGGCCTCGAAAATACCCGGAGATTGCCTACCTACGACGTAGGGGCAAACTGCGGACTTTTGTCCGCCTTCCAACCCAGCCGCTCAAAGACGCCAAAGACGCACTAAAGCAGGGAAAAAAAGGCTAGAATGCTTCGAGAAACCATTCTTCAAGCTCGCTGACCCTATCAGGAGCCACCAGGCTCAAAATTCCCAATTGGGGATAGGATACTGCATCGTACCTGACTATCCTTGTGATCTGCCGTCTCCCACACTCCATACAACTCCGGTGCTCCGATGATGAGTTGACTTTGAGAAGATGCTAGTGATGGCGAGCTGGCCGGTATGTCGGACTGTCACGAGAGAAGCGCCACGAGAATGAGGCGGGCTGGATACCCCGGATTTCGTGGGGTCTCAGCCGCTCGATCGCAAGCTCTAATGCTGTATGTAGCTTATCGCTATGAAAGGAAGGAGAAAGAGACCGAAGCACCGAGATCCGGCGATGCAGACCAATGGCGGACAGCGTAAGTTCTATGTATACCAATGTCGCCGTCTTACCATCCAGCGCTTCAGCTTGCGGCGATGCCCAAACGAGGAGACGGACGCTAAGTAAATCCGTTTGTTACTTTCTGGTTACGACGACTCTTGAATCAAGTGGACCCTAATCCTTCCGTTCGCTCGACAGGGCTTTGAGCTGCTGCCTGAGTGATGGACCATGCAGGGCGAGTTAGTCGTCTGCTCTTTCCCCTTTCTTTCGATGGGAGGATCATCATCATTCGCATTGATTCATTGAAACACTATCTCTCTATCTTCTCATGGAAAATTCCGACTTTTCCCTTATAGGTGTCCACCTGATATCACAGACATTGACTATTGTTTGGATATCCCATGGTTGCCGGCATCGGAATCCGCCTTTGAATCCACCAGAGCTTACGATGGATACTGATAGCTCGGCAGATAGAGATATGCAGACAGTTTATGATTCTATTATGGTTTCGGTTTACACGAGGTTAATCTCATCCCTGACGCCTCGCTGTATAGAGCCGCGGACTAGTCGCCTATCATCCTATCACGCATGGACTTTCCGTTTTGGGCCATTTCGCCACTGATGAGCTAACCACTTCTTCTTCTTCTTCTTCAATTGAGAGATGCTAGAGAAAGAGATAGAGAATACATGACGAATATGTCTGTCGTTGGTCCGTGGAAATGCGAATGGGAAATAGATCACCGGAGAGGTTAAGATGCAGTACGGTCGGATCTTTCCACACTAGCCTTCCCTACTAGTCCATGTGGCAAAGCCAGACTCAATTGGCAGCCACAAAGTATCTTCAAGCCCAAATTCAATTCCATTACTACATCTATTCAATGTCCAGAGCCAATTACCCCAGTTGTTATCAGTGGAGTATAATGGAGTATAACCAAAGAGGCCCACTGTAGGAGGTCCTACCGAGGCGAACCACACACTCCCCGCAAAATTCCAAAACCTCGACTCAGGAAGATCGTTTCTATTATCAACCCTGGCCCAATTCATGACCAATGGCTTCGATACAAGCCGTTGACTCAGGATCCCAGCACACACATCATTGGCCGAGTCAATTCCCCCCAGCTTTTATCTACGTCTCCGTATTTACCCTGGGTGCGTGAGGGGTCAACGCCAAATACGCCGGCGCCCAAGCCTATATAGAATTCCATATCCTCGCCAGATCCTTCCATCTCTCAATCTGTCTGGCAGAAAATGGGCGCTTTCTTGACCTGCTTACCCATTCAGTTGATCTGTATCGCCTCCGGCTGAAGTACTCGTTCTCGATGGATTTGGAGTCCAATTCACCACCCCTTAAACCGCCTCTGACGGATCAGAATGTGCAAGATGCGCAGGACCTCGCTGCCATGGGTCATTCCCAGGCCTTGACCCGCAAGTTTGATATGTGGAGTATGCTTGCGTTGGCCTTTTGTGTTCTTGGTATGTTCTTTTTTTCTATCGCTCAATCGCCATATTGCCTTTTTTTTTTGCCACAATCCCAGGCCTAGGCATTGTATGGAATGGATGGCATTTTGCTGACTCTCTCACGCAGGAACATATTCAACCTTTGCTCAGGATCTCAGCAGTGGCCTGACCAATGGTGGTGCTATCACTATCCTTTGGGGCTTGGTGCTGGTCACTGTGTGCAATCTTTGTGTTGCCCTCTCGCTGGGCGAGTTGACTAGCAGTATGCCCACGGCTCTTGGCCAGGCCTATTGGGTATATCGTCTCTGGAATACACCGCTCGGTCGCTTTGTTTCCTATATGTGCGCGTGGATCAACACCTTTGGATGGTGGACTTTGACTGCGTCGCAGGTCGCCTTTATGACTGAGTTTCTGCTCGGTATGAAGACTATGTTTAATCCGGAGTGGGAGGGAGCCAGCAAGGGCTGGCTGAACTTTGTTGTTTACGTTGGTGTTGTCTTTGTACTCACTCTCATCAACGTTGTTAGTTGTCGCAAGGAGAAGATTCTTCCTTGGCTGAACAACTTCGTTGGAGTGTGGTTCTTCGGCTTGTTTATCGTTCTTTCTCTTGCGCTGCTCATCTCGGTCGGCACTAAGGACGGTTTGTCTTTCCAGCCGCCTTCTTTTGCGTTCGGAGCTTGGAAGAACGAGACTGGATGGAGCGATGGGGTGGTCTGGTTCACCGGTCTGGTGCAGGCTGCGTATGGATTGACTGCATTCGACTCGGTCATTCATATGGTTGAGGAAATTCCTGCACCACGGAAGAACGCACCTCGCGTCATTTGGATGGCAGTCCTCTTCGGCGCCGTGACTGGTTTCATTTTCATGGTAGTCTGTCTGTTCTGTATCCAGGACGTCGACAAAGTCGTCAACGCCGACCTGCCATTCATGGAACTCATGCTCGAGACAGTCGGTCTCAAGGGCGCTGCTGTCCTAATCTCCCTATTCATCTTCAATGGACTAGGTCAAGGAATCAGTGTCCTCACAACAGCCTCGCGTCTATCCTGGGGTTTCTCTCGTGATGGCGGTGTCCCCTTCAGCCAATACTTCAGCCACGTCGACCCCGTGTGGCAGGTTCCAGCCCGTGCCCTCTGGGGCCAGGGAGTCATCATCGCTCTCGTCGGTATCCTCTACCTCTTCGCCAACACAGTGCTCGAGGCCATTTTGAGTGTCAGTACCATTGCCTTGACAGTCTCCTACGCCATGCCAATCCTCGCATTACTGGTGACCGGCCGTGAAAAGCTACCACCCGGCCCATTCCAGCTCGGTCGCATTGGCCCCGTCCTCAACTGGGTCAGTATCGTCTACTGTGTCATTACAACCATTTTCTTCCTCTTCCCCGGTGCGCCCAACCCTGCGCCGAGTGATATGAACTTTGCTATTGCAGTCTTCGGAGTCATGCTGGTCATTGCAGTTGCCTTTTGGTTTATCCAGGGTAGCAGAACTTACCTCCAGACTGAAGATTCCATTGCGTCTATGGTTTACGCTCATCACTTGGAGCTCAATGAGCCTGGTGCGGAGGATCCGCCTGTTGTTCAGGCTCAGACTGTGGTTGATGAGAAATAATTCGGTGTTTATTTGATACGTGGAATCCTGTTTCAATATGTACATACGCATTACTCTTGGATTGTTTAATAATTTTCACTATGGACATTCTAAACCTTGCACAAGATACTACCAGGGTCTTCTTTGCTGAGCGCTAAATAATCCATTGCTGTCAATAGCCATGGATGGGTGGCTTGCCAGTTGCCCGCGGCAATACTCGTAGTAGTATCTGTCTAACTTGATAGTCGGTCCTCGGAGTTTGAAGTGGTCGACTGGCATGACCGATATCAACCTTTCTAAACAATGACTACGTAGAGGTAACATAGAGTAAAAAAGCCGAAGGCTGACCGGATCACTTCATTCAATTCGTTCTGATCTGAGTATCTTGCGTCTACTGCTGATCCTCTTGGCTAGAGTGCGAAATAAGCCGAGAAGACTCAGCATACCTGTCTGTCTGCCTCTCATAAAAGTCAAAGTTAATCTCTCCGACCAATTTCTTGACATTCCTAAAACAAAGTCAGTAAACTCCAAAAGATTCAATGAACACGAAAGAGAACTTACCCAATCAAATCCTTCAAACTGAAACTAACAACCGACCTCAGAACTTCAAGAGAAACAAATGCCGAAAAAGCCGGATCCTCAATGTGCCGAATACTAAGCAACTCCCCATCAATCCTCTGCATCCGACGAGCAAGAGGGAAAGAGTCCGGTGTGGACAAATAAGGCGGCAGCGGTTGACCATTTGAAATAGCCGCAGACAGATGGCACAGCAAGGAAGCGATACGATGTGAATTGAAATCATCCGATTTCAACGCTATTTCAGCCAACCGATCCATCCACCGATCATCGTCATCCTGTCCGGGATTTGAATCATCGGAATCAACAATCAGCGTCTCTAAACTCTGTGTCGTATGCGCCATGAGCGACATACTTGTCAAGATCCGCTGGATCTCAGCGATTATATTGTCATAAGTCTCTTTGGGAAACTTTCCACCGATGGGCGGCTCGAAGGTACTGAAATGGCTGTGAGTACGGAGGCCAGTAAGGAGCATCATTTCTTCCTTGAAGAGTTTGTGGCGGGATGATTGGAGGTTGTGTGCCGGTGAGGATTTATCTTGGATTGATCCTAGTTCGTTGCTGAGCCATAGTTGAATGGTGGAGTGCATGCAACTGTAGAAGTTTGCTAGGACAAAGAGGCTTCGGCCGAGGAGTTGGCGTAATTTTGATTTTGCGGTTATTGGGTATGGGAAAATTACCCAGAAGAAGGATATTGCGCAGCCGGCTGCTACGGCTGCGAGTTTGTATGGGCCGAAGAGGTAGATGGGATAGTAGGGTTGGCCATTTGACGTTGCTTCTGGGAAGCCGAGTTTTCGGACCTTGGCAATTTAGTGTTTGCTTCTCTTTCAGCAAGGAGCAGGGGTGTAGGTACCTGGAGCTCGTAGCCAATGATCACATTCAAGGTGACGATAGAGATGACGCATGCTCCGAAGTATTGGGGTACTTTGATGTAAAAGTAATACTGTTCAAGTTAGCGTTGCTGGGCTCGCCGTGGAGTCAATTGATATACGTACCCCAAATACGTTTGCAAGGTAGAGGAAGACGATCACACCGGCCGTCTTGCCATCAACAATATACCAAACAATCAGACTTAGAACAAGGGAGATTGTCGTTGCAGCAATACGGGCAACAAACCCAAACATAGTTTGTCCACTTGTTGGGTTCATTCCAATAACAATAACAATCATTGCCCAGATGCATCTTTGCCTAGTAAAGAAATCCTGAGTCTGGTGCAAGAAGGCAAGAATACCGACAGAAAATGAAGCCGCAGCAACGCGGCACCCAAACGCGCTTTGATCGGACTTGAAAAGGTGGGAGATGGTACGTAATATCATACTTCCTTTTTCCCAAATATTCTCGGGCGGCAGATGTTCGGGGTCTGGTAACCTTGTAGGCTGGGTGCGATGGATAGTTGATGGATTAGCATTTGACGATTGTCTGCTAGCTGCTGGTGTCTCGGACTCTTTCTTGTCGGAACTCAGGGAGAGCCATGCCCGGATGGACTTTTGTTTGGGGAATATGAGTCGGTTGTGCTTCATAGTTCCATCGGTATGCTTGCTGGTGGCAAATTGCACCAACTGGAGTGTAGCGTTCAACATGTCATCTTGCAAATGCCCCATGTACAAAATCATGAAGAATTCCTGACGTACATCTGGATCAGAGGCGATGTAGGGCAGCTCTGACTCAGTAGAAGCGTCGGCAGCATGTTTCTCGGCTGCTGAAAATGCCTCAAGTGATGCCAGGGCCTGAGGTAGATGCTTCCGACGTAAGTAATAGCTGTGGAGCTCCTGTTCAAATCGCGCAGGAAAATCAGGCTGCAGCGGCGACAAAGTTCGACCCCTTGCTTCCTCATCATGCGGGTTGTTTTGCTTGTCCAAATGCTTAGGCTTGACAAGCTCCAACGCTAACAGGAAATAGTGGAGACCATGCTGGACAAGCTCCGAAGAATCAACGATTCGTTCTTGGAGAGTTTCCACAACCTTGTGGATTTCAGATTGTTTCAATCCCCCTTCATCCACCTCCACGAGATCGTCGGCTTCCTCGTCCCGCTTCTCATTCTTGACTATCGACTCCAAGATCTCGGGCAGCATCGACATTCCAGACAAGGGCAGAAGAAGATTGCGGAAGAGATGTGCAATAGTGCTGAGATCGTCCGCGGACAACTTACCCCAGGCAACTTCATTCTTGGAATAGAAAAGATCGGCGTGCATTTTGTTGTGTTGGCCGTTGAGTTTGGCCATCGCCCCTTGCAGTTTCTTCTCTTTGATTTGTAGATCCTCCTCATCGTCGTCCTGTCCATCCTGTGTACTTCGGTAGGTCCGTGCCCGTCGAAGGAGACCTGGCTTTTTAAATAGACGAGTCTCTGAGCTACCTTCAATAAATGATATCTGAGCCTGAAGGACTGCCTCAACCGTTGCTGCGTAGCCCTTGAGATCATGGAACATATCACCTCTGCTGGTGATGGGATATATTAGCAGTGAGACGCCAGTTGCAATTGCAAATCCAATCATAAACCCCTTCAGAAGTCGAGCAATAAAATCCAAGCCTACGGCAAGGGTAGTGAAAGTTCCCGCACGGGTCATTGTGACAGAAGCAAAAATAGAAAAGGCGACCATTGGATCCTGAAGCTCCATGGGTTTCCACGCACGTAGGGCGTTTGCGACCCTAATTGAAGTATTAGTGTCATTGGTCTGTTTCGATTTCATACTGGACACACCAGATCATGACAATGAGCCAAATAGCAGCTACCGCGCAGGCATCACTGCTATACCCATCTCTGGCATCGGGGGCAGTGTTGTGTTCTCTCGCTTTTACGGCACAAAATACAGCAAGACAACAGAGTGAGGCTGAGACGCATGTCGATATTAAATCAAAAAACATGATTTTGGCGAATTTGGAGCGAGGCATGAGCCCCTGTGACAGGATTGATATTAAGGTTGAAAGGTAGCCGATTGTCGTGGTAATGTCTGAGATTGCATCACTTTGGTAGCTTCACAGATATCAGTAGGTAGGTATATTGGCATCATCATGTATTAAACAACGTACATGGCAACAGTGATGGTCGGGGCCAATGCGCCTTTCAACATCAGGAGCATGGTCCGAGAGTCCAGCTCTAACTTGGTCCACCATGTTGATGGATTTATTCCACTGTCAAAGGCTTAGAATATGCGATCGAAATCGATAAATGACGGTGTTTTACCTGAAATTCCCAACCCAAGAGTGTTTGGGGTTTTTTTCAGTTTTCGTCATTGCGCTTAAGCTGACCCGCTGGCGACACTCAGATATGCATATATCTATATCTGACCAACCGGTTCAACGAGAGGTAATTGACAGCAACCGAAGAACAAATATTCAGGAACAAAAAGGAGAACGTAAATTTTGCAGGTCGATCAATTAGACTATCGGATGCGTCTGCATGCGGATCGGGTTGCCGTTAGACCCGTGCCGAGCCAAGTGCCGACAGCGAGAAGAACAAGATATTTTGGAACTCTGCTCCTTAGTTCAATTTGGAAATTTCCTAGTTTATGGTAAGAAAGAAACGACACTGTCTTGCTGCATTGCCTCCTACGAAGTCAGGATAACCGCCCGTTCGGATCAATCCGGAGATGGCACGTGATGTGATGGTTCAATATAGATCAATGTATTTCCAGTAGTGTTTTCTTGGTCGTTGAAGCATTGATTGAAGCTAACATATTTATCATAAATGGCTAGTATATCGATTGAGCTATTGAGAAACTAAGCTACAGTATGGTTGATAGGTATGGGACGTGCAGGTAGCGGAGTAGATATTTTCCGCCTACGAAGCTCGCTCTTCGATCTGTCTGCGATGGGCGATTTCAACCGCAGGCATTCACCGAGGAAACATACGCAACCGAGGATGTATAACAAACGATGCTGTATTGTCTTTCATGATTAAAAGTCAAGAAAGTGAAGCTCGTGGTACAGTTACCAGGTGAAATGTTCCATTGCAAAACTGCAGGCATGTACACCCCAGGGACCGTAACAGTGATGACATATTCCATGTCTTCCTTGAAGTAGGAAGTCATATCATTTCCATGCATGAGCTTGTGATGCATAATTCCAAGTCGTACGCTTTCACATCTAGGCAGCCATTCTGAGGAGTCTCTGTGGCTCGCCTTAACTAAGCTGATTCCATCAGTTATCGTTGCTTGCTGGGTAGATAGAGGGTTGTTCCAAGAATAGAATATGAACCTCCATCCACCACTCACTCTGGACGGCGTGGTGTACGGAGTACTGAGCCAAGAGTCCAGAATCAACTGTGGCGACTGTGACACAGCCACGAGCCCAAGCCACAAACCGAGGAGTTGTGACGGAGTTGTGGGGCTTCCACAGTTGTGGCCATTGGGGCGCAGCAAAGTGAGGCGAGAAGCAATATCGAGCGATTTGCCAAATTTCGTATACAGTACGTACATTATGCGGGCATGCATGACCTCATTGCAACCAAATGAGGCACAACAAACGGCTGTCGCAGCCAGGGTATCACAGGCCCAAGACATTGTCGTCATCCTCATTCATAGCCCTGAATCTGTGTCTGTGCGATGCACAAACGCTTCTGCTGGACTTTCTGACATTCTTCCAGCTCGGGACTCGGGATGAAATGCACCGGAGTCAGTTGTGACAGGTCTCGAGCGTTTCTCGATAGGGCAAAACATAAGCCAATAATGGTCTCGACGGGGATGGCAGTCGGTAGGTCGATCGTAGCGAGCGTAAACCAATGAACTCAGGCTGAATGTCGGACATTGTCCTTGGTGGAGCCAGATTTACGGCCCATCAAGCTTGGCATCCTTATAGGGAGAATCATCGAGAACGCGTAATTAGCCATGTTCTGTGACTCGGGTGGCTTTTTCATTGATGTGAGCCCTGCGTTGACATCATGCTAGGGGCTCACGAGAATGTCAATTGCAGTTGTCACTGTGTATTCGTCAACACATTCCTTATCAAGATCATCAAGGATCCACCATGGAGACCAAGACACAATGAAACATCGTGTGTGGCGCGCTTGTTGGGCAAAAGTGGGAAATGTCCGCGCCAAGATGCCAAGCTCATAAATAAGTCTGGCCCCCCCCTAGTCCTCTGACAGCTCTCGCTCTCTCTCTTTCCTTCACTCACTCACGTCTTCCCCCAAAGGCTAATTTGCCTTCTTTCATCAGTGTCTTGTCCCTGTAATACATGCGTAAGTGGTGCTAGATAGCTTTCTGGCGTGGTCTCCACTTAGACTAATCATCTCCGCTTCTATAGACCGGATTCACTCGTGGGCGAAAGCTCACGCATCTTCTCGCGGCCTGACAGATCAGTCCTCCTCCCAACAGGCCGCCGAACCTACCGAAAAACCTCCTCCTGAAAATGGACAAGTGAATGTCCCCGTGGAGGACCCTACTCCAGGGTCCGACACTGAACCGAACTCAAAGCCGGGTCTTCTGATTCGCATGCGAAATGGATCCGGCCGGTTTTACAACCACACCAAGGATGCCCTGTGCCACAGCTGGGTGAATGTCCTGCTGGTCTTCGTGCCAGTCGGCATCGTCGTTGAGGCCATCGGCCTCGACCCAGCCATCGTCTTCGCGATGAACGCAGTGGCCATCATCCCTCTGGCAGGACTGCTCAGTCATGCCACTGAGAGTGTCGCCAGCCGTCTAGGTGATACAATCGGAGCTCTGATCAACGTGACCTTCGGAAACGCAGTAGAGTTGATCATCTTCATCATTGCCCTGGTCAAGAATGAGATTCGTATCGTCCAAGCTTCACTGCTTGGCTCCATCCTGGCGAACTTGTTATTGATCATGGGTATGGCGTTTCTGTCTGGTGGTCTTCGCTTCCAAGAACAGATTTACAACAGCACTGTGACCCAAATGAGTGCTTGTCTTCTCAGTTTGAGTGTGATGAGTCTTCTCTTGCCCACTGCTTTCCACGCATCGTGGTCCGATAGTGGCGACGCCGATCGTGAGACCCTCAAGGTCAGCCGAGGCACAAGTGTTGTTTTGCTACTGGTGTACATTCTGTACATCGTCTTCCAGCTCAAGTCACATTCATATCTCTACGCCAGCATTCCCCAGGCTATCATTGACGAGGAATCCCACCCCGGTGTTCTTGCAGAGTTCATGAACAGCTCTTCGGAATCCTCGTCCAGTTCCAGTGATGAATCAGACGACACTACGACATCATGGACCACGGCCAAGCGCATCAAGAGAGCTATGAAGTATCGCAGACATCGGAAGTCGAGCACCAGCTCCAAGGGCACGACCTCTCGCGAGTCCTTCAAGAAGAAGGCTATGGCATCCACGTCTGCCGAAAACCAAAGCTCTATCGGCAATTCGATCGCTAGCAACGAGCATGCCATTGAACTTGGTGACGAAGTTAACTATGATGCCGACCAAGATGTGCAGGAGTCTGCCATTCGCTCCCGGGATTTCGGTATCGCTCTTGACCGTATGGATAGTGCTGGAAGCCACAAGTCGAAGAGTGACCGCAAGAAGCGCAGGGCACTCAAGGAACAGCGCAAGGCAGAGAGGAAGGCCGAGCGGAGGGCACAGAAAGAGGCAGTCCAAGGTGCTCCTTCCAAGGCACCTCAGCAGAACATGAAGGGCTTCTCGTCCGCCCCTACATTCGCTGGTGCTGACGGTGCTGGAGAGGATCCTCAGAAGCGTCGTTCTCCCTTCGGACCGATTCCTTCCCTGCTTTCCAATACTGTCTTTAGCTCTCAGTCGCCAGCCATGTCTCCTCGTGTCGGAGCTAGTCGCCCTGGTCTGTCTAGAAGTAACTCGCTACCTGCTCATATCAGTCGTCCTCCTCCAGCCGGAAATGCGGTTCAATTCGCTCGTGGTGCCTCTCGCCTCACCGACCCTGTTGAAACCCCTCCACAGGACGCAGCAGTCCAGCCCCAGGAGCCTGCAATGTCCAGAACTGCGGCTGTTGTTATGCTTTTGTTGTCCACCGGCTTGGTCGCTGTTTGTGCCGAGTTCTTGGTCGATGCTATTCCCGACATGATTGCCAGCTCCAACGTCAGCGAGGCTTTCATCGGTCTCATTATTTTGCCGATCGTAGGCAATGCAGCGGAGCACGTTACCGCTGTCAGTGTCGCAACAAAGAACAAGATGGACCTGTCAATCGGTGTTTCGGTTGGTAGCAGTATTCAAATCGGTAAGTTTAGCACATCTCTCTTTCAATTCGTATTCTAACGTCCTCTAGCTATCTTTGTGACTCCCCTGGTTGTTATTATCGGATGGTGCATGGACAAGGACATGTCTCTCTACTTCACTCTGTTTGAGACCATCTGTCTGTTTGTCACTACCTTTGTGGTCAACTTCCTAGTTTTGGACGGCCGAAGCAACTATCTTGAAGGTGTGCTGCTGGTGGCCGCCTACATCATTATCGCGTGAGTACTTCTTTTGTGCTTTTAGGTTTTTGTTTGTAAAATCTTACTAACTCATTCTTTAGCCTGGCTGCTTTCTTTTATCCAGACAGTGATGCCGCCAGCACCATCGCCGGCTAGGTTGCATAGTATCTCCTGGATACTGAATTGCGCTCGCCGTGCGTCCACGTTCCTAGGCAGCGCGCCAAGTCAGTAATTTATAATCGAGTTCAGATGTCGTGCCCGCATGGTTGACAATTCCCACGGGTATCTTACGTTTTATGAGAATATTACCATTACAATACATTCGTTTGTGGGACCAAGGGCGCTACTTGGTCCCCGCATGCAGTCTATATCTCTAACATTTGGAACTCCTTGTCCCCCTTGTAACTATTGTAACCCAATAACTCCCCATTAACCCCTCAATATCGCAGAACATAGTCCCCCTCTACAGCCACGTGTGTCACGCCTAGTGGCTGTGCCATCTGAGCTAAGCCACCTAGTGGCTGGGTATACATTAGCGCGGATTATCTGCATCTTTTACCCTCTTCCAACTCACTTCTCCACTGAAGGTGGGGTGAAGTCAGTCTCCCCCTATTTTCTCTCCTATTTGTAGAGTAACCCCCAGGGGTAAGGGGATCCCTATGTTCAACGGTCTTGAGGAACCAAAATAGAGTGGAGCTCAGAAGTTGAGAATCACAACCTCAACCTTACGAGTAAGTCAACCTGCAACTGACATGTACTAAGTGACACACAACACTTGGCAGACACTTCGGATCATTCAGCTGGACAGCCCTGCAAGGCGCAAGATTGCCAATCTGACCAGCGGTTACAAGCCATTCGTGGGGCTCTGGATATCGCATCTGCCTAGAGGCATTAAAAGCCGTCAATTACAGCGCTAAATGATATGCGGTGGATACATCAGTCTCGGTCCTTTCGGTTCTGAGCGGAACTGTTGATGTCTACAAATAAATTGTTTAATTGCTTTCTTTGCACTACACCATAAAAAGGCCTCACCTCCCACCTTCTCTTCTTCCTTCTCTTCCCCTTTCTCTCCCCTTCCCTCATACTCTCTCCGCATCCATCATGTCGTACGCCCCGCCTTACGGAGGAGACCCATACGGCCGCCCACCCGCGGACCCCTACGGTCGTCCCCCATCAGACGCACCACCATACCAACAGCCCTACGCACCCTACGGTGCACCACCCGCAGATCCGTATGCTCGACCCCCTTCAGACAGACCACCCTATGAGCGAAGCCCCTACAGCGCCCCTCCACCAGGCGCCCGCCCCCCGCAGAACCCCCCGCCTCCACTGCCAGCCGGCTGGCACCAGGAATGGGAGCCAAGCACCCGTCGCGCTTTCTGGGTAGAGGACGCTACTGGCCGTTCCCAGTGGGAGATGCCTTATGCTCAGCCCGCCTACTCCGGTTACGATGATGGTTCCCGCAGTGTTCCTCCCCCCGGGCCGCCTCAGGGTGGTTATTATGCGCCACCTGCCGGCCCTCCTCCTGTCAACTATGATAGCCGTCCTCCGGGTGGTGGTTATTATGATCAGCAACAGGCCGCTCCGGAGAAGAAGAGTAGCAACACTGGCAAGTACCTTGCTATGGGTGCTGCTGGTCTTGCTGTTGGTGGTCTTGCTGGTGCCTTCCTTGAACATGAGCATGGTATGTTTACCTTATTTTTTTGGGTCGTCAAAATACGAATATGTGGTTTTCGAGACGATTTTGATGCTAACATTCGTTCTAGATGAGGATGAGGAGCGCTCTGACATCGAGGAGGCATATGAAGATGGTCGTCGTGATGAGGCCTATGAGGATGACTATGGCAGCGACTAAGAGTGTTGTTCATTTGCGGATTGACGATTGCTTGAGCGAGCCTGATCATTTGCTTCATTCTTTCCAGCCTCTTTATTTCTAGGACTGCATTTCGCCGAGGCGATCAATAGGGCTTACATCGATATCACATTAACCATTGCACTGCTTAAAAATACCTTTTTCTTCAAATCCAACTCTGAGTCATGATTGACAGGCCCAGCTCACCTTTCCCAGAGCCCCCAATGCCGAATTCTCACTTCCAGCACAAAATCTGCCCATGCAACAACCCAAACCACCCATCTTGATCCTCGACAAGGCTCCTCCACCCCTTGGCAATGGCATCCAAATCCCTAGGTGTCGCAAACCCCTCCTCAATAGCTCTACTCGCAAACCCAGAGCTCCTAGCCCTCCCCTCCATACTCCCACCCCAATACTCCCGCTCCTCATCATTCCCAAAACACCAAGCCCCAGCACTCCTCGTAACAGCATCCCTCTCAAACCCCGCCTCGAAAGCCCACACATGAATCATCCGCCCCGGATGCGGATGCCCCCCCGCAGCACGCTGCATTCTCACCGTAATATCCCTCCACAAAGCAATCCCCTCATTCTCTGGAAACCAACTCAACTCCGCAGACTCCCGACAAGAAACAATCCCCCCGCTCTTGACAACCCGTTTCATTTCCCGCAATGCAAGGACCGGGTCTGCAACATGCTGCAGCACCTGGTGCGCGTGCACGATGTCAAAGACGGAGTCTTCGAAGGGGAGCGCGTGGATATCGCCTTGGCTAAATTCTATGTTGGTTACGCCTTCTGCGCTGGCCAGCGCTTGCGCGGATGGGAGTGGGTCGGCGACATACTCTATGCCGATGACCGAGCCCTCTGGCACGAGTTTTGCAAGCGAGACGCTTATTGAGCCGGGGCCGCAGCCTACGTCGAGGATTTTGTCGGTGGGCTTTATGTAGGGGAGGAGATGGGGCGCGGAGTTTTGGGCTGTGCGCCAGCTGTGTGTTTTGAGGACCTTTTTGGAATGGTCTGTTGTGTAGACTTGGGGTGTGGTTGTGGTTGGGTTGGGTGGCATTATTTGATTGGAATGGTAGTTATGTTTTGAACGAGTTTTTTATGAGCTTGAATGGAATTGTGGTTTGTCTTTGATCAATGTTGTTACTTCAAAGGTGTTGCGGTGTTGTTGAAGATTTGGTTCGGAGTTGAACTCGGCGGGTTTTTTTTAGTTGCGGAGAGGAAGTCGGCTCGGGGTTGCGAGGTGGCGATCTTTTCCGTTTTTGTCGAAGAGCTCCATCATTATCATCATTTCCAGTATCAGTATACACACTCGGCTAAGTCGCTTCTTCTTGAACTATTATTGATGCGATAGATAAGTACATTATTGCTGTTCAAACATATCTCCTTTACTTTGCTGTTATCTATCAGGAATCTCTCAACAGAAAGGAACTCTGCAATCAAACCCTAGCCTATCTTTCGATTTGATCGTACAATAAGAGGTGGAAAAGAATGAGAACAGCGGAATGATATACTCAAAGTCAGTTCTATGAATACTAATTGAGAAATCCACTAGTCCACTAGTGCTTCTTTCCCTGAGCCATCTGCTCGTTCATATCATCAATAACAGCCTTCAAAGGCCCCTTGGCAAGCATGCGCCCAATCCACTCCTTGACATGAGGGTACTCATCTTCATTGAACCCTTCATCAGCAAGATGAGTGCCCAAAACATGCTGCCAAGGAATAAAAGAGATATCTGCATAGGACAGCTTATTGCCAACTAGCCACGGCCCATCACCAAGACTCTCCTGATGCGACTCCTTCTCCTTGGCAAGCCAGTTATCCAGAACACCAGTGACACGCTTGGCCTCCTTGACGAAGCGTTCCACGGCACCGTCGAGCCTTTCGGGGTGGTATTTCTTGAAAAAGAAGGCCTGACCGTAATACGGACCCTGACCGGAAGCCTGGAAATAAAGGAATGAGCGCGCTAGCTCGGCTTCGGCGCTGCGGGGCGTGAAGCTCAGTTTGCGTGGCTCTTGGGTGTCATAGCGCTCAATGAGATATTCGATGATGGCACCGCTTTCCCAGATTGTCAGGTCGGTGTTTGGGTCGTGAATTGAGGGCAGACGTCCGTTCGGGTTGATGGCTACATATTCTGGGCCTTTCACATCGGCAAATGCAACGGGGACGCTTTCGAAGGGGAGCTCGAGGGCTGTGAGGATGAGGCCGATCTTGAGAGGGTTCGGGCCAAGAATGCCTCCGTAGAGCTTGATGGGCTTGAGGTTGGAAGTCATTGCGAAGGACGATTGATTATTGGAAGGTGATGATGTGCTTGTATGTTGTAATGGCAACTGGGAAAGCTTTGCTTTATACTTCACTGTTTCTCTACTTTAGCCTTCCCTTGGGCCCCATTGAGTTCCAATGTCATTATTAATCCAACACTTGAATCCTGGACTAATCACACCAACAAACGTAAATGTTTTGAAATCAAACAAGGGGTGATTTCGGCCTTGGTAGCTTCGTCCGTGATTCGTCCGTATTTGTTATGACTTCGGCTTACTCATTCGGGGTAGTTCGGTCTTTGCGGAGGCCGAGTCTACCGAATGCCTTGCTCGATCTATGAACGAGTTGGTTGCTGCGGCTTGGGTTCGATAACTTCTATCTCGAGATGAATATCTTTCGTTGGCTATGTTAATATCATTCTAGAATTGAGCGCACCCGATAATCACAGGACATATCAAGAATATGCCTATCCCCTCGGCGCTTCTGGTCTTGCAATGACTGAAGAATCAACAAATATAACCAATGGAGATGTATTCCGCATCTTGCATCTTACCGCTGGCTTGACTTATATTAATGCGTTGGCGGGATATACAGGTTCTAATTATCAAGAGGGGTTATGTCACGCCGCAGTTTCGCTCGTTGGGGTTTCAGCAAGATGGGAGAGAGGGAATGAAGGCTGCTGTTTTGGGGCAACTATTGAAAGCTTTCTGTAATCTGATTGTTCAATATAGATCAGGGATTCTTCTTTTGATGTTAACGACATGTTTCCTGGCGGCAAACAAAAGCACGCGACCCCGCGCCTGTCTCACCAGATCCCTGTACATAACCTCGCATAAATAGGGCACCTCAACTGCCTTTCGATTTCTTCCTCTTCACACCCCCCGTAAGTACTCCCTGGATATTTAAATTTTAATTCTGATGTCTTCTTCTTTCTTAACTGACAATCAATTTCGAATCGACATCACATGAGAACCTTCCTCACGAAAACATGATACACATTTATGGCCCACCGATCAAATCATTCAAAGATGACATGACTAGAAAATACTGGGAGCCTTTTTTATCTATCCTTCTATTACTAAAAAATGGGTATCAAGCTCTGACGACGACAAGTCCCGCATCAAACTAGATGTGCAAGTGTCGATTGCTATTTGCTTTACGATACCCAAAACAACGGATTCCTTTACAGCATGTTGTCATCCTACTCTATATGGCAACATGATAAGTCGGTCTCCTACATTCCCAAATTCTACTCCATACCCTCATATCTGCATTCAATCATAGCCAAACTTCACTCAATTCAATATAAACTCATTCTCGCAAACCCATCTAAGTACAGGCAACAAAGTTGTTTCCACTGGCTCCAGTGTGGGTGATGACACCAGCAAGCTGATCGTTGGTGTTGAAGATAACACGGTCAGCACCAGGCGAGCCACCAGTGTAAACGCTTCCACTGCTCAGAATGGGGAACTCGTAGTATGTTCCGGAGACAGGGAAAGTGAAGCCCTCATAGTCATGGTAGACGTGAGGGTAGTCGTTGGCAGTGCTGCCCGCCGAGTAGAGCTTGTATCCGGCAGTTCGGGCGGCGGAGATGGCACTGCTGCTGTAGCAGTGGGAGCCGCAAGTGGAGGCGCAGGCGCGGGCCTCGACTTCCAGGGGTGCAGCGAGGGTGCCGGAGATGAAGACGGCCGCGAGGGCGAAGAGCTGGGTTTTTTTGTTAGTTTGCTGTGATTTGGGGGATCGGGCGTTGGTATGGTACCTTTGTGTACTGCATCTTGAGAATATAGTTTGAGATTGTTGGCTGAATCTTGAATTATTCTTCTCTGGTAGTGCTCATCTTTCCTGGGGACTCGGCCTGTTTATATAGACCTCGCCGGCGGAGCAAGAGACATCTCCGAGGCATCAATTAATGCAATATCACAGCAAAGCATCTTCTTCATGCAATGTTACATCCCGTAAATTGAAACATAGCTCATTTCATTGGTGAAGAAGTCATGCATACCGATTTCTCTGCCGAGTGAACTGAACCCATGCCAAGTTAGGAATCACCGCCGATCTGCAGAACCGTCGGTATAAACCCGGAGCAAAAGAACCAGAGGAACGTGATTGGCCTGATCAACACGACGTGAAGAATTCAACGATGATAGGGTTTATGGAATTCCTCGCGCTCTATCTGAATAGTGATCGACACGTTTCCGGGCGCTATGCAGTTAGTTAGACCCTGACTAGGCTCATGCAGCTCAGATTAGCGCAGGGGGTTCCCTCTCCTTTATCCGACCAATTGGATTACGAGCTACTGCCCACGATGTTAATCCAACGGCCAGTTCCTCGGTGGCTGTTGTGGGGTTGACCATCGGGTTGTTGGCCTTTGCAAGGAATCGAGTTTCGTGAAGGGAAATACGGATTCTAGAGCTTCGCGTAGGGCGGTTTACTCCACATTATTCAGCTCCTGTGAGCTTTGACGGTCGCATAGTAGGCTCTCTTTGGTAAGTTTACATTGAATGATTTCCCCTCATTCTTGCTCCGCCGACGGTTTCCGTGCTGATCTTGCGAAGTATATCATTTGGGTCGACTCGGGAGTGCCCGATGGATGCCAATTGGACTTGACGGCTGTCTCATGAGCACCACATACTTTGTTTTGCTTTTGGTTAACTGGGCTTGATAGAATGCTTATCACATGTCTTCGTTTAAATTAGGAATCAAATTGCAAAAGAATATAGTTGTTTGGATATTGTTCCCAGGAAGGGCTAACCTCAGTCTTCCCAATAACTATAGAGTGAATGTGACACCAGCTTTTACTCCTGTTTGGATTCCAAATTTCGTTTGTCTTCAATTCATTTTCTCCTAGTCCAGATATTCATCTCATTCAATCGAACGATCTTGGTCTTGTTCACAAACTTCTAGAGAATGACAAACAACATAAATACCGGCAGCAAGATATAGTTGATGACGAAATCTGTCGATATGAACGAGCTCAGGAGGCACCTGTATATTGAGAAGAATATCAGGAAGGAATTGGCTGCCAGCGAGAGGTATGTGACCCAGAAACAGAATATTGCTTGATATGGGAATGTTGATGGATCATGGTCTTGAACCATGAGACCTTGACGGAAGCGTTCCAACCATCGAGCAGTTGATGGGAATAGTCACTACATGGAGTGATTGATTAGCATTGCCCAATCCAGTTCTTGAATGGCTGCCTACCACCTGATAGTGTATTGAAGGGCGAGTAAGCCTTGCCAGCACTAGTTGGACGATTGTTCCAGAAACACAATGCAAGCGAAGACATTGGTTAATATAAGCCGAGCCAGAGCCGATCCAGCTCATGGCACCACCGCTTTATAGGAATGATCAATAAATTCCGCGCCTTTCTATTCCAGAACATTAACAGGAGTGTCCGAGATGCCATATACAAGGAGCTTTTGTCTGCTGAAATGACACTGATCACGATGAGGACATTGATAAGATGAGAAGCCGGTAAAGTGCGACCATCTTGTAATTTGATCATCAATTTTGACCTGGTTGTCTTGGGTATAGAGTCCCAAAGCCGGTCTTCGTTCCATGTAACGAAGATTCCAATGAAGAATAAATTCCTCGCCCTCCATCAGCGGGTCCTCCATTGGCGGGTGTCATATCTACACCATCGCTCATATATACTGACTGATGTAGCAAATCAAGCTACGCTAAAAGACATGCTTAATTCTCTTCGGTGCTACTTTACAGGATTTGGAAATTTCCTAGCCGTGATATAAACCCTAAATTATCGCCAGTTGGATCGCTTGATCCGGTGCGGTGACTTTCTGGAACCCAATTCCGGTCCCAGCATATATATATATAGGAGAGTTCCTGACAAGTGTTGGATTTTCCTTTCCATTTTGGTGCTCACGGGAAACTAGCTTATTGAGAGTTGATCGACCCCGTGGACCTCACTTAGGATTGACTAATGATCCACTTTTAACTTAATTTGATCAACTTAACATTAGTTAACACACGCTAAGGTTTCTATAATCATATTGTCTAATAACTGTCATAGAATGCCTTGGCAAAAAGTAAATAAAGCCCCCCGGCCCACTGTGAGTTAGGATGCGGGCCCTACCATTGGGCCCAAAAAAGGGCTCTGCAGAAGCTTTTTGTTTTATATATAAGCTATAGCGATATGCATTCACGTTGAAGGTTTACCAATAGTACCTAAGCAAACAATGTTGTAATAAGTAGGTTTTATAGTTCATCCAATTTAACGCCTTATTACTGAAAGGGTGGCTATTCAAAGATACGCACCCGTCTTTATGACCGTGGAGTCAAGGATATGAAACGCGACATTAGTCTTTAGCCTTGTTAAGCAATCATAATATCTGCTGGCTGTAGGCTTCCAATGCGTCAGCCAGAAGAACCTCTTGGTTAATGGTTCGAATATATCATTTACATATCGACAACATAATTCTTGACTTAGAGGTACTCACAGTTATGGGATCAAGAATATTAGTTCTGAACAGTAGGACGATTATCTATTCATATACACCAATGCACTGAGCCTGGATATTGAAATCAGGATTCTTGCACAGCTCAAGACAAGTTGCCTGTTTTTCCAGGAATTAACTATTGAAATCGGAACGGCGCGATGGCAGTCTGGCATAGCAGACTTCGATACCGAATGAGTGGAGTCAAAGAAAACCCAACAATAGGCCAGGCAGTGGATGTGGATATCATATGACACCTGCTGCAGTTAATCTGAAATTATATCAAGTAGCAAGATGAGAGTGGTGACATGTGTGTATTGTATCTACTTCTGCAATGGCAGGCATTTATGCTGAAGCTATGACTCCCTACGATGAATAATATCACTCCAGTGTCTGTGTCTTAAATAAAATAGGCAGTTGGCCGGTGCGTTCAAACCCCTATTGCCCTAGTACAGCAACATGGTAGGTTTGCTTGCACGGCCGAGATTTTCCCCGGCCTCCGCGAGCTCCGCGAGTTCCGCGTTCAGCCGAGGTATTACCACGAGAAGAATCCGTTCACTGTCAATCGATGCAAGGGAAACATCCCGCACGTCCTAAAAGTTATAAAACAAAAGCCGACATCTGTCCTAAAGTTCTACCAGGTAACCAACTTCGCATTCAATGTTCCACAACAGTCAAGAGGTCTGTATACAGAGCACAATAGATTGAAGAAACTCGTTAAGAGCTATCCTGCATATTCTTTCTATACGAATAGTGCCAATCAGGTCGGGCCATATCTTGACGGACTTTGTACACAGACTCGGCATCATCCAAAATTGCCAAGTCTAAATCGATGATCTTCACCTCCTCTTCACAAGTGTCGGTCCTCCCAATACAACCCAAGAAAGGGACTGTGACCTGCGACAAACCCGCAAAGTCTTCCTCTGCTGGGCCTCCTGCATTACAAAAGACGACGGCGCAGGTATTTTCGCATGCCCGACTGATAAGTGCCGCGTCGAGAAAGACTTTCTCTGCATACGGGTTGTGCGCGATTCCCTGAGGCGCGCAATCAGTGAGCTTCCAGAAGGACGGCACAATAATGAGCTTCGCGCCTTGGCTTGTCAACTCGCGGAATGCTTCTGGGAATGCGACATCCCAGCAAATCAGCATCCCGACTTTCCCTAGTGGTGTATCGAAAGCAACATGCGGATCATGCTGTGAGCCGTTCACATGAGGTCGCTCTGGGTGCCACAGGTTCTTCTTTTCATACCGGCTCTTCAAGGAACCGGTGTTGTCAATAAAGTAGGCCACGTTGAAGATGGTCTCTTCTCCAGTCTTCTCGTCGCGATACAGCTCTGCTGCGGAGCCTGGCACAATGCAGATGTTGCACTCCTTAGCAAGGTCACGATATACATCTAGATATTGCTTCCAATTCGCGCATTGATCGCGGAAATCGGGGTTTTCGGGGAAGAAGTCCCCCAGATGGTACTCGGGGAGTACGGCAAGATTCGCACCCTGACGAGCTGCATCTCGAATGTAGGCGATTCCGCGTGCCTGGTTAGACTCTGTTTGGTGAGGCTGGATAAGAAGGTGAGTTAGCTATAGACAGTCAGCTAGCACTTGAGCCTGGACATACGTACTTGGGGATGTAGTTGAATAATAGCAACTTTGATGGAGGACATTGTGGCAGTTGGGTGAGTTGCGAACTGGAAGTTTGCGAAATGTCACAATTGATAACAGATAGAATGAAGCAAGTCCTTTTATCTTCCGTCAGTGAGATACTGGGTTCATAAAGCAACTCAAATTGATATCCAGACAAATCCCCCGCGCACTCCGCGGGAGCGTTATCTCTCCACTTAGCATCAAAAAGGCAAGTCCTACCGGTTGAGCTGTTCATCGCGGACATCTGAGCTAGGCATGGACCCTCCACTGCCCCTGACTACCATATCTGATCGGTTGTGGTATGCTAATGGACAGGTTTGATTCGTAAAGAGTACCGAGACAACGATAAAGAACTAAAAACGTCGATTGTACTGGCTTAATGGCCGAAACTTTGTTATCAAGTCGCTCCGCTCTATATTCGATTCATATGATAGAATCCGGCAATAGTCTGGTTAACTTGACGTAAACGCCTCTTATCATAGACCGTTCCAGATAGCCTTCCTCTGTCTACGAGTGGCTTCCCCGCATTTATTATGAATTCTACTTCAAATATAAGGGACCAAGGCGCTGGGGTCTACCTTGGGCTATGAGCTGATCTGATCTGCACTAACAGCATTTCTTTGTCAAAGTCAATACTCCCGCAAGCTGCCATTCAAGCTGCAAACATGGCAGAAATCACTGATGTTGAAACTATTGGGACAAGGCAATGGACCAAGGAAATTACCCTTGATGCCCCAGGGACTGCATATTTAGAAGACCCGGGTAGGCGGACCAAATCCTTCGTTGCAAGCTGTCGTGAACCACTCTGACAGAAGACATCTTTTCATAGAGGGAGCAGGTTCTTCGCATAGAGGAATTATTCTGCAGCCAACTCCTACCTCCGACCCGAACGACCCTTTGGTGAGTTCTTATGACTGGAAAGTCGAAAGTGGTGGGAAATCCCCATGTTGACCCTGGATATACAGAATTGGTCGTTCTATCGAAAGTGTATACACTTTGCCATTGCATCATTCTTCACCATGCTGGTATTTGCTTTGTTAGTTAAATTCTTGGCCGTTGCATACCGCGTTCTTTTCTAATCTATTCAGGATTGACATCGGCCCGGTGATTTGGCAAGACTTTGAGGATCTTCTTCATATTTCATACCCCCAGCTTAACAACCAATACGCCGTGAACTGTGTCTGTCTAGGTCTTGGCTCAATCATACTTGTGCCTTTAGCCTTAAAGTTTGGGCGGAGGCCCATTTACCTCTTGACTGCCATAATAGCCCTGATCACTGCAATCTGGCAGGCAGTGCTTCGGGACCTTGCAAATATGATGGCTGCACAGGCATTTAACGGATTAGCTTGTGCTGTAGGCTGGACTTTAGTTCCTATCACGGTGAGCACCTCAAAAGCTACCCATTAAGCTCATCTGTGTTGACACTAGTACCAAGATCACAGATTTATTCTTTGTCCACCAGCGAGGCCGAGCAAATGCGGTCTATCAGCTAATGAGTAGTACTGGTGTAAGTTCACTTGGGGACTTGAGGCCGAAATTTACATTAATGCATTTGTCTCCTAGGTCTTTCTCGCCCCCGTCGCCGCTGGATACATAGCGAATGCTCAAGGCTGGCCATGGATCTTTTGGTGGTCAGCAATCTTTCTGGGAGTTAACTTGCTTCTTTTTGTTTTTCTTCTAGAGGAGACAAAGTTCTCCATCCATACCATTGCTGGGTCAGAAGCCAGTGTCCCAGCATCGTCTCAAAACATTGGAAACGTCAGTACTGGTGATACGTCCAAGTGGACACATCCAGTGGATCCCGAAAGCCACATTGCAGCTACTACAAACTCACATTTTGGGCTCAATGAGACGGGCACCGGAATAGATCATTCTATTCCTCTGAAAACCGCACGCCAACGCCTGGCGCTATTTACCACATCCACTGGACCCACTGGTCACTTCATAAAACAGATATATACGCCAGTTCAGGTCCTGGTGACCATACCAGCCGTTTCTTACGTGATGATACAGTATAGTTCCGCTTTGGTGTGGTTCACAGTAGTGGCCACAACACAGTCAGAATATCTCGCCCTACCCCCCTATAACTTTGGAACAACAGGAATCGGTCTGTTGAACGTGCCACCTTTCATTGGGTCTGTTCTCGGGTGTATATGGGGAGGTCCAGTGAGTGATTGGTCGATCAAATTCCTCGCCCGACGAAATGAAGGTATCTACGAGCCTGAAATGCGGCTTTACATTTCTTTTCTCCCGGCAATAGTCGGCCCTGTGGGTCTGTTTCTCTACGGATACAGTGTATCGGAGGTATTGTTTTCAATAAGCTCAACGTGGTTCCAGGTCGTGGTTGACACTGGCTATTTACGCACAGGGCTTGCCGTGGATCTTTCCCTGTCTCGGATCTGGATTCTATGGATTCAGCATGGCTGCGCTTATTCCAATCGCCCTGACATACCTCACTGACTCTTATAACAAAGTAAGCAGCTCTACCGGATAACTAGGGCACTTGATCTGTACAGCTACTGATTTGTGAAGATTCTCGGAACCGCTCTGATCGGCGTGAGCTTCGCCCAATATATGGTTGCAACTATCATCATCTTTGCGCTTGATCCATGGATCAACGGCATGGGATTATACAACACCTTTACAGTAATTGGATGTCTGGCAATCGGATGCAACTTGCTCTGTATCCCGATGATTCTCTTTGGTAAAAAGTGGCGGATATCTTGCAAAGAGCGGTACGAGAAGATGGCAGCCGTTCAATTCGATGACCGAGGGGCTTGATACTATATAGATCTAGCTGCTATCACTCGAGGCATCATCATGAATATACTTTGAGAGATTGGATTTTGATAAACTTCCCCATACTGTAGATGTACACTTTATCCGACCAATCAGAGATCAGGAACAATGGAGCCCGCGGAGTACGCGGAGCTCGCCGACTGACAAGGGGCTTGCCTCGCCACAAGCTCTACGCGGAGCTCGCGGAACTTGCTTTCCACATATCCTTGCAATATCCTCATCTGGAATGGACCCCCAAGCGATTGCGCAATCTCAATCGAGTGATGTTCCACGGAAGCGAAAGCGAACAGCATGTCGGACTTGCAGGGACCGTCGCGTCAAATGCGACAACGGGCGCCCCTCATGCCAGTCATGCTGCACTTTGAAACTAGCTTGCGTGTACCCCGACGATAGCGCTTCTACAAACGCCAAGTCAGTGGAAGCCACACAATTTCTTGATGTCCTGTCATGAAGCTGATGCATAGACTATCTCAGATTTGACTCGGGTTCTTTGGAGATCCTGCATCAATTGCAGGGGATCCGAACAGTCCTGGATCGTGTAGCACAAACACAGGATTCTAACGCCTCAGCTACAAACTCTTTGACTCCCAGATCTTCCACAGAATCCAACTGGAGATCTGCAACCCGGAAGGATTATAGCCTGGAAATTGAGCATCGTGGAAATTTGACTGACAGGACTGGTTATGCACCATCGAATCGCCCCCGCATAGGTGTTGAAGGACTTCTTTTCTGGCCCAAAATCAAAGAGTTCCTCGGAGAGCCAGTCGTGAAGAGGTCTTTTCTCATCGAGTGTAATGTCGATACAGACGCTTCTGTGCCAGATGGACAGACTTCCAAGTATGGAATCCGCGAAGATGACTTTCTTACACTCTGCCGAAAATTCCTAGACTATGTGCATGTGCGCAATCCAATCCTCGAACCAAGTCAACTTGAGCAGTATGCCAAAGAATTAACAGAATCCGGCCTGAAGTGGGACACTAAGACTTGTCTTGTGGTATGCGCTCCTTCAATTACTTCGCCCTTGATTTGATTTTTGATAGTCTAACTCTATCTTCCAGCTCCTGGCATGTGCACTTGGCTGTTTCGGTTCTGAATCTTCTTACGAAGAAATCGATGAACTAGGGGAGAGTCCAACAAAAGATGATGCATCCTACGCTCGGGCAGAAGCATATTACGAAGCAGCACGGAAGCGTATCGGTTATCTGGGTACATCATTACTGGATATCCAATGTCTTTATCTAGCAGGAATGTACGAGAAACATACGCTACGCATTCTTCAAGCCTGGTTTTTTACCGAACAGGCTTGCTCTCGGTTACATGCATATCTGCTGTGCCAACGAGGACCAACCGAACCTTCTGAACAGAGCGACCATCGCCTTGAACAACGCCTATATTGGTCCTGCATTAAAGCTGAAAGGTATTTAGACCGTGGCATTAACATGTTGGACGCGTACTAATCCATTGATACAGCGAGTTCTTGAACGAGATCCCGCTAATCCGAAGTGCCCTTATTTCGCTCGACTACCCTGACCCATTTCCCTCGCCCCCAAAGCTTCCAAGCGACGAAAATCTCAACATCGATAGCAGGGATATCTCATTCAACAAAAGGCAAGAGCAAAGCTGGCTATACTACTTGGCTGAAATTGCATTGCGAAGGACACTGGACCAAGAAATGCCACTCATTAACTCGCCAGAAGCTCAAACCGCATGGATAGAGAACATCAACTACATTCTCCAACAATCTGAGGAGATCGACGAGCAGTTGAATACATGGTATAACCACCTACCCTCCACAATACGACCGCCCGTAGACCCAAAACTTTCGCCGAGTGATCAGCTGTCTTTTTTTCTACAGGCTCGGTTCTTGGGTGGCAGAGAAAAGATTCTTCGGCCGTTCTTTTACTACGTTTTGCACAATGATGGTGGTGCCGTCAGCCAGGCGGTCCTTTCACGTGCTAATGAGTACGTGCATTTGGCAAGAGGATTGATTATTCATCTCCGGAAGAACAGGCGGCACGGCGGTATCTGGTATGCGCTCCGCGGGATCTGGGGGCTGGCTATGATTATCCTGACGATTGTGCATGTGCAAATTGACGGTCTACCTCCGCCATTCGATTGGATGGAGTTGGTCAGTATTTCCTTGAAGATGTTGCGTAATTGGAGCGTTGAAGCGGCGGATATTCGGCAGATGTATGATACTTTGGTTCGTGCAAATCGGGTTGTCTGTCTCGAGGCTGAGGTATCTGTGGAGCTCGGAGATTGAGATCCGACAAGAACATTTGCTAAATTTACCTATTAAAACTTGAGCAGTGTCCTTTATATGGAGTTTGGTCGTCCTTTTGGCCTGCTCCGCGGACTCCGCGTGGTCCACGAGCTCCGCAAAGTGGAGCATTGGAACTATATCATCATACCAAGATATATCAAAGAAGGCAGCTGAACTTGTGGTACCACATAAAGCAAACTTGAATTCCATAATGAAGTCAATAATCTCAACATGCTTCTCTATAGAGCCCTGTTATCATCATTTATCGGGAGTTTCGGACTGGTGGCGAAATCAGCAGCCCTGAAAATTGACGAGAAAGACTTCACTTCCACCAAAGCACTTCACGATCTAGTCCATCGAGTTGCAAGTGTTGGGTTGCGACTACCAGGAAGCGATGTGCACAATGAATTAGTCGATTGGGTCAATACTAGCCTGCATGATATACCCGGACTTGAAGTCGAAGAGTCCAAGTATGATCTTGACGTGTGGGAGCCAAAGGAAGGCATCAGTCTGAGTGAGAGTGGAAGTCTTTGTATCGAGTCAGGTGGGATATGCCTCAATGTCCCAATTGTGGGAGCAATCCCATTCACTCTTCCGACAAACGGCTCCGCCCTCACTGGTCCTTTGATCTATATCCCTTCCAATCAGAGCATCTCATCTGTAGATGTTCGGGGCAAAATCATTCTAAGAGACTTTATCCCATTGCCAGTCCCTTATAGCTATCTGCTGAAGGATTCACATGTCAGTGCCCCTTGACCTCTTTTCTTTTCCAACAATTGACTCAAACTAGTACATCACGCCTGATCTCGCCACTCGAATCAATACCACCTACGAGCGACCATATCTTTCCACGCCAGCTGACGACCTGATTGCCGCAGGACAGGGCGGAGCAAATGGACTGATTTCTGCATTTGACATCCCTCGCAAAACTCTGGAAGGATACTACGATCCCCATTTCGGGCAACATTATCTCGTTCCCGGTGTTTATCTGGGTTCCGATCAGTATTATATGCTTCGAAACGCATCTCAGTGCGGACATACAGCATTTATCAAGATTTCCGCTAACACGGGTCGCAAATATACCCGCGAGCTATTTGCTACTCTTCCCGGCCGGTCCAACGAAACTATCATCATCGGCTCACATACGGATGGCGCAACTTGGGTTCAGGAAAATGGAGTTGCAGGGCTCCTTGCACTAGCAAAGTATTTTGCAGCCCAGCCGACGACATCTTCTGCTCGGGCAAAGACACTTAAGTTTGCCTTCACTTCGGGACATCTGACGTACAGCAAAGATGGAGCGATCCCGTACGCAAAGAAACTGGACCAGGAATACGATGACGGAAACCTCGCACTAGTCATTGTTCTCGAACATATGGGAGCACGGGAGCTACTGCCATCCTCTGCGCCAAAGGGTCAATACGGTCGCGTATTAAACTTCACCGGCAACAGCGAAGCCACTCTCTGGAGTGTTGGGCCTACACAGCCGGTTCTTGACGCCGTCACTGCTGTCGTCAAAGGTCGCATGCTGGATGGTGTAGGGGTGACTCCAGGCAACCCTCCGAAGAACGCTTCGCAGATTCCCTTCTACGCCTCCCAGGGTGGGATTGGGACAACATACCACAACTACCTTCTTCCGACAACTTCTATCGTTTCCGGGCCATGGAGTCTGTGGGCTCCTTCCTTTGGGGAGGCGGCTATTGATTTTTCCCGGCTGCGCGATCAATTGCTGGCTGTTGTGGATTTGGTGATAGACCTTGGCTCGGCTTCAAAAGCCGAGATTGCAGGGGGATATATCGAATACCGTGAGATGCGTGCGAATGGATTCCCTTGGAAGGAGCCTAGTTGGAACTCACAATATCTCCCTGGACCTCAGAGATAATTTGAGGGAGTGCTGTATGTCTGTATATTATGATGAAAGTGGTCTTTATTAGGTAGACATGCTAGAAATTCCGGAGAATCATACACTCTTTCCTACGACTCTAGAAAGGCAGGGCGGCAAATTCCAACATAAAATGGACACATAATAAGCTCGCGTGACATCAAGCAGCGCTCACCCGTCTCCGAGGCTGCTATTTTGTTTGAAGCATAGCATCAGTGTTTATGACAAAGTGGGTATATACGACCACATAGTGTCACTCATTGACTTGAGCCAAGCCAAAGGCTGGCTTACCAGCGCAAAAGCAGGCGAATCATCAAGCAACCATTCAGTACATTCTCCGAATGAATCCTAACAAGAATGAGAGTGGCCATCTCGCCCAAAGATTGCTTGTCATCCGTCGGCGTCTATTGTTGCGTTGTAACCATAACGGCAAGTACGACCGTATGCCCGTACATCACGAAGAAAACGATGATACCCCCAAGTGATAAGCTGATCAGAGCTCTCGCATCCCCACCCTCGTGCAGCGCATTGTCTGAATTGACCAGTACCCAGGGCCGATGATATCTGTAAACAGAGTTAGCCATTCCCCGTTGAGAATGAAATTGCGCTCGCATACGGACGTATTCATAATTTCGATCGCGATCATCTGCAAGTGCCGGGATCTGAGTGGGTGATCCAATGGCGCTGATGGGGTTTTCTCCCCAGCTCTTCATCTGGTGGGCGGATTTCGTCCCCTGTTTGTGAGCCGATGGGTATGCTGGTGTCATCTTTGAGATATCCTCTGTGTGTGGTATGTGGAGATGAGGTCTCTGGGCATCATTTCTGGATTTCGTTTGTCCTATACACGTAATACAGTATTCTCGTTGACGAAGGGGATCAGACGAAGCAGAAAATCTGCTGTCAAATAAAGGAAGTTTCCTCCCCGCGGTCGCTTTCCTCGCGAGGCTTGGATTTCTGGCTATTTGGCACTGGTATTTGCTGGTGTTGTGATAAGCTGCAGGCTCATCCATGGATCGTTATCGGAGAGATATTATTGTGTGAGTATGAGAGAGAGGAGCCAAGGGAGAAATTCATAGAAACATTGTCCGTGTTTTGGAAGGGGCTTCCACGCGACCGCGTCCATGTAAATGCGTGGAGAAAGCTAGCAAGATCGAGGCATCATAGAATCTGGAATCCATGGTCGAATTCGCTATTGCCTTTATTGCAATCAAGTGCATAATTGATAACTACTCTAGTCGCCTGTCTGCCCATCCATTTACACGTGCTCGGGTGTCGGGAGCACGGACTACGCGACGGGAGGCTAAAAAATAAGGTTATCAACCACGAACCTTACATTCGACCTGGTTTGTATTGGAAATTCAACTCAAAAAGAAATCTTTGGATGAAGTGACTCAGCTCAGTGCATGTTTTGACTTCAAAGTTCGTCAAATTGTGATTCTTTTCACTAGAATGACCACGGTCTTCGGAGAGATCAACAGGGTAATGAAGCGCATTGGAAGATTGTAGGAAGAATTTCGAAGAACCAGGAATCATGAAGTCAACGTGCTAGCTACACCTAGTGATTTCATCATAAACGCTATGTCATTCGAAGGAATAGATAGAGGAGTGAAGGGAACTGCAAATTAGCTGCTTTGGTTCAGATCAAGCAATTGTTTGGTCTTCAGAGGCCATCAGATATTGGTTTTTTCATCATCACCAAGTCTAGCAGGCTTCAGGGGGATCCATAAATATCTCGAAGTTATCTATGGCATGTGGAAATGGCTTGAAATGGGTAAACATGGTGGGTTGAATCTGCTCAGACAAGTCTGGTTAAGATTCATAATGTGTCAGTTGACTCTAAATCCCACCGCCACAATTTTGAGAGGATCGAGGGAGGATTGAGGTGCATGTGAGAATTTGAAAGATAGGATGAAGAGGCATGATAGGGTAGATATGGTATCAGACTGATAGTCTTGTGAGCAAAGGAAACATAAAGGAGCTCAAGAAATGAAGCAGAAATGTTTCAGAGCTCAGCAGCACATGAAGAGGGAAATGGAGAAATGAAGATTAAAAGAGAGAATGGAAAAGAAGTACAAGGAGAAGAAGAGGGAAGAAAAGAAATTTATGTAAAACGGGATTGGAGGAGTGAAGAAGAGAAGGAAGGGGGAAAAGAGAGGAAGAGTCTTATAGACGTGAGACCAGAGGATGTGATCTTGAGCTCCGATAGTAAGCGCTAAGTGGCTCAAATTGAGCGACTCAATCTAATTTGAACGAGACAAGAAGGTACGATGCAGTGAACAAAGGTCTGAGTAGGTTGGAAGTACCAATTTGGGTCAGACGGAGTTCGGTGAGAGCTGGACGAACGTGAAACAAGATATTGATCCGCCACTCCCGCATGAAGATGATGTATAAACAGATTCAAACTACAGTATTATGTGCATGATATCACATAGACTGTATATGCGAGCCTTTATGATGATATTCGATAAATTACGTGGGTGATCCATGGAGCAAGTATCATCTGTCAATGGGGGCGGCGCCCACTTGACGCGCTCAAAACTTCGAGTATACACTACTTTCTCGCTATGAGAGCTGGAGATTGTTCATATATACAATTGGACAATCATTAAACCGTCCCAACGTGCCCTTTCTGGAGGTTATACCCGGACAACTCAATTTCTACCTGAACTACTACGAATACAAAAACCCAGTTTGAATACCATCCCACCAGCTTGAGCCGCGGAGAAGGCAACTAACATGGATCCCCAGGCCGTCTACAGCGATGTGACAACTTGTCAATGAAGGTCTGGCCCCATTTCGCACTGAGAACGAGTCAGCAACTCACATCGCACCTCAATCGCAGGAAATCAAATCGCCATACCTAGTATTTGTGTTGATGAAGTCGCTTAGATGCTCATACTTCTTTTTGCGTTCCTCCGGACTCAAGTTGATCGCCGCGAAGATTGCCTCAGACATTTCGGTGGTATTGGCGGGATGGAATTGGATGCTACCGTCGGTCATAAAAGACGCTGCGCCAGCGAACTCTGAGAGAACGAGAACACCATGTCGCTCTTGCTGGCAGGCGACGTATTCGAATGACACGAGGTTCATTCCGTCTCTTGTGGATGTGAGAAGACACACATCAGCTACGGAGTACAACGCTGCGAGCTCGGTAAACGGTACAGAGCGATGCATGTATAGCAGCGGAGTACCCTCAGGAGTGGCTGAACGGTCAGTACTATCTCAATCCGAAGGCAAAATACTAACCATGCTTTCCGTTGATCTTTCCAGCCATTGTGCACAACTCACGCTCAAGCTCCTGGTACTCCTTTACATCCTCGCGACTGGGCACGGCAACCTGGATAAGAATGACTTTGTTCTCGAGCTCGGGGTGGTCATCAAGGAAAGCGTCGAAGCCTTTCAATTTTTGGGTGAGACCCTTTATGTGGTCGAGTCTGTCAACGCCGACAATGACTTTGACACCCTTATATCTCTCTTTCAAGGTGCGAATGCGTTCCTGGACGTCTGGCTTTGCTAGGGTCTCCGTAAATTTCTGGGGATCAATACCGACAATGAATTTGTCCGTGCAGACCAAACGATTCTTATACTGAATCTGGTTTCCAATCTCAGTTCGTGCGCCGCTGGTGAGGTATAAGGATGAGTTGTCACATTGGTGCAGGGAAATTGGGGCTGGCGCTCACAGAAGACTAGCGCAGGTGTCGATGAAATTCTGCTTATACTCGTCGGTATGGAACCCAATCAAATCGCATGACAAGAGCCCTTCAATAAGATGCTTCCTGACTGGAAGATTTCTCCAGAAGTCTCCTGCAGGAAAGGGCGTGTGGAGAGAGAACCCAATGGCACAGTATTTGCCCTGTTCTTGGAGCCGGTTACGGAGAAGTTCGGGCAACAACATGAGATGGTAGTCGTGCACCCAGATCAACGTTCCGCTTTCTGCTGCATCGGAAATAGTATCGGCGAATAGTTCGTTTACTCGTCTATATGCTTGCCATGGCGTATCGTCGAAGCTGACACCCGATTGATAATGGAGGATTGGCCAGAGAATACGGTCTGGAGATCAGTGATGCTCCAATTATATAAACAGAAAGCTTACTGGAGAATCCGTTATAGTGTTCGTGTGCCAATGTCTGATCCAGGAATATAGGAATCGCATTATGCTCCTCCAGGCTCTTCGTCACTTGCTCCCTGTCCGCTGGATCTTTGAGTTCAATGCCGGGCCAGCCAAACCATTGGAATTGAGTGGATTTTGTCAGGCCTGAGAGAGAGGTCACAAGGCCGCCACTGGACAGGGATGAGTCAAAGCCTCCTTCAACTCGTTTGATTGACAACGGGAGGCGATTCGAAACGATGATGAGATTTCGCTTGGAATCAGTTATTGACTTCATGCCCTTATGCAAATTGACCTTGTACAAATCTTGAAAAAAGTCGAATCAAATAATTGGAACATAATTCAGGGAGCGATGAGGGTCTGGGGATATATTAAACCCAAAATGCTAAAAGGCAACCTATTGCCTTCACATCTCGCCCCGGGTATGGCAAATGGCAAATCTACGTCAGTATGAAACCGTTGCTGTGCTCTGCGTCCACTATTATTTGATGATGATTTGGACTGAGCTATTAAATTCTGTCTTTCTAGAAATACTTGGCTCATATTGGATACTCCCAAGACTGAGTCCCATCTATTGAAATGGTACACCCGGAATAATCCTTTCCCTTAACTACCGATCCTTTTTTGCTTACGCCCTATAAGATACAACATTGCTGATCCTTTTTTTTGAAATCCGCTCATCTATCTTGATCTCAATAATATCCTCTGATTCTTGAAAATGGGCGAAAAAGAGACGAAACGAAGAGAGGAAAAAACTGAGGCAAAACGACATGAAACATGCATAGTGTCGTTGGCTTCATGTCATTGGTGACACATCCACAACCTAACCTCTGGCATAGTCATTAGAGATGGGCTCGAAATTAAAGTATCTTCTATTGTTCAATATATACTACTAAAGTATGACTTGACTGATTTATTCACGCATGTCGTCATGGTCATGTCAGAGCATCTTTAGCCCTAGACTCCCGTTGTCTCCATTTTGTTCTCCAATTTGCCTCTTTGCTTCTGCAGAAGCTTCACAGCAATAAAGCAACTTAGTCCAGCTGCATAAGCACACCCAGCGAAGGCAATCAAGCCCCAATACTTGCCCTCGCAGCGGTGGATGATTTCTCCAGCAATTGGAACTCCAGTCAATGCTCTAATCAGCATATTAGCCACACAATCTGACAATATAGAACCCGGGGAGGGGGGGGGGGGGGGGGGGCGATGTTGAGGACTTACCCAAAGGCCACGATGGTATATACCGTTGTATAGTATCTCCCATAATTCTCAACAGGGCAAAGTTCTCCCACGCAAACGGGAACGAGACTGATGTTACTCCCGCTCGCAAAACCAAACACAACAGAGAAAATAATGACGGCAACAAGGTTCCCACCTGCAGGCATCCAGATACCCAAAACTGCAATCAAACAAAGAACGTTGGTCGAGATCAAAGTATTAAGGCGACCAAAGCGATCAGCCACTATACCAGGAAGCCAACGACCAGGGAAAGAACCAGCATTCAAAAAGACAACCATAAGATAAGACAACTTGGGTGAAATACCACTCGCAATGGAGTATGAAGCAATATACTCAAGCGGGATAAAAAATCCCCATTCAATGAAGAAAACACCAATTGTCATTAAAGCCAGCACAGGATCCTTCAGAATAGTAAGGTCAGGAAGGAAAGTCTTCAACGAAGGCTTCGACTCAACCTTGGACGGAAAATTGGCCTTGACAAGCAAACAGCCAGGAATGAGCAAGATCAGAGTAATAAGCCCAACAACCCGACTTGCCCAAGCAAACCCAATCCTCGGCGCAAGGTTCTCCAAAACCAAAGGAAAAATAACACCTCCAATACTACCACCCGCCAGCGCAAGACCCGTCGCCGCACCACGCCGCTTAACAAAGTAATGTCCAATACTAGCAACGGGCACAATGAAGATGAACGATGTCCCCATTCCGCCAAGGATCCCAATAACAATCAGGAAATGCCAATACTCATAGCAAAAGCCCATGCAGATGAAGGTAATCACAAGCAAGCTCGATCCCAACCACATGAGCAGGCGCGGCCCCTTTATATCGAAGATCGGGCCGATTTGGATACCGCAGAAGAAGACGAGGAAATTGTAGATGCCGAATATCCAGCCGATTTGGCCTTCGCTGATGTGGGAGAGTTGGTGTGTTGAGATCCAGGCTTGGTAAATGCCTATGCTGTTCATCAGGCCTAGGCCGCCCATTATTGCGCTGAAACTGCCTAGCACCACCAGGTTGCCTGTTAGCCCTCCTTCTGGGCATGAGGCTGGGGTGGGGATCTTTGGTTCATGGTGCATTTTTGAGTTGGGATCAGTTGGTTGTGTGGGTAGACGGGTGTATAAATGTAAAGACAATGGTTATGCAATGGAAAGAATAGATGATTGAAGGCAATGTATATGTCGCTTTGAGGGTATGTCTATAATAACTAGATGTCTGGATATATTGCTGGCTTTAAGTGTTCTACATAGTGGATAACTGCAAATTTTCACCATCAGACCTTTTCCATATTCTCGTCTTCGGCCATCTTGAAGGCATCCAAGGCGTGGTTGGCACTTGACGTGCAGCAGGACCACACTGAGAAATCGCCGAGCACGCTGTGAAGACCGGAACCGGAGATGTGTTTTCAGGGAACATGCAGACTCATCGGCGGATGAACAAATCAGGGTCGTCCTCCCCTTCGTTTTGTAGGTGTTGCATCGGAGCATATTCGGGTCGCCCCGTGGCAAACGGCGATCTATGGGTTTTGGCCACCGATGGCTGGTGGCCGAACCGTCGGCGAACGTTGGGCGACTCGGCATCGGCGAAATTGTATGCGGTCTATATTGGAATGAGTCAAATGCGTGTAAAATATTGTGTAAATGCATGTTACTAAATGATCTGGCCCATAGAGATAGAACTCAGAAGAATTTATGTTGATGTTTGATGAAAGGCAATTCCGAGAGATACGTTCGCCTTGGATAAGTTATATATTTGATACAAGAGGTTTCATATGAAAATCTAGCTGAATAGCCGAAGTGGAAAATGACAGGACGGAGACTCACAAAGCTCTCACGAATGTCAGTTGCGGAAATACAAGAAAGATAAAAAAAAACCATGAAAATGTTATACAGTCCATGGAATAAAACAAGCCCATCCAACCCCGAACCGAGCAATCCTGCCGGTTATGCAATCGAAACCCAACAATGTAAATCAAGACGCCAGACCAAGACCCAAACACAGACTCCAAGCTTTGGGTCTATGCAAACCTGCGCTTGGTGGGACTCGGTGTTCGGAGGTGCTGCTCACGATCACGACTGCGCTCGGTGACAAAGTCCATAGACTTGGTATTCTCAAGTAGCATGGGCGGGTCTTGTTTCTCGCCATAATTCATGTCGTGTGTTTGCCGAGGGTCTTGGCCATAGTAGCCAAAGGCGGGATTGTGGTGTAGCTGTGGATGCATGGGTTGTTGTGGTGGTGGTGGTGGGGGGTGTTGTGCGTAGTGCTGTTGCTGTAGACGATGTCTGAAGGAGCGGAATGACCAGTTGCTGACAACTGTGACAGTGGAAATTGTAGCCAGGAAAAACAACTAAAAATTTGATTAGCATTGTTCACAGCACTCAGCGAGAAAGATACTCACAATGGCCTTCCAGCTGATAGGATCAATAAAGCTATTGATGATGATGGCCATGGTATGCGCCGACACCTTGGCACGGCCTACTTTGGCCGGGTCTCGATTCATGCAGCGCTCCCAGTTCTCGCAGATCGTCTCAAGAGCCGGGGCCCGAGTAGGTCGGCCGCAGTCATTGTCGACGTAGCTCTTGGTGCATACCGCCATATCGGCCAAGATAGTATCGGACATTTCCTGCGCAGCCTGCTCAAATTCACCGCGGATCGCCGACACAAACCCGAACACGACATACACGGCCAGAGAAAACAGCGACAAGTTGACCACGAGCTGCGCCCACCATGACAGGATGGCGGGGACATTCGGGTGTGCCTCAAGCATGCTGAAGAATTCGGACCATGTTGACACCCGTGAGACTTGCAGCTCTGTCTCTTGTTGCTTTTCTTTCTTTGTGACTTTCCCGGCCCTGCTTTCCCTGCTTTGAGGCTGGTCGAGCTCGCTCTCGTCGTCGCTTTCGATCCGTACGGTTCGCCCTAAAGCTTGATCTCTTCTCCGTCGCTTTTGTACCCGATTCTGAATGGCGTTCGAGTGGTGGGTCAGACGTGGGATTCCCCCTCGCCCTGGACTGGACCGGCCAAGGAAACTGAAATGCGAGCTTGCCTTCCCCGTCTTAGACTGTTGGTCGGGTGTATCCTCGTTGTCTGCGCATTCTGGCGATGACATATTCTCCGGGCCGGAAGAGAAATCAACGTCGAATTTCCGTGGTGTCGTGAAAGCCGGCTGGCCAAATTTGGCCTTTGGCGAGAGAGGTGCAGCTTGTCGGGGTTGCGTGAAGAGGAAGGGCTGGGAGTTTGGCTGGCGGAGAGAGGGTATTTGCGGTTTTCCGGGAGAATCGAATACACTATGTGTTCCTGGTGGGTTGTCAGAGGGCTTGATCGGTGGAGTGGCATCTTTCGAACCATCCTCGGCGAAATACGAACGTTTCTTGTCGTGTGCTCCTAGATTGAAGGGGGAATTGGGATCAACCGGGCCTCTAGACTGCCATTCAAAGTCCATTGGACTTTCTGCCGTTCGCCTGTCCATTTTTGCGACCAGTGTGGATGTGGGTGCGGTTGAAGAGCGGGTGAGTTTTTGTTTGGGGTAAACATCCAGATAGCCGCAACCTTGGCAACGCTATACAAAGAACAGATCACGTTGGAATCTGATTTGATTCTCTTGTGCCAATATATTATGAATATGAGTGAGATCTCGCCTTGGCTAGTAAGACGGACCAGATCTTAATCATACTCGAAACGTGACAAACTACGTAGAAGACGACTGCACGAAAAGATACTACTCAGATACTACTAAGATCATAGTAAAAATCCTGCATGAGGTGACCAGCACCAACAAAAATATTAAACAGGCATCTATTCATCCATCTGCCACTGATATTCCAAAGCCTCAAATCGACTCTTCTTATTCCTCGCCGTAAACCACTCCTTCTCAAACCCAATAGCACGATCCACCCCATCCCACCGATGCCCAGGCCGAATACCATAACGATTTGGCTGGAAAGCACCGCGATACAACGGTTTCCCAGAGACACTAGACCCAGCCGCAGGCTTTGATGTAAGGAACTCTGCCGCAGGATCATTCCAGCGCTCTCGGGCCCGTAGCTCGTCATTCATATTATCGTCATCAATCGTCCGCGCCACAGGCATTGACTTCACATCCTGAAGTTCCTGCCTGCGCTCTTCACGCTGCTGTCGCTGAACATCACCCATGAGGGCCTCGCGCGCTTGTTCTTCCTTCTCGCGCTTTTCCTCCTCGGCGCGACGGGCTTCAGCGCGTTTCATTGCGACGTTGATGATTCGGCCGGACGCGTCTCGGTAAATTGTCTCCTGTGTCTTTTCCTTTGAGGCGCTTGGATCGCGGAAGAGGGCTTCCTCGGCCTTGCGCCGTTTTTCTTGTGCTTTTACCATCGCCGCGGTCTGTGCTGCTGTTTGGAGACCGCCTCGAGCTCCGGATTCCATTCGCGCGCCGCCTTCATCGTCCCCTTCTCCTTCGATTGTCGGGCCTTCATCTTCTTCGGCGTCTTGTAGGGCTGTTTGCTCGGCTGCTGCTGAGGCGAGGATTGCGTCTGCGGCTGCTTGTTCGCTTGTGTCGCCTGGTCCTGGGCCGCCGATGGTTTTCCAGCTGGATTGTTTTGCACGGCGGAATTCAGCACTCTTCGCGCTTCGCTCAATGTAGGGGCTGTCTTCGTCGTCTTCGTTACTTTTGCCTAATGAGGCGCGGATGTCGGGTGGGTCATCGTCTGCGATGATGAGGCCTGAGCCGGCTGTGTCGACTGCCTTGGTCTTCTTGCGCTTCTTCTTTGGGCGCTCGGTTGCCGGATCGGCTGTGAGGTAGTTCTTTGCTAGGTAATCTGCGAGCGAGCCTGGCATGATCTCGGGGTGTTGTGTAGATGTACGTGCAGAGTGTAGGTTGAGCTCAGTGATTTATCGATTGATACCCGGAGTAACATTTCCCCGAACTGTAGCTGGCTAGCGTCGAATGTATGTCTCTCGATTCGAGGTCGGGAATGTGAGAAGAATATTCAGCATTTAGCCAGAACTTCCCTTCTTTCTCCAAGGAAGGCACAATGCCCCGCTCAGAAGAAGCAGAATGGTGGGCCAATGCAGTCTACGAGGCTGTCCAAGAAGTCCCCCGAGGCAAAGTCACAAGCTACGGGCATATCGCACTTCTACTGGGCGAACGTACGAACTAATATCCAGAAAATGGGAACATGAACTAACAATATCTGCTTGAGATAGCCCAACGCCCTCGTCAAGTTGGAGTCTGTCTAAAGGTCCTCCCAGCGGCAGAGTCCGGCCAACATTTCAACTCAAATACCGTACCCTGGCAACGAGTGATCAATTCAAAAGGGATGATATCGCATCGGTATGTTCTATTCATGTTATCAGTCGACTTCTCTGCCTGAATTTCAGCCTTGGGCACTCATCACCACGCTTGGTCCAAGTAAATGTCCAATGCTGTTCGAACACCTGACTGACGAACAACACAGCGGACCGGGCAGTGCAGCCCGCCAAGCAGAGGCGCTAGCGGAAGAAGGCGTGGAAACGACTACGGACAGCATGGGCGACATATATGTTGATCTCTCGAAATACGGATGGTTTCCAGAGCAGCTTCCCAGCGAGGAATCGTGATAATGGGGAGAGATTGGGCAACCATGTATTAATATTGAATCCATGAACAATATTATACCGCGACGATCTTTATAAAAATTACGATTCTTAAACCTTATTTGCCATTTGAATCAAGATCAGATCTAGCAAGGAGATAAGAAGAGATGTAAAATAGAACGACTATCGATTCCGTAGATTGAGACTTGGCTATAATCTGTAGTGGATAGACATCGTACATGGAGAGTAACGCGCCAGTGAAGTATCCTATCCATGGTCTGAATGGTAAGGTGAGGAGGAGAGTCTATAGGGGAGACATGAGAGAGGGAAGGTCAGACGGGATGGGGAAGTCAAAAGCGCGGAGGGGACATGGGCATACGAAAACAAGCGCGTCCAACCGACTACCAAGAAACCCAAGAAGTGGAAAAACAGAATGGAAAAGAAGAGAAAGAGATGAAAAGAACAAGCACATAGAACCAACCAGCATCAATCCGTAAATGGAAAGGAAAAAAGATCGTTAAAACTCACATCATTGCCATAAGGGCATGTCCGCAGAAAATCAAAGAAATTTCCATCTAGACTAAAGAGAAGGGGTGACATTTCATCGCTGCTTCTTGACCTCAGTAGCCCAGCCTTCAATGCCCTCTCCACGGGTTCCGGGGGCAATGCCTAGATCAATCCCGTCCATCCCTGATGTATCCTTCATCCACTCATGAGACGACATCCCACCGGCATTGGCGCGTTTCTCTGGTGAGAGATCCAACATGGGTAATAGGAGTTCACTGATGCGCATACTCTCTTCCATCGAGTAGTGGTACTTTTCTCTGAGGACATCGGGCAGGGCCCAGTGTCGGAGCCGATGGATGTTGCGCAGCTCGCCCTTGCGGTTGAAGATATCCTGTGACCATTTCCCTGAGAGACAGAGAGTTTTGGGGAAAGGACCGAGGAGCTCGATGATCTGCGCGATATGGTCGTCGTCTTTGCCATACTTGGTTCCTGATTGTGGGTCGAACAAGTAGTCTCCGGTGATTAATTCAAAGACCTGGAACGTTAGATTCGTCGTTCGGATGATAGAAATAACTTTCACTTACCATGCAAGCCATGCTCCACACGTCGGTACTCGCACCCCATTTGGAACCCAGGATGACCTCGGGTGAACGGTATTGACGGGTTTGAATATCGTTGGTGAAGTGGTGGCCGACCCAGCATGCATTTCCGAGGTCGGCGATTTTGACGGAGATGATGTTGACATCGATTTCTTCTTCAAGGGGCTTAGAAGAACCTTTATCAAGAGAAATACCAGATACTTCCCTCTCCAGAAGATCACTATAGACATTAGAGGGGCGAGAGAGACGGGGAAGGTGGGGGGCATACGCTGTCTTCTCGCGCTGGTACTGCTTCTCATCTTCTTCCTTGACGCCGAGCAGCTCTTTCATTGACGGGGTATCTGCGGGTACTGATATATGTGAGTAATGCGCATCGACACAAAATCAGGCGCCGAGGCATAGAGAACTGACCTGTGTTTTCGTTGACGATCTGGCTGAGACTGCTATGGGAGTTCGACGAACTATGTTTGAAGTCAAAGCTGCTAAAGCTGGTGTTGAGAGGACTAGGCAACGGCTGGCTACCAGTGATCAAGGTGCGCCGCCGTCTACGCCCATTCCTGTTGTCTTCTTTAGCTTCTTTCTTCGCTTCCTCCTTGACATGCGCCTTGACGATCTGTTCAACATCGCCAATCTCGATCAACACGTTCTCCGGCTTGAGGTCTGTGTGGATGATCCCACACTCGCGATGCATATAATCTAGACCCAGGAGCACCTGCTTTGTGATTTGCTTAACGAGCGCCATCGGGATGCCACGATGGTTCCAACGCTTGATCAATCCCAACAAGTTCTCGCCAAGAACCTCAAACACCATGCAGACATGGACACCGTTCGGTCCCTTGTGTTCGAACGAATCCAGCAAGCTAACGACATGCTTCCGACCGGGGTGGGATGGTTTCGCTTGGACGATTCGGTTGAGAAGTTTGATCTCATCGATCGCGGTTTCGGTATAGTGAGCAGCCGATCGCACGACCTTCAGCGCAACGTGTTTCCCGGTGGTGGTGTCTCTTGACAGCCACACCGTGGAGAAATGGCCCCAACCGAGCTTGCGCACCACCACATAGCGGCCATTGTTGTATGTTTCGCCCACTGCGACCGGGTGATATCCACCCTTGCAGTAATCCTCGGAATCTTCCTCCTCAGCAGTGGCCTCGAGTTCCTCCCCCGACGAGGCGGAAGAAGAACGCGATCCAGGTTTGGAGTTGGGAGCGGCACCGGTGCTGGGGCAGAGTTAGCATGGGAGGCGATCATTGGAAAACATCACATACGATTCAGTGGGGGTTCCTTCATTGGTGACGATGGGCTTCAGATCAGTGCCCTTTCTCCTTTTCTTGCCGCCATTGCCATTGGCAGCTGACGCAGCGACACTAGCCATTTGTTTGCCCTTGTTGAGCATTGCTTTGGTAAGATCGACTCCCTCCATGGTGTGGAGATTTGAGAGGGAGAGGCGGGGCACGGCTGGCTCTAGGCGGTGGATGGTTTTGGACCGTCAATATAGATGCGATGAACGGACAAATCGTTGGGCAAGTTGACGGGGTTGACGACAGGACAAGACCTGACTGTGTTTTCTTGGTCGAGTTGGTAGTTGACGGGAGTTGAGGGTTGACAGTCGGGGATAGTCGACAGTCGACAGTCACCAGGAGGAAAAGGACGTCCTGAGGAACGCAATCCGGTCGTTGTCAGGAATCGAGAGAAGGATTCTCACAAGAGATGAAGAATATCTCAGTGAAGAGTTCGAAGATGTGAAGGTAACTTTGTTCCGCAAGCAGCCAGGTGGTGGCGAATACGCATTGAGTAGAAAATAAATAGCCTAGAGCGTGATGACGAGGAAGAGGATCACTATTTAGCTGATATCGGGGCTTGGCTGTAGGATTATCGCTATTTCTTATTTGACTGGAACCACAAGTATAAGGGCAACCACTGCCAGAATATCTGCCCAGTTATGCCTGAACAGCTTTGCAGCTGATGTCACCAGATCTCGAGTTCCGAGGCACATCTCCAACTTCACCTTGACAACCACCATGGGCCCCTTCGATCGTCGCCCAATCCCCGACTACTTCATTGCTTCACCACTGGTAGCGCTACTCTATCCAGTTCATCAGACTCTTCTTCGTCTTCGCGGTTCACCACGTCTCCCTCCTCCAGATGCCCGTCCAATCCGAGTGGTCTGCATCTCCGACACCCACACCTTAGAATGGCCCGACATACCTGATGGAGACCTGCTTATTCACGCCGGCGACCTCAGCAACGATGGCTCAGCGCGCGAGATCCAAGCCAATGTTGACTGGCTGCGAAGTCTACCACATCCACACAAGATCGCCATCTGCGGCAACCACGACAGCTACTTTGACGTGCGCTCACGCCTAGAAGAAGACAAGGAAGACTCGAACGCCCCCTTTGCGGCAGTCTCCTCCTCGACATCCTCCATTCACTCTCTTAATGATCCCGGTGCCTCCCACATCGACTGGGGCGACATCCACTACCTCCAACACTCCGCCGTCACCCTCACCTTCCCGGGCTCCCCGTCCATAGCAGCAACCTCAACAACGCCCCTAACAAGCACGCGCCCGCGCTCCCTCACAATTTACGGTGCTCCTCAGATCCCCGCGATAGTCCCCTTCGGCCCGGAACACGCCTTCACCTACCCACCCCAACACGACGCCTGGTCTGGCACCATCCCCCAAGAAACAGACATTCTCGTCACCCACACCCCACCACAATCTCACCTCGACCTATCCCCGATCTACTCAGCCGGTTGTCCGAACCTCCTTGCCGAATCCTGGCGCGTGCGCCCGGTTTTGCACGTCTTCGGGCATGTCCACGAATCCTCCGGCCAGGAACCTATATTCTGGGACGAGGCCCAGCGCGCTTGGGAACGACTCTGTGCGTCGCGCCGCCCGCGCGCAAAGCATGGTCGCTTAGCTTCGCTGGCCGGCTTCCTCCGTGATCTGTTTGATTTATCTGGATGGGCGGACGCGGCGCGGGTTGTGCTCTATGGTATCCTGGGAGTCGTCTGGGCTCATGTGTGGGGTGGTGAGAGTCTCGGTGGTGGATGGATGGTGAATGCTGCTTGTATGTATAGCAGCAGTGGGAAGTTGGGGAATCCACCTAGGGTTTTTAACCTCTAACCTTGGTTCCGCGTGCATAGCGTGTGGTTTCTTTCATTTATCACCATACCACACTGATCATATGATACTCAAATGTTGACTTGGGGTTTTGGATCTATGCTGGGCATTTATTTGCAGCAACCAAGGCACAGTATCCATATCTCTCGGGGTTAAGTTGAGCTGTTGTAGTATAGCAGATCGCTGTACATTACTTTCAAAAGTATATAATCTTTAATCTATCAAGAAGCAATCCTAGCAATAATGACATCAACTCTACTATATATGAAGTCCAAGCTTAAAGCCACAAATGAAGATAGATTTCACCACACCAACCCAGCAACATTGTCAATTGATTGGCAGAGTATCCCCCCTCAACAGACCAATCCCCGCGTTAAGGACCCCCCAAACATGTGCAAGTCAAGTAGGTAAATAGCGCAGGGGATATACCCACCCCAAGCAACGGTTCGCAAATAGATAGCGTGTGGATAGCACTTCAGTCCAGTAGTCAGTATTGGAGCCAAGATTTGACTTTCAAAGGAGGGGGGGACAGGGCTGGGCAAGCTATATAAACAGACAGTGTCCCTCATGATCTTCTTGATCTTCTTGATCTTCCTTTCCTGTATACAGCCCTATCAACTCTATTCTCTCCCACTCTTTATCTTCACCTGACAATCTTGCCATAATGGATTTCCTCAAGAAGGCTGCTGAGAAGGCTACCGGTAGCAGCGAGCACAAGCAGCAGAACAACAACACCAACCAGCAGAATGATGACTATGTTGACAAGGGTATGTGTGGCTTTTTCTATCCACAATCACTGTGGATTGTGCTAATATGATATCATATATTAGCCTTCGCTGCCGGTGTGAGCAAGTCTGGTTACAACATCGACCGCAGCATGCAGGAGAAGATTACTGATGCTGGTCGTGAGGCTTACGAGAAGGCTACTGGGTATGTTTTCCTTTGATGCTTTGCTTTTTTTTGCTTTTTTTTTTGCTTTCTTTGCCCAGGTGGTTTATTAGGGTTACGTTACTAACTAGCATGTCGCTATAGCAACAAGGTTTCCGAGAAGATTTCCAACTAGATTAAGATTTAGTATACAAGATACACGATATCAATCTGACATGAATGAATGGATATGCAACAATTCTACCGAGTAATGCTATGCCTCCGAGTAGAGACTTAATAGGCGCGGGGCAATAGAGGGGTCTAGAAGGGATTGGCAGGCCTCAGCCACAGTGAAAGGGGTGATTACGATCGACGACAGTTCAGCCTATCTGGGTGCAGCAGGCCGAGGAACAAGCAACAATTGACTGGACTCGATCGATGAGCACGATCCTATTATCGGAGGTATCACACACATCGGCTTTTATTACTGATAGGGCTTTTTTTTTATAAGACCGAAGTTTTCATGGATCTTGGCAACCGTGGAATAGGGTTCGTGCAGAATATTCTGTAGGTCGCCACATGGAGTGGACTCTGCAGTGGACTACAGTACAGACTACACAAGTGTAATGACAAACCCTCTCGATGTCTGATACATTTGCGTCAGTGTTTCAGGTACGATCCCGCCGTGAGACATCAAAAACATGGAAGAAACTGAGACGCAATGACATCGACTGGTTAACCAAGTGGAGTGATAGGGGCACCCGAGATCTTATTTGTGCCGGTCCCTCCACTAACCCTAAATCGCCTAACTTGTTACCAGTAATAGCGTTACCCAGAACCTGTTCTCATGGAAACAATCACCCCATTTGGCCCAAAAACTGTCCATACCTAGCTGTACTGCAGCCCCATCACCTTACTAGCGGCAATGGGCGTAAAATATAATGTGTTGTCGAGTAGACTGTATAGGATAAGATCGAAGCGTTCGACCCACACACGGCGTAAAAATGAGACTGTGGTCAAGCTTTTCGAACCAGGCACGGTGTTTCCTAGAATTGATAGCTGCCGGTTAAAAGATCGTGATCGCCAATGTCTGCAGTGGACATCTTTCACCCTCAACCATGTGGTGCACATATTATCTCGGGATAGCCCTTGCGGCCATCCCCTTAGGCCACGCGTTATCGCCGCGCACGGATATCAACGATGCCTATGACTTTGTTGTTGTCGGTGGTGGCCAAGCTGGTCTCGTGCTTGGTGGTCGTCTGTCCGAGGATACCAATCACACTGTCCTGGTCCTGGAAGCCGGTGACAATGGCGACGACTATCGTGAGCGTATTGGTGCGTATCTCTTGTTTCATCCCATATCTGGAAATGATCAGGCTAATAAAGCAAAGATACGCCTGCATACTCGTATTTTGATTCTCTCTGGACCACTCCGCTGAATTGGATGTTTTACACCAATCCTCAGCCTAATGCTTACAATCGTGAAATCTACTGGCCTCGTGGCAAGACCCTCGGAGGTTTGTTCTCTTCCAGCCTGCTCTGCAGACTCAATTGTTAACGCATGCACAGGAAGTTCTGCCATCAACGGACTGTACATGACCCGTCCCGGCAAAGAAGAAATCAATGCCTGGCAGGATATGCTCGGCGACATGGACGGCAACGAGAACTGGTCCTGGGACTCCTTCTACGCCGCCATGAAGAAGAGTGAAACCTTCTCGCCTCCCACCGATGACGTGGTCAAAGAGGCAGGCATTACATGGAATGCCTCGACGCACGGCACTGACGGTCCAATCCACATGAGTTATCCTGGCTAGTACGTGTCTACGTCTTCCCGTCTTGAATCATTTTCATGCTAACACTACCCCAGCACTTTCCCTGAAGTCGGCTACTGGTCAACATCGCTGGACAACATGGGAATTGCCATTTCCGAGAACATGTATGGAGGCGACGTCTTCGGTGCTGAGGTGTCGACTTCCTGTATCAATCCTTCCAACTGGACTCGGTCTTACAGTCGGACTGGATATCTCGACCCGCTGCCTGATCGGGGTAACTACGATGTTCTGGCCAAGGCCCATGTTACACGTCTTGTTTTCGACAACTCTTCCTCTTCGGACAACCTCACTGCCAGTGCTGTTGAGTACACCATGGATAATGGAACAACGACATTGTCCGTAAAGGTGAACAAGGAAGTTATCCTAGCTAGTGGCTCTATCGGCAGCCCTGCTGTCCTCCTTTACAGTGGCGTCGGACCCAAGGATGTCCTTTCCGACGCTGGTGTTGACCTTGTCTCTGAACTTCCCGGTGTCGGACAGCACTTGCAAGACCATTTGGTGCGTGAAACCACCCCATCCTCCCCTGACCAAAAGCTAACACATATACAGAGTGCCACCGTCACATTCAGCACAAACGCCGACACTGCAGGCTCAATCTACTATGACAACGGTGCAGACAAGGACTCGACCCTCTTCAAATCATACATCGACTCCGCAGTGGCCTACGTAAACGCAACAGGCATCTACGGTAGCAAAGTCTCCGACGAAGAAACAAGCATCCTTTCCAATCTCAACAGCTACAAACCAAACACAACCTACTCCGACAGCGTGATAGCAGGCTACGAAACAATCTACAACACAACCGTCAAAACAATCTTCAACAGCCCAATCGGCCAGATCGAGCTGCTGCTCATGAACAGCGATGCAAATGGCGACATTGGTATCTCTGCTGCACTCCAACACCCCTACAGCCACGGAAGAATTTACATCAATTCTTCTAATCCGATTGATTACCCAGTCATCGACCCCAACTACTTGACTAATCCAGCCGGTATGTCCCATACCCTCATGCCCAAGCACAAAATACACCTTCAACCACGCCATCCCCCTACAACCTAAACCCCAATCCCAAACCAGAAACTAACAAATTCAAGACATGGAGCTCCTCCTCCAAGGCCTAAAACTCGCCCGTCAACTCGGCCAAACCTCCCCGCTGGCAGATAGTCTAACGAACGAAACCGCGCCGGGAACAGCCATCAAAAGCGACGACGACTGGATGGACTGGATTCGCAAAGAAGCAAGCACAGAATTCCACCCATCGTCCTCGTGCGCCATGCTGCCCCGCTCCAAGGGCGGAGTAGTCGACGCCAAGCTGCGCGTGTATGGATTATCGAATGTGCGCGTTGCAGATGCCAGTGTGCCACCCATCGCGCTGTCGACGCATCTCATGGCATCTACATATGGTGTTGCTGAGCTGGCTAGTGAATTGATTCGGGACTTCTGGAATGGTCGCGGTGATGGAGATAAGAGTGTCGATGTGGATGTTAGTCCGGCGTTTAGTGGGAATGAGTCGACTACTCTCTCTGCTGTGACTGCTGCGCAGACGACGAAGAAGAATGCCGCTGCGGCTCCTGCTGTTGGTGTTTGGGGCTGGGGTTGTTGGATGGGTGTGGTTTTGCAGGTTTTCGCTTTGGCAGTTTTTGTCTAGAGTGAGTCTTGTTGCATCACTGCATGGTGTCAGCCTTTTTTTTTTACTTTCTCTTTTCTTTCTTTGTCGATGCTTTAGCCTTTGTGGATGGTTCATATGGCGCTTTGATCTTTTGGGTGGTGGTTTTGGTTATGAGGTCGACTTGGTATTGCTGTGACTGATACCTAGATTAATTCATACTTTAATATCGCGGGCTCAGATTTACGAATATACAGTGGAAATGACTCTACTGGGTGCTTTGGAACAATTTTCATAGTTGTAGCTCGTGAAATTCCTTTCACTTGTTTTGTCCATGGAAACAGGCGTTTTGTGATATCTTGAGGGCCTTTTCATGCGCTCCAAAAGCACTACAATAAAAATTTTGCTTAACCAGTATGCTTAGATTCAATCCTGGTAGAGGTTGTTAAGAGTTACAATGTCTAAAGGGAAGAACGATGACTGATATTTCTATACTCTGCATAGAATGTTGGAGAATGACTCGAGTTGTTCAAGTCTGAAAATTCACAATATATGGTGAATCCCTTAAATACTAGGAAACTCTGCCTTAAGCTGGTTTTAGTCCGATTCTTCAATTGTGAACAACCATAATAGCGGCCCATTGCCCATCTAGAGCATAGGCTATAGCTAGCAGCCATACTTCTCAACACACACCATTATTATTTGTGAGACTGTGCTAGTCTCCGGGTCTAGATGGGTAAGCGAGATAGAATCTGATAAAAGGTATGCAACAATGATGATGGTAAAGTAATGGAAAGTAGACTGAACGCTGATTCTGATATCAGTGTGGGAACTCTGGGGCTCCCATGGCTACACGGGTGTCTATCTATAGTTTGCGCTCAAACCCTGCCTCCAAATGGTCATACAAAACGTTGAGAATTTTGACCGGAAGATAACGTAGCGGTCGCCGCTTGCACTAGAGAGTACTCCTCGCGTGAACTCTCACTTTTTAGGGCGTTTCGCATGCCAGCAAGCTCAAGCATCAAAATTGCGCGGCAAACCACAGCGGATCCCATGAACCTGGCAATGATCTGAATGCTATCGACATATCCTAAAGGCTGTTAGCGAAATATAATAGTCAAGATCCAGAATATAGAAGGTCTCACCTATAAATTGAATGGAACTGAATGCAATCGTTCCGTACAGGAGATGCACCACTGTAAGCAAAGACGTCCACCAAGATATCGCGACAAACAAATAGCTCTCCGGCTTCCAAATCAACTCCAGTTTATCGTGCGTGATACAAGGTGATAATTCATGTCTGATCCACCGACCAAGGCCGTTCTCTGCGGATTTTCGGCTACCTTCATTCTTCCGGGGCGTATTGACTCGCAGTGCGAGGCACCACGAGCCGAAGATGTGAATGAAAAGTGTAGTCACAGCCCAAAGTGCCGGATACCAAACATCGTCACAGCTAATTGTATTAATGGTCCAGGATCCCATGTAGAAAGCGGTTGTGTACACGTTCGCGATAGCCCCCATGACAAGAACATATTCCAGTATCGAGACAAAAACTGCTTGTCTAGAGGAGAAATGCATTATTGCAAGGTGGTTGTCTCTTGATTTCAGCTCCTCGATTGGGTTTGGGTAAACGAATGTTGGGAGAGGGTTAACTGCTGGAGAGCCGGATGCTATGAGGAGCGCGAGTAGCGGTCGGCGTCGCGCTAGAAGACTGGTCTCTGCTGTACCTGAACCGAGGAATGTAAGAATCGTTGGTCCTAGGCCCAACGCGACGATTCCGCTTCCCATGTCGCCTTTGATCGCCTCGCTTGTGTTTTCTAGCATGCAATTGAGGAGACTCCAACAGACTTCTGCCCCAGATTGTTTCAGGGCAAACTCTGCAGCACATGGACCATCGCGGATTTGGAGAAAGTCGTTTCGGTAAACTGGGAAGAAATTGAGGAATCGGGTGTTCTTTGCGAAGACAGTAGTGACACAGCAGAGCACTACTAAGCCTAGCATGATCGGTGTAGTCATCGTCCGCCGAATAACTGAGATTTTGTAAACCGTGACAGTACTTGCTTCTGGCTTCAGGGATATTATTTTGTTCTGGGGGATGGCGGAGAGTTAGAGGGAAAGATATCTGATATGCTGGCGTGGGCGTCCGATTTCTGTGAGCTTCTGGCCCTAAGTGCATATCAGAAAAAGCACGAATTTCCGTCACCCAATAATAACACTAGCAAGGAAGCTCGATATTAGATTCTTCTCGCCCTACGTGATGAGCCAGTTACATCATTACTCCCCAGCCTTAGTTCGGTTTTAGTTCAGCCCTAGTTCACCATTAGTTCAGCTTTAGTTAGAGTAGTGCTGACACTACTATATTCGGCCCGGCCCATTACGGTCCGAAAATGGTACTGTGGTCGCTTGAGTGTTAGTTATCTAAGATTAGTGTGGTTTCGTCCGTCTTGACTGCACAAAGCGTGGGTGTCATGAATTGGTTGACGATTGGCCGTTCTTGCTGACGATAACTAACTTCTGAACTTATGACCAGTGTTGAGCTAGTTAATCTTTCAATTCCTTTTGCAATCCTCCAAGTTTAAATATATTTTTGGTACTTACCTTCGGGATTTCCGAGTTCTTCAACGAATGTGTAAAAGCTGTCATCGGTAAATATGTATGTTGAGAATTGCGGCTACTGGTCATGACCTATGCCATGAATGGTTCATAGACGACTGCCATAGTCTTATAAAGAGGACGTTTAACCATTCGCCTAAAAATCAATGCTGCTTAAAGGTGTTAGGCTTATATCTTGACAGATCTTTATCCATCATTTAAGAATCGGGTTAGAACTAGCTTAAGGTAGTGTTTTCCAGTATATAAGGGATACACTATACATTAATGAATCCTTAGACTTGAACAGCTCAATTTTTTCTTCAATATTTCGCGCTAGTATAGATCCACTATCATTCTTTCTTCAGATATAATAACTTTTAGCAAATGCTGGCGGGACCATTTCGTAAGCTTACACTGGCCAGAATATGCCTGTCGGTGCGATAGGAGCTTTTGGATATGAGCATGACATGGCTTAAACCTGACATGTTTATAAATCTAGTAATTTAGGTCATCGAAATGAAACGAAGGTTTGTATACATTGTATGGGTATATATACACGATTGATGTAAATAAGCAACAAATCCAGCCCAAACTTTAAATCTATAGCTTAGGCTTCTCATTAAACCTCGGAGCCTCAAGAGGATCATAAGCCCCAAGTCCAAGAGTATCAGAAGGCACGAAACCAGAATGCCCGCCAAGCAAACCACGGGTATCCAGCAACGAGGGATTCAAGTCCTCCACCCGCGTAGCGCCAATCAAACGCATATTCATCTCCATCTCATCCTTAAGCAGCTGCATAGCACGATCAACACCCTCAAGCCCATAAGCCGACATGGCATACAAGAACGGGCGTCCAATACCAACACCCTTAGCGCCAAGGCAAAGCGCCTTCAGGATATCCGTCGCACGACGCACACCACCATCGACATAGACTTCGATGCGCTTGTCCCAGCCACGCTCGCGGAGAGCAGGCATCACCTCGGCTAGCACTTCGATGCCCGAGCGTGCTGTTTCGAGCTGGCGGCCACCGTGGTTGGATAGCACGACGCCGTCGCAACCGGCCTCGACGGCGCGGAGGACGTCCTCGACGCACTGCACGCCCTTCAGCACGATGGGCATTTTAGTGATGGATTTGAACCAGGGGATATCCTTCCAGGAGAGGGCAGGGTCGATGAAGGAGGAGATGGCGCGGGCGGCGCCCTGCGAGCGGTCGATGTTGTCGCCGCCGGATTGCACATTTGAGCCTGGGTCTGAGAACTTTGAGCGCATGTCTTTCTCGCGGCGGCCGAGTTGGGGCGCGTCGACTGTAATGAAGAGTCCCTTGCAGCCGCGCTTTTCGGCGTGCTCGACAATTTTGCGGGTGATTTCGCGGTCTTTGTTGACGTAAAGCTGCAGCCATTGGACTTGGTCGCCTTGCTTTGCGTCGACAATTTCGTCGAAGGAGCAAGAAGCTAATGTGGGGATCATCTGTACGACGTCGTGGGCGTGTGCCGCTTTGGTGAGGACCACTTCGCCTTCGGGGTGGCCTAGTTTGCCCAGCGCAGTCGCTGTTACGTAGAAGGGGATGGAGCATTTTGTGCCCAGCATTGTCGTGCTCATATCAATGTGCTCTACGTCCACAAGGATGCGGGGGCGGAACCAGATCTTGTGGAATGCGGCGTGGTTCTCGCGCATTGTCTATGGCGGTCAGCGCTTGCCGGATGATTGGGGGGTTCACGACGTACGATTTCATCATCTGCTCCGCTGGAATAGTATGCCCAGGCGGTCTTCTTCATGACCCTGCGTGCTACGGCTTCAAAGTCCATCAGGTTGTAGCACGCTGCGAGGGAAGGCATCCGGCTGATGCGCTCCTGGCGATCGGATTCCTCGGGATCAAATGCCTTTTCCTCCTGCTCGACGGTCGACATGTCGACTTCGCCAAGATGTTTTGAGTGGTCTAGGAACTTGTCCAGGGTATCGGGAGGGTGAATGGGGTCGAACTCTTCGGTCGCATCTTTGCCCGCATACTTGAGGATGATCTTTTGGCCACCCGGGTGTTCTGGGCGTGTTAACGCATGATCAAGGTGCAGGAAGGATGCACATACCAGGGAGGAATTCTGTTACATCGTACGCCTTGCCGTGGACGATCACCCAGCACGAATCCTTGGAGTTGTGTTCGGCAACCGAGGCACCTGTGAGTTTGCCTGCCATGATAGAGATGATAAATGAATACAATCGAGCTATTGCATAGAGGAGAGAGAAGTATTAGAAGGAAAGAGAAGATGCACTTGAAAAAGACGTCCTCTGGACCTCGGGCTAAAGGAGTCCGGGGACGAAAAGTTGCGGGGAGACTTCTCGGCCGACTCGGGTCATTGGCCCACCGTCCAACAGCTGCAAATGTATTAATCAGTCAAAGTATGTCTTGCGAACTCTGTATTGTTTGATAGTTTCATAGCCTAGTCTTCGATAGCTTGGGTTGAAAAAAATAACTCATGTCTGCTGCAGAGCAATATTGAAACGTGATTAGCAAGGAAGACCTCGGCATATACATGCACGATCTAGCCAATACCGATGGAGACACTACATCTCCCGGGACATGTCCCCGGGTCGATCGATTTTGTCTGCATTCAGCTTCTAGAAAGATGTAAATAGAACGATGGCATTCCTGGAAGAAAGAAGGGATTTGGAATGCGAGGGAGGGAAGGAAAGGCGAGGCATGTAGGCCTGAGGCATCAGCATTGTAGAATGTCACGTGATCACGTCATGAGCAGACCATCCCGGATTCATGTCCAACATCTTCAAGATAAGATTGACTCAAGCCAAGCAGCCGTGTATTAGAATGGGCATTGACATGGTAAACGGTGGATCGGAGACCAAGAAGATCAAGCAACCTTGGCAAACGCCACTGTCGATCCCACATTAAGCTTCTCAAAACCAGGTTTTGGAGTTGCACGGCAGAGAAAGAACGACAAAAAGGAGGCCGAATTGGCCATCCGCGAGGGAGAGTCCTATCGGCATCTACACGGACACCATGAGACTGACCACTCAGTCATCAATCACTCCCTCACAACAAGTCCCTGGAGATACCGGGGCTTCCGAACCTCCACCTTCACCCACATCTCCGCGCCTCCGCCTCTCCAGCACGAGCCCCTTTGCCTCATGGCCACTGACGTATGGACAGCCTACTTTAACCGCACTTTCAACCATGAAATTTCCAATTGAAACAAGGCCATTAAACCTGGAATGCGAGTGAGATCTGGGAACCGAACGAGGAGTGGCCAGAATTGAGATCATTAACAAGTCAGACTTCCTGGCACCTACGAATCACGCTTATCTGGGTAGCCTATCTCATCCCACACCGCATATTAAAATATTATTCCGAACCACGGCGACTTCACCCATAGCTCGTGCTTTTCTTTTTGCCCCCTATGCATTTTGCCTAAAGGCATGTATAGTACCCTCCTTGAGGATGTCCCAAACAACATGCCCAATGGATCTAAATGACGTTTCTGGGATCGACCGGCACGGGCGACACGGGCGAGCTGCACGTTGGTATCAACGGACATGCAGAGTGACATCGTTTGGACCACAACAACTGCAGTAAGCGACAACCCCTCCTCTACAAGACCCCCACGGTCTCGAATCCAAGATAACGAGATCAGAACCGCATCTCTCCGATGGCCCGGGGTCTCCTGAAATTGTGGGCATATTCGACGCGCAATACGATGTTGTTGAATGATGATAGTCCTACGCTACGGTAAAGCGTTCTGCCCTTTTACAGTATAACGTTCAATCTCGTCCCCTCGGATGTTGAGTGGAAAAAGATATAGTACATCAAACCACCACCACGAAAAAAAAAGAAATTAAATAACTCAGCTGCCTGGTAGCGATTCTCACCATCCTTTTTCGAGAAAACTTCCAATGCGCCGCGAAGTGGTTCAACTACATCATAGCGGAGCCTGTCCGATGAAAAACTCTTTCCCTATTGAATCGATTTTTTAATGAGACATGACGTGGGGCGGGATCAATATTCAGATTTTTCTTTGATACATTTTATGTGTCACCCCATTCGTCGGGTTGGGCTGAAAGTCGACCTAAGATTTTATACAGTACTGTAGTAGAACGAGGAGACCAAAGTGTGGTTGACGAAAACTCTTGGCGTGCATTAGGGCATAATTTGATTGTTTTCGGCATGATGCATACTTCAGGGGGGCCTGAAGACGATACATATGTACGGGAGTGAAGCAAGTACCAATAGCCTACCTAGGTAATCCCCGCGCTGGTTCTTGCGTAAGAAAAAAAAAAGAAGGGGGAGAAGACGCGGAGAAAGGGAAAGCAAGGAGACGCACTGTTCAGGTTGTTTATGCACATTCTATACGAGGAAAGACCACATGTCGATCAACACGGTCGAGGCTATCCCTATTAGCGTGCCGCTAGTCACGCATTCGCTCGTTTTCCACTCGGGACAAGAACGGCTTCCCGACTCCGTTTTTGCTTGTACCGCCGAGAAGACTTGGCAGACTCCGTTGCATGCGATCCCGAGTCTTAGCCGTGTAAGGTTGTAGTTACCACCTACGTAGGGAGATCACCTGGGAAAAATGAGTTTTCCCTGAATTCCAGCACTTCCCAGAAAGGAATTCGATAATTGACTAAGAAATCGGGGGTTCCTAAAGGTTCGGCTAGGTTTCCTGTTTTGTGAGCAGCAAGGTCGGCAATATCCTCGCCCTTGCCGCGTGCCCTACAGTTATGTCTTCAATTATTTCTACTAGAAATGAAATAAAAAAAGCAAAAATGTTTTTCGGTCTATTCTACACAGTACCACTCACCATTTGTCCGCGTCCACTTAACAAAATCCAATCATAATGTCTAATATAAGCGCGACCCTCTTAAAAATTTCGTCCTCTCCAGTGATAATCGCCAACTGATGTCATCAGGGACGCAAACTACCGCTGCACCGTGGTGGGTCAGTGAGAAATGCTTAACCCGCCATTATTGATGCATCCGGCAGGCTTGTCTCCACCCTCGCCTATGATTCGGTCGACCGTCTGCGCCCTGGGTGGAGTGGACTCGGGTGACGCTGTCGGCTTCGTTATTCGTACATGCACCATCTCACGGGGGAAAAGTTTACTATAGAGTAATGCCCCACGATGCATCTCCTTGCCACATTCGTCCATGGCGAGACATTCAAATATCTCCCTCCCCCCGGGGTTGCTGCCATTTTTCTTCTCCGCGTGTCTCTCATAACTCCAGTTTTTGCCACTCTTTACGTGAAGGAGTAGTCCCTTGATTGTCAAGGACTTGTATAGCCCATTTGACCTATCTATCTCTTCACAACTTTCCATCATGGCGCCGAAATATGCCGGCATGTCGGGCAGGCCCCTGTCGTTGACTGTGTCAACCGTCGCTACCATGGGTTTCTTGCTGTTCGGTTATGATCGTATGTTGGTCTGTTCTATATCCAATGCATGCAGATGCTAACTATCCACAGAGGGTGTCATGTCTGGTATCATTGACTCTTCTGCTTTCGCCAAGTTCCTACCCATCACATCTGGCAACTCTGTCATGCAGGCTCTAGTCACTGCCGTCTATGAGTTGGGTTGTCTGGTTGGTGCTATGTTCGCTTTGTTCACTGCCGATGCCCTGGGTCGTCGTCGTATGATCATGGCTGGTGGTGCCGTTATGATTATTGGTGTCATTATCCAGATTGCTGCCGTTGACGGTCATGGTGCTACGGCTCAGTTTATCGTCGGCCGTATCATCACTGGTGTCGGCAACGGAATGAACACTTCGACTATCCCTACCTATCAAGCTGAGTGCTCTCGCAGCACCAACCGCGGTCTGCTCATCTGTATTGAAGGTGGTACCATTGCCATCGGTACTATGATTGCCTACTGGATTGACTTCGGTGCCTCTTATGGTCCTGATGACCTTGTGTGGCGTTTCCCCATTGCTTTCCAGATTGTCTTCGGTGTCATCATCGTGGTTGGCATGTTCTACCTCCCCGACTCTCCCCGTTACCTCATCTCCAAGGGCAAGGTTCACGAGGGTGAGTACGTCCTCGCTGCCCTCGGTGGCTACGAGATCGACTCCCACGAAACCCAGATGCAGAAGCAGCTCGTTATCGAGTCTATTGAGGCCGCCGGTGTTGCTGACGGTGCTGGATACTCCGACCTCCTTACTGGTGGCAAGACACAGCACTTCCGTCGTATGCTGATCGGTTCTTCCTCCCAAATCGCCCAGCAGCTGTCTGGTTGCAACGCTGTCATCTACTACCTGCCCGTTCTGCTGAGACAATCTCTCGGCGAGGAGGAGCGCATGTCCATGATTATTGGTGGTGTTAACATGATCGTTTACGCCATCTTTGCCACCTTCTCTTGGTTCTTCATTGAGAAGATCGGTCGCCGCAAGCTCTTCATTGGTGGTATGACTGGACAGATGGTTTCCATGATCATCGTCTTCGGCTGTCTGATCGCTGGAGGACCTGGACCTTCCAAGGGTGCCGTTTTCGGTCTCTTCTTGTACATTGCCTTCTTCGGTGCCTCCATCTTGCCTCTGCCTTGGTTATACCCTGCCGAGATCTCGCCCCTGCGCACTCGTGCCAAGGCCAACGCTGTTTCCACCTGCTCTAACTGGCTATTCAACTTCACTGTTGTCATGATCACTCCCGTCATGGTTGCCAACATCAAGTGGGGAACCTACCTGTTCTTTGCCATCATGAACGCCGTCTTCATTCCCCCCATGATCCTGTTCTACCCCGAGACCGCTGGTCGCAGTCTGGAGGAGATCGATATCATCTTTGCCAAGGGCTTCTGTGAGAACATGAGCTACGTCAAGGCCGCCAAGGAGCTTCCCAAGCTCACCGATGAGGAGATTGAAGCCAAGGCCATCGAGTACGGCTTCGAGTCTAGCCGTCGCTCAGGCGACATTGAGAAGAGCGGCGAGAAGCCCTCTGCCCGGAGCGACTCCAGCGATGGCGTTGTCAACGGTCACGAGGAGTCTCTCTCCTAAGCGATCGCTTCCAAGATGTGACAGCGCTGTGCGCTGCCATTTATTTTATGTCATATGTGCTCTCTCCTACCATTGAACCCATGGTTAGGGTAACGCCAGATTCATATCTTTTTCTTTTTTCTCTCTACTTTTTTACTTATTTCTTTTGATCTTATATACCCATTGTTTCTGGTCTGGAGGATGAACACCCTGGCCCTGGTTGTCGATGGGCATTCCTATCTGCATTCCTTGGTTCTGGTCTATTGTTGATGATTTCATGTCTTTGTTATGACCTAAAAAGGTTCGGTCGGCATAGATATTATCGGGATTCATGTATACTGTACGTGCTTTGAATACTACTATGGATCCAGTATGCATCTTCAACCTTTCAGCTGTAGATCGTAAGTCGTAGATCGTAGGCAATAAATTAGATTTTGATTCACCTGACAGTTCAATATCATGGATATTATGATAATCCCTGCATGTGTCAAACCGCTGAGTTTAAAAAGTGACTCATGCAAGGCAGTGCATCCTCGCATGAGGCTCAGATCTCATCGTCAGTAAGGAGGAACCAGTCACAGCACAGGACCCGAAATTAACCTAAAGTATACCACTTGCAGTTAAATCAGTGCAACTTTTGCCAACTTCCAAGACATAAAAAACCTCCATAACCTTCCAGCTGACCGATCGGCTGATCCCGCCCGAGTTCATCCCTCTTTATCTCCCTTTCACCTCACCAACCTCACCCTCGAGCCTCGTACATGCAATACCATGCCCATACAACCACCAAATCCACTTAATCCGCCATGAGTTCCAGTCTCGAGGCCAAGATCGTCGTTCTCGGCGCGCAAGGTACGTCCGCTGCCCTTTGCTTTATTTCCTGCAGATGTGGAGTGGATCAGCCTACTAGTATACATGATCCTATCTACCAGAGATACTCATCCCATGCCATCTCATCTATACTTGCATCTATCCCATCTAAACCAACTAACCCAAACCAGGCGTAGGGAAAACCTCTCTCGTGGAGCGCTATGTCCGAAACACCTTTAACCCCGCAACAGCCTCAACAGTCGGCGCGTCCTTTGTCACCAAGCGCGTCCTAGACCACACATCCGATACCATCGTCCGTCTCCAGATCTGGGATACAGCCGGACAAGAGCGCTTCCGCAGTATTTCACGGCTGTACTATCGCGGAGCGCACGCGTGTCTGCTATGCTATGATGTCAGTGTTCAGTGGCAGTTCCCCACTTTTGACAGCGCCCATCTGCTCCATGCATTGTGTTTTCTACACCAACCATGCAGTACCAGGCAAAGCAGACTACAGTACTCCAAGCTAACCATCACTAATCTGTACAGATAACAGACGAATCCAGTTTCGAAGAAATGGCCGGCTGGCTCCGCGAACTCCGCCGAAACATAGGCACCGGCGAAGACAATGCAGACCCGCTCGTTATCCACGTCGTCGGCACGAAATCCGACGTCGTGGCCTTGGACCCGAGCAGCCGACGCATCCCCTTTGAGCGAACCATCGCATACGTCGCTGAACAGCTCTACCCCACGCAGGTGTCTACGCCGCCGGCTACGGCGACGAGCGGGGGCATGAGTATGGGGCTGGGATTCAGCACGAGTGTTTTTGGCGGGAATAATAGTTCCAACAATACCACGGCCAACAATACGAATACCAATCTGAATACGAATGTGAATGGGAGTGGGTTTTCATCGGCGGCGCTGCAAAGCCCGGACTCGAAGCGCAGCTCGGCGTTCTGGGGACAGGAAATTGGTTGGGATTGTTGTCATGAGATCAGTGCTAAAGATGGAGAGGGTATTGATGAGGTTTTCAGAGTCATTACGCGGAAGTTGGTCGAGCAGAGGAATAAGAGGGATACGGAGCTGGCGCTTTCGATTGCTGGTACGTCTTTGGCTACTGGTGGGCCTGGTGGCTCTATTGGTCCGTTTAGTCCTGGGTTTGTGGAGGGGACGGGGAGTTTCCGCCTTGGGATTGGAGATAAGAGGAAGAGTTGGCTTGGTCTGTCTTCGCCTGCTGCTGGGGGTGCGGGTGAGAATAGGGAGGCAGTGCAGATTATGCAAAATGCCAAGGGGAAGGGGAGGTGTTGTTGAGTGCTTGGTTTGATCTCGTCTGAGTGTTGATATGATGATGATACTGTTGTGGTCGGTGTTTCGGGTTTGATATCGGGTCTGTTTTAGCATCTATGCTGCATTGGTGTTTTGAGGTTTGTATCTGGGCGGTTCATGTGATTTTCTGTTTGACCAGTTTCCCTGCTACTTACGTTAATATTTCGGACATTGTGAATGAAGTGAATGACCAATATTCTGTCGGGTTAGGACTGCCGATATAAGGCGAGGAAGCACATAAATTCGTGAAGCTAGTGCCATTCAATATTTGTGATTTAGCACAGTTCAGATTGATTCAAGTAGAAAATTGGCCCTGACACAGTGAGGGTTGTACTCTCCGGCGAGATGAGGCTATGTAGGAATTTTCGATCATCTCTCGCCAGTTAACCCTCTAGAACTGACCCTTTGCGTAGGCCAGGAGTGACAGCATGACCGGTTATACATTTTCTTGGTCTTGTCACAAATATTGGACTCACCTAGCTATGACTCATTAACGTTATGCATCATTGTTTACTAACACAATGCAAAATGTATACAGTAAATCAGTGGATCCAGTGGAGTCAATCCGGGGTAATGCTGCAGATCAGAAGTTGAACATTGATTCTTCATTTTCTACTGTTTTCAAGGTTGTCTTTTACCCTTAAAAATCATCAGCTGTCAGGGAGTTTCCTCGGGCTATTATGGTGCGAGAGCTGACGATATCCCAGACTGTGAAACAAGTACAGAGAACCCGACCAAAGATCTCTTGTTTTCTATCCAAGATGCAAAACCGTGGTCTATCAGATTTATGATTTTCATACTCCGACCCGACAATCCCTAAGGAAAGCTGTGATAGGCCTCAATAATATCAGCCTCAACCCCTCTTTCTCGCTTGCCGGAATGTTTGCTTTCCAATCACTTAGCGAGAATTAGCCTGTGGTCAGAACAGTACAGTACAGTAAGTACGATAAGAAACCCAGTTGGAGGCCGTGCTTTGGCAGATTACTCCGATGCCCAGGTAAACCTTGGAAGCTATCGTATTTCAATCTGGCCTACTGACGCCCTCATTGCTAGGCGATACCGTTCTTGCTTCTTCTTTGCCCTGGGTAATCTGCGTCCCTGTCCAAGGCTGGGCATTTTCGCTTTTTCTTCCCACAGCTCTTGTCATTCCTAAGCTTTTCTCTCACATTGGCAGCATATGCTATACTTATCACTGCGTGGTCGCTTTCTTGATAAGAACGGTCACACTCTTCAAACTAGGCCGAACCCTCCCCCGTCGGAGTGAACATGTCGGGGGTGGAGGTGATTGCAGTCGTAGCCTGTGTGGCAGCCGGTACATTTCCCCTCCCCTTATCCCGTCATCTTCGTCCAAGCTAATAATAAAAGTGGTATCGGCATATAACGATGGTAGTCGCATGTTCACAGCAATCCGTAAAAAATGGCACGAGCGCCGCCGCCAGCCAGACCAGTCAACCCGAGACCTGGAGTGGTCCCTGGCACGAGGCCACCATGAGATCATGTCTCAATACAACAGACACCACCAAGAACTAGGTCGACTGTACGAAGAAGGCGACTCGATAGCTCGCGAGCAGATGAAGGACATCATCATCACCCTTCAAGGTGCACTGCTGAGACATCTTCGAGAAGCACAGGAACAAGGCTCCAGCCTAGATCTGATGGCGCTGCAGGTCGAGTCTGAGCAGGGTCGTGTGCGGACACTGGTCATTCTGGGGGATTTGTATCAGCGACTGTCGCGGGCATCGCCCATCCCGCCTACTGTCTCCATGACTGTTGATCCTATGTATGGACGAAGTTATATGTACAATGGGGCGTATTTTCCTCATAATGTGGATCGGTTCTCGCCATCTACGAACAGGGACATGGTGCAGCTTTCTGGGGCGTATCCAGTTTCGCCGGGGCCGTTCCTGTTCGAGGGGTTGTCTGTTTCGCCTACAGATGCGCAGGGCACGCCTGGGCTGTTCGATACGAGTCCATCACCGAGAAGACGGTCGTCAGGGTTTGGGTCGGCAATGGGAAGTATTTTCTCTCGATCCCCGCGCATGAGTAGGTCGTCTTTCCCATCTTCAGCACCAGAGCCTGGGTTCCATAACCACCCAGGCTTCAGCCACACTGTCTCGCCATCCACACCGGAGCCGGAGCCAGAGCCAGAGCCATCACTTGATCCAGCACGAGAGCCAATTTTGGAGATCCAAGAGCGGTTGCCACCAAGACCCAATCTCCGCCTGAGTCCCGTCGAAGACGACAATCTCTGGGGAAGCCAGTGGAAGGACTTGGATGATGAGATCAATCATACATATCAGCTGAAAGAAGAATCACCAACCCACCACCTCTCCCCAACAACAGCAAACATCATATCAATGCACCAAAACCAACACCAAGACCACCGTCACTCCCTCCCACCTCCATCAATAGCCTCCACAGACTCTACCCCCTCAAACCCAAGTACAAGCTCAACATCCTCGCACATAACACTCGCCCAACACCCAATCCAACCCCCCAGCCCCAGATGGTCCCCAAGCAAGACAAACAACTACCTAGGCTTCTGCAAAGGCGCCTGGAAAGTGCACACCGGCTTCCGCGGCTTCAAAATCCACACGGAACCTGGAAGCGGGTACTACCGACAAGTATCCTGGCTGCGCTGCATCAACTGTGCCTTTGAGGGGCCCATGGCTGCAAAATGCAAAAGCGACAACCCCCAATTCGACAATACGGTGCGCGTTCATGCCACCACGGGGATCCGGTACCGCTGGGAATTCCTAGCGAAATCACATGTTCCTTGCAAGCGCGATTCGGCGGTGGTGTTTTCGGCCGTTGCGCCGCGTGGTGCGTTTTGTTGTATGTTTTGTTGTGTGGAGGTGAGAGGATCTACCGGTGTCTATGGGAATTTGGATACCTTTATGGCGCATCTTGGGGAGGCGCATCGCTCTGTCAGTGACGGGGCGTTGGCGCTTCTGCCGACGAGTACTCGGTGCATTTTGGGGAGGACTGCGGGTGATCGGGAGTACTTTGATGTGAATATTTGCTAGGGTCCGGAATTTGTGGATTGACGATTGGGCCTTTGGGGGTTCGGGAGGGGATTAGTGCCGGCTATCATTTCCCTCTTTCTGTAGTCGGGTTGAGCTTGGCACGATTTACGCTTGGTTTGTGCTTTGGTCTGGACTGGATTGGCGGATATACCCTCTTCATTGGTGCTGGGGTGTTCGGGCGTACTGTACACATGAACTTTGGCCAACTTATAGAGTGGAGAAAAAAACTCGGGTTCGCTTTAAATGTCTGGGTCGTCCCTGGTTGAGGTCCAATACTAGGTTCTTTTGGGCCGGGCACTAGGCTTGTAATCTACGGCTACGTGGAGATTATGTATGCGTTCAGGGTCTCGTCTATCACTTGGTGTATCAATCCAGGGCGTTGGTGACATCAGCGTCCACCAATCCACGCGAATATATAGAACAGCCGTGGCATCCCCTGCATACAACATGACGAAGCAAAGAAAACATGGAGGCCCTTGCAGTGGAGAAATATCCAGAGGCCGAGATAGGGGGTCATGCCGATCACTGATTTAGTCCAGACGGGACCCGTGGATCCGTTTGAGGTTAAGGGTCTGGGCGAGTCAGGAGAGTCAGGAGAAGCGAAGAAGCCAGCGTAAAGAGTCAATCACAGCAGAAGAAACAGCAGAAGCCGATGAAACCCCTGAGCGGACACCTGCAGCAAGACAAGCCTTGTCCAAGTCACTCTGCATATTAATTACAGTGCAAAGGTACTTGGTCCAAAGCAGTCCGTCCACCAATCAGCGATCTGCTGTGATAACTCATGACGCTAACCACAATTGGCCAAAGTGTGACCCTCGACGTTCCTTTTTTTTTGATCTTCTGTTGCTCTTGACTGGACTCACACTTTCGACGGCATCAGTCGCATTCCTCGATTGATCGACATCCCTTCGTCCCTAGTCTCGCGACGTGTGATACCCGAAAGAAAAAAAAAATACCCCGGCCTCCACATGGGGCGGTGCTGATTACAGTACTTTAAGATTGCGCGGATTAGACGGTCTGGCTTGGTGGCCTTTTCATTTCTGGGACTTTTTTCTCCTCTCCTTTTACCCTGTTCACCCACCCTCCTCCGTCCTGAGGACCGCGTTATGCCATGAGGCTGTCACTACGCATCGGTGCGGCTCTCGCCCTCATCATCATTACCCTTGTGCTCGTCAACCGCAGCCTAAAACCAGAAGCTCAATCCCTCAAAGACCTATGGCGATTTGATACCGCCGCATTCCGAACAGCCCTGAAGCCCAAAGAACCCACAGAGGACCCAGCTGCGCGCCGGAAATGGCGGGTTGCATCGGATAACAAACCCGCTTTGGTCTACCAGACAACGCAGATCGAGGTGCCAAATCAGGGTGCCTTGGTCATGGCCAAGTTGAAGGCCGAAGACACGTCGTGGGCCTCCGGTGAATTGTCAGAGTAAGTATCACGAATTGTGTATGTTTGTGGAGGGAACGGAGTGGACTAACAGGGTTCTCCAGATGGCGCAGCGTTATCTACACCGTCGACGATACCAATGCCCCGATGCATACCCCGAAGAACAAGGGCAAAGAGTCACTTGCCTACCTCAAATATCTAGTCGACCATTACGACGATCTTCCTGAGACCGTGGTCTTCCTCCACGCCCACCGCGACGGTCTCCCCGCTGGATGGCACATTGACACCATGGAGTACAGCAACGTGGATTCGGTTCGCGCGTTGCAAAAGGAGTTCGTTCAACAACAGGGTTTCGTCAATCTGCGGTGCCAGTTGACACCTGGATGCCCGGACGCTATCCAGCCCTTCCGCAACCCCCCGAGGCTCGACAACCCTGGTGAACCATACTACGCGACAGCCTGGAAGTCGTTGTTCCCCAACGAGAAGATTCCTGAAGTGATCGCCGCGCCCTGCTGTTCCCAATTTGCCGTGTCCCGAGGGCAGATTCTCCAGCGTCCTCGTTCCGACTACCAGCGCATGTACGACTGGGTCATGAACAACGACCTGCCCGATGACGCGACAGCCAATATTATGGAATACACCTGGCATATTATTTTCGGCAGAGACCCTGTCTTGTGAGTACGCCCAGACACACAAGCTCGACCATAGCTAACATTATATCAGCTGCCCCGATCTCTTCCAATGCTACGGTGACGTCTACGGCGAGGAAATCGTCTGGTAGATATCAACCGGGCCTCATACCCTTTCAGAGCCATGGCTCTCCTGTATCAACGACAACCCTTCTTCTCTTAGCCAGCACTTGCTGGATTCCCTAATCAGAGGGACAACAATGGCAACTGGGAACGCGAACAGTGCCAATGCCACATGATGAATCGTTTCGATGTCTAATTTTCGTCGGGGGAAATGTACATGTTTTGAGGCTATGCCGAAATTGGCTTTGAAAATTCAGACATCAACGAGTTTGCTTTATCTCGATCGGTTTCCTTGTCTCTAAATTAGCGAGACATGCCTTTTTTTTTTCCGTGCCGCGGCACACGTGTACATTTTACACTTCTTTTTACCTTTTTTTTGGATTCCAACTATTCTTTCAAGTTGATCGTTTACCCCCAAATCGTACTGTATATTGGCAGATAACAGTTCATGCGATCATGATGCATCCGCCGCCTTCCCCTGCTCAACCATCCGTCTCGAAACCTCATCCCACCGATACATCCCCCCTTCCCCAACATTATAATGATAATAATTATTAGTCCCAGCAGGCACCACAGCCCGTCGAAACGTAATATTAATCCGTCCCCGGGTCATCTCCCCAGCCTTCCCCTTCCGCTTCGGTATACTATGCAACCAATTCGCCTGCGTAGCACCCCGCATCACAACCATATCCCCCGAATTAAGACCCATCTTAATCTGCTCCTGCGGTCGTACCAACGTCCGCCCAACATCTCCAGTAGTACTTTCCCCCCGCTGAATTGGAATCTGAACAGGAGCATACGGCTTGTGCTTCATGAGAAAGTCCCTCTCGCCACCCAGCGAGAGCGAAGCTATGTTCGGCTCGGAGCCGAGGAACCGCTCGTCGTCCGAGTGGAAGGCTATGCTGTCTTCACCTGATGCGTAGTAGTTCACCAGGCAGAAATTGTAGCTTTCGGTTTCGCGCATGTTATTTGCTTTCTCGACTTGTTGTCGGAGGATGTCGAGGCACGGCGGGATTGGGCGGGGCGGCTGCTTGTATTTGTGTTTTGGGGGCGGGAGGGAAGTTTTGGTTTCGATTAGCGTTATCTTGGGATTGTTGTCGTTGTCGTTGTTGGTGTCATTGTTGGTGTCATTGTGATTGTTATTTTTGTCTTCGCGGAATTTGCCCGTCTCGTCGACCCCGAAAACTGTCGTGTACCGCGGTGTGTTGATCTGGGTCTCGATATCTCCTCTTCGCGCTTTGTATTGAACGCGGTAGAAGGGCAGTTCTCGGCGTAGGAACTTGAAGAGCTCGTTCGCTGTTTCTTTGGGTATGTACGGTTGGTAATAGAGGAGGTCGAGGTCTGGTTGGTTTTTTTGTTCGCGTGGTGGTCGGGCTGGTGTTGCGTGTTCTAGGCCGACTTGGATGTGGGTTGGTAGGTTTGCTATTGGGATTGGGTAGCTTGGGTGTGTGGTTGGGGGGATTTGGTCTTCGAGGGCTGTGGGTTGGGGTGCTGGCGAGATTGTGGGTTTGAGTGTTGCTTGTGTTTCTTCGGTTTTGGGACGTTTGGGGGTTGAGGTTGGTATTGGTGATATTGGATTGGGCGGTGGATTGGTAGGTTTGAAGAATGCGTCTAGGGTTCTTTTAGCCATTGTTGCTTGGAGCTGAGAGGTAATTGAGAGCGAGAAAGAGAAAGAAAAGTGGTCAAGTCAGACGCGACGCGATTTGGAAAAGTGCCAGTGATGTCATTCTGGCTTCGATCTATACAATGTCCCGATTTGGCTTGGCGTGACGAACTTGGATGTGCTTCATTTGTACTTTGTCGATGCTGGCAATATCAAAAGTCCAGTTTACTGCAGGACACCTTCTGTCTCTGCAATCCTCATAACATATTTAATGGCAGACGCCTTTCCAGCCTCCAAATCTTTCAATGCTCCCTCAACACCACCAAGTCCACCCTTTCGCACTTCATACGGGTGTCCAGAGAACCAACCCTGCGCCAATCCACGTCCAATAAACTGGAAGAATGCAGCTCCAAACTCCTTATCACCCAAAGTCTTTCCCTCCGCGGGAGGCATATGAACAGACCCGACCATCGTGCGACGAATTGCAATGCCGTCCGCGGCCTCGTCACTCTCGGTAGGCAACACAGTCGTAATGACTCCAGGTTTGGTCAATGCAGCGCCCAAGTTAGCGTAGCTTCCCTTTTCAGACACAGCATCATAGGCGTAGTGCACCGGCAAACCCTTGGCAGCAGCTCTGATCTTCGAGCGAACAGCCTCGTCGCCTTCACGGTAGTCGACGATGGTGTCTCCCTTTGATGAATCAAGAAGACCCTCGACAAAGGGCGCGGCCTTGCCTGCCACCGCAATGATCGGGTGGATGTTTGAGAGCTTGGCAAATTTGATGGCGAATGCACCTACTGCGCTGGCGCCACCGTAGATAACAAGAGGAGTGGGCTTCTCCGCTGGGCTCCAGGGAAGAGGGAGTTTGAGCTCTTGGTACAAGCCCAACGCTGCAGTCATACCCGCGAGAGGGATGGTGGCAGCCTCTGTTCATGTGATTAGTCAACGCTCAAGCAGCTGGTCTGGATCACGGTCTCTTCATACCCTCAAAGCTAGTCTTCTCGGTGAGGTGGAAGGTGGTGTGCTCCCATGCAATGGCGTATTCCGCATAACTTCCATGAGGACTCATCATCTCGTGGAACGCTGCTACTTTATCGCCCTTGCGGAACTTCTGGACTCCCTCGCCGACTGCCTCGACGTAGCCTGCGATGTCGTCGCCTTGGTTCATGACATTGTCGGGTTGCCATTTGGGTAATTTCCAATCTTTTGGGTTTGTACCGGATACCACGACTTTAATGAGGACTTGGCCTGGCTGAGGAGTTGGGATCTCCACATCGCGAATTGTGACCGTGACGGTCTTGTCGATGATGGCTTCTTTCATTATGAGTTGTGCGTGAATTGTATACTGTAAACGATGAAGGGGTATGTGCAAGTTCGTGCCTCTTTAACTTCCAAGATTCCAGCCTTGGGCCCGGTGGGAGCTTCTTGATTTGTAAGTGGTTATTATTCCTGAAGTTATGCAGTAGCTTCCGTGTATAACTGTTGAATGAAGTCATCGCAGGTCCACCCCGGGTAAAGGGGTTAGTCATTCAAGGTTCCACCAGTTGACCTTCACCTTTTCAGAGATCAACTTGACTTGACATACAGTACTTGGTGCATTTACATGGCCCAGGAAGCTCTTTCCAAATGATGTTTCCACATATATGCAGACATAGGATTTGGGGCTATTTACCAATCCATAGTCCCAGACCTCACCACAAGCTTCCCAGTCGATGAATCCCTCTCACCCTCAACAACCATCTTCAGGAATTCCCCGCCGATACTAGGATGCTTGGCTCCCATAGCTTTGGCTTTTTCCGGAATCCCTCCAAGATTGGTAGCAAGCATACCCGGCCCAACAGCCCACACTTTGACTCCATCAGCCTTGAGCTTGTGGTTCCAATCCAGCATTAGCATATTAAGCGCAGTCTTGCTACAGCGATATCCGATAGTCTCAAAGTCGATTTGCTTGGGCCAACCCGCTGGCTGGGGAGGTGTTGGAAAATACGATTCGCCAGCTTGGTTGATGGCGGATAGACCAGCAACAAAAATCAAACGCGGGTCTGTGGATTTGAGAAGAAGCGGCATGAATATTGCTGTCATAACATTGGTGCCAGCCACGTTGACATCGTATGCTTTATTGAAGCAGTCGCGGAGAGAGACCTTTCCAGCCGTGTATTCAATGTCGAATGTTGCTCCTAGAGGGTGTCAATGTATTATCTCGCTTGGTATGGGTCGACCCGAAGGTCTAACTAATTACCAGCATTATTGATCAAAACATCCACAAGACCGTGGCTTGCTTCGACCTGTTTGAATGCATTCTCAATGGATTCATCGCTTGTCAGGTCGACTTGCACAGGCTCAACTGTGTTGGTTGTGCCAGGAACTTCGCTGCGCAGAGCCTCCATTGCGACCTTGGCTTTGTCCAGGGACCGACTACCCATTAGTATATGATACGGCTTGTCGGATCCAAGCAGGGCTTTGACTGTCTCATAGCCAATTCCACCATTGCCGCCGGTAACCAAGATAATCTTTCGCAGTGCCATCGTGTATAGTTGTTGGAGGTTGAAGTTGTCTTGTAGCCTCTTTCTTTTATAATCATGTCTATATTCAGAACTATTGTCCAAAAGCCATTTCCAAATACCGATATGCCCGGCTAGCTACCAGCATCGTACATTGGCGGTTTGGTGTTGCGGAGATAAGCGTGGCTGCGCGGAGATAGATACGCCCCGAACATCATGATGGCACTCGGGTTTCGGACTTTGGATATTCGCACCAGTTGAAACTAAAGAGAGTGCAGTATGCATAAAGGAGTGAGAATATCAAATCCTGAGAAGACTTACATCGACTCTAGTCCATTAACACGCAAATTATACGTGAAGACCGATCTGATAACGCACCGTTCAGGAAGGTAACGAATAACAAGAGCATTAGTTCACAGAATTGCGAATTTAACTATCCTGTTGCATGGAATCCCATCTTGATTTCTTCATAGGACTTGAATTTTACCTCCACGCTGTCCGGCAGACTTCTGTTTGTCGCGAACAGAGGCTATGACGGTGTCGAGTTGAAAAGCGCAATCTTCCTTGGGTAGAAAAAGAACATGGCAGTGTAAACAATGAATACTGACCCTTTCAGGGAAAGTGCAGTCAATGGTCATGCTGTGTGACAGAATCATAAGCAGCAGTCTACTAAAAACAGTGAATTAAGTGCATCGCAGCATAAAGGAGACACGATTACTTCTCGTTAAGGGGAGAGCGCCTAACAACTTAGTTTGGGTTCGGCAGTTTCCATTGATCATTATGCGCGAACAAAGCCTATACCTACAGTTCAGCAGCGCAGTGGCGCTTGAATTTTCATTGACAACCTTTAAATGTAATTGTTAACATCTAGGCAACAAAGCCTATTGTAAGTATTTATTCACCAGCTTCTTGGTATCTGAATTCATTTCTATGAACAGTATCGATCATCTTTCTGCCTGTCTCTCTCCCCCGGGCTGCCTCTAATACAGCCCCTAATTTGAATCAGTCACCTCGCAATTGGAGTTGATCAAAGACAAAATGCCTGGCTTACCGCAAGAATGTTCGATGTGCCAGAAAACCTTTCCCAGCAAAAAAGAGACCATCAATCATTTGTTGGAGTACACCGGCGAATGGCGTTTGCCCGCTGACGGAGTTCATGACGTTTTGGAAATAGAGAAAACCATTCGCCGTATTCGAAATATACCCTCTGCGGAAATCAGCGGTCAATTCTACAAATGCGCAACGTGTTTCCAGATATTTCAGTTTCGCTGGCGCTTCATTCAGCATGTCGTCAGTTCGAGGCACTGTGGATTTGTTCCACCGAGAATACCGTACCGAAACTTCCGCACATGGAGATTCCCATTTGATGAGGCGACTTTCGTTGTTCCCAAGCCCCGATTCGTGTTCTTAAGTCTTCCGGCCGGTAAGAAATGGCCTCTACCGTTCTATATCTTGACTGACTTGAAACTCTCGATTGACTAGAGTTACGAACGATGATCTACGAATATCTTCTGATCTATGTTCAGCGCAAGATCATGTTTGGTGGGCTTAGAATACAGAGCCTCAGGAAGAAGAAAGTCTCTCTACAGCACTGTCCTACAAAAAATCTACTGGGTATCTTTTCCACTTGTCGACAGGTATATTGTGAAGCACGACATATATTTTACAGTCAAAACACTTTCGTGTTTCAAGGTACCTCTGAGATATTGGTGTTTCTGGCTGGAATTGGACCAGAAAATGCCAAACTCCTTTCCACGATCTATCTCATGAACTGGAAGCTCCCCCCGATTCTAGTCCAGCGGTTACTGGAACTTACAGCTCCAAATAGAAGGAAGAGGTCAATTTCGGTTTTTCAGCGAAAATGCTCGAATGACTGGGAAGTAGACTCGGGAGAAATAGACCAACTTGTCGCGCAGTTTTTTGCTTATCATCCACCAATTCCCAATGCGATCAGGGATAGAGCCAAACCCCGTTGTCGCCGACGATTCTTGCTTTCTGTCAGTATACCAAGTGTTCTAGACAGATCCATCGGTAAGACCTACACGGTTGGCTTTGAGCTCCATGCATGAAAAATGGCTGGGTCAATACTTAAAAAGAGAACGTTGAAGTTTCTAAGTGCCTACTTCCGGATACGAATGCTTGAATGAATGTGTGTCAATTTGCTGAAACAATTTTCTTTGGCTATGGGCTTTGTCAGGAATAAACTAGATAGTTTTCTCAATGAATCTATTCGTGAAGTTGCAAGTCTAACGTAGTCTTCGTCTGTCCCCTCACTCAGCAGCATCATTTTCCAACACATGAATTGATTTTACTGTTCCAACAGAGTGTTCAAAACATCAGTAGGTGTACGCTTTGGAGCAGCAATCTCCAAGATCTCCTTGCTGGTCGTATAAATTGAGCACTTTCCTTGCCACTCTGTCTCAAGAGCCCGTGTAATCGAGTAGATGACGTTCTTCGATTGCTTGGTTGCCGCATACTGATATTCATAAAGCGTATCGATGAACGACAAGTCCTTGTATTTGACATCCTTGACAGGCACGCCAATATATTGCTCAATCATCTCGACTATTCCCTTTCCGGTGATATCTTCAGGACCATTCAGAACGTATTTAGCCTTGTTGTGGACGGAAATGTCGTCCTGAGACAAGAGGTGAGCCGCAATGACACCAATCTCATCAGGATCAATGACCCCAGTAGGTCCATCTTCAGACAGAATTAGCCGAAGTGTGTCCTGCTCTCCAGTCTGGCGGTATTTCTTGATCAATTCCGCAGCAGAAGACATGACAAGCGGAGTGAAGACATTCGGTTGAAGGGATGTCCACTGCAGATTCCTGAACTCTGGGGAATCGAGTAGAGCCTCGATAGCCCAGTGCTGGCGCGGATAGTAGGCAGGACAATCCGGGCGAACATTAGCAGCGGTAGTCGAGATGCGCACGACGTACTTCACGCCGGCGTTGAGGGCGTTCACGTGGAACGTCGATTCTTCGGCAAATTGGTTAGGCGCATTGTGAGACGCAATAAATGCTCGAGCGACTTGGTGATCGCGAAGCCAGTCGGTGGTAATCTCAACCCAGTCCTGTTCAAGCACTTCCACGCCGGGGAGTTTGGCGAGCTCTTGGGCCACTGGGCTCTTCGAGGAGCGGGTGAGAGCGATGATGCGGTGCCCGGACAGAACATTGCTGGATTGAAATTCTGATAGGGTTTTGGCAACCGCTCGGCCAGTATTGCCAGTGGCACCGACAATGAGGATGGAAGGAGTCATGAGGTTGAACGATGAGATATATTTTACGAGAGAAGAGAATTAATATTTCTGGGACTTTGCTGGGTATTTATGTCCAGTTGTTGATCCATCTATTTCTGAATAATACTCACAAAATGAACAATTAATAATGGGACATCGAAGTTCAACAGTCATGATTCGTAGAATCCCATATGTGGCGAAGACTAAAGAAAGGATTCGGCCTCCCACTGGCCGCCCGCCGGCATCCCACCAAGTAGTGATGATACTATACCCTGTGTCTGTCCCAATGTCCCCAACTCACCTTTATTTATGCACAGATCAGATTTAATATACATTATCTATGATGTGCATGTACTGTCTTTGAATTCAGTCTGATTCACAGTCCCTCAAAGTGAGTCCTGACCCGAAAGCAGTGGGATGCCGGTGGGATACCGGTAGGAGGCCAAAGAATCGCTTCGCAATTCTAACACCCACGCAAAGCTCGGCTTGATCGGCTCGACTGCGTCCCATCAGGCCAACATTGAATAGTCGCAGAGCCAATAACTGTGTTCGATGGAGGGGTTCGGCAGCGAAATCGATTTTCTCCAGGGTACATTGGCCCCTTTCGGAGTCGCGTTCGATGCGTTCAGATGTCAATATCCTGGCTGCAATGCCAGCTACCGGCGCAAAGAGCACCTAAATCGACATGAAGTATCAAAACACGCCCAACAGCATAATTTTGTTTGTTCGACCTGTGGTCGCAAATTTCGAAGAAGGTATCTACGTCACGTTCGTTCGCCAACAACCGACTCTAACTTTTGTAAATATCAGTGATACACTTCGACGGCATGTTCAAAAACAGCATAAGAAAACAGAACCTTTGAACCGTGCGCGCCGAGCGTGTGCGGGTTGCCACGCTGGCAAGACACGATGCGAAGGAGGCGTTCCCTGTGAGGAGTGCGTCCGTCGCAGAATTCAATGTTCTTTTCAAGATCATCATAGTACTGCAGAAAATCCATATACCAGACCATCCAACTCTCCCTCTTCCTCTCCTAACCCTGACCAGGAAAAGACGAATCATTGTGAGAAGAAGCGAGAGTGTCTTGAGCGTTATTTCGAGGCCTTTCACCCGCGTTGGCCCTTCATCCATAGAGGATCATTCAATGTGCGCCGGGAAGCCCCGCTACTTTTACAGTCAATGGTAGTGATAGGCATGTGGGTATCAGGCGAGCAGTCCGATCAGTCGGTGGCAGCGGAGCTTCATAATAAACTCGGATGTGCCATTCGAGATCAACGGGTATGTCAAATTCCCCGCCCATGAGACGAGATGTGCATCGTTTATTGACGTATGGGTTCTAGGAAAAATGGGACGCATCAAAAGCGGAGGGGGCCAGCAGTGCCTGCGCCTGGCCGATAGCTACATACCAGGCCATCCTGCTGCACATCATTTCTTCTGTAATCATGGGCGCTAGGAGTGCTGTCAACCTTGACCTCAAAGCTCCTGTCTCTACCGAAGATCTGGATTTGCTAAAGTCACTTGTCGGAAGCTGTCGCAAATTGGGCATGTTCTCTTATACAAACATGCTTGCAAAGTATAAGGATGCCGACCTGCCCTCATTTGTCTGGGTAGGAATTGAAGAGGTCAAACGATTTGTTATAGCACTTTATAAGCTCTGTATCAGGCTGAGCAGTGCCGGCTTGGAAGACAGGTCGTTGCTACATGCGGGCGAACTTCAATTCCCTCTACCAGTCAATGATCTCCTCTGGCATTCAACTGAACGTCATGAATGGGAAGTTTATGCGCAAGATGAGAATACCGTTTCTCTATCCGAGCTCTTTCACGAAAAGTGGATTTCAAACTTTGCGGATGTATTACAATTCGTTCAACTATAACCTTTGAAACGTCAATCTTGAATTATACATGAAGGGGGGATACCGGTGGGATGCCGGTGGGATGCCAAGTGGGAGGCCGATGAGTTGGAGGACGACAGTGACATAGCGAAGTTATTAATCATGATCATCAGTATCTAGGTCATCGGGATTTTTGAACCTATAAAATAAGCCGTAAAATCCAGAGCTCAAAAGAATATCCTCCAAATTATCACATTACCATTCAAATTAGAATGACTCTCCCTCAGACCTACAAGGCCTTCCGGCATAGTAAGGGCAACACACCCACCAGACTTGAACTGGTTACAGAAGAAGTCCCATCTACATTGAAGCCCAGCGAGGTGCTAATTCGCATCCATGCTGTATCGCTGAACTACAGAGATGTTGCAATTATGCACGGGAAATACCCACCCAAGGTGATCAAGCAAGGTATCCCGACATCCGATTGCGCCGCAGAGGTCGTCAAACTCGGATCTGAGGTTCATGACTTTCAAATTGGAGATCGAGTGGCGCCTATCTTTGATTTGAACAATATCGATGGCACTGAAGAAGATGTGGCTGTGCTCGGTGGTGATGTTGATGGAGTGTTGCGCGAGTACGCCGTGTTCGATCGGAATGTCTTGTTCCATTTGCCCGAGCACCTTTCTTGGGAGGAGGTAAGCACAAAAAATGAATGTTAATGTCCGACATAAGTCACTGATCTCATGATAGGCTGCTTGTATCACTTGTGCAGGAACGACATCATGGAATGCGTTGGACATGCCACGATCAAACGGCACTGCTCTTCTTCAAGGTAAGAAAGAGCCCTTTACACTCACTGAGGAGCATACTGATAGACCTCCATTTCTTATAGGCACCGGCGGGGTCAGTATGTTCAGTTTACTGATCTGTTTGGGTGCTGGCATCCGTCCCATCATCACATCGTCTTCTGATCAAAAGCTTGACCTAGCAAAGGCCATCGGGGGGTCGCATACTGTCGATACCATCAATTACCGTGACCACCCAAAATGGGACGAGGAGGCACGCCGACTTACGAACGGACGAGGTGTTGATGTCGTTGTCGACAACGTCGGGCCTTCCTCTATTGCCCAAAGTCTCGCCTCTCTCGCTAGAAGAGGGACTGTTTCCCTGGTTGGATTCTTGGGAGGATTTGATACGGACAAGTCAACTGATGCGGTTCTCCCAACTCTGTTAAAGAGCGCAACCATCAGGTGTGTATTCACATCATAGCCATGATATTAAATATACTGACCCTATGGACCATATAGGGGCATCAGTGTGGGCTCAAAGATTGACCACCAAAGCTTGTGCGAGTTCCTCTCAGAGAAAAAGATCAGTTTGGCACCGATCATGGACAAGAAGACATTTTCATTCGAGGATGCGCCGGCGGCATTTGATCATCTTTGGGATGCGAAGCACATGGGAAAAGTGGTCATCAAATTCTGAAGATAGTTGCAGGGGAATAGTATAGAGGTTGACTGTTGTGGGCTTACAGTCCGGGGGTTTCGCTCTTAAGAAAATATTCTACTTGGAAGCTGTACACAAACTCATAAATTATATCGGCCGACAGAAAATAAGCCCAAGTGGAGTCCCGCAGTGACCGTTTTGCTAATCGCAAGTGATTTTCTCGCCATTGCATAGTGCAGGCACGCAATCCTCCCAACTTCCCCCTCAACTGTAAACTTCATTCGCAGTTCCCACAGCTATTGACGTTCGAATAGCCTTGGCTCTACACTTTATGCCCGTGTCTGGCCGAATTTACCTACATAACGCAATTGCAAACATGGACGACGTGAGAGCAATACACCCGCATGGTTGGTTGTTCTGCGAAGACACGGGAGGTTTTCATTGGCTGCAGATTCAAATTCCAAATGCTGGGCATTCACGATATGGACCCTGTGGACTTTAAATATTCTTGGACTTGCACAATTCACCATGGCTTTCTTAACATAGCAAAAATCATGTCGAACACGATAGATACGGCCAAGCTGGCGCTAATATCCCAAGGGGCGGCCTACGGCCTCCTGATTGGGCTTGGCGTCGTCTTTTGTGGTGTGATTCTGATCGCAGTGAAGGTCCAAAAGACCTACCTAGCAGAGGATTCTGGGAAATCTGAAATGTTCATGGTGGCCAATCGATCTGTTGGTACAGGGTTGACTGCTTCGGCGGTGTTCTCGTCGTGGATGTGGATTAACGAGACAGTCTTGGCGGCTGCTATGTGTTATAGATATGGACTTGCAGTTCCTTTGGTACGTCTTCCTTGCTTTAGAAGTCATGCGCGCCTGACAAATGTTTAGTGGTGGGGATCTGGTCTTTGCTTCCAGATCGCATTGATGGCCGCTCTTGGGGTAATGGCCAAGATTCGAGTGCCCTATGCCCATACTTCCCTGGAGATTGTTCGCATGCGATATGGCAAGATTGGACATCTCATTTTTATTGTGCTCAATCTGGTGAACAATGTGTTTGGTTGCGCGTCTATGATCATGACAGGATCTCAGCTGATATACGGTGTATCTGGAATGCACTTCGTTGCTGCTACCATCCTGATTCCACTTGGAGGTGTGTTATGAGTATTATGCATCTGTGTGACGGAATTCTAACTCGGCGCGCGGCAGTGGTTCTTTATACGGCAGTGGGTGGCCTGAAGGCTACATTCCTGACCGACTTTTTACACACGGCCATTGCATTGATCCTCATTATTTACTTCACGATCGCCGTTTTGACTAACGCAGAGGTCGGTGGACTAGGCGGCCTTTACGATAAGGTGGTTGCAACAGCTGGCGAAAATTATATCCCAGGAAATTATGAGGGTTCACTTCTCACATTTAAATCCAAGAACGCTATAATTTGGGGACTGATTCTCAAGTTTGGAAACCTGGCCCTCGTTGTTATGGTAAGTGAATACTTATTTCGACGCAAGAAGCATATTTGAGACTGACCTATCAATTAGGACACGGCGTTCTGGCAAAAGTCATTCGCAACCGAAGTCCAAGCCACAGTACCAGGATACAATATCGCCGCCGTGGCGGTCTTTGGCATCCCATGGGGCCTGGGAACAGTCATTGGATTAACCGCCCGAGCAATCCATAACACTCCAATCTTCCCAACGTACCCAGGTACTCTCACATCGACAGAAATCAGCATGGGAATGGTTATGCCATACACGATCAAGGCCCTGATCGGGGACAAAGGCATTATAGGATTCTTCTTCCTCCTGTTCATGGCCTTGACCAGCACGATCTCATCGTCCATGATTGCTGTCAGCAGTATCCTATCATATGATCTCTACAAGACTTACCTCAATCCAAAGGTAACAGACAAACAGCTTGTGCGAGTCAGCCATTTAACCGTGGTGATTCATGGCGTGTTCATCACAGGCATCTCGATCGCGATGAACTACGGCGGTGCCAATATGACTTGGATTAGTTATATGCGACCCATTATCTCATGTCCTGGGATCATACCGCTTATTTTCACCTTGTTCTGGTCTCGCCAGACCAGATTGGCCGCGATTGTGTCCCCGGTTCTTGGCTTTTTCACTGGTCTAGCTGTTTGGCTTGCATCAGCCAAGTCGATGTACGGTGCTGTCGATATCGCTGCTACGTCAAACAACTATCCCGCTCTCTACGCTGCTATTGCATCTTTCTTTTCACCCGCAATATATTCAGTAATCCTGTCGCTTTACAACCCTTACACATTCGACTGGAGGGAATTCCTGCGCATTGAGCTTGCAGATGAAGCCCAGATTCATCCAGCCTCGGACACAAATACACTCAATGAAAGCAGCGAAGAGGACAAAAATGATGCGAAGCGAGCCACGGGATCCGTAACGCCAGTCTCTGACAACATGCCCGAAGCGAACGCAGACCCTGAGCACGTTGGTGCCCACGAGAAGGCAACACCAGCGACTCTCTCATCGCCTGGCTCAATCGAAATTACCTTGGAAAATATCCAGCATCCGTTTGACGACGCCACTCTGAAAGAGCTGTATCGGTGGCTGAAAATTGCCTGCTACATGTTTGTAGCCATTGTATTGGTCACTTTTGTTGCTTGGCCACTACCTCTCTATCGTGACTACATTTTTACCAAACAGTTCTTTGCTGGCTGGATAACAGTGTCGATCATTTGGCAGTTCGGCGCATTTGGGGCTGTTGTTATTTATCCACTGTATGATGGACGACGTGAGATAGCGATTGGTGCTCGGGGTATATGGACGACCTTGTCAGGGTATACTAGCAAGAAACGAGCAGCTTAGTTTCACGACAGTGCTATTTAGACTCATACTTGATACAGTCTGCATGAGTCTGTCACTTCCATCATTTACTTCAAAGGTGTCATTGAACTCTTTTTACTCTTCACATGCCTAGAACGCCCAAGTTGCCATGTTCCAGAGTAAATGGTAGTAAGTTAGTGCGCACCTACGCTGACCACGATACCAGACTACGTATTAATAGAGGGGAGTCAATAGCGTATTCGTGACATAGCTGGCCCTTCCCTCTTAGAAAGCACAGTGCGCCTCTTTAAAGCCTGCATGTTCTCCCACCTCCCGGCCAATACAACGCTCTTTCTCAACTTAATCATCGCAAGTTCCACTTCTTGATTGGCAATTTGCTCTGGCCAAAACGAAGCTCTCAAAATTCTAACCCAGTAATCTCAAGAAGAGGCCCGAGAAAGCCTATTACTGTTAGATAATGGGTTTGTTTTGACTGGGCTCAAGGATTTCTCACCGTCGAAGGAGGATGTGGTGTAGCAGACGGCTTGGAACATAGACAGATATCGTCCATACTTCTTGCTTACCTCTGCCGAGGTTGGAGAATCGAATGGGGAAGACTTTTCATTTGACTGAGTGTGGCGATTTGAGACAACATTCATATAGATCGTCTTGCAGTTAAGTCCACACCACTTGTTAACATTTTGTGTGTTTCTCCATTCTCAATACGTTTCTTGTAGACGGGAAAGACCACGAGCAGGACTGAGTTATGATCTTGGTCCTACTAAGTCATGAGAATTTTCATTTCTAGCTTCACGGTCATAACAATCTGTTATTCGAAAACAGCAAGCTACATCTACAGAATAAACAGCCCGGAAACAGTAGCCGCGGCAAATGTAATGATCGTGATTATGGAAAACTCCTTACCATAAGTGTGGCCTTGAAGGGTAATCCATTAATGAGGCTCTGCGGGACATGTGGCGCGAGCGTGAAGATTATGCTAAAATGATGGGATTAAATCAGATTAATAACAGCTGACTCTCGAAATGTCTTAGCAGTAAGAGATTCCGAAGTACAGCCGATATCTACAGGACATATACTTCCCTTGGAAAGCTGGGAAGTATGCGTTGAAGTTAAACAGCAAATTTCTGCCTGAATTCATACTGACCAGAGGATGTAATACTGAGCCCATCATAATTCTTCATTTCTCCACACGGCGTAGTTTCAATCCAGGTCGGCGAACCCGAGATTGCGATGATGCGCGTTCCACGTCGATACTCAATTCAGGCAACAGTGGCTTCAAGTTGAGGCGCAGGGCCATGCGGTTGCGCTAGTCCCGATTAAGTATGCAGTTGGTGAAAAGTTGTATGTGGGTCCGAGCAGGAAAGCCGCTATAGCGACCATTTTAACATAATTGTGAGATGGTAAGCGATTTATTGGGATTCGAGCTAAGGCCTAACTCGCTGACAAAATACTGAATCAGAGTCATGTCTCTCAATTTCTTTTGCAGAATGGATTAGGTGAGCATAGTATAGAAACCGTTTCTGTTACATTGCTGCAAAACCCTTTCTAGGTAAGCGCTAAACCTAATTAGGCTAGGAATGCGAAGAGACAGGACAGAGCGTGGCATGATTGGTCCCCATGCACTAAGCCTTCTGAAGTCAGCAGCCCTGCAAAATAGAACACAGATCCACAATCTTATATTTTCTTAGGGCGCGTAGCTCTGGCCTCGAATTTGAAGGCACAGCCTCAGGAAGCTGAGCAACCCTATTTGGGATATGAGTGCGAGCAGGAGGATGTAGATGGTTAAATAGCAGCCCAACACCCATCAATCAAGCAGCATTCAAGAGCAAAGCATTCATTACACTCTACATCATCGTGACTTTTAATATATTGCATCAGCCATCATGATCGACTACCGCCATGGAATCTCAATCCTAGAGATCATTGTTTACAGCCCTACGTTACTTCTCGCACTTTGGATGGCATTTCACCATGGCTTCAAGAAGAGTTCTGGATGGTACTTCTTTGTTGTTTTCTCTCTGGCCCGCATCATTGGTGCAGCGTGCTATCTTGCAACAATAAGCGCGCCTTCAAATATCAACCTTTATATCACATGGGCTGTCTGCACGTCACTGGGCATATCACCATTGATCCTGGCTTGTATAGGTCTCCTGTCGCGAGCGTAAGTGACATTATCTGTCCTCAAATACCTGGTCAGATACTAACCCCTTATTTAGAAACGATTCCATCATGCGAAAAACTGCCAAGCCCCTCTCCCCTATGCTCTTCCGAGGCGTCAGTCTTATCTCCCTGGTTGCCTTGATCGTCAGCATTGTCGGAAACACCGAGAATAGCGATATCACCCACGGCATGATCAATACCGAGACACAAGTTGCCTTAGTCCTCTTTTTGGTCACCTGGATTGGAGCCTGCATTCTGCTCCTCCTGATTGCGAGTCGGTCTAGTAGCATCGAGGATGGAGAACATCGTCTTCTGCTTGCAGTTGGAATCTCACTCCCTCTGATTCTCGTTCGACTGATCTACTCATTCATCTACGCATTTGGTCACAAGACCCAGTTCAGCATGCTTTCGGGAAATGTCACGATCCAGTTGGTCATGACTGTCTTGGAAGAGATTGTTATTGTCCTTGTGTGTCTTGGAATTGGCCTTACACTTCAAGTGCGGCCCAGTGTGGAGTACTCCCACCAGCCTAGTGTCTCTGATGGACAGGGTGCCTCGATTGAGATGGAAAATGGTACCTATCAGGGTCAGGGCTCTCGCAGGGAAAAGGCGCAACGCCCCAAACGTCGTGGTGGTCCTATATACCTACTGGTGATGTTCATCGTGGATACGATCAATGACAGGAGAAAGTGATATCAGTGTTGGTCGACTTTGGGTTAGAAGATGGAGATCGGTTTCAATTGAGCGATTTGTTTTTATAGAAGTGAGCTTTCACATAAGCACGACGGCATTGTTGCCATGTTAATCTTACAATTTGAGACCTTCGAGATTAGTTGCCTACTTTATGCGTAATGAATAAAGACACACAAACATTTTAGATAATTAAAGTCCCTTCAACCCAATGAAGTATTTTGCGACTTGGGTTGCAAAATGGGTTTGAAAATGCTCTCCAAAATATCTCGTTTATAGTAGAATGTATGACGTCAGGACTGAGACTTCACTCCAGGCAGAAGCGGCAAATGGAAAGCAAGGAGTGATCTGAACCAAAAGAATACAAGATCGGCACGTTCTAAACAATAAGATGTTTAATACAACAGTTATTATGTAGAATCAACTCCCTCGGGGTTTCTTCCTATCATACTGCTAAGGGGATCGCACCGATGGATCCCAGCACAGGGACACCCCTGTTCATCGCCCAAGAGACACTCTGCTACTACCCCATTAGCACAATTTACAACTCATGCCCTCGATACCTTTTCTATGCACTCATCCTTGCAAGCTGCGCTACTCGATGGACAGGATGGCTGGCAGACGTTTTCCTGGGAGCTGCGGCGACATACGCAGGAACGGCAGCAATTCAAGCCTTCATCCTCGTTTCCGCCCAACAAAAGCCTCAGTCTCCTAGTCCAGTCACTATTCCGTTCATATCTGCAAATACAACTCTGATCAAGGAGTTCCCTCAATTGGTTACTGAAACAGATCAAGTTATGCTTGCACCTGCATCTTTGGAGCTGGACGCCGATGCGGTTCTTGCCATTGTCGTGACTGGATACCTCGTGTTTCTACCACTTCAAGCCTGGTCCCGGGTCTTGACACACGATCGTGCCCGCAACCTCCTGTTCTATCTCTGGAACATACTCATGCTGGCCGGCTCGATTTGCGCTCTGATCTATGCCGCACAAATACCAAACACTCCGACGCAGTACATGTTTTGCTACCCTGACATTCCTCCATATGACGACACCTCAAACGACGGTTGGCAGTCTTCCTGGAGGACTTCAACCTGGAATAGCAGTGTTTGGAGAACATTTTCAAATATCTCGGCCTGGGGTCAGATAGGAGATATTTGTTTTAATCCTTGCTTCAACACTACCCAGATTTTACGCCAACCAGAGTCTTTGCACTCGACTCCTGCTACAGAGGACTCTTCAGCTCCGTCTTCGCATGGCTTCTGGAACAAGATTCTGTACTCCAAGCGGTATATCTACAGTCTCATTATTCTGTGCCTGGTTCTCAACTGCCTTTTGCTGGTTTTCAGGTTTCTTCCTTACAAATCACGAATCCCTTCTTCCCAGATTGTTGTTATCTGGAAAGCTCGACGGAGGATTTGGAACGGCTTCAAAGAAGATATTCGCAATGGAATTAAACGTCCTGTGGAGGAGAATACGGGAAAGGAAGACGGCGGCACAGTGGCACATGCCGCCAAGAGACCATCTGTTTGGCAAAGACTTCGGCCGTTTCTTACCTGGCAGTTTATCAAGGCGTTTCTACACGTCGCAGTTGATGCTGGCATTCTGTTCGGCATGCTGTTCAGTATGATTATCAGCCCATTTACTATTGTTGCGTTTGTCGCATGGGCTGAGTGGACTCTTTACAATGACGGCCCATCGCAGGAGAGTCCACAGCAGGTTGGTCAGTGGGCGTATCTAGTCTCGATTGCACTTCTCGTGATTTCTGCCGGGATTTTAACACTCAAATATCGAATCGCGTCATCTGCGGAACTGGACAATGAGATCGAAGCTACACGAAAGCGCCTGAGGGATCTGGAGGAGAAGAGAGAGGCTCGGTCGGAATCGGATGGGCTTTGATGCTGTTGAAAGAGACATGACCCGATCTAAAGGAGAGTCATCAAGAACAGAACCCTGGCACGATAGAGAGTCTCAAATATGAATACTTAGCACCAATCAAAGCCCCCTGCCCGACAAGCTTACCTTTATAGCCAATCTATTGGAGTGCCAAGATACTCGTTCTTTTCCCAATGTTGAGAGAAGGTTCTTGTTCTTTGTTTGTCCCGGAAACCCTCCCGTATTCGTTGGGTTATTTTGTCGCAGTCAGGTAATTCTTTGAATAAACCTACTGTAAGTTCCCCGGTGCCAGAGGAAGCCATGGGTCTAGAATCGTATCATTTGCTTCCACAAATGTGGTAACTCTTCCCGTAGCTCGTGAGAGCTTTCAACGAGCATGGCGCTTGAAAACTCTTGGAAAGTCTGCGGGAGACGAGATTTTCAACTCCAGTGTCAAACTGAATTACATGAAATAAACCACCATCTTATATTCCCAAACCATGAGCATAAAACGTCTGGGTTTCGGAATACCCATACTGTACTGCAGTTTTCAGCAGAGATAGTGGCGTCCAGTTTCAATATAGCCCGCAGCAAATGCAAAACCCTCACCTGATCAACCTTTCTGACGTATCAATAGCTTCGAAAGTAATGAAAGAAAGCCAAATGCATCTAAGCGATGGCCTAACTCTGGTAGTCGACCACTTGGCAAATGTGCGGGGGCGGACCTTATCCCCAAAGAGGAAGAAATGACATGAAGCTGTCCCGGTATTCTTTGCAAATCACGGTCAATGCTTCAACTTTTCCTTCAAAATTGAAATTATCGTTATCGACTCAAGGAGCCAATTACAAAGATGGTATAGATTCTTAGTTGCACTGATATTGCATCACATCGTGTGTGACATTTGATAACAATCCTCGGCACTGACCTTTCCCCCGCCCTAGGAGTTGCATACGGGTTTTTTTTACCTGCCGATACTTTGCTGCACCTTTAATAAAGGGGACTTTCCCGTTTCTACTTTAACCCTGAGTGCAGACTTAAACATGGCGAAATTCAGTAGAGAAAGTCTTGAATGCATGGAAGACATCTCTCCTATTTCTACCGGTAACAACAAGTCGTATATTCCACTGTGGCACTCGCTCAAAAAATGGCCGAGAATCGTGGGATACTGTCTGGCTCTGAGTTCTGCAATCCTACTTTACGGATATGATCTTGTCATCGTGGGAACAGTGGCCGCGATGCCTCAATTTCAGTATATCCTCCAATCCTCCCTGCAACTAGCTTAATTCTTACTCACATGAAACAGGCTAGTTTTCGGGAAAGAGCTTGACGGCAAATACATCATACCATCAATGTGGCTCTCCCTTTGGAACGTCTCAAGTTGCATCGGCTTGATGATTGGCTCTATTCTCGGTGGTTATTATCAAGATCGCCGTGGTCGTCGCTTGACTCTTGCGATCGGTAGCTTCCTTTCGGCGATTGCAATTGCCATCTGCTATATTTCCGATCTGCCTGACGGCATTGAATCGCGTCGCGGTGTTTTCTTCGCGGGTAAACTTTTTCAAGGGATATGCATTGGTATTCTTCTCTGTGTCACGCAGACATACATGTCGGAAGTGCTTCCTGTTGTTCTCAGAGGGCCTATCATTGCGTTTTATCCGATTTTCACGCTTCTTGGCCAGCTTATTGGGTCTATCGTTGTCTATACTTCATTGAAGCACAAGGGCCCTGAAGCATACCGTATCTGTTTTGCATCCCAGTGGCCGTTTTCGGCTGTGCCGCTTGTGTTGGCGATTATTTTGCCTGAGAGTCCGACGTGGCTTTTGAGAAAGGGTAGGACTGAGGCTGCTTTGACGGCACAGAGGAAGCTCGACACGGCAAGCATTGACTCGCAGGCTGTTATTCACGAGTTGCAGGCATCTATCCTGATAGAGCAGGAAGAGAAGAAGACGCATCGATATATTGATTGTTTTCAAGGAGTCAACGCTCGAAGGACGTGGATTGTCGCTTTTGCAAATCTGATACCGCAAATGTTTGGGCTGCAGCTATTGGCCAATGCTTCATATTTTATGCAGGTCGTGGGTATGAGCTCAACGAATAGTTTGATTTTCTTAATCTTGGGAATTGGGTTGGGGTTGATTGCAAATGTGGTCAGTCTGTGGACTTTGAATGCCTTTGGCAGACGTTCTCTCATTTTGGGGACTCTAGGCACTGCTATGGTGTTGTGGCTAGCGATGGGGATTGCGGGATGCTTTACCGGGACTGTGATGATCTGGTAATATCTCATTCCTGACGTCTAAGAAATCAATCTAACTTCGTGACAGGTACACATCCATCACCATGATGGTCGTTACGATGGTCTCCGGTCTGGGATCATGGCCCGCAGCTCATGTTGTCGCATCTGAGACATCCTCACTTCAACTCCGAGCCAAAGCCCAAGGTATTGGATGGTTTACTTCGGGTGTTGGTACGGCTGTATTCGCAATTATCTTGCCGTATATTTATAATTCCGATGAAGGAAATCTGCGCGCAAAGACTGGATTCGTTATGGCTGGTTTCGCTGCGGTCGGAATCATTATTTCATGGCTGTCTGTTCCAGAGATGAAAGGTAGGACACCTATGGAGATCGATCGCATGTTTGCTTTGAGGCTCCCAACTCGCAAATTCAAGTGTTGGGACAGCGATGTGACTGTTGCGCAAGAGATTGAGTCCAATCGGTCGCCAAAAACCTAACACCTCCATATAGTTACATTCATGTCTTTGTCTAATTTTATCTCGTCTTCCTGCTTGCCTTTGCTGAATCAACAAAGCTGTACCCATACTTGACCTTTGTCGTTCTTATTCATTCCCACTCCCTGACTCTGGTCTCTGATTGTTGAATTCGCCCTGCTTAACGAACCAGAAAAGCGACCTCTTCCAAAACACGTTTCTTTGATGATATCCTAAGCCGAGTGCAATAATAAGACAACAAAAGGTGCAACAATAAAATTGCTCAATGTTTTCTAGGCAACGAACTTGCTGCAAGAGTCCAAGTTTTGCTTTTCCGGTGGTCGGCTTCTAGATGATCTGATAAGTGTGTTTAGGGGGCTTTTGGGGGCCAAATAGCTCCATGAGGCCCATAAGCGAACTAATCAAATTCAGCGTACGTTGAGATTTTGCTGACTGCCTTATCTCTTGCGCTTCCATCTTTTGCGTCCCCAACATCTACACTCTTGGCCATTTTCAAAATGGGAAATCTGCAAAAGGGCGACATGCCATCTCCCCCACTGCCAAAAGTCAGACTCTCCCTGTGGCATCGCATCAATTGCTTCATCTGGTTGTGGGCTTTCAAATTCTTTGCCATTACATTCTTTGTTGTGCGCAGGTTTCTGTACCCCCTGGGGCCTGCAACTCGACCAGCACTCATTAAATACTATCCATGCCGATCGCGTCTCCAGTGCCGAATCTTTTTCCCGCCAGGTTATAAGCCTGGGCAGCTTCTTCCTTTGTATTTCAACATTCATGGTGGTGGCTTCGCTTCATTTGATGCAGAGCTGGACGATGGATTCTCTTCGTCCTGGGCAGCACGAACTGGAATGATGGTTGTGAGCCTCAGCTATCGGAAAGCCCCATTGTATCCATTCCCAACTGCATCTTACGACATTCATGCGCTTGCCACTGCCATTCTCGCAGATGAAACTCTACCAATTGATCAAGACCGGGTGGTGATAGGAGGCTTTAGCGCAGGGGGCCAATTAGCACTTTCAGCGTCGCAGCTTCCTGGCCTGAAGGGCATCGTCAAGGCTTCTATCATCTATTATCCTACGGTTGATTTTAGTATCCCGCCAGATGAGAAACTGGCTCTGCGGCCATATTCCGACGGACCTACAGATACTCTTGAGACGACCTCTTGGTGGTTTGACTGGGCCTTTGTTTCCCCGGGTCAAAATAGACGCGATCCTTTGCTCAGTCCGTGTTATGCAAAAAGAGAGGATCTGCCGCCTTATATCTACTGTGTAGGCGCACAATGGGATATGTTGCGGTTTGAGGCTCAGCAAATGATTCATGAGCTTGCTGACTTGGAACATAAGGAGAACCAAGATGAACCATTCGAGACAGAAAAATATAAATGGACTCTTGCCATGGGGTGTTCACACGGTTTTACGACAACCATCTTAAGGGATCCTAAGCGGATATCGCTTGAAATGGCAAGGACTGAAGAAGTTTACAATGAGGCACATCAGTGGTTGATGAAGAAAACATTGGCATAATTCTAGCATACAAAGACTACAACCGGGATCAGCTGTCAACTAGAAACTCTATTTAATCAGTTTTGCTCGAGAATTTTCTTGTTCAGTTAAAGAGACAAGTCTAAATATACTTAACCCAGAACAAGAGACTTGGGCGCTGCATTTGCGACCAGATTGACGCCAAATAGCGATACCTATCTCCCACAACTGCCTTACGTCGAATTTACAACAATGAGAAAACTAATTCCTGGTGCGCAGTGTCCAGCGTTCTCTCTGACCTCGCGTGATCGTCGCTGCCGACAATTTCTTGTTTGGGTCTTCTAAAACGAACATTTGCATCGTTGTGCTGGGTCAATATTTATCGGCTTGTGAATGGTTTATTTTCCGTTATCGACGAAAGTCATACTATCACCGTGAAGCGCAATGGAATACATGGCACGTTAATTCCCAAATGTAATGGTTGAGTTTTCCCGGGCTCTGGTCTCGCTTGGTTTAGCTATAGAGCTTCATACTACATCAAACTCTGGATTTCGAGGTGCTCATGAAAGTGTTGCGATATTTCAATGTGAATAGTGGTAAACAGATTTAAAATATCACGTTTATTGCTTATTCTTTATGCGTAGTATGCTAGACCACTAAGGGCATTTATAACGAGGTAGAGTCAGCACGATTTACTTGGCAACCGAGGGGAACTTTGCGACTTGGCGCTTACTTCGCTTACCCCATTCTCCGGGCTTACGATTCATATTTGACTCGTCACCAACTAGAGATATGGGCTATAATCAGTGAGTTTTCGTCAGCTTCATAGCCTCATGTGCTCCAAGGCTGCCCAGGTGGTGGCGATCCCGTATGACTAATCTGCGACTCGTCCATACCCGGAGTCGAATCTATTTTCAAAACTTCCTAACATTTGACCAATATTCTTCATCTCAGCTGTCTTTTTTTCTGATAAATGGCAGACACTCCGGGTAAGAAGAGTGCCACAAAACGCACAACGCGAAACTCCTTGTCTTGTGCGCAATGTCGCTATAAGCATGTGCGTTGTGACGGCCAAAAACCAATATGCACGCGCTGTGAGACGGAGGCAAAAGAGTGTGTTTATCTTCCTTCACGTCGGCGTGGGAACCCAAAAGTAAAGCATTCGACATACCCGGCTGAAGCTCCAGTCCCTGAAAGCTCTATTGAGTCCTCACTGGACAGCCATTTTCAAGCATCTAATACCTCGCCATCATCTTCAACTGCAGCTACCGGGGAAACTGAAGCATCACTCAATTTTAGTTCTCAGTATTTGGCATTATATTATGACTCATTTCATGCGGCACACCCCTGTATCCTGCCACTTCATGCGTTGAAGCAGCGACTCATCGATCCGACAATTCAACCCCTTCTTCGGGTGTTGTGCTATGTTGGGTCGATTTTTGACAGCTCGAGGCCATCTGAAATATGGTACCAGTGGGCAAATGATGCAGTGAGCGAGATTCGCCTTACCACTCGCTCCCTCACGACTTTCGATATTCAAGCTGTACTTCTATTTGCCATCGTCGTTTATTGGTGCAATGAGCCAGAACGAGGCGTTGAGCTACTTGATGAAACAATTCGCATGGCAGTATCCATTGGAATGAATAAGAAGGAGTATTCTAGGACCTATGGTTATGGTGATCCTCTCCTTGAGGAAAGCTTGAGACGCACTTGGTGGGTGATCTACATCACCGACGCCCACATCGCAGGCAGTACGCACACGTATCCGTTCCGAACTAGTGGGACTAATATTACTACGGATCTCCCGTGTGAAGAAGATGATTACGAAACTGGAGTAAGTGAACATTTCTGCTTATATTTGCTGTTTTTGATCTGACATTGTCATCAGAATATCCCACTTCCAAGATCTATTGAAGATTATGAAAACCGGGAATTTTTCACGGAATACGACTCTAATTTCTCGTCATATGCGGAACTCATCGGCCTGACTCTTGGAATTGATCGGGCTTTATCGCCGGGGAGTACAACAGACTCTCAATTATACATAGCAATGGCTTCGGCTTCTGATACCTGCATCCGAGCTTGGTACAGTTTGCTACCTCCTTCGAAGAGAGATCCTATTCGGCCCGATGGATCTGTCGATGAAGTCATGTTCAAGGCATTATTTATCATGCACACGTGAGTATTTTATTGCTTTACCGATATAATGGATTTCTGACATGGGTCTAGCTACACTGTTGAAATTCACCGACCCCTGTCCGCATTGACTCACAGTGCAATCGAATCCGTCTCGCGCTGTGCTCCAATGGCACCATCAGAGCAACTGAAATGCAATAACGCAAAGGAAAAAGACCTTCACACACTAAAATGCACGACGGCCATAGACAGCATCGATGAACTGCTGACTCTGCCAACGAACATGAAATCGCACTCTCCATTCATCATTTGCATGATCGCCAACCTGGCCATCGCACATCTGTCAGCTTGTAGATTTATCTATCATGGCCAGAGACTGTCACAAAGCCGTGAGAAGATTCGACTTATGATGGGAACTCTGAAACATCTCAGTGAGCACTGGGTTCTTGGAAAGAGAACTTACCGCGAAATTGGGATTGTTGCTCGAGAGTTATTATCGCTGGCGAAGGATGCCCCTGTTAATTTCCCTACATTCGAATTAGCTCTCCCGAATCCTCCTTCTATGGATATACCTGCTTTGGACATGCTCCCGGACGGGAACTTTGACTTCTGTGCCTTCTTCGATGCGGGCACATCTGGAGTCAACGAGCCTGATATGCATTGTATTTAGTGAAGACTTTCAGGTTTCTATACTACAATGATTATTTCTTCCATATCCTGGGTCGAACATCTTTCCAAATGTGGTGACTGAATTCTGAAACATCCTTGATAACATCCATTCAACAGAAACTAACAATTAATTGCAAAACAAGAAGTACATACAGCCGGTGAAATACTTGCGCCATAATTTTTCGATTTGAATAGCAATATTCACATTTCATCCAGTTCGGGTTCCCGCTCTGGGTCTTTGGGAGCAGGCTTGGCTGGCTGCTTCCTATCAGCGGGATTCTTCCCTCGAACACTGTCGTATATGTCTTCCATAGTCTACAGGTCAAATGATCAGTGAAAACTGACGACACAAGGTGCAAGGCAATGTGCTTACTGGATGATACGACTCCTCCACACCTGGATTTTTGTTTCTGCGCTTAAGGATCTCCGACTTCAAAGGAGAATCTTCGAAATCATCCGGGAATGAGGCACCGACGTTTACTGCGAATCCAGAATGTCAGTTATGCTGCAGAGGTTCCAAGGGAGTCAGGACAGCCGTACGCGCATCTTCTGCCTTGTTCGGGGGCTCAGCCTTCGTTTGCACAGAGGCTCGACTCAGTCTCGGAAGATATGAAGCGGACGACCTTGTGATGTATCGTTTGATCAGAACGTTATTCATGTTTTGAGAAATGTGTCCTATTGCAGCTTGCTGATTCTGGTGTTCATTCAAGTTTCATATTAAAAGAAGAGCTCAGGCAGGAACCATGGCTATGAATACGAATATGATGTCAGACCCATTACCATCATGAGTCTCGACTCGTATATCACCGAATGAGTCGAGAGCCATTCTCCAAACAAACAATGATGACGTCAGCGGTGCTCATACACCAGAGCAGGTTGATCAAAGGCAGATGATTATATTGACGAGCCAATTAAAAATAAACATCACGTGTATCAATGACAGAAAAGGAAATTGTAGAAAACGAAGTTCAAGCGATCTATAGATGCTGAGGAGGAACTTCAGGCCAAGCATCCACACCATCTAGCAAAATCATTCCCATTCCCGACATGAAGTGCGTCTCCATATGGCAATGCAAGAGGAATGGACCTGGGTTCACAACTTGATAACGAATAGCGATCCAGGCTACTCCATTTGGCGCAGTAACAAACGTATCCCGGTAGACAGGCGTTTTGAAGAAGCTGTCCGGACTGCTTTCTTTTGCTTCCGCAATAGAGTTCCACTCAAAGTTGCCCATTGCACTGCCAATCACAAATGCCTTATTAGAATGCTTGTGCATGGGGTGTGGTGGCTGAAGCTTGGTTGGCTCTGGGATGGCGAGCTGGAACACAATGTCTACCCAAGAACCATTCAGGGTCTCAATCTTGAGCGCAGAATCCAAGCCGGGTGCTTTGGGATTGAGGATGACTGGCTCCATCTCATTCAGATTAGCAGGCAGGAAGGTTGTTCCGTCCAAAGTCCATTCCCAAGATGAGTTGATCCGCCCGAGGGTTAGAAGATGGAAATCGTCACTATCCTCCGCGGGCAGGATAGCAGGATATGGTGGCAGATTTCTGGTATCAAGATCAATGACAGAGGCTGTAGTGTTACTACCACCGTAGTCAATGTATGCGGTTGATTCACGCGTGTTTTGTTCGCCGCCCTTGTAGGAAAGAGTGGCGTAGCCAGAGATGACCTGGTTATCGTGACCAGCGACCCGGATCGTGTAGCTGCCAGGTTCCTTATCCAGTTTGATCATAGCAGAGTAACGCTCTCCGTTATAAATTGAAACCTGATGCGCAAGCTGCGGCTCAATGTAACGTCCATCTACCTCGTAGATATACATTGGGTGCTCATCAATGGAAAAGATCAGCGATTTGAGACTTGCTGCACTGATGAAGTTGAGACTGGCCCATCTAGCTTCAGGTGACACTTCAAAGGCGGAAGTTGGGCCCTCGCTAGGCACGCATCCGGAGTTCAATCCCGCAGGAAGTAGCTCTGGGTGGTGTTCCCAGTTACCTTGTAGAACAGCCATGAACGGGTCGCATCTGCCTAGTGTTAGTGGCTTTCAGGTCAGTCAAGTATAATATGAACTCACCCTTTATCTGTCAAAGGCTCACTAACGACCGCTCTTACTTGAGGTGGCTGGAGGTTGGTCAAATAGTCAGGATCTTTGCAGTATACAGAGCCTGCTCCGTCGATGAGAATGCTGTCTGAGCAACTGCTAATTGTGAGTGTCTTCCTTTGCCTTGGATGTTAGAATTCTTACAAAATATCGTATCCCGAGCTTTTCAAGGCATTCATGTAGTCGTCGGATGCGAGATGGTCCCAGTCAGACATTATGACCAACTGGGCATCATGAGCAGCCTTGGTCATGGCCTGGATATCGGCAGGGTCATTGGAGATCATTGAGAATGGAGAGTCTCGGTCGGCAGATGGGCTAGATCTTTCGTTAGAGGCGCAAGAAAATCAGACTGATGAATGCTCACCGAATACGAATGCCACCGTAGAGACCGTCCATTATTCTGTCTTTGTCGTGGGCATGATACCAGTATGTGCCATAGGTTGTAGCTTTCCACTGGTACCGGTATTTCTCACCAGGCTTTATCGCCCATTGCGATAGACCTGATACTCCATCCGCCCATGGGGTGTTGAATTGTCTGAAATAGTTAAGAATTGTGCGCTTCTCTGATGTTTGTGTCCGCGGAGGTCTTACTCAATGCCATGGAAATGGACAGATGTATTGAATGGCAAGTGATTGGTCACCTCGATCTATTTTCTTTCAGTATATCTCTCAAATGGAAGCAAGATTGAACTTACTGTGACTTCATCTCCTTCATCCAGGATCAATGGTGGGCCTGGAAAGCGATCATTGATAAAGATCATATCCCTCTCGACTCCGTTGGGTGAGCCCCTCTGCCATGTAAGGTCAAGATCAAAGTGAACCTTGGCTGCCTGACCGCAGGCAGCTAGGCCCATGACAGTCAGGAACAAGGACTTCGCGTGCAGCATTGTGTAAAGTTAGTGGGTGCAATCCCAGATAGTGAAACGACAAGTTTCCCCCGCAAGAGTGTATATAGCACATGTCTCCCTGCAAGTCTTATAACCAGGCCGTGCTTAGCTCCTTCATAGTTGCCAAGCGACACAATTCTTACATTCCTCCGAATTGAAAACAGCGGGCCCTTGCATTGAACATTGTTTTCAGCCACGAGAACTTGAGTTCGGTCCCAAATCCGGAGCACAATATTTATTTTTATGATTGAAACTCTGTACCAGCTCATGTCCTCCAACTATGATGTTGGAGGATTGAGGTCAAATCGAACTTTCATTCCCGTTTGGGCTAGGTCTGGCAGATCATGGCAATTCCTGTCGTCGCTGCACCTGGCTCAAGAGATGCCACTCGAAGATACAAATTACTCGGCATTAATTCATTGGTAGAAACCAGATTTCCTTCATTTTCTGGCTCCAAGGAACGAAAACGTAGACCAAATGAAAGGTATCTGCTCGTGTCCCTGTTTGTTTCGCCGGGCTAATTTACCGACCGGAATGTGCCGCAAGGGAGGTCCAGATCCTAACACTCGGAATCGCTATCAGACATAATGGCATAAAAAACTGTTGATGGTTATAATCGTAGCTCTTGTCAACCCCGAGTGGTACCTAGGAAACAACGGTTGATGATCGTGACTCCGTCGTCTTATCAAATATACACAATAACCCCTTACGGAACACTTACGGAACAACCCCCCAAGGAGGCATAATTACCACAAGTTTGCAGCCTGGATTCTGTAAAAGATCCCTCAGAAAGAAACAGAGTAAGTGTTTTTTTTTTGTTCACGAAATGCATCATATAGCTTGAAAACAAGAAATCTCTCCGGGTTCCCACGATACATAATATTGACATGCATTCCACGGACGTAAACTGCAAAGTAATTATCTGTTCCAATTTCAAGCCTCATAATTATGCCGCAGGCCTATACTCTTCATCAATCTGAATGAGAGCAGCCATACCGTCCCTTTCAAAGACGTCGGTATCTGTGATCATGGTTGCGATCAGAGTTGCTGGCTCAGTCTTGCTAGCATTATCACTGATGCGATGATGACATCCAGGTGCCTCGAACCAGCTTCCTCCCTCCGGGATAGTCTTCATTGGATCGTCGTTCATCTTATTGAGAAGGGTGCCCTTGAGAAGGTATGCTCCGACGTTGGCTCCGCCGTGTCGGTGAGGAGGAGTAGAGCCGTTGGGAGGGAACTCCACGCGAAGACTGACAATGCTCTTATTTGGGATGCCCACTAGATGGTATGAGAAGGCGATCTCGAGGGCCGGCATGGGTCGGCTAAGTAGGTATCAGCTTAGTGCTCAATTGGTTTGTTTTCTTGTGCCTGAAATCTTACCTGGGGTCATATGTAGGTTCCTGCATCTTGGAATGGGCTTCGGTTCAGAATTAAAAGATATGAATGATATTGTTGCTGTTGTCGAGTGTAGTTTTGTGAATTAAATTTGTTGGAAATTTTGCGAAATATATATAGTAAACCGATCGCCCAACAGAATGAATTGGCAACCACTTTTCAGTCAGCTCATGTGGAACAAGTGATTCCGTATAGCCTACAATGTGGCAAACAGTCGGGTGTCATTTGTTGGGAACCTGAAGGTAGCAGAATGTTATGATGCCATGGTTATTAGCCCGACACTGATAGGCTATCAATAGGCTATCGGTTGATAGCCTACGGATCTTCTCCCCGCGCTCTGCATCACCTGAGGAGGGCCCTCAAAAGTTTGCAAAACCAAACACAAAACTCGGGTTCTCTTATTGAAAGTGAGTGATGCTTACAATAAGCTTTGAGATCGGAAATCGAGCGTGTTTAGCGGTTATAGCCTAAGTGGTGGCGTCATACTATATCCCGGATTTAATGCCCATCGTTGCAGCGGTAACGACTTATATACTTCACTTACGCTCATTATTTATTGAAAGTATATATCAGACTAATTGTCAGTGTATTTGAATTCTTCCAAAATTATAAAAATTCTACCAAAACGTTTGAAGCATCCAAAACGGTAATCTCAATTGCCCACAATGGCGAGTCTTAAGATTCAATCAGCAGTGGTCGTGAAAGCTCAAGGCGAAGGACAAGTCGTGGACGACATATCTATTCCTTCACCAGAAGTCGGTCAACTCCTAGTTCGAACACATGCTGTCGGTCTCAACCCCTCCGATTGGATGGCCCTGGATACCTACGGAAGACCAGGCGCCGGGCTGGGGTACGATTTTTCCGGCGAGGTTGTCGAACTCGGAGAAGGAGTTCGCAATGACTGGTCTATCGGTGACCGTGTAGCTGGCTTCGTGCATGCTTGTATGCATTTCTTGCTTTTCTAGGGTCCTATCATTCCATTACTAATATCTCCCTTAGGTCATGCAGCAAACTACAGCATTGGTTCATTTCGCCAATATCTGAATGTAGACGAGAAACTCGTCATACGCTTGCCGGATTCATTTTCATCCATGGAGGCCTCTACAATCGGAATGGGAATCAGCACTGCGGCACAGGCCTTGTATCAAGTTTTGAAACTCCCTTTGCCAGAGGTAAACCCGACACCGATCAATCAGACGATTCTGATATACGGAGGAAGTTCTGCGACGGGGAACTTTGCAATTCAATTTGCAAAACTGTGGGTATAAAATATCAGAAGCTATAGTCCACGCTAACTCATTTCGAGATCTGGGCTCCGAGTTATCACAACATGCTCTAGCCAAACTGCAGCTTGGGTTCAGTCGCTACGACCCGATAAAATTGTTGACTATAAGTCTCTAAATGCAGTTAAGCAAGTCAGAGACTTGGTAAGCGAGACTGGATTATCACTGATCCTGGATTGCGTAGCCAACGCGGACACAGCCAGTTTTTGCTACAAATGTTTCACACCACAGAAAACAAATAGCCAATCATTGGACTATGTCTACGCTTCTCTAATGCCAGTATCCAATCTACCAACAAAGGCAGAACTTCTACCTGCGTCTACAACGATACGGACTGCATGGAACTTTGTGTATACCTGCTTTGGGCGACGGTTCACACTTATGGGTAAGACCTGGGAACCTTCAGCTGAAGATAAAACTTTCATGATTGCTTTTTATCGTCGATTCGAAGAATTAATCGCAAGTGATAAAGTGCGCGCTATGCCTCATGATATCAACGAAGGTGGATTGCAAGGTGTGGTGGAAGGTATTTCTCTCGTTCGAGCTGGGAAAGTGCGCGGGAAAAAGTTGGTTTATTCTATCCCACGGGGAATTTGAATATAATGCTTTCATTGATTATTGTTGTATATGGAGCTATCACTGAAGAGCTCATACAACGTTATGATGTTTCTCATACTAATGTTAGACGCCAGAATCATACTGGGTCACATCATCACCATGTACATATTTTGACCAATTGGAACACGTAGAATTCAGTTGAGCGTAGTCAGTCTCAATCTCAGATTGACGCTCGAGAATCTGGACGGCGAAGCCCTCCGATGTGTGCCAAGCGATGTGGCAGTGCATGAGCCAAGCCTATGAAAATGAAAGATCAATAAGGTTGAGTCAATATCGCTGAGATCTCCAAATGTGGGCTTACACCAGGATTATTAGTCTTAATTGCAATAACCAAGTAGCCACTAGCCGGCATCATTGCGACATCACGTCGAGGGGCATTGACCAACGTGAGAGCGTCCGGGTTCGAGGAGTCAAACTCGCCATATCCGGACCCCAAGACCCAGAAGTCGTGGCCGTGAAGATGCATTGGGTGGTCCTGGGCAAAAGGTGAGTGAATGACCATGTAAGCCCACTTGTCAGCCTCTGGGAGATGAATGACACGCTGCTTGTTGGTCCATGTATTATTTCCCTCGGCAACCTGGAGCAAAGTTGGATACTCCCACTGGGTACGGAACGAAGTCTTGTTCATAGTCCAGAGCAAAGCATTGTCGGTAACCTCGACAGCAACCTTTTCCGATGCATCATATGTGTAGGTTTCTGAGGCATTGATAGGCAGGTAGGGAACCAGATCCGAAGAAGCTTCATCAGCACAAGAGTCTGTGTAGCCGTAGGCAAAGGTAGTAGGATCTTTAGCAGAGGTGCTGTCGTAGCGGATGATTCCCTTGACGTTGTCAACAGCATCAGTCTCAGAGCAGGCTTCTTGGGGAATGGCACGTAGCCAAAAGTTGCCGCTTGTAAGATTTTTTGCTGTCACGATGATATCGTAGCGCTGCCCCATGCCAATACTTAGCTGAGTAGTATTATACGGGTGAATTGGAACAAAGTCAGCCGCAATAACCTCAAGGTGGTGACTGTCAACCATGAAACGGAAATGTTGGTCTGCTGCGGCATTGACAAGTCGCAGACGGTATCTAACGGTAGGCTCAAATGTAATCTCGAATCGTGATCCGTTTGTACCGTAGGTATTCGTTCCATTGATCAAACCATTGGGTGCGGTGGGCGGCCCACCTGTAGACGCTTGAGTAACCAGTTGGTCGGCGGTTTGCTAAATTAAGAGTTACTATCCGTGAGGTGTCTTCAAACAGGACAGCAACAGCGTAGTACATACGTGATACCAATCATTCAAGAAGAGATGTCCAAGATCAACGTCATAGTTTGCAGTAGCAGGGCCGTTGACCAAGATACCACCAAATACTCCGTCCCATGCCTGCACATAAAAGTGCGAATGGTACCAACCAGTACCGTATTCAACAGCACGCCAGCGGTAGGTCAAGGAATCGCCCGGAGCAATAGGGCATTGTGTGATACTCGGGACACCGTCCATTCCATCTGTCCAGTTCTGACGAATCCCGTGAAAGTGAAGACCGGTGCCATTATTTTCCAGTGAATTCATAAAGTGCACAACTGAGTATTTGGATATTAGTTCAGAAGGTTCCAATTTTCTTGAAGAATCTGACCTACCAACAGTGTCACCCCAGTCGGCAATAATTGTAGGTCCAGGGAAAGAGCCATTAATCAGTTGAACAGGCATCTCAACACCATCTGGTGAGGCAGTGGTATTTTCGACATTGAACCAATACTCGCGGACAACACCGGTATCGGGAACCTCCTCGTAGTAGTTGGTGGATATATCATAGCCATCCTTCCAACATGATCTGTCAGATGCGCTATTCACACAAGATGTGTCCCTTGTCGACTTCACTGGTAGGTCTGCACCTCTGACTGTGGACAATGGTAGGAGCGAAGAGATGAAAAGACTCCGGAGAAGCATGATTTCAAAGGATACACAAAAAATATCATGTATAAAGATAAATATTGGAGGCAAATTGAATCCGAAGGTCCTCGATTGCAAAGAGAGAAGAAAGATTTAATCCAAGGCCGAGCAAGGACAATGACTTAGAATTGATAGTCTAGCTCGCTCATGGTATTCCACGTCGGGAAAAATACTCGCAAGACCAACCCTGCTGGAGGGTTATATGCCGCATATTGGGATCCTTTCCAATGTTTTCCTACGTACGTAAGGTATAGAATAACCAGCTGCCATGGGCTACTACGATCTACGCAATCTCTTGCCCAATCGCCCTGTGACCGATGATCCAAAACGAACGTTATGTGGAAATAAACGGGGAATGCTATTCTTGGCGCCACCTAGCATAAAAGATCAGCGCAATATCAGAGGCATAAACTTTAACATTTGATATTGAGCCGTGTTTCTTCGGTCCTCTGCTTTGATGGAAAAAGTCATACCCGCGATTTGCGTAGTCAGCGGAGCTTCGGAGCGCAATGATCGGCACTCATCGATCAAAGGATGGTATAGTTTATACAGGAGTTGTGCTGCCTGTGTTAACTTATTTTTACCTTGTGCGCCAAGTGGAGACATGGTAAGGTTATTTTTGAGGATCGATTCAGGTTTGTCGACGGCACGGGAGGGGCCTTACATAGCGCATCGCCGTCCTTTCAACTGGTCTGTTTTCCTAGCCATCAAATCTAATAACGCTCCTCTTCTTTACTGTTTGGCATCACAATCCAAAGACCATGTGGCAAGCTTTTGATATACAACAGCCAGTTCCATAGAGTCTATTTTACAAAAATAGACAGGGGGTGCGCGGTCAGTCAGGTTCAGGTCCACGCCAGCCCACAGCAGGAGTGGGCCCAACCCGTCGTTAGCTACGCAAACTAAGCATTGGATTTGCGTGGGCTCGCAGAGAATTTTGCAAAAAGATCGATCTAGCCTGTCAGCCTTGCAGGCATTGATTTCAAAGAACAGTGGATTGAGTAGATCTTGCCTTCGTATAGCTAACTTCCTGGTTGGACTAGCCCAAGCAGAGATACCTAGGCACAAGAACTGCTAGAATATTTTTGGAATGTGATTATGGGTCTCCCGGCCGACTCTTTCCTGTAATTTGTAAAGATTTTACCAACACACTTGATTTAGCGCCGGTTGTGTCTGCTCCTTTGTTGATAATTTAGGAATACACATTCCTCTCAGTCTTATACCTCACTTCAGACAAGGGCAGCATAATGCATGCATACTACGTTGTCAATTGTTTTATCCTGCAACTTTTCTTTGGCTATGCCTTAGCAAGTCCATCTCACTATGTCAAGCGCGGTGCCGAAACAAATGCTACACTCTATGCTTATGGAGTGAACGCCTCCTCGTGGCCCATTGCCTACGGTCTTGATGACGGTATGAGTCCCCAACAAAATTGTCCAATCTGTTTCCCCGATACTGATATTCTTTTCAAGGCCTGTTGTACATCACAGAAGACCCAAACGATAGTAGTGCCAACGTTACCCCCTCACCTGGGATCTTGCCTCGATAACCGGCGAATGCTGGATTGCCAACGCAACTTTCGTGAATGGCACTTCGGCAGGATCGATGTTCATCGAGCAGGATAACGAAATAGGAGTGTTGCCGTTTACTCGAATCGCCTATGTCAACGGGACTGTCACAGGATTCGCACTGTTCGCCTCGCAGTTGGTGTACAACAACAATACCGAGCTTGAAGCGCAATTCTGGGCCAAGTCAACAAATATCACTGGCGTTTATGGACTTATTTGGACTCCTGATGGGGATATACCGACTGGTGACTTCCCTGTTGTCGTTAAGGCTTCGGAAGATTTCTAGCGAAAGTCCAGCTCGGAGACTTTTGTTGGACTAGGCTATAGCAATTAGTTGCAGAGAAGACTAGAAAAGCATAATTGTCTTGCAAAGTTCTCAGTCACGAGTCTCTGTTATGATATTCCATTGTCAATGAATATAAGTTAGTTACTGAAACTAACAAGTTGCTCGGCATATGTTTGGTCAATCAAATAGAAACATGATACAGCTTCTCAAAAAAAGCTTGTTTCTTTTACACATTGTACAATATAACATTGAGACACATATGGTATTCTGTAACAATTCAGTCTCACAAAGCGAAGGCTATAATCAGAAAATAGAGCGGAGAACCCGCAGAGGAGCTGCTTTGAACCACTCGCCCCATGTCGCATATTCGACTCTGGGAGGAAGGTCAACATCAAGCGCACCATCACGAATACCAGTAGTGATATCCATCTTATCAACCGGGACAAGCCAACCACCACGGTCGAGCTTAGGGTCTTTGTTGTATTTGGTGTAGACTATCCAGATGACGAACAGGAGAATTACCAGCGGCGCGGCGATGTAATTCTCAAAGAAGCCTTCAGCATCTTTCGGGGCAACAGAAACGTAAAACTCAGCAACGAGACACAAGACGTTCAGCGATAGACCGATCCAGCTCCCGATAACACCGAAGGGAGCAGCATATGCAAGCTCCTTTTCCGAGTGCCCATTAGCCTTCCAGGCCGAACGGAAGCGAATATGCGCAAAACAAATACTTCCCCAAATGAAGAAGTCAGAAATTCCAGATAACGCAAGAAGCCAGTCGAAGATCTGACCACCTGACGGTGCTTCGTTAATAAACGCAAGGAATCCGAAGGCGATTTGAAGTAGAATGCACCACAGAGGGCGACCTCCTTTGTCAATGTATGCCATGAACTTAGGCGCCATACCCCGCGAAGCCAGGGCCTGAATAGTTCGACTGGATCCATAGGTTGCAGAATTAGCGACACTGATAACTGAAATTGTGATAATCGCATTCATGACAGATGGTAGACCGGAGATACCGGCATTCTGGATTGAGACGACAAAAGGCGAGGCCTTGGTGTTGGAACCCGAAGCTCCAAGCAGCCAATCGGCGTTGGAAGGCACGATCAAACCGACAATAAATGTTCCAAGAACATAGAAGATCATAATACGCCAGAAGACCTGTTTTGTTGCTTTAGGGATGGACTTTGCTGGGTTCGCGGCCTCGGCGGCAGCAAGACCAGCCATCTCTGTTCCACCGAAGGCAAACGCCGCCGTAACAAAGACTGAGCAGAAACCCTCGAAATCTGTGAAAGCGCCAGGGTCACGCCAGTATTTGGTCCCAATATATCCTCCTTTCGGTGCACCGCCGCAGTCGATGACGATTCCGAGGATGATGAAGCCGATCACCGCAGTGACCTTGATCATTCCGAGGACGAACTCGACTGTGAATTGCAGTCAGTATAGGTCTCATGCAATTTCATGATGACTAGACCTACCTTCTCCATAGCCCTTCACGCCAAAGAATTGGATTGCGGAAAGCACAACGAGAAATACTGCTATCCATATGCCAACGTTCAAGTCATCTCGCCAAAACTGGATGGTTTTGCCAGCAGCCGTGAGTTCAAAAGGTAGAATAATTAGCCATTGAATAGCATAATCCCAACCAACGGCGAAGCCCCTATGAGAATATATAAATCGTTAGGTCTTGTGGCTGGTATTGAATCCATGGGGCACAAACCAGGCTGGACTGATAAAGCGAACACAGTACGAGAAGAAAGCACCGTTGACAGGAAATAGCACAGCTAATTCTCCCAGGGCTTGAACTGTGAGAAGAAGCATTCCTCCCACGATCAAGTAACAAAGCAACTGGTTGGTATTTATCAGCAAATGACCTGCATCAAAACTGTTGCCAACATACCAAAGCCCCAGGCCCGCCAGTTCTCAATGCACTTCCGGTGCTCACGAACAGACCAGCTCCAATAGCACCGCCTGGTCAATCAGGTCAGCAAATAAATTCGAGATATATGGCAATACTGCATACCAACAGCAATCATCTGCATATGACGATTCTTGAGGTTTCGCTTCAATGGATTGACTTCGCCGACCGACATATCCCCCTCAGCTGAAGGGAGGCTCTCGGCAGGCTCAACGGCCATACCCGCTTTCTTCTCAACATCATTCTCCGTTGCAGTCATATTGGCCCAGTGAATGGCACTTGCCAGTTACAGACAAGTACAGCTGAGATGTGAAAATCTCGGAGAGGCTGACACTTTATACATATTTCCAAGGCCTGGGGCCATGCATGCCACTTCGGACGTGATACCATTTACACAGCTCGTGGCGTTCTTCCTTCGCCTGCATATAGCAAGGAGAAGATAAGACTTCCAAGAAAAGTAAGATCGTATCTTGACCAATCATCGTTGGGGTTGAGAGATCTTGTTTGAGCTTAGCCCAAACGCCACGTTCGGGGTCCGAGTTGTTGTCCCGTTGTATACGTGCCGGCCATTGGAGGAAGGGCTGTATTTTCATTCTATTTACAACCGGAAATCCGTTCTCAGAACCCAGGCAAAGTGGAACGTATTCCAATGCGACTATAATTCATGATATCCCCGGCACGGATAAGTAGTACTGTCAGATCTTCCCCCTAAGTGGGCCGGCAGGAATGTGGGGTGAGGTGCATGTCTTGGTATTTTCAGTTCATGTGTGCCGTGTGCTCTAGGTTATTTTCCCGTGCTATCAGGTGAACCACTTCATAAGTTGAACGACACTCGAGCCCATTGGGATATCAGAACAAAAAAGCGGGGTCTGAGCGGTGCCTAACAGCACAATTCGGGCGGTTCACAAAAGCATTGAGGCAACGAGGCGTTTTCTGGAATATATCATTGCTTCTTATGCGTCGAGTTAAACCCGAATGGTGGACTGTGCTGTGATAGCATGGTGTGGTCTTATCGCTAACCAATGCCATCCCTGAAGCGATCAAATTTATCCTCCTAGGGTTACAGAGGAATATTTTCTAGAGTTTCTAGGCGCTAGGCTGTCATTTCGCCCCTTTTACAAGGAAATATAAGCCGATGCAAGAAGAGGTGGGGGAAATACAAATCAGTTTGAGGCTACCAATCTCGGTATGTCCGATCAGTAGGGTCTTGATTAACATGAACCACGAAGATGATGAAACAACAGTAAAACATGCGGAAATTTGCAGCCCATAGCATTTTGAAAGAGCTGATTGACACCGGGGTTGATCGGGTCGAACATATTATTAGTGGCTTATGTTCCTTGCCTCTGGGGACTTCTGCCTGCATGTCGCAATATTGAGCATAGCGCGGCTATTTGATTAGAAACGCATTCTTATTTTTCAGTGACAAGGACCTTTGCAACTTCCTCTGCGATGTTGTAACTTGAAACCTTGCGAATCTGGCTATCCAAGAGACTAGGGAAAAGTCCTAGCCAAAATGGTTAATACAACTCACACAATGCTTTGCAGAAAAAAACTTACCGATAAATTTCATAAACGTGTACATTGAGTACTCCTGGAACAGTCCCATTTGACGTTTTCTGTTCTGAGTTTTCTGGGCAAACTCCAAAATCTCCTTCACTCGCGGTTGTCGCAGAGACGTATACTGCTGTGCAGCAACCCGGATAGCCCCTTTTTGACTCTCGGGTGAACTATGGTCATTTGCGCCATGCTTGCGAAGATAGTGAGCCAGAAATAGAACAAATGCTTCTACATCCTCCAATGCTTGAGAGGAACCCTGTCCTGAGCTTGGGGGTAGCGCATGTGCTGCATCACCGACAAGAACTACCCCACCTCGCTCCCATGTCGGAAGCACAGGAGACGTCCACGTTGGGTACATGTTCTCCACATGGAGCGATTGAATAATCTTTCGAACAACTGGATCCTTCCAGTCTGCATGTCGCTCCCGAAGCTGCCGAGTAACATCCGCCATATCGAGAGTTTGACGATCTGGGCATTCTTCAATCTCGTATGTCGACCACCAGGCGAGAGAATCCCCGGGCTCGGAGACGTGGTATGGCGAGTCGCGGTTAACTGCGGACTTCGCACTCTCAGAGTAGAAGTATCCGAAGAAGCCATTACCCCCAAATATGAAGTTCATCGATCCTTTCTCGACCAGCCCTTGGACATCACTGGCAGGAATGAATCCGCCGACGCCGACGAGTCCCCTTTAGCAAAATATCAGCAGCTAATTCACTTTTTCCACTCTAGTCTTCACCCGATATACAAAAGGAGAGGCAATGGAAATCCACTTACTCATAATGGGGAGGATACGGGTCGTCTTTGGTATCCGGAAAGAGAGCTCGTTTGGCAGTACTCTGGACACCGTCGGCACCGATGACTAGATCGGCTTCCAGTGGGGGAGTGCCATCAGCGAATTGGATCAAGTTTTTCTCTTCAGTACGGACGACAACTTCCGAGATTCTCTTGTTGATAATGTGTTCGTCTGGAATCCTTGATCGCAGGGCCTGCCAGAACGAATGGCGACTGGTCGCCACCATGCACATGCTTTCCGGGTTGTTGTCGTTGTTATCGAGTGAAGTATTCTTCATCTTAACAAGCTGCCATCCATTCTTACTTTTCATGTTTGAGGTGGATATGGTATATCCACCGCGAACAACATCTTTTAGCAAAGTCTCATCGAGGCGCCTGAGAACATTCAATCCGTTCGGACCAACGCCAAGTCCACCTCCAACGAGAAGGGTCGAGGAATGTGTGTGTTCCTCTTTTCTTTCATTTGCAGAAACATCCAAATCTGTGCTATAGGCCTCACAGATCATGATATCATGTTCTTCGTCGGACTCGGTAGGGGTTTGAAGATGCTTTTGCAGCTCCAGATATGCTGCGCATCCAGCGATACCGGCGCCGATGATAACAATTTTCATCGTTATACCCTAGCTATTGAGATAGATTTTGAAAAGAATGAGTAAACCCAAATTCAAGAGCAGTGAGAACACAGTTGCGAGGCCAGAGTCTTATAATGCCAGATGGAGTTCGCGCATGTGGGTCCGCAAAGCTAGCCCAATAGAGCCTAGCGCAAGGATTAAGTTGTGGGTCCAGAGGTTTGACAGGATCATGGGACTGGCAACTTTGATCCACTTGTGCAACTTCATCAAGTTGACATTGTTCTGAATTTTTCCCGGTGATGTTCGAAAATGTAAGATGCTACATGCGCAAATAGCTCGTTGGGTCTCATAGAAGAGACCTTTGAGTCATTATCATCGCTCAGCCCTCGGGAATCTGGCGTTGTTTGTAGGTCTTCCTGAGTAGGGGGGTTCCAAATGCTGATTATCTTCAATGGAAATCCTAGCATCAGTGATCCACGACCAGATACTGGGCCGGGTACTGCTGCTATGAAACTTTTGGCGGAAACTATGGACTGCACATGCCGCCGGATTCGTTCCTCGTATAGATATGCAGACGGTGACGAAAGAAACAGAAGGCGAAGTGCTATCACGTTTGCGGAATCATAAAGGGACCCAAGAGCAGCTGTTGGCATATCCGCATGTAGTAGCATAGGAAAATGACTGGGGTCATAAGGATCTTGATTCATATGCTGATTGTTGGCGCATATCCATTCTTCCGCAGATGCCTCAATTGCACTCATCATGGAAAAACATTGGGACCACCATCCGTGAAGCTGGAGCATTATGCCAATTACCATTGCTTTGAGCTTTTCCTGTAAGCAGTCATCCGTATTACTTGTAGTTGCAATCTTGTCCGCAACTGCAAGACACGGGAGTAAGTCGAATAGGATATCGATCAGTTCATCGAAAGCGGTTTTTGAATGAACTTCGAAAGGAATGGTTTTCCACTCTGGTAAGGCAAAGCTGTGCTGCTTATTCTGCGAAATTGCGGCAACAAACTTTATGCAAGAAGGTTTAGCAGAATATCTCGAAAGCAAATTGGTGTTGGACCCACTGTGAGAAGTCTGAGATGACGAAACAGCTGATGCATAAACCCGTCGCGGCAACTTTCAGGTCCACCGGCTTCAAGCATCTTCGTGGCACCCTGGACATGCTGAATCCATGCTTCATCTGATGTACCCGCTATATGCTCAAAATGGATGAGCATCACAGCGGCACATATAATATCACCTGCAAAGTGAGATGGATGTCGTGATAATAGTCTGTGTAGGCCATTAAGAGCCCTTGAGTACCACTTGCATGCTGCTGCTTGAATCGAAAGATCGTTTGACAAAGTCCCATAGAAAATCATGGAGCTCGCTCTGATAGAATGCTGTACCAGTGGCAGATCGGGTGTAACAGTGAAGATCGCTAGTTCATCCAGCCAATTCGGCGGTTGTCTTGTAGACCCCGGTGCTTTGAGTCCAAATGATTCAATAAAATGGGACACGAAGAGACGATCAAAAGCATGAGCACGACTTGGTTGATATATGGTTAGAGAAGGATACCACCCCGATTTATCAATTTCCAGAGGTTGCTGAAATGGGTGCTCCAGTGATGTAGACTGAACGATGGAGCTTGCTGGTGGTTTTGCTGGAGTAGAATGCACAAAAAATGCACCCTTCCGAGCCCCCGAACAGTGTAAACCCTTCTTCCGGCATGATAAACATTCAGGAAGGACTTCATCACACTGGAAGCAGTTAGAATAAATATAATATCGTCTATATTAGGAACAAAGCACCTTTAACTTGCGCAGACGACATTCTGAGCAGCCCTTGCTTCTGCCAGGAACGTTGACCATGTCGCTAGCATTGGAAATAACGCACAAGTTACATGGAAGGTAATTTCCAGTCCTTTTTCTGTGGACCAAGACATGTGGATAGAATTAAGTCCCGCGATCCTGCAGTGGTCCAGAACACGGTGTTCACGTAATCCACTTTTTAGGCCCAGCGAACTCGGTTCCACCCGTATTCCTCAGACCCCTACTAGCTTACACCTCGCTGAATATTTACGCAATAAATTACAGCAGGGCTGCATTCTGTACATAGAATTCATAAAAGTGACGTCCAATCAAGATGATGCTCACGGTTGATGGCAAATTCTATGGCGAAAGAGAACGACTGTACACAGACAGGACAATAAAAAAATCCACATTAATGAGAGCTTGATATCAACATCACCAAATGAAACCTAGTATAGCTGCAAGCATGCATCGTTTCACGGTTTGATTACACGCATAAGAAAGGTTCAACAGCAGGCATAACCGTATTCGCTATTCGTTTAATGGTAGCCTTACATCAAAATGCAGCATGAATTCTGCTTCTTGGCCTGTATTCAATATATCAGTATGAATACAAAACAGAAAGTGCCGGGGAGCAAACCTGGGTGTAGAACATCTTGCTCTGGGCTGACAGTCCATCACTCTTGGCAACCAATGAATCAATCTTTTCGCCGCGCTCCAGAACGCTCTCGATCTAAGAAGGCGTCAGATATCTAAAAAAGTATATTCCCAAGGGCGATGGCAACATACCGTCTTGTGCAGAACAATTTTGGTCTCATCAAGTTCTTGCTGGATCTTCATGATGCTGTCTGCCTGGGAAGGATCCTGGTACTTGATAATGTATTCCTTAAGAGCCGGCAACGGACAAGCATTCTCGCGGAGGGCAGGATCCGAGAATGAAGTCCGGGGGTGCTTGGCAAGGAACTCATCCACAATCTTGCCCAGAAGTTGGTGGGCCACCAGGGCAGGGTAGTCACCATCGGTGACAATGATACCAGCAACACCCTCTGTGCGACCATAGGCATGGAATGTGTAGGCCTTCTCCTCAATATCCTGTCGCTGTCCAGGCTTTGTCTTTTCGGCAACGGTTCGGTTGAAGAGCATCAAGAATTCATCGTAGCTGGTGGCGTGGTGGGGTTAGCGACTTGTACGTTTCGGAGAGGAGAGAGGCAAGACTAGGAAACATACTTTTGACGAGTGAAGCGCGAAAAGCTATAAAAAATTAGCTACCGTGCTGTAAACTGTGTGGGAGGCTGTGAGTGACATACCTGCTGAGGTCCTTTTCCCCGCATAGCTGAAGTGCTGGAGTGGTATCGTTCCGGAAAACCTGCGATGGATGGGGGTCAGCATTGAAAATAGCTTGACTCGGCAAGGAGAAGGCTTTGAACTGCGACATACGCCCATATAAAGGATCTTCATTTTGACTTCGAGGATTCGTCGTCCACACAAGAACAGGAGGCAAGTAGGATGCTGGGGATGGTGGGGCTTTGGGGCGCAGCTATTTATCAGATGGCGACCTGTTATTTAAAGGCCAGGTAGAGGTGAGCACAAAGTCAGCGGTGAGGTCTGAAGTGACGAAGCAAGGTGAGTGAGCTTGAAACAGGGTCCCTGAGTCCGATAACAATGATGCGCCCTCCGCATTGCCGCCTCAGGCCTTAAGATGTACACCGCTCTTGTCATGCGACCGGCTCTGCCCTGCAGCTCTGCCCTATGACTACATTTGGCTTTCCCCCTCACTGTCCATTTTCTTGATTCTGAACAAGACATCCGTTCATTTTTCAACATGGACGATATTTCGGCCACCGAGTCGCAGTGGCTGTCGCAGCTGGCAGCCATGCGCCAGGCTATCGCCGATCTGAAGCTACCCCAAGAGCTTCCGCAGGAACCCATCGGATATGGAAGTGATATTGATTTGGATTTTGACGACGACTACTCCTCTCCTGGAACCGTTGATGATGTCTGGGATATCATCAGCTCCGACGATGAAACCTCCGACGACATAGACGAGCTCGACCGAACCGACGAATTCCCTATGGAACAAGAATCCATGTACAACCGTTTATGGCTGGAAGACAAGTGTCAGGACCTGGCTATTCGGAATTCCGGCATAGACGCAGCAGAGTTATCCCAGCAAATTATCGCCACGTTGGCCGCTGACAGCAATGATGAGGAGCTACAAATGTCTTTGGCTGAAATTGTTGGATTCGATGATCTGGATCTGGTCATTGAACTTATCGGTCACAGAGGGGAGCTCTTGTCTGACAAAGGGCCTCGCTTGGAATCTCAAACAGATGGACTTGCGGCTGGACGGCTTCAAACCAGAGCGGAGAGAGAACATGCCCTGTGGCAACGTGACTTCGAACACAAGAACGCAGCGTTGATGCCAGCTCAGAGCCGGTCAGAACCTGCTTATCCACATGTTTTCAAGCAGCACACATCCGGAAATCTTCTTTCTGCCAGTGGGAAGAAATATGGCTTGCCTCTGGGTAGCAAGCAGATTGAGGAACCAAATTACACCGAGTACGAGATCCCGGCTGGGAAAGTTGGAACTCTAGGGAAAGGCCAGAAGTTGGTTGAGATCGCCAGCATGGATGGCCTGTGTCGTGGTACCTTTAAGGGCTACAAAACTCTGAATCGTATGCAGAGCTTGCTTTACGATGTAGCTTATAAAACCAACGAGAACATGCTGATTTGTGCCCCAACCGGTGCCGGTAAAACTGATGCGGCTATGTTGACTGTTCTCAGTGTGATTGCGAAGAACACCACTCCCAATCCACTGGAGAACCCAGAGGCAACCGAGTTCACAGTCCAAGTTGACGACTTCAAAATTGTTTACGTGGCTCCAATGAAGGCTTTGGCCGCCGAAGTAACGGAGAAGCTAGGAAAGCGGCTCGCTTGGCTAGGTGTCAAGGTCCGCGAACTGACTGGTGACATGCAGTTGACCAAGCGGGAGATTGTTGACACCCAAATTATTGTTACCACCCCTGAGAAATGGGATGTTGTGACACGGAAAAGCACCGGAGATACTGAACTTGTCCAGAAGGTTCGCCTTCTCATCATTGATGAAGTTCACATGTTGCATGATGAGCGAGGAGCGGTCATTGAATCTTTGGTCGCTCGAACCCAACGTCAGGTTGAGAGCACCCAGTCTTTGATTCGTATCGTGGGTCTATCAGCTACACTTCCGAATTACACCGATGTTGCCGATTTTTTGAAAGTTAACAAAATGGCTGGCATGTTCTTCTTTGACTCCTCATTCCGACCAGTGCCTCTAGAGCAACATTTCATCGGTGTCAAAGGAAAGCCAGGTTCTAAGCAGTCTCGGGAAAACATCGATACTGTTGCGTATGAAAAAGTTCGCGACATGTTGGAAAGAGGTCACCAAGTCATGGTTTTCGTGCATTCCCGCAAGGATACTGTCATGACCGCTAGAATGCTCAAGCAGCTGGCTGCCGAGGAGGGCCGGGAAGACTTGTTTAGCTGCCATGATCACGAAAATTATTCCAACGCCCTTCGTGACATGAAACATGCGCGTGCACGTGAATTACGAGATCTATTTGCGAGTGGCTTTGGAACCCATCATGCTGGTATGACTCGTAGCGATCGGAATTTGATGGAGCGGATGTTTTCAGAGGGTTTGATTAAGGTCCTTTGCTGTACTGCAACATTGGCATGGGGTGTTAATCTTCCGGCTGCTGCTGTAGTCATCAAGGGTACCCAGCTGTACAACCCTCAAGAGGGTAAATTCATCGACCTGAGCATTCTGGATGTCATGCAGATCTTTGGCCGTGCAGGCCGTCCTCAATTCCAAGACACTGGTATCGGCTTCATTTGTACCACCCACGACAAGCTGAATCACTATTTGTCTGCCGTCACTGCACAGCAGCCAATCGAGTCTCGCTTCTCTAGTCGACTCGTGGATAACTTGAACGCTGAGATCTCTCTGGGAACAGTTACATCGGTTCCTGAGGCAGTGCAATGGCTCGGATACTCATACCTCTTTGTGCGTATGAAGCGCGAACCACGCAACTATGGTATCGAATATGCTGAGCTACGTGATGACCCGATGCTGGTTCAACGGCGTCGGCAGTTGATCGTCCAAGCGGCGCAGGTACTACAGAAGAGCCAGATGATCATCTTCAACGACAAAACAGAGGATCTGAAAGCCAAGGATGTTGGCCGCATTGCGAGTCAGTATTATGTTCTGCAGACCAGTGTCGAGATCTTCAACGAGATGATGCGTCCTCGCTCTGGCGAAGCTGACGTCCTCAAGATGATCAGTATGAGTGGTGAATTCGACAACATTCAATCCAGAGACAGCGAGTCGAAGGAGCTGCAGAGACTGAGGGATGAAGTTGCTCAAACAGAAGTAGCAGGAGGCAATGACACGCCACATGCGAAAACGAACCTCTTGCTGCAAGCTTACATCTCTCGTGCCAAGATCGAGGATTTCGCATTGGCATCAGACACTGGATACGTCGCGCAAAACGCTGCTCGTATCTGCCGCGCGCTTTTCATGATTGCATTGAATCGTCGCTGGGGTTATCAATGTCAGGTTCTTTTGTCTCTTTGCAAATCAATCGAGAAACAAATTTGGCCATTCGATCACCCGTTCAGGCAGTTTGATTTGCCCCAGCCCATCCTCCGGAACCTAGACGACAAGTTGCCTACTACATCCATTGAATCGATGAAAGAAATGGAACCTGCTGAAATCGGACAGCTTGTTCATAACCAGCGAATGGGGAACACTCTGTCGAAGCTCTTGGACAATTTCCCTACCCTTAGTGTTGAGACTGAGATTGCTCCTCTCAACCGCGACGTTCTTCGCATTCGCTTATCCATCTATCCAGAGTTCACTTGGAATGACCGCCATCATGGCGCTTCGGAGTCTTTCTGGGTCTGGGTTGAAAACTCGGAGACATCAGAAATCTACCACCACGAGTACTTTATCCTCAGCCGAAAGAAGCTTTATGATGACCATGAGCTTAACTTCACCATTCCGCTATCGGACCCACTCCCAAGCCAAATCTACATTCGCCTGATTTCCGATCGTTGGCTCGGCGCTGAGACTGTTACCCCTGTTTCATTCCAGCATCTCATTCGTCCAGACACAGAGAGTGTGTATACTGACCTCCTCAACCTTCAACCATTGCCCATTTCAGCTTTGAAGAATCCTATTCTTGAAGAAGTGTATGGCGAGCGTTTCCAATTCTTCAACCCCATGCAGACGCAGATCTTCCACTTACTTTACCACACACCGGCCAACGTTCTCCTTGGTTCTCCCACCGGTAGTGGAAAGACCGTGGCCGCCGAGTTGGCTATGTGGTGGGCCTTCCGTGAGAAGCCCGGCTCTAAGGTCGTTTATATTGCACCAATGAAAGCTCTTGTTCGGGAGCGAGTAAAGGATTGGCGCAAACGTCTGACCGGACCAATGGGGCTGAAGCTTGTTGAGTTGACTGGTGATAACACTCCTGATACACGTACTATCCGCGATGCTGATATCATCATCACTACGCCTGAGAAGTGGGATGGTATCTCGCGTAGTTGGCAGACTCGTGACTACGTCAGGAAGGTCAGCCTCGTCATCATTGATGAGATTCACTTGCTAGGTGGAGACCGTGGTCCAATTTTGGAGATCATTGTCTCCCGAATGAACTACATTGCTTCGCAATCAAAGGGATCCGTTCGTCTCATGGGCATGTCCACTGCGTGTGCAAATGCCAGTGATCTGGCCAACTGGCTTGGTGTTAAAGAGGGTCTCTACAACTTCCGCCATTCCGTTCGTCCTGTCCCCCTTGAGATCTTCATCGACGGATTCCCTGAGCAGCGCGGATTCTGTCCTCTTATGCAGTCAATGAATCGCCCGACATTCCTCGCCATCAAGAACCACTCTCCGGAGAAGCCTGTCATTGTCTTTGTTGCATCCCGTCGGCAGACTCGTCTCACTGCCAAGGATTTAATCAATTACTGTGGCATGGAGGACAACCCTCGTCGTTTCGTGCGCATGTCCGAAGATGACCTTGAATTGAACCTTGCACGCGTGAAGGATGATGCTCTCAGAGAAGCCCTAAACTTTGGCATTGGATTGCATCACGCTGGTTTGGTCGAATCTGATCGTCAATTGGCAGAGGAACTCTTTGCCAACAACAAGATCCAGATCCTTGTGGCCACCAGTACTCTTGCATGGGGTGTCAACCTTCCCGCGCATCTTGTCGTTGTCAAGGGCACACAGTTCTTTGACGCAAAGATTGAGGGCTATCGTGATATGGACTTGACTGACGTTCTGCAAATGTTGGGACGTGCCGGTCGTCCACAGTTCGATACTTCTGGTATCGCCCGCATTTTCACCCAGGACTCCAAGAAGGCGTTCTATAAGCACTTCCTTCACACTGGTTTCCCGGTCGAGTCCACCCTCCATAAGGTTCTGGACAACCACTTGGGTGCTGAAGTATCTGCTGGAACCATTGGTACACAACAGGACGCATTGGACTATTTGACCTGGACTTTCTTTTTCCGCCGTCTTCACAAGAATCCATCGTATTACGGCCTGGAGATCTCAGCGGAGGAACAAAACACCATGGCAGCTCAAGCGACTGCACAGGAGTTCATGATCGAGCTGGTTGGCAAATCACTTAACGACCTCGCTGAGTCGTCCTGTGTTCTCGTCGACTCGGCCACTGGTGAGGTTGATTCTACGCCATTTGGCAAGATCATGAGTTACTACTATCTATCCCACAAGACGATTCGGCACCTCGTGTCCCACGCCAAACGTGAGCCGACCTTCCAAGATGTTCTGAGCTGGATGTGTTCTGCAACTGAATTTGACGAACTGCCTGTCCGGCATAATGAAGACTTGATCAATGCGGAACTCGCGCAGAACTTGCCTCTTTCCATCGACTGTATGGGCGATAAGCCTCTGTGGGATCCGCACACTAAGGCTTTCCTGCTCCTGCAGGCTTACATGTCTCGCATTGACCTTCCGATCACGGATTACGTTGGTGATCAAACATCTGTTCTCGACCAGGGAATTCGTATCATCCAGGCGTCTATCGACGTCATGGCCGAGCTTGGATATCTGCCTGCTTGTCAGATGTTGATGACACTTCTTCAATGTATCAAGTCAGCCCGCTGGCCTGAAGACCACCCTCTGTCCATTATGCCGGGCATTGGAACTGAGAAGCCACCACAGGGTCTTCCAGGAACTTTAGCCTCGCTTTCCTCGCAGTCTAACGGTGCAGTTGTCGCTCTTGTCAAGAAGTTGCAGCTCCCTTACAACTTTACTCGTGCTGCCTCCCAACTTCCTCAATTGTCTGTCTCGATCTCGGGCATATCTGAAAAGGGCATTACTGTGTCACTAGCTCGACGCAATGCCCCTGCAAATCCCGAATGCCGAATTTACGCGCCCCGCTTCCCCAAGCCACAGACCGAAGGCTTCTTCTTGATTGTCTGTAGTGTGACACCGAATGGCGGTGATGGCGAGCTCCTTGGATTGAAGCGAGTGTCCTGGCCTCCAGTTGCCAAGCGCAATGGAAATGGCAAGGGGAAGGGCAAGCCTCACTCCGATGCGGGACCTAGCCGCGGTGGACCTTCAAACGACAAGAATAACGGTGGACTAACAGTTCGCTCATCTGTTAAATTCCCCGAAGGTATTCTCGCACAATCTTCCTCGGCGACTACTGCCAATAAGGCCCGTGTCAACATCAAGGTCATCAGTGACTCATACGTCGGAATGGTTTGGACTGTTTCCAACGTGGAAGTGGATATCAACAGTGCCATTGAGACTCAGCTCGTCACCGAGCCAAGCGCTCCTGCTAAGGAATAAAATCATAGCATAGGAAATCCATGTTTAGAGTACATATCAAGCTCTATGTGCACAATTGCATCAGAATCCCTGATCAAGAGAAACATTAAACCATCTCCTCAAAGCCCTGAACCTCCCCTCATCCCCCTCAAAAGAATCGACTACCCTAGTCCTCCCACCCATATTCACCTTGACAACATTGTCAACCATCATGACCTTTCCAACAACAAAAACCTCCCCATCACCCTCATGACCACCACCCTCCCCCTCCAAAAGGGCAATATCCCCAATCTCCCCATTTCTCAAAAACCTCACAACAACAAAACGCCCCTTTTCAACCGCCTCCCAACTAGTAAAGCGATTAACAACCTCAAAATCATCCCGAAACCACTCCAACTCCGCAAACGAATAGAAAGAATTCCATGGTTTCTCGGCCCCATTGCGATACTGATATATCCACACTTTCTGCTCTGGCCGCGTCTGCTTCGGCATATTATCATAGACCAACCTGACCTGCTGCGTTCCCAGATTCTGTGTAATCTGTCCTGATATCAGGGCTAGGGGACTTGTCGCGCCATCTCCGCCGAATGCTGCGTCCAGGTGGTATTCCAAACCTGTTGGAAGACGGGCTATGTTTACGATATGTGTCCTGGATATAGTCAGCACAGGGGCCCTGTCAAGATCAAACCGAAAGACAGAAAGTCTGTTGCTCGTCTCGCTGTTTATATGCTCAATGTGCTCTTACCATCCCTTGAACTCGCCCTGTGGAATCCCGTCAATCCGCTCCCGATTTCGAACACCAGTCATGTAAACTGAGAATCCTAGAGCGCGGAGTATATGGTGGAAGAAGATGCTGACTTCGAGACAGTAGCCTCCCCTGCCGGAGGGAGTGGTGTCTCCATCACCCATAAGCTTGGTGTAGATTTTCTCGGGCTGAATTTGTGCCAACTGTGTGGCGGAGTAGTGGCATGTTAGGTTGTCGTAGGGAAAGCGAGTTATTTGACAACGAAAAAGGTCTTTTAATCCTTGTTCTGTTTTGGGGAAGGCTTGCGGGTTGGACAGGTATGTTTTGTACGATTGTGGGAGGGCAATGTAATGGAGATATTTATTGATTTGGCTTGCTGTGTAAGCCATAGGTGGGTTTGGGATTTCCATATTGTCTTTGGAATTGAAGAATGTGTTCTCACTTCAAGCTGGTTCTTATATGGTACGCTTGTTGTGTGAGTCATACATTGACATTTTACAGAGACGTTACAAAGCTAATTTGATGTTAGCTTGGATATATCGGGTTAATTTGAAAATGATTCGCCATTCGAGCTAAATTATCACCAGAATTTGAAATGAGCTGGTAGTTGTTCGCTATCGAATTGCATTGAAACTTGATCTTGGCCAGTTTCGGGGTCACAATCAGATGAAAACGAAGATGAGGATGAAGATGCCTATTTCAATCTTTAACGCTCCTCATAAGATTATTTCGCAGTGTCACAGGTTCTTTCAGTTTACTCGATCAGTTGTATGCTCTTTTTTTTTTTTATGAATGCTGGTTCCGTAGTAAGGTCCCTCAGGGCCATTCAGGTACGGTCCGTTCCGTGGACAGCCAAACAATGGCTCCAAGCTTGGACGAGACTGTTCAGCTCTGGAATGTCGAGATTGGCCAATTGCTACAGAACCTTGAGGTTGACATGGATTGGGCTATGTCCGTCGGGTCAAACCCTACACAAGTACACTTAGCACTCTCGGGATTCTAAAAGTTCACGGCATCACATAAATGGGACTTTTTTTGGAATTGAAAGCCAAAAAAATGACACTCGGTTGAATATCAAGATCACCATTGCTCAGATATCCAAGATGGAATTCTTGTTTTGGAGTACTGTACATGGGAGATCTGGAGTACTGAATCACATGTTATCGTAGGCCTGGAATCACTTCCAAGGTCAGAGGCTTCACTAGTTCGACTATTACATCACTGTGGGGATACCACAATACCAATACTGCATTCCTCAAAATATTGTACAGGAAAAATCAACGATTCCCACGAAGAAGCCGTGCAGTGAGTGATCTGATATAGTTATATTCCAGTCCAAGTGGCTGATATCAGCTGATCAACACGACCTCGGGAATGTCAAACGCTAATGCAACTCTCCTCCATCCACCGTTGACTGCGACCGCACGTTTCCGATGTTTTGCTTGTTAGGCTCAAGTTCCAAGGCCTTGTTAGGCTTGAGCTCCACTAGACAATGGCTAGCCTAGCCCCCTCTTTCCCTTTGAGCATGTCAACTTCTACCCCTGCATCTACCGCTCTCTCATCCCCGCTGTTTCCTCCAGCTCCCGCAACCATGGCGGGGTGGATTGGATGGGTGTTTACCTTTGTCTTTCAGACTATCCCAAGCGTGTTATACTGGCTTATTACCTTTGCAACTATTTCGCTGCCTACATGGCTCTTTACGCTCTTTTCCATGAGCTTGACGTTCACCATGAACTTCACCACCATGTGAGCGTCGATGACTGAAGCCTGATGCCGTGAGACCTGAAACTGACCGTGATCTTTAGAATGCTGATTGTGCTCGTCCTTGTATCTACTGTCAGCTGGTTCATTCGATATCGATTCCTGAACATGTACAGCCGTCTGCCCCCAGAGCCTCAGCGCAAAGAACCCGAGATCGACTTGTTCCCCGATATCCAAGAAGGCGACTCCAAACCCGGTCTTGCGAACTACCTCGATGAATTTCTCAGCGCGATCAAAGTCTTCGGATACCTGGAGCGGCCCGTGTTCCACGAGCTTACCCGGACCATGCAAACAAGGAAGCTGATTGCGGGAGAGACACTCATGTTGGAAGAGGAGAAGGGATTCTGCTTGGTCGTGGATGGATTGGTTCAAATCTTTGTAAAATCAACACGTCCAGCAAAGTCCGGTTCGCAAGAGAACCTGCACATGGACGATGTGACCTCGGACGAGGAGGACCACCATGTGCATGGCCGGCAGGGCTACCAGCTTCTTACAGAGGTCAAGAATGGCGCTTCTATGTCGTCCCTTTTTTCCATTCTCCAACTTTTCACCGAAGATATCGAGCTCCGCAATTCTCAAAGCCATAACTCCATGGTATCGACTCCTACTCGTGGCAACACCCCCGTTCCCGATGCCTTCCCCTTCAGCCCTACCACTGGAATTGTCGAAAGCCCTAGGTCTAACATGAGAGACACTGGAGATGTGACCACTCCACTTCACAGCCCAATTGACACACTGCCGCCAGTGCCTCCGCTGAACATTGGCGAAAGTCATACCATGCCTAAGCAAACCCCCGAACAGGGCGCAAAACAAGAACAAAAAACTAAAAGGAAGCGCCGCAAGTCGGTTCACCCAGACATTGTAGCCCGAGCTACAGTGGACACGACCATTGCTATCATCCCAGCGAGCGCATTCCGCCGGTTGACCCGAGTATATCCACGGGCGACATCACATATCGTTCAAGTCATTCTGACCCGTCTCCAGAGGGTCACATTTGCTACTGCACACTCGTACCTCGGCCTGACCTCAGATGTCCTGGACATTGAACGGCAAATGTCCAAATTTACCACTTGGGACCTTCCCAATAACCTCCGGGGAGGTGCTCTGGCTCGACTGAAGGACAAGTTCACTAGAGAACGGGATAGATTAGGGCCCGAGGAAGTTGGCAAAGGCATCGCTCTCCACAACCCATATGTTGGCCGCAGACGTTCAAGCAGCACTCTCAGAAAAGAGGCCGTCTTACATGCCAAGGTTGCCAGTGAACGTCCTGTTGCGTCCTTGACACCAATCAGATCACCGCCAGCATTTTCTGATAGGGACTCTGGGGGTGTGAGCCCTGGAGATCTTCTATCGACGATTCAGCTTTCTCGATTCGGTCCGCGATATGACCATTTGGCACCGCGTATCCAAACCCCTCTAACGGAGAGAGAAGAGCCTCAATTTCTACCCGGTCCTACACGCCCTTCAACGTTCCAGCGCAAGGAGTCAATTGACGAAGACGGATTGTTCCGAGAATCAATTTTGGATTGCATGATGAAGGGCATTGGTCTCACGGAAAATACTCGTGATACCTTGCGCAAAGGTACACACTCCGGTGATGCGTCGCCCAGACTTCTGTCGTATGACTCTCGCCGCCAAAAAGCTGTGTTTTCGAATGCCTTTGGCTTCATTGATCCCTATGAAGCGTCCGGAGATGGCGAGACTGAATCAATGATGTCCATGTCCGTCACAAGCGCGGGAGGTACATCGCCCGTCATTAACCTTCGGGAGGAGCTCCGTCATGACATCGAGGTTGTGTACTTCCCACAAGGCTCAGTTCTGGTTGAGCAGGGTGAACGTCACCCTGGTCTATACTACGTGATTGATGGTTTCTTGGATGTAGGTATTCCTGCCAACGAGCGCGACGATGACCTTATCGGTACCTCCCACAGGCATTCCTCTCAGGCGCAAGAAGAGCTATTTCCAAACCTGAGACGCACTACCACAGGATCTTCGCGAACATCCGGTGTAGCAGGCGGCAATGACTCTAAACGCAAGGGACAGTCTCGGAAATCGCTGTATCTCATCAAACCTGGTGGTATGCAAGGATATGTTGGTGCTCTTGCATCATATCGTTCATACACCGACGTCGTAGCTAAGACAGATGTCTATGTTGGATTCCTTCCCCGTACTTCACTTGAGAGGATCGCAGACAGGCATCCTACTGCCCTCCTGACACTGGCGAAGCGTCTTACAAGGCTCCTACCGCGCCTGTTGCTCCACATTGACTTCGCGCTTGAGTGGGTGCAGGTCGGCGCAGGAGAGGTCATCTACCACCAAGGGGACGAAAGTGATGCCATCTACCTTGTTCTGAACGGTCGTCTGAGATCTGTCCTAGAAGGCGCAAATGGTAAGATGACTGTCATTGGGGAACATGGTCAAGGTGAGAGTGTTGGTGAGCTCGAGGTTATGACTGAATCCACCAGACCGTCTACCTTGCATGCTATTCGTGAGACCGAACTAGCCAAGTTCCCTCGATCTCTGTTCAACAGTCTTGCCCAGGAGCATCCAGGAATAACAATCCAGGTTTCCAAGCTGATTGCTCAACGTATGCGGGACTTGGTCGAGCACCCACTCTCTGAGAAGGGCATTGAACAAGGACACACTAGCGGTGTTCAGACTGCAACCTCAACAATGAACCTTCGTACAGTGGCCATTCTTCCTGTTGTAGCCGGCGTTCCTGTGGTTGAATTTGGACACCGTCTGCTCCAGGCCTTACAACAGGTTGGTGTTACTCGTGGCGTGACCTCTTTGAACCAAGCTGCGATTCTGAATCACCTTGGACGTCATGCCTTTAGTAAAATGGGCAAGCTCAAGCTCTCGCAATATCTAGCTGATCTTGAAGAGAAGTATGGCATGGTGCTCTACATTGCTGACACCAATGTAAACGCACCATGGACTCAGACCTGTATCGCCCAAGCCGATTCCATCCTGCTGGTCGGCCTTGCAGAGTCCTCTCCTACCATCGGCGAATACGAACGGTTCCTCCTGGGTATGAAGACCACTGCCCGCAAAGAACTGGTGCTTTTGCACGCCGAACGATACTGCTCACCTGGCCTCACGCGTAAATGGCTCAAAAATCGCGTCTGGATCAATGGTGGCCATCACCATATCCAACTGGCGTTCCGCTCAACCAACGAACCCTCGAACCCTCCCACCAAGAAGTTCGGCACTGTCCTCAAGCAGCGTGTACAGATTCTACAAGCTGAGATCCAGAAATACACCTCTCGTCGTGCCCAGCAGACCCCGCTCTATTCCCCGCAAACCCCATTCAAGGGCGATTTCCATCGTCTGGCTCGTCGTCTGTGCGGCAAATCTGTTGGCCTTGTGTTAGGAGGAGGAGGAGCACGTGGTATCTCGCAAGTCGGTGTAATCAAGGCACTCGAGGAAGCCGGAATTCCAATTGACATTATCGGTGGCACATCTATCGGTTCTTTTATTGGAGCATTGTACGCGCGTGACGCTGATGTTGTGCCCATGTACGGACGAGCAAAGAAGTTCTCCGGCCGCATGGGTAGTATGTGGCGGTTTGCACTGGACCTGACCTATCCTACTGTGTCGTACACGACAGGGCATGAGTTCAACCGTGGAATCTTCAAGACATTTGGCGATAGCCAGATTGAAGATTTCTGGCTGGAATTCTACTGCAACACAACGAACATCAGCCGATCTCGCATCGAGTACCATTCCTCCGGCTATGTCTGGCGGTATGTCCGGGCGTCGATGTCACTGGCTGGTCTGATTCCTCCAATCTGCGACGAAGGCAGCATGCTCCTGGACGGTGGCTACATTGACAACCTGACTGTGGCACACATGAAGAGTCTTGGTGCAGACGTCATTTTCGCAGTAGATGTCGGATCAATTGACGATACCACACCCCAAGGCTATGGAGATTCGCTCTCCGGATTCTGGTCAATGCTCAACCGCTGGAACCCCTTCTCATCACTTCCAAACCCACCAACACTCTCAGAAATCCAAGCTCGGCTGGCTTATGTCTCCTCGATCGACAACCTCGAGCGCGCCAAAAACATGCCCGGATGTCTTTATATGCGCCCACCCATCGATCCATATGGGACATTGGATTTCGGCAAGTTCGACGAAATCTACCAAGTTGGTTACAAGTTTGGCAAGGAGTACCTCGACACCCTGAGGAGTGAAGGTTCGCTCCCTATTCCCGAGGAAACAGAGGAAAAGCGTAAGTTGCAGCGGACTATGGCGCCTCGCCGCGCCAGTATTTGATTGGACTGATCATTTGGCCATTTCCATTCAATTCTGCATGGTCTCGATGAGACAAGTTGATTTGTGTATGCGGCGTTCAACACTGCTCATTTTTCGACTTATCCCCGGCGCTAGTCATATTTTCTGTTTGCACAAGATACCGATTGTTTTTTGTTTTTGTTTTTGCTTATGTTACTCTATTGTATAGCTAGCGTCTATTGTAAATGACTAGGTAGACTAATAGAATCAAATTAAATCAGAATTACTGAGAATGTAACTTGTAGGGGAAGATATATATTGTGTGCCTCACTATATTTCCCATTAGGTAGACACTTCGATAATGTAATTCTTCTAAATCACCAGAGGCTAACAAATATGTTTACAGCGCTGCGAATAAGAAGATCTTTTAAATGAAATAAGCTAATCAAGTGTGCCTGTCCAAGGTTCTTTCAGGATCTGATTTAATCTTCATTTTCTACCTTTTTAGTCCATTTCGAAGGGTCACCTGCGAATGAATGAACGGTATCTAAGAAGCAATTTGAAACCGCATACAGCAGTTTGGGGTTGAAGTTTCATTTCAAATATTACAATAATAGTGATAATTTAATTCCTAAGTTAAACAAAAGAAAGCGCCCCAATCAGGGACAGGTATAGATATTCCACCCAACAATATGTCATCTTCAGCTCAGCACCATCCACCCCACGAAGACTATATGTGCAGTTCAAAAGTAAAGTAAGATATTAAAAGCGTAACCCGATTACAACCCAAGTCCTGATCAAACCCCAGGCGATTATATTGACAGACATACTATGCCGGTGAACAATGAAAGCAAAGGATTCATTTAGATAGCGCCGGCAGGAGTGGTCGTAGCAACACCGGGAGCAGGACCAGTGCCGGACATGGGGCCAGCAGGGGCATCGAGAGGCATACGGGTACCAGTCTCCATCTTTTCCTCGGCGGCAGTAACGCGAGCGTTGGGGTTGGCTTCTCTGCGGTAGGCCCAGAGGGCAGCGACTTCAAGGAACATTCCGAAGAAGGTGAAAACGCTGAGAACAGTGTTAGAGTCTGGATGCGATGCAGCAAGGACGATCAGTGGAGTGGTGTCTTACAATGCGAGGAAGATGAACGACTCATTGGCCTTCTTGTATCGACAGCCTACACCAAATGGAGCGGTGGCGTAACACCACTCTGAGCTGTAGTCTTGAGCGGAGAAGATGAATGCAGTCAACCAGCTATAGTGTTCGAGTTAGTTTTCTGGTGAGGTTATTCCTGGTGATATATACGTACAGATAAGAGAAGACCACGTCGATTAGGAGCACAAACTTGCTCAGGGCGGAGGGGAGGAATGGGGAAATGAAAGCGGGGATGAAGAAGACGACGGAAATAACGGCCTGGCTTGAGTGTTAGCGTAACTATAGGGATAGTGCACAGAACATATGGCATACAATAGACTCCTGGTAGAGCATGTGAGTGCCATGAGGACGACCGTGGCTAATGAACCATGAGGTCAAGCCCATGACGATGACAGCACTAATCCATTGCAAGGTGCGAGTAGCTAGCTGCAGAGGCCGGGCAATAGCTGATGAGAAGAGCATTGTGTCGGTATACTGGAAGGGCAGATAATATCGTATGTGAAGGTGAAACACAAGTGGACAAATGGTGTTTGTAAAGAAGTAGTGGTTCGCCGCAAAGGATCTGAGTCAGTATGAGCAAGTGAGCGTACAGGAATAGCCCTAAACGGCAGATCAGACAAGACTTTATATATCGTGGACGAGAAGTGGATCACAGCAAGATGCAGACACAGACGCCAAACCAAACAACGGTCCAATGCAACAAGGTTCAATGTCTGGCCCTGGCCAAATCCAGCAAGGAAGCAGAGAGGGATATCCGGCGTTTCCCCAGATGTGTCATGGCGGTCTCTGCATGAAGTCAGAATCAGACCACGTACAGTAGCCTGGGCTGATTTTCAACTCCCACCTTCCCAGTCTTGTCCAGTATCTTTGGCTCATCATTTTGCCAGAGAGTCTACCCTGACTACCATCTCTCCGGTCTGTGTAGCTATCGAATTTACCAATATGTCACACTTGGATACGCTTTCTCCCCGATGTATGTCTAGGACTAGATATACAAACTTGGCAAGGGATCGACACATAAATTGTCCTCGTGCCGCAAGGAGAGATCTCATATCAAATTGCACCAGTGCAGATAGAGCCTGAACAGACTACTAGTCCCGCCGGCAGTGTGCGGAAGATCTGCTCATCCAAGGTAGTCTGGTCTCGTGAAAGTCCAAGCCCTCGCCAATGAGGTCGCTGGACAACGGGGTATATCACACCACCTTGCACTAGCGACAACCCAAAAACAAGTAAAATAACAAACCGACCGCAGAGACGAGTAAGACTCTCCTCCGCGCCAGAACCCAATAGCGGGGTCCTCCCTGCATGGTCCAAGATCGACAGTGGCTTCAGCCTTATTGAAGGTTCTGTTTGTGCAATGAAACCGGGGTTGATCCCAGGGATGATAATATCCCTAGACTCAGACATACAGCACAACACAATGGTAAACACACAACATCAACGTTTCGACTAAAAATAAGGATTGAACAAATTGTTTGATAGATATGAAGCGCACTGGAAAGCCAATGAATCTCGACACGGTGTCGTGTCACAGCTGCAGCAGATGGCTCTCACTCGTGCAACTCGTCGATCATGTTGTGAACTGTGCTGCGACAGTCTTCCGACTTGGCCCAGTTTGAAAGTACTTTTGGTTAGGCCATGCTTGTTTGTGGCTTCACTGTTTTTCTTGCTTTTGGCGAGCTTTTGGCGATCTTTTGGCACGGGCTACCCCGGATACTATGCAGATGTCTTGGTTCAACTTTAATTTTGAACGGTTGAAGCAAGGTGAGTGTCTCACCCTGGGTTTCAATATTGATCGTCCCTTGCTAGCAGATCAATGGTGGTGTCAGGAAGTTTCAGGAAGGAATGTTCATGGGCAAGTTGTTGCGTAGACAACCAAAGGAGAAGGGCAATCTTAAGTAATGGCAGTGAGTGTCGTGAAGTATCATCACCGAGTCCCAAGTTATAGAGAGTAAACGTGATGATCACCAAAAATATTAATCACTTATTTCTTTCTACGTTCTGCATACCGTCAACGACATTGGTTTCCGAGTCGCTAGATGAAGATAGCATCCCACTCCTTGTCCACACTATAGTTGGTATTTCTACTACAGGCAGAACAGCAGAAGTTCAAAGACAGAATTGAACAAGACTGAATAGAAGAAAAACGACTTGAGATTTTTCATGCTTTTGCTAAACCCTACATTAAAGTCCTCTAAAGACAAGATACAACGAACAAGCCCTAGTCCACGCCAGATAAATAACCCATTGGACTCCAGTGCGCCAGGTGATTTGACCATTCCCATTCACCACATAGCGTTACCGAGCTCATGCTCCTTGAGGTACTCGCTACCCTTCTCCATGTATTCCTGGCGGGTAACCGAGGAACGACCAAGGTCACCACCAGAAGCCCACTGTGCAGCACCCTTCCAGGCATCAAATACCGGGTCCGTAGCCTTGCGCACATTGAGCATAGCATCGACGGGGATGGAGCCACGGAATTCTCTGCGGAAGCGCTCATCAAAGCCGGTGAACAGTGTGTTGCCACCGGTTAGGAACACGTCCTTCAGTAGACGAGATTGGTCGTCTGGGTTGGAGTAGCGCTGGTTGATGATATCGGCTGCGATTTCGATGAGACCGGCTTGGTCAACGCCGGCGATGGAGGGCTGGAAGACAACCTCTGGCACACGGATGCGCTCGACGTTCAGGTGCAGCTGATGGGCTTCCCGCTGGCTCTCTGGGTCAAAGGGCCATGGTCCGCGAAGGAATGCGTGGACCAGGCTCTTGGTCCAGTCGGACTGCGCTGCGAGAGTGTGGTTTTCGGTAAAGTCGGGGTCATACTCGAGCAGCTCGTTTTCAACTGCATTCAGCATACTGCCAAGATCCTCCTCCTCTTCGTCCTCACTTTGATCGCCTGTGGCAACGTCGCGGTACACACTCCAGTCGTTGTCGTTGGCACCAAAGTCATCGTCATCTCCACCGCGGCGCCGCTTCTTCGGACCGTCGGATGCTAGGTTGGCTAGTGTCTTCATACGCATCTGGCTGGCAAGCGATTTACGGTTGCCGAGATCTGCTGTCATGCGATCACGATCCTTGATACGTTGAAGAATAGTCTAATGGATGTTAGCATACCAACGTGAAATGTAGTCATTGTCCAATCATACCTGACGGTTGTTTCGACGCTGCGAAACCCAGGTCTCGAAGTTGTTTTCGCGTTCCTCGCGGTCGAGACGGTCTACCTCTTCCCGACGAGCCTTTTCACGCTCTTTCTCTTCCTTGGCGCGAGCACGGGCATCAACGTTGGACTTCATGAGACGCTGGTGGCGCTTCTCCTTCAGGCCAGCCTCATCAAGTTGATCGTCTGGAATGTCGAGCATAGGGAATGTCATTTCCTCGGGCTGTTCTTCGGTCTCTTCAATGCCCAAGTCCTTGTTGCGGGATCGCTTGATAGATTTCTCCAAATCGCGAATCATTCGCTCCAGTTGGGCCTCATCCTTCAATTCTTCGGCTTCCAGAACGCGGCGGATTTCCTTCTTAGTCTCGGAGGCGAGATTATCCTGCAGTTGCTTCCAGTACTCGAGCTCCTCTTCCTTCTTCACCAACTTCTCTAGGCGCATCTTTGCGGCCTGATCTTGCAGACGCCGGCCAGCTTCCTTCTTGCGCTCTAGAGCCTGCTGGATCTGTTCTTCGGTCTTCTCCTGCACAACTTGCTCGGTGAAGGGGTACTGAATAACGCGATCACGGTCCTCTAGCCCAGTCCAATCAAGATATCCATTTAATTCGTTGGCATAGTCCTGCGAGATGTAGCAGTGCTTCTGCTTCATTTCCTCCATCTGGGCATCGGTCAATCGAGTCGGGAATGTTGGGTATTTGAGTTTCATGAGCTTCATGAGATATTCAGAGCTCTGCAGTCCACCCCAGTTGAGACGAGAGCTGTTGGAAAGCATAGGTTTCGAGTTCATAACGGGAATGACATGAGTAGAAGTATGCGATGAGTCTACGATCAGACCGTCGGTGCCGTTGTTATACCGGTAGGAGAAAAGCGAATCAATGCCGTAGGCAACAGAGGGCGCGGAGTAGCACTCGAATAGGATCTCGTTCATCACTGGAGGTGCGTCAGTAATCTTCATATCGTCCTCAAAACCAACGAGCACATACTCTTTCTCGGGTATCCCAGATTAGCAATTGGCTCCGTCATCAAGATTGGGCGACCAACGCCTCCATTGGAGCCGTCCACGCCGAGCTTCATGAACAGATAGTCCAACACGCCTTCCATTACATCCCAGTTACCGACAACGCTGGAACCAGGATCGAAACCATAGCGCAATTGTCCTCTTGTAGTCGCATCAACGTAGGCATCATATCCGACAAACTGGCATTGACGGTTGAGCTTGCGATCACGGTATCGGCTCATGACGGGAGGTATGGCGAATCGGGGGTTCCTGTCGAAAGACCAACCGGCCTTAACTAGGTGAGAGCCTGCGCAAAGGAACGCTCGTTAGTAGTTGCTCATGTAGATCAGACCAATGCGCTTACCATTGTCGATTACGATGGCGCTTTCTGGGTTGCTCTGCTGGTATCCCTCGGGCTGTGGAGGTTGGTAACCCTTGAAGGGCCATTCTTGGACGCCATGTAGCTGAGGAGGAGGCTTCTCGGAGCGCTTTTCAGTCGGATTGACAGTGACCCGCGGGGGCATAAGATTATTTATGGCGGTAATCGTCATGGCGGGCAGCGTGGCTTCGGCCGCAAACCAGGAGCTATTAAAGTCGGGGAAACGGGATCAATTGTGGGGAGGTGCTCACTGCATGGCAGTCAAGAGATAATGGAGTGATGAAAATGAGTATATAACGATTGAACCGTGGCCGGGGTAATTGAGGAAGATCGCGAACGGGACCAACGTAGTTGAAGTTTGGCGGAGTGACCGCCCAGGGAAGACGGGCGTATACAGTGCATCTGTCTCCGCCTCTACGTTTCTACTTGAACTAGAATTTGGACTCAGATGAATATAGGAAGTTGGTATCAGACTGGTATCATTGATTATTTGCATTTCTTCGTTACTAGACTCCTTCTCACGCGGGGTCTTTGAGGTTCTCCGTAGCTATCAAATCTTAGTACTGTGTAAAAGCAAGTGGTATAGGATCAGCATATCTTACCTTCCAAATGGAAGAGAACATTAGACTGATAGTTCTTGAACATCTGCGCAACAAGCTCGACATTCATATTCTGGATATTGACCTCCTATAGCGAGGGATTAGTATCATTACCGTACATTGAAGACGAAGACATACCTGAAGTCCTTTGTTCATGACCATCACAGCTTCATTGAGCTTTTCCTGCTCACATAATTAGTATAACTCTTCTCCCAGAAGGGTCTGTGACATACAACGTTGGTGATGATGCGGGAAAGCAGAACAGTCTGCTGGTGCTCGTGGGGACTCTCCTAAGGATTTGTCAGTATTCTGAATTCCACAGAGCATGTTCTATATCCAGTTAAGACAACATACCATGGCTTAAAAGTCAAAAATGGGGCGTTGATGGTAGATGGGACAGTGTTTGTTTGGACTTGATTCACGGATACGGTCACGTGCAGCTATACAGACTTCCCGGGGATGGCTTCCACCGTACTCTACCATAGACATCTGTGACCAAAGACGCCGTCATATACAGGGCTGTTCTAGGCTCCATTGACTCAAGAGACCATTACTCTACGCAAATTCATCGAACCCTTCGCCACCCAACAACTTCCTCGACCCTTCACCTCAATTAGCCCGACCAGCACCTGGAAACATCTGCCACCATGCCTCCCCCCAATCCTGCCAATGATGAAGCTCATCAGCGATTGTTGAACACTCTAGATATCTCGGTTGGCCCCAAGCCCTTCCGCAACGCATATTGGAAGTCATCCCAGCGCCGCAACAAGAACGTGAAGCAGGTTGTCTCGGAGGCTTCCCGGAAGGAAGCTTCAGTGTTGGCCACTCAAGCCAACTCAGGCGCAACTACCCCAGGAGTTGGCACACCTGCCACCGATGGCGAGCAAACCTCACTGGAAGTGCCAGCGCCGAACCTCTCCCAGGCCACCCAGAATTTGTCGACCCTCGTCTTGGAGAAGAACGCCCGGGCGGGAATCGCTAGCGGACCTGCGGTGACATACACGAATATTGAATCGGCGCCTTCGCTGAACCCAGGCAACCAACACCACTACTGCGATATTACAGGACTGAAGGGACCCTATACTGATCCCAAGACCCGTCTGCGGTATCACGACAAGGAAATCTACAAGGTGATCCGGTCTCTGGCACAGGGAGTTCCGGAGAACTACCTTGAAGCCCGTGGAGCTCACACCATCCTGAAGTAATGGAATAGCATTGGATTATACCAATCTATCAATTCCCAATCGAAAAAAAATACATCCTAATACGGGTACGTTATAACGAAGAGAACAGGAGATCTGAATCCTGCTGATCAATTGAACTAGATACGAGAAACGACAAATCGCTACGAAGAGTTATGTACGACCAACACAGTCAAGCCCTTTCCATCCCACCGTGCCCCTCTCGAGACAGGTTCAAGAAAGCGCTCCGGCTTATTCGTGATCAAATGAGTCGATCTTCGCCTTGTGCAAAGCACTCGACTATTACCGACACCCCATGGGACAGGGTACCAGTTACAGAATCCGAAGAGACTGTCGTCGCGGCGTGGCATGTAACAAATATATCATGTGTAGCAGGGGGCATGGGCATGGCAGGAAGATGAGAGTATCGAGTTCATCTTTGCCTTTAATGGACGTTATGTCGAGTCGTCAAAAGCTAAATCCAATAATCAAATGAATACAAGCTTTGCATGTTCAAGAATCACATCATTAGAGACTCAATTGCATGTCTGCTTGATTTCGAGGACCTAAGAGGAAGAGAAAATTCGACGGTTCGATCAGGGACAAAAGGGCCTAGCTATCACCGCCTGCCCTCCCGGGTCTTCGCGCGGGCAGAAAAGGGCGATTGAGTGTCGCACTTCGTTGTGTTTATTTGCGCCTGTGACACTATTTCTCGACATTTTCAGTACAGATTGAAAAGCACTATTTGGCACCGATTCTGCCTACTGTTCCTGGAAACCCTATCCCTTATCGCCTTGAGAATTTCGCCAACAAGCCACCCGCTCCTGTGCTACCGCAAACGTCTGCCTGGCATCTTCCCCTACCCCCAATTCTACAACCAACAAACACGTTTCTAGTCTTTTAGACCCCACGGGCCATTGTCGCGAATCTCAAAATATCATAAAAAAGAGAATTTGCGCACCACTTAGTGCCACAAAATCTTGTCACTCTACCCGGCAACAAAGATGCCTAGCATGTGGCTCACAGAAAACCAGAGTGAGTCGCATTTGTCAACTTCCTTGCTACAATGTCCATATTATTAGAGGAAACAATATGGCAAATAAAGCACCCTTGCTAACCCATATCACAGAGACCGGAGTGATCTTCTGCTCAGCAGGTACGAGTGTCGCGTGCCAAACCAAACAACAAAACCAAAATCTAACAACAGGTCAGGAGGATTATTCCTCTTTGGAGGAGTGTTGATGTTCTTTGACCGATCACTGTACGAATATCTTTACATCCTACACAACAAAATTGAATTGACCACTAACGTATCTCGTTGACAGACTTGCTATGGGAAATGTACGCCACATCATCTATCTCAGCACCCAAACACAACTAACCATGATCCTAGATCCTTTTCCTTATCGGACTGACCCTCATTATTGGCGTCCAAAAAACAATGGTTTTCTTCACTCGCCCTCAGAAACTCAAGGGAACAGCCGCCTTCGCTGCCGGTATCCTGCTCATCCTCTTCCGCTGGCCATTGACCGGCTTTTTGATCGAATTGTACGGGCTATTCATTCTCTTCGGAGATTTCCTCGTTACCATTGGTCAATTCGCTGGTAATATCCCTGTGATCGGACCTTATATCCAACGTGGGCTGGAGGTTCTTGCGGGTGGGAGGAGCAATGCCGAATTGCCCGTATAACTGTGTGAGAGAAACTGCACTACAATCACCTAGACTGGTCCTGTGATGACGCATTGGGTTTGCATTTATCAACCTGTGCTTACATTTCTACACCGTCAAAGGGAATATTCAAAATCGAGTGTGAGTACGTGCGACATGGGATGACACGATATACTATGGCCAAGTCAAAACTTTATGTAATTAATAATGACCCTGTGAACGCTAGCATTGAAAGCCAATAGCTGGCAAGCCAGTTAATATGCATCTTAGAGATAGACAATTACATTATGCATACGAACAGCGTTGCACATCCACAAACTGTGCGTATGGTTTCATTCCACCAAACTAGGATATGTTGTCGGTAAAGCGATTCATCGTCCTGAAAAGCACGTACAAGCGTAGGCGAAACTGGGGGTAAATGTGTTGGAAAATATTCAAAGAGTCCTTCATTCCTATTCTTCACAAGTCCCTCTTTCTCTCTCTCTCTCTCTCATCATATCATTTAGTTATCATGGTTAGCAGAGCTGCTTCCAGGAAACAACCTATTGAGGGTTGTTGATGTAGTCGACGAGGTCTTCGACAACCTTGGCGGCATTGGTGGTCTGGACGCTCTCGGTGTGGTGAGCGATAATGGTGCAAGCCGAGGCGCGGGCAATAATAACACCCTCCTTGTTCTAAAGTGGAAAAAAAGCAAGGTGAGCATGGGTTCCCAAAAAATGCTTGAAAGTTTCTATCTCACCTTCTTGCCGTATACACTGCGCTCATCAGCCTTGATGCAAATGAATTTCTCACCACCAACGGAGATACCCGCGGCGAAGGCGTTGTCGCTTGAGGTGTAGGCAGCGATCAAGGAGTTGATTTCCTCCTGTGAGAGCTATGCGAGGTACCAGTTGTGTTAGCGATGTTTCTTCCGAAATTAAGACCCCACCCCGCATGACACAACACAAATGTTGTGAACCACAGTTGGAGGTGGGGGGCGTTGGAAGCTTACAGTGAAGCCGGGGGAGGCGGCCTCGAGACCGGAGAAGTCAGCGGCGAGGATACCGGCCTTGTCGAATTGACCCGAGCCCATGAGGCTGTGAGAAGGAGGTTGTCAGCATTGTGTACGCGTGGGAATGGCGGATATTGACGAATCGGTCCATTGCGGTCCGTTGAGGATAGTTGAGGATCGTTGAGGTCTGCGATGCGCTCAAGGAGGGGTATTTTGAGGGATATTTCAGGGTTGGAGAGAAGTGAGAATATACCTGGAGTCGACGTAGCCTGTTGTTGCGAAGATGGAAATGTTAGCAGGGTGCTATGAGGGTCGGATGTATAGGTGATTCATACCTTGCCAAACTGCTGAGTGAGCACCCATTATGATAGTGAAGAGACAGAGAGTAACGCTGAGATGTTTAGACTTGCGAACAGAGTAGAGACCAGAGGGAAAGCACACCTGAGTTGAATGTACAGAAAAGGAGAGCTTGTGGGAGAAGAGAAGAAGTGGGGGGAGGGAAACGGTGTTTGGCGGTCGGGAGAGGACCCCGCCATATGACGATCAACCGTCTGTCTTCGATTATGCGTCTATGCCGACTACACTTGTTTCTACGGGGATTCTGGGAATTGGATCTGTTTATTTACTAGTTTTCAATGTCTTGACTCAGGGCATTTGTAGATACATTTCCTACGAGTGAGGTGGTGACTCGAAAAGCAATACCAAGTAGCGGTGGGAGAGGCCTCCACAGCTAAAGCGAGCTAAGTTGAGACAGCTTGGGAAACTGGAAGGCATGACATACAGGTGATCACCTTGGAACCTGCATCTGCACTCCCTAGAGTCCAGTCGCAGACACCCGTGGACATACAGTTTATGTATGCCGGAGTCGCCTCAGGCGATCCTTCGGGCACCTGATCAGACACGTGCCCAGGCACGTGGATCTTCCACTTTGACTTGAGCAGCCCCCTGGGGTGGACTGGGTGTTAGAATTCTCATATCGTCTGCTAAGTTGACAAGACTTTGCTCAATAGTTTCATCGCTTCTCAAATGGCCCACGACCGGGTCCGAAATGCCGTGATACCTTCCAAGGACTTACCTCACCACATACAGTAGGGGGCCAGGGCGCAGATAGACACACTCATTGGCATCAAAGATAGCCTTGGCATCACACTGCCCTAACCTCTCCCTAGACCTGAATCACTTCTTCAGCTGGAAAGACCCTGTCTCCATTCCATGGTTGCTGAATGAACTCAAAACCAGCCCAGTCCAGCCACATGGATTTGATGCATTGTGCGCAACAGCCCCAATATTGAGGGCCCCCTGAATCATGCCCGCCGTTTCAAAAGTGAAACAAGCCCGCGTCCTATGGCCGATGCGGAGCTCTCGTTGGTTCCGGTCAACGTGGTAGCGAGATAATCAACCCGCGACCGGGTGCGCTTATTCGTCCTCCATGAAATAAGCATCTCACACGAGCCCCCGATGCTAACGATGTTAGCGCTGAGGCGCCCCTCGAATTCCAGAGATTTTTGCGCCGTCTGACCCTCAGGTCTCTAACCCCTTGGTCTTGGACCTTGTCTTTTGGCCTTGACCCTGTCTCTGATCCGTCTCTGATTCCGTTTCTGGCCTCTTGTTGGTCCGGTTTGGCCCCAGACTAAGCATGCTTCAGATGTGGCATCGTGCGCCAATCTGGGCTCGGCAAGACATGACTTGGGCTGATATGTGTCTCATCTACAGAGTCCGTCGTTATTGTTGGCTCCACCCTGACTCTATTACCGCTAATTGCTCTCTTTAATATCGGCCTTTCCTGCTGTTTCGTTATTTGTTCTCCTTTGATTCTGTTTCGCCTTCTGGAAGGCTTTTCCTTCCCTGCTAAAAAGGTCTGGGATCTGTTTTTAATCGACTGAACATTATTTATTTTATTTTATTATCTTCTATCCTATACCGGCTGGATTCCAGTATACCTATAAGAGATGGCGAGAGGCACGACGACCGTCACGTCTCGCACCCAACCCACCGAAAACATATCATTTCCCGTTTTGACTTATAGCGACGCCCTGCCCCGGAACGATCTTCGGGATCTTGATGAGCAAGCTCGAAAACGTCTAACCCAGGCTGGGATTGTTGGACAATGGGACTTCCGACAGCCCTCCCCAGTAGAGGGGTGGTTTAGAAGACCACCACCAGGCCCTGGTGCAAATTTCGACTTTCAAGTGACATCGCCCCCGAATGAAGCCTTTCCATCAACAAACGAAGCGCCCGAGCAGTATATGATAGGAGTTGCCCTGGGAAGCCCAGGCATGATCAACAAAGATGAACCCTTGCCACCGCCTCGGTTTGATACAGCAATTTTTGAACCAGGTCGAATGACACAAAGCCCCCAAGACTACAAGCCGAGCAAGTGGAAGAAGATTGGAGGCTTGTTCAAAGCAAAGAATGCCCTATTGCCACCGAACCGGCTCCATGGAGACATGATTAACCATCCGGAGAGGTCAATCAACTCCAAGCAAAGAAACGATTCTTTGGAAGAGTGGCCGGCTTTTGAAATTGATTCTAAAGCACTTATGGGCGGAATCAACCAAAGCCCTCCACGCTCACGTTCTCGGAAGTTCTCTCTAAGTGGGAGAAAGGCGCCCCCAGAGGAACTACCAGCTCAAAAGCCCCTGCTCAGTGTCGACATCCCGGATATCCAAATGGAGCGCTATAGTGTTATGTTCAGCAACGTTGTCAACAAGAACGAGAGACCCTCACTGCTGGCCAGAAGGGCAAAGACATTGGATAACCTTCGTGTCCCGGACGCAAATGTATGGCTTTTGAACTGTGTCGTGGTGTAGAACTTGCTGACATCATTTAGGGATTTCTGAAAGCGCCTGCGCCGCCACCAATGCCGCAACGTCGAGCAACATCACCTGCGCGATCTAGCTTCACATTGTTCCCAAGCTCTCAGCCGTCCAAGGCGGCCCAACTAGTCGGCACACATAACTTCTCTCGCGGTCCAAGCCCTCTAATGAGGTCTAATACCCTGCCTGTCGATAGCCCATCTAAGGCCTCAGCAGACCACTCTCGTAACAGTTCCAACGTCAACAGTACCTCTTCATTCGAATCACCAGTCATTCCAAGACTCTTTACTGAGCGATCGAGCTCTAACACCCCTCGGTCATCTAGCAGTCTCGACAAACCTCTCCCTGCAATCCGACCAGAGGCACGGGCTTCACCCCAGCAGAGGATTGTTCAGCCACCAAAGAATATCATATCGCCACAGAAGTCTCGATCAAACTCGTTCGCCCAACAGCAAAAGATTGCTCATCCTGTTCACCAACAGCAGGATCAACAACCACGGAAGATTAGCCACCCACCAAGAAAGGATTCTCAACCACGGACAGCTCCAAAGCCACCCCAGACAGCCTTATCACAGAAGCCAAGCAGCCATCACCGTGTCGACCACGGAACAAACAACCACAAACAAGATCACCCGGTCCGACCACGTCTCACGGTCCAAACCGAAACCCGACCACAACTACCAGCCAAAGACAAGACCACAAGTAGCACATCTCTAAGTCCACATTCGACACTGAAGGCCACTCAGCAAAAGATTGACCGAATCATGTCGCCAGCCTCGGCGTCTTCGGCCCCGAAATCTGGTATTTCACCGGCTGATTCCACTCGCCTGCCCTTCGCTGATGCTGATGGTGCCATCAAAATCAACGAACACGAAGAACCCGAGTTACAGCAAGAACCGCCTCGTGCTATCCCACGAGTTGAAGTCTCCACTGCTCGCTCAATCTCTGTCTCCAGGGGCAAGCGGCAGATGATTGTTCCTATTGGGGCTAAGGCCGAACATTTCGATCCTGATGAGCGATTTGTACAGAGGAGAGCTTTGACGCCGCAGATTATGGATGCTCATCGGGGCCATCGACCTGGTGTGTCTCAGGAGTTGCGAATTGAGTCGTTTTGAGTATTGTCCTTCCTTTTCATTTTCTTTACCTCTTTTGCCTTCTCGGTATTTTGCATTTTCTTTTCTTATCATCTGATTCCCCTTCGATATACTCCATTCCTTGTGCATATTTCCTTTTCAACTTTCTACTTCCTTTTATGTATATACTTATTTAATATCACGTTGCGAGCTCTTACAATCAAGTTGGAGATGCCAAAAAGTCCAATGGCAATGTCATGACTGGAGTTTCAAGCTGCATTGGTGACTGGTCATGTGGCGGTGGTTGCTATCTGTCAAGTAAGAGATGAAACATGTCGATGGACCCATTTCAATAGTTTACAAACAAAATTTCGAGTTCTTGTTGTCAGATCGAATCTAAAATGTATACCTTCCCAAGGTTTTAAGTTAACTATGGCATGACAACTATGGACTTTCCAGTGCTACCATAATGCTAAGTTCTACGTCCCTGCCTCAGTAGCAGGCAACAGCCAGCAAACCCTAAGCACTTCGGGGCTTAAACAGCAAGGGAACACTGAGAGTCGACAAAAAACCCCAAGTATATAGGCTCTATTCTAATTGTTGTTCTAAGTAGTTGGCGCTGCTCTTTGCTTCTTTGTTTAACCTACCTATTCAACCAACCATTTTTTGGTACACATTTATGCACAAACAGTACTCTCAATCTATCGAAAAGAGTAATCTACTAGAAATCTAACAATATATTTACTAAGATGGCGCAGGTTTGCAGCATAGATCGTTATGTTGATTTAGGGCTTGAACCTAGATAGTCTTATATGTGGTCGGTCTCACGAAAACATGCAGTGCTGAGCAAAGACCTCTCCGCTTTTAAGAAGTTTGCTCCCTTCTTTTCTCCCTTCAATTTTCAGTCAAAATCCATCCCTTGCAGCAAATTTGTCTCCTTCTACAACCTTTCCGCAACGAGTGAACCAGCCGACAAGAGTTGTATCGCATGCGGGTGGACACTTGACAAAGAAGAACGGTGTCATTATACTAGCCACCTCAAACTCTTCTACGGCGCATCTACACGGGGCGTCTGGTCCATCGGTTCAGATGTGATTTTGAAAGATCGACCCGACGAGGGTCCAAAAGCAAAAATTGAAGTCGAAACATTGAACTATCTGGCGACCTATACTGATGTCCCCGTCCCAAAGGTTCTACGTGATTGGGTCGATCGCGACGGGCGGTACTTCGTTTTGAGCGAACGTATAGATGGTCAAACGCTTGAGGATGCATGGCCTTCTTTGTCAATACACCAGAAAACAGATATCGCGGATCAAGTCGTCAAAATCCGAAAGCAGCTTTGATCCGTCACCTCAACCTCCATCCAATGCATCGATCAAAGCCCATGCTATCCGGGCTTACTATTTTTCGATATTGAGCCCCGCGGACCGTTTCACTCCGACCAAGAGCTCTGGGATGCCCTGGCCCTTAATCTTCACCATCTCCCTCAACAAGTTTTACGGAACTTAAAGCAGCGTCTGCCAAAGTGCGAGCCCTATGTGCTCATGCATTGCGATCTCAATTTGGGGAACATAATGGTCCAAGACGGAAAGGTTGTCAGTATACTCGACTGGGAATACGCTGCCTTTTTCCCGATTTGGTATGAGTATGTTTCGGCCTCGTTGGGGTTTACTGATATGGATGTCGAATGGAAAAAGTTGCTCCAGGAGCGCCTTGGCGTACATGGCGAGGCGCACGAAAATGCTAAGGCGTTTTGGACAGATATGCGTAATCTGAGGCAATACCCAGTTCTGGATGAGAAAGGTCAAGAAACCTTACAGAGACTGTCTTGAGACTATGTATCTTGAACTAGAAAAACCAAACTGTTTTTTCTCCAGAGATTTTTGTTATTGTGTGAGCTTTGTAAGTATTCCAATGACTGAGTAAAAAACGAGTTACCAATGCTATAAGCAATCTCATAATCACTCACCAATTACCATCCGTCTGAAGTGGACAAAAATAAGCGTTCACGGCCTGAAAGAGGCAGATTGTTCGAGCCGCTTGGGCATGTCAAGTCATCGTATCAAACAAAAGAAAAGTGCTTCAGAAGAATCATATCAGCGCAGTTCCCTCTTGCGGATGCTCGATGTTTTCAAGGGAACTCATCAAACCGCTGTCGACTGCCGTTGTCTAATTTCAAAGTATTCGCCGAATCCGTCCCCTTTCCCACCAGGACTACAAAATGATGCCGGTGCACCCTGGCAATACAAAACAGCGGTTGAAAGAAAAAAGGCTGCCATTTTTTCGCCATGGTTGTTTTGACATAAGTTATCTCATTTTTAACGTGAATCATGCCGGCCGGAACGATTCTCAACGTTGTACCTGATATACGAAATATATATTGGATATTTTTTGTTGAAATCGGAAGGCCTATCCCGTTTCTTAATGATTTTACTGTAATTTTTATAAGAGCTAGACAGGAATACATATCAAGCCCTTGTTAGCGTGAATTGCCTTCAATATCAAGCAAATCCAGCAGAAGTGGTCTATAGATAGAGCCGCGTATGGTCAGCCGAGCCCCTTCCACATGGCAGTTCCGCCTTGGCCTTCCCAAACCCAATGCTCCCCCTCACTCCCTTACGAGGCCTTCTACTCATTCTTCTCTTGTATTTGGTCGACGTTCTTACTCTTGCGTTTGATTTGGTAGAGTTGGTTCATCGATCCGCGGTGATGTTTCAGGTAATGTTTGTCCCGACCTGGTGCCTTGCGTCGAACTAACACTATTGCCAGCGCCTCCGCGACGCCATCGACTCTCGCATCGCCGAGGAACAAGCCCGACAAAAGTCTGCTCAAGATTCCATTTCCCGCTCCAATTCCGCTCGCCGCCCACCCACCCGCAACCTTTCTCCGAGTCGGCGCAACCGCCCAAGACGCAACACCGGCACTCCCGTCAGAGGCCCCGACCCCAAGGAATTCGAGGCGGAATTCACCATCGGGGACGACGATGATTCCAGCAGACCTGACACTCCCCAAGTCGACACTCCAGAAGTTACATCAGAAGTAAGCGCAGCCAAAGAGGAGGAATCTGCTGAAATGGAGGGCAAACCACCTGCGGAGTCATCCGAGCAAGAGGCCTCCGGTGCCCAAGACGCTGAACCTCCCAAGGAGTCCTCGACTGAGCTTCCACCCGATGTCCGAGCTAAGCTCCGCAGACTCGATAAGCTTGAGGCGCGATACCATGGTACGTAACTGCCTGTTTCGGCAACCGCGCACGACGACTGAGACTAACCGAGGTGCATTTAGATTTGCTCAAAGCATACCGTATGGCACACTCGCGCGTTCTATCCATCGAGCCTTTCGAGGCTGCCCTGCGCGAAAATACACCGCTCACCTCGATTGGCGAGCCCAAAGCTTTCACCGAGTACCTTAACCAAACGGCCTTGAAAAGCGACATGGTCATGGATGAATTGAAACGTGTCACTATCGAAAGGGAGGACTACAAAAAGAAGATGGAAGAAGCACAGAAACAAACGAAGGATGCATTGGATGAGGTAACTGGACTCAAGCAGAGGGAAGAGAAGCAGGAGAAACCTGAAGCTGGCCAGAACAAGGGATTGGATGGAACAGAGGAAACAAGTGAGGAATTCTTCTCATTTGATAATGAAGTTCCCCGTCTTGAGGGGGAACTCAAGGAGAAGCAAGAGGAGGTTGACAACCTCAAGGTTGAGGTCGAAAATCTCAAGCGCGACATGTCTGTCACCCGTGAGTCGACCGAGGGGATGGTCCAGAACCTCGAGACAGCCACTCGCGAGCTCGTTGAGTTGCGCGAAACCAAAGACAAGTTGGATGCGGAGATTGAAACTCTTAAGACTTCCAGCAATGCTGACAAGGATAATGTCAACGACTTGAAGGCGAAGCTTGCCACAGCCGAATCTTCTATTGAATCGACCACCAAGGAAGTTGAAGAGCTCAAGTCGCAGCTTCAGGAAAAGGCCGAGGAAATTGAAAAGCTCCAGAATCAGGCTTCCGAGAAGCCAAAGCCAGATACGAAGCTCGTCTCGGAATTGGACTCAGCAAAGGAGGAGCAGAAGGCCGGTGAGAAGAAACTGGTTGTTCTCCAGGGTTTGGTTGACGGCCTTCAATCCCAGCTCAAGGAAACCGAAACGACCGTCTCAGACCTCAAGACGGAGATTGGCCAGAAGTCGGAGACCTCTACTAAGCTCCAAAAGATTGTCGACTTTGTGGACGAGAACCTGAAGGACAATACTACGTGGACATCCGCCAAGGACAAGCTTTCCGCCGGACAAAAGGCCGATTTTGATGAGATCCGAAAGAGTTTGGCTCCAGCCAAGGAAGAAGAGGCAGCTCCTACTGCCTCTACTCCTGCTCCTACTGAAGAAGAGACCCCACCTGCTCCAGCAGCAGCAGCTGTCGGTGGTGGCGGAGGAAAGAAGAAGAACAAGAAGAAGAAGAAGGGTGGAAAGACTGAAGAACCAACCAAGTCCGCTGAGGCCGCCCCCACGGAGCAACCGACACAGGACAAGGCTGCTCCAGTGGCCGCCGCTCCAGCCTCCGACGAACTAAATGAGCTGAAGTCAAAGCTGGAAACGTTGACGCAACAGTTGTCGGAGAAGGAAGCGGCCATTGACCGCTTGAGTGCCAAGCTGAAGGGCGAAGACAACCTCAAGGAAGAAATTGAGTCTCTGCGCGATGACCTTGTCAACATAGGCCAGGAGCACGTCGCAGCTAAGGATCAGATCAAGGAGCTTTCCGCAGAGAAGACAGCCCTTAAAGAAACCATCACCAAACTCGAGAAGGAATTGGTCGACCTTCGCACAAGTAACGCTTCGAGCTCAGCCGACTCGGAAAAAATCCACACCTCTCTCAAAGATGAGTTTGAGAGCCTCAAGGTTCGCTCGGCAACCCTTGAGACCGATCTTTCTGCCGCCCAGCAGCTGGCTGCCACTCGCTTCAAGGATCTCACAGACTTACGCGAAACTCTTCAGAAGGTTCAACCCGAGTTGCGAAACTTGCGCGCTGAATCTTCAGAGTTGAAGAACTTGAAGGAGACTCTTACTAGCAAGAACTCCGAGTTGAAGGCTCTAGAGGGCAAGCACGAGGATCTGCGCACCGAGCTGAAGACTGCTAAGTCGAAAATCTCAGAACGCGACACGGAAGTTGGCACTTTGAACAAGAAGATCAGACAAGAGACTGACAGCCGCTTGAAGGGTGAAGAGAAACTCAGCGTTGCTCAGTCCGAGCTGCGCGCCACTGAAAGCAAAAAGCAAGATGCTATCAATGCCAGAGATAAGCTCAGTGGTGATCTCTCCAAGGCACAGGATGGACTGAAGAGTACTCGTGCCAAAATGCGCGAGATGGATGATCAGATCTCTCAGTTGAACAAGGAGCTTGCCGGTCTCCGGGAAGAAATCCAGCTGAAGACCGCGCAGCACAGTAGCGCCCAAAGTTTGATGAACAGCATGCGTGATCAGACGTCAGAGGTGGCAATGCAGATGAAGGAGGCCCGTGAACGATGCGAGAGTCTAGATGAAGAACTGGCCGACGCCCATCGTTTGCTGAGCGAGCGAACCCGTGAAGCTGAAACTATGCGCCGACTGCTCAATGACATCGAGGGTCGTTCGGAATCGAAGGTGCGGGAATTCAAGGAACGTATGGAGGCCGCCATCGAAGAGCGGGACCGCGCTGAAGATGAAGCCAGTAGCCAAGGCCGACGTCGTGCCCGAGAAATGGAAGAACTCAAGGCTAAGGTCCGCGAGGCTGAGCGAGCCCTACGCACAGCCGAACAGGACAAGGAGGAGCTTGAGCAGTCCCAAAAGGATTGGCGTCGCCGTCGTGATGAGCTGGAATCTGTCTCCGAGCAATCATCACAGGAAGTGACCGAGATCCGCCAAGCCATGGCTGGTCTGCGCGATGCACTCGATGAAAGTGAGAAGCAGGTTCGTGACCTCGAAAAGGACAAGGCAGAGCTGCGTCGCTCCGTCGAAGAGACCAACACCCGGCTAGAGAAGCTCCGGAAGTCTCACAAGACTCTCGGAGAGGATGTTCGCCTGCGTGGCTCCCCGTCAGGTCGACAGTCTTCGCGATCGTCCATGGATTCTGGATCTCGCCGGGGACTTGCATCCCCCTCGGCCAGAAGCGAGACCCCCGTTGGTCCACCCAGCAATGCTTCCATTGACTACATGTACTTGAAAAATGTCCTCCTCCAGTTCCTGGAGCAGAAGGACAAGAACTATCAAAAGCAGCTGATTCCTGTACTGGGAATGCTGCTACACTTTGACCGGTAAGCGTATCCCTCTCTCTCGATGTGATCCTTCACTAACCGCAGTCAAGAACGGACGAACAAAAGTGGATGTCAGCGATCATGTCCAAGTAATATACCCCTAGGTGTATTGTGTACCATACCATCTGTAGCGAACCATAATGATCCTATTATCTCCACGTTGTATGCTGTAGTTTCTATTTCTTTGGTAGCGGAGTTCCATTGGATCCAGATCCTCAGTGGGTCAAATTCTCCCCCAGACTTGAGCCGTCCAAAGCTGTCAAAATCCCTACAGAATGGACTTCATACCAGCCTTCTCCAAAGCCATGGCCGACCAACCCACCATCCGCCTGGCAACCCCAGAGGGCAAGTCTCCCCAATCCCTTATTTCAGCATCACCAATCCATCTCCCACGCCAACAGCACTAACACCCCACCAGACGTCCCCCTCATCCTCCAATTCATCTGCGAACTTGCCGACTATGAAAAAGCCCTACACGAAGTCGAAGCCACCGAAGAATCCCTTCTCGCAACCCTCTCTTTCCCGGACACGCCCCCCAAACGCGGCGCCGTCTACACAGCCCTGATCACCCCACCAGCAACCCCCACAACCCCCAACCCTATCCCTGTCGGCATGGCCCTCTACTTCTACAACTACTCAACATGGCGGTCCGCACCGGGAATCTATCTGGAGGATCTGTACGTGCAGCCCAGTGCGCGGGGTCACGGATACGGATTCAAGTTGTTGAAGTACCTTGCGAAACAGGTGCTTGAGGTTAAGGGGCGCCGGCTGGAGTGGAGTGTGCTTACTTGGAACGAGCCTAGTATTCGCTTCTATGAGCAGGTTGGAGCCAAGGGCATGGATGAGTGGATGAAGATGATGGTCGAGGGCGATGCGTTGGATAAGTTGGCCGAGGGGGCGTAGGAATCTCTGCGTATGCACGATGTGGCTTGTCTTTCCTGGGATCTGGAAGTGATCTGGAAGTGATCTGGAAGTGATCTGGAAGTGATCTGGAAGTGGGATGTCATGGATGTGATCTGTTGATTCGAGGGGCGGAGAGCTTCAAGGCCAAGGTGGGAGCAATCAGGAAAATAGGAGCTGAAAAGTTCAAAAGCGAGATCCACGTCATTCCGCATGAAAATATCCAAATTCAGTTCAAGATCATCTAATAAACTTCATCGCTGCGAGGGAAAATATAGTGCAGTCACTTCGCCAGCTAAGCCTTTAGTGACGTCGTTGGTCGACCCGCAGATCACCTTGATTTTCGCCGATTCTCGACTTTCACCCACTCTTCCTCATCACCCTCCCAGGATGACGGCCACGACAGAGAATTCCCAGGAGGTGAACCTCCATGTGGACTATGTGATCCATTACAGCTTCGGGGACACAGGTGAGCTGCAATAAGCTCCGATATGTAGCGTGGGGAGGTCGCATACTAACGCCCCCGGAACCCCAGATAAACCACAAGCCATTGAACAGCTCGAGAAGCTGCTCCAGTCACTCGCCCAGGTTGGTTTGCAGGCAGAGGTCCGTCAAGGCGATGAAGTGTCCCTGCTGGTCTTTGTGAAAGCTTCCGAGAAGCGCTTGAAGCGGGCGGTGTATCGGTCGCGGTGAGTGACGTCGCCGTTCTTGAATCGTGTACGTGAACCCAGCGCTGATCTTGAATTTCAGAGTACGCGACTGGCTCTATGGTATTCGCAATGTCGAGCCTACGCCGTCGAACTCGACAGAGCCCCAGACGGAGGCTGAGCGCTTGCGGGTCATTCATCATATGATGACGCTTCCTCGCGAGGAAGGTGGTGCGGCGATTACACCTGGTCATGGGCAGTGGAAGAATGTTTCTGCTCTTTTCCCGCTTCATGATGTTGAAACAAATAACAAGTGGATGAGGGAGTGGAGTCAGAAGACTTTCCTTTCTGAAGATGATTTGGATCAGATTAGGAATAAGTTTGGAGAGAGTGTATGTTTGAATCTGGGATTGGGGTTGAGAGTTACTGGCTGACATTGATGGCAGGTTGGTTTCTATTTCTCGTTCCTGCAGTCCTATTTCCGCTTCTTGATTTTCCCAGCTGTGTTTGGATTCTCATGCTGGTTCCTTCTTGGCGGGTTCTCCATTATCTATACAGTGGTGAACTGCCTTTGGTGTATTATCTTCGTGGAATACTGGAAGCGCCAGGAGGTGGATCTGAGCTGCAGATGGGAGACTAAGAATGTCTCTGCTGTTCAAACCAAGCGGCGAGATTTCAAGCCCGAGAAAGAGGTCTGCGATCAGAGTACTGGTGAGATGCACGGCGTCTTCCCGGCAACCAAGCGTATGCAAAGACAGCTACTTCAGATCCCCTTTGCTCTGGTCGCGGCAATCGCTCTTGGCGCCATTATTGCAACGTGTTTTGCTATTGAGATTTTCATCTCAGAGCTTTATAATGGGCCTCTGAAGACATACTTGGTAAGATGATCCTACCCGTGGATGGACCGAAGCTTACCTTGCAGATCTTCATTCCCACCATTCTTGTATCGGCGCTTGTTCCAACTATGAGTGCGATCTTGACGTCGGTTGCAACGAAGCTCAATGATTACGAGAACCACGAGACAAACAACGCCTATGATGTGGCATTGACCCAGAAGATCTTTGTGATCAACTTTATCACGTCATATCTTCCAATTTTCCTGACGGCCTTCGTGTACGTGCCATTCGCCAGTCTGATTGTTCCTTATCTCGACGTCTTCCGCTTGACAGTCCGTCCTTTCGTATCCAAGGAGCACGCCGTCACAAAGGAATCGCACTTCCAGATAGACCCTGCTCGTCTCCGCAACCAAGTCATCTACTTCACTGTCACAGCACAGATTGTTGGCTTTGCTATGGAGACCATTGTTCCCTTTGTTAAGCAACACGCGCTTCGCAAATATAAGAAGTATAACAAGGAGCGGAATGGCAAGGCGGAGCGCAACGGCGACAAAGATTCCCCCGAGCGACCCGCAGTGTCATACGATGACCCGGCCGAGGAAGTGAAGTTCCTCACGCGCGTACGTAACGAGGTCGAGCTTTCTGAGTACGATGTAACCGACGATTTGCGTGAGATGTGTATCCAATTTGGATACCTGGCCCTCTTCTCACCCACTTGGCCACTTGCTCCACTCTCTTTCTTCGTGAACAACTGGGTAGAGCTTCGCTCCGATTTCTTCAAGATCTGCATGGAATTCCGCCGCCCGATTCCACTTCGCACCGACACTATTGGCCCTTGGCTGGATAGCCTCGGTTTCCTCTCGTGGGTAGGAAGCATCACTAGTGCAGCCCTAGTCTATATGTTCAGCGGCAACGCCTCACATGGACCGAACGGCGAGCCGACAGATATAAAGGGCTGGGCCTTACTCCTGACAATCTTCTTCGCGGAACACCTCTACCTGATCGTGCGGTATGCCGTACGAGCCGCCATGGTTCGTCTGGAACCTCCAAACTCTCGTAAGGAACGTGGCGAGCGTTACCTCATGCGCAAGCGGTATTTGGAATCCACACTACACGCTGAAACAGATGATGAGAAGGATGACGGCGAGGGCATTGCCGTGCCTGACTCATCTTCCATTTCACGCGCTTCTCTTGAAGATGATGCCCGGCATGCGTCTTTGCATGGTGTTGACCCGGCGGACCGGTTTTGGATGCATCAGCACGGCTGGGCCGAGTCAGCTAAGATTGGTGCTGGGATTATCCACGCTCAGCCCGTCAAGAACAACGTGAAGAAGCAGCAGTAGAAGTTACAGCGCGTATGGAGGGTATGATCTGCTGAATTTTGATGGTGGATACGAGATCACGCTTGGTGCGCAGAGTTCTAGTATTCAGCTTCACGTATAGTATTTTGATGGTTAGTTAGTCTGTATCATGGGTGGATTTATCCACGGTGTTTGTCCAGTACCGACTGTGTGTAGCTCCTAGGAGTTCAAGCTAATTTGTATATTCTTTCAAAATACCTCTTAGCATAGAATTGAGCGCTGTATGTTTATTGTAGAGCAAAAAGCAAATTTCAGATAGTAAAACACTTTAATGTTGTTCCCAGTGTCCACGGGTCGTAACTATGATGACGTCATGCTGACTCAGGAGTCAGCTGCCCGGACTCCGGATGCAGGCGGAGTGTACAGTCAGCAAGACAGGACGACGGTGAGCTCAACGTCTGATTGGAAGGCCATGTCGATTCACAGTTGGACTCAAGTTGCAATCAAAGCCAATCACGATATCAAGCCTATCAAGAGAAATCGAAAACACCTTATACCCCGAGGTAGGCCACTCACCGCCTTCCCAGTCCGGGGTTCGCTTACCAACCCCTTACATAAAGCTCGAGGTCGCCCTCTGACTCAGATTCCTTAAGTAATCCCTCTCCTCCCTCCAACCTGCTTACAGCATCGGATCTGTAACTGCTTACCTCATTGCCCTGCATCTCGATATCATTAGCAAAGAAGCCCTCTTTTGCTTTGCAATTCGTATTGGATTGGACGTGCCGTGCTGAGCCACTGCCCAATTCCTCTTCCCACAACTCGCCTCGATCCATGCAGCCTGCACTTGCTCCAGCGCCGCATCCAAGCATGCAGACCTCTGCTCAGGTAAGCAGCCTATCTTGAACGCGTTTGTCATCAGATCTATATCCCAGAACCCCCCGCGTCGCTGGCTTACTGCGACGTGCACAACGGGTGGCTTTGGCATCGTGATTCCTGTTGTTGCGACCGTTCGCGGTAAACCCCGCGACGCGTTGTTTCTCCATGTCCTACCGCGTCGAAAGGGTCCTTGACTGTGTTGAAGTTCCATGCTAATTGTTTACTATAGGACCATGCGGACCAGGGTACGTTCAAGCCTATATTTCTTTCTTTCTTATATAGTGAAGTCGTGGCATCAGCGCAAAGGAGGGGGGCTTTTAAGCACGCCACGCCACGCCGACTTGACACAACTTTCGACTCCTCTATACCTTCACACCCGCTAACAGGTACCTTATATAGTCCTGCATGATCAGCTTTTAGCTGCCCAGCACCACCTTCAGGGTGGTCGCCCGCAGGGCGCCCCTGGTCAGCAGCAGCAACTCCAGCCAAACAATGCTAGCCCTCGCGACCAAGGCAATATTGATCCTGCAATTTCAGGCTCCATGCTTGGAGCCCCCCAAACCCCTACCCAGCCTCAGGGATCTCCTCCTTCTGATGGTGGCTCCAAGAGCTATGGCAAGCGTGAGCTGTCCACCTCCAAGCGCGCTGCCCAGAACCGTGCTGCCCAGGTATGTCATTTTTGATATCCCGCCAGAAGCATCATACTAAACTCCCAACAGCGCGCCTTCCGCCAGCGCAAGGAAACCTACATTCGTAAACTTGAAGAAGAAGTAAAGAACATTGAAAACTTCAAAGACACAGTGAAACAGCTGGCCGGCGAGAACTACCAGCTCCGCGAGTACATCATCAACCTGCAATCGCGGCTCCTGGAATCCCAAGGCGAAGTCCCCGAGCTACCAGCAAACATCGACCTGACGCAATCTCGCACTGCCGAGATCGCCCTCGCCGCAGCCGGCGTCCAAAGCACCGGCTCATCTTCTGTAGCCCCCTCGGCCCCACAGCAGGGCCAGCAGCAAACCAGCGTGACCGACGACATGAACTCGCTGAACCGGATCGCCGTCGCAGGCTTGGGCATGCGCAAGCACCCCGACGAAACTAACTTCCTCGGCAACAACTTCCAGCAGAATAAGCGCGTCCGCACCGACGACAGCCAGGGCGATGGCTCGGACTCCGTTGGCAAGCAAGAGTCTCACACCCACGGTCTCCCCATGGTGAACTAAATAATGCTACCCTGCTCTCGCCATTTGACTTGTTCTGCCTTTCAAGTCTGCGCGTCTGATTGCTATCTTTCTCGCGATCATTTTTCGATACCCGCGTCTTCATTTGTCTTTGATAAACGTTATCTAGCCCCGGTGGTACATTTTTTCTGTTTTTCCCTGAGAGGGTTACACTCTTTTTTCCTGTGTGCCTGGCTGGATCTCTCGGCTTTTCTTTTCTTTATTTTTTTCCTGTTCTAGCTGTTATTGTTTTGTCTTTGTTATTTGCGTAATGGTGTGTGGCGCGAATAGTGGTTCTATCGTCCTAATTCGGGCCCGGACGGTGGATCGGTGGTGTTTTTGAGAATTCTCGATCTTATTCTTTTGGTGTTGTGCTCGAGAGTGGAGTAACTTATTGTTTTAGCATATGTCATACCTTCCATGCAATCACATTCTATCTAATTTGTATTCATATACTCATGTATCATCTGTAAAAGAAGTCAAGTAGTACGGATAGCAAGCTGTGCCTTCCAGTGCTCATGATGATGGCTATCGTACGCTGCCCACGTGAGTGAAAGTGAAAAATAACCATTCATTAGCAAGATTACATGACAATGTAGCATTATCCCACGACCATCAGTTCAAGACCCCTACCCTAACCTATAACTTCGCCGTAACCCGCTCATCAAGCCCATACTCCCTAATCAGAACATCAGCAGCCGTAGCCCCAGTAACATAAGCCGTAGCCTGGGTATGGTTGTTAGTCAAAACAGGCACAACGCTCATATCAGCAATGCGCAATCCCTGCAACCCAATAACCCTAAAGCCGCGATCAACAACAGCTTCCTTCTCCCCGACCCTGCCCATCTTAGCCGTGCCAGTCATATGCCAAGATGACGACAAGAAGTCCTTCCAGAAGGTCAAAATATCCTCATCAGACTCCGACGCCGGCCCAATCAGCGTCGACACCGTATCCTTCGCGAACGCCGGCGTCCGGGATACCTCCAGCAGGTGCCGATACATCTCAATGCACGCGCGGCGGTCGAAGGGGTCTTCCAGGAACCGCGGGTTGAACAGCAGCGGTGCGTGCGGGTCTGACGAGTTGAGCGTTACCTCGCCGCGGGACTGTTCGTTCATCATGAACGCGGCCAAGCCGACGTAGCTGTAATCTTCTTTGAACATATCCGGCGCGAAGAAGTGCATGGGCAGGTGGGTGAGCATTTCGTAGTGGGGGATTGTGGCGCGGTTCATGAACTCCTGGACATCGGTTGGTAGGGCTTTGAATTCGGCCGACGAGGTGATCTTGTCGGATTTGAACCAGCCGGCTCCGAGTTGGCAGCCGTAGCGGGTCCATTGGCCTGTGTTTGATTCTTCCCATTGCTTCATGGCGCTTTCCATTGCGGACGGGTCCTTGAAGAAGGCGTTTCGGTCGGTGGTTTCTGGTTTGCGGGCTAGGATTAGGGGCGCGAAGTAGTGGTCTCGCAGGCCTTTGCCTAGGGCGGGCTGGTCGTGGATTACGGGGATGTTGTATTTGGTTAGGTCTGATGCTGGGCCGATTCCGGAGTGCATTAGGATTTTGGGGGTGTCGAGGGATCCAGCGGAGAGGATGACTTCCTTGGATGCGAAGTCTGGAGTATGTGTTAGGTGGTTGCGGTGGATATTGCACGGGGGGGGGGGGATATCAGAACATACACTTCTTGTTGCTGGTCTCAACACCGACTGTCCTCTTGCCATCTAAAATCACCCGCTGCACAGGGCTGTCCGTGACAATGGCCAGATTGTCCGACGCACCAACGAGCAAATCAGCAGCAGTAGTGCGCTTGCCCTGTCCAGCAGAGTTGATACTCAGCGCCATACCAAGCGGGTTGCCGGAGTTATGATCGGCATTGCGCTCGAATCCAGCCTCCTCAAAGGCATCTAGAACCGTCGACAAATCCTTCTCCCAGTTCTCCGCATATCCAATACGCAAACCACCAGTGTGTCCATGGTCTGCCTCAGCGGCGGCAGCATACTTCCGATGCTCAGGACGAACAATGTGACCATTGAATGTCTCCAGATTCTTGAAGCGTCTCTGCATCTGCTTCCAGCCAAAGGTCTCATCATCGACTCCGGCAGCCCACTCGTCATAGTCGTCCTTTGCGCCGACAGTGAACAAGCCGAAGTTGATCGCTGATCCGCCTCCCAGTCCCTTGCCGCGGGAGTAGTCCAATTCTCGGCCGTTGCAGTGCTCCTGCGGTGTGGTCTTGTAGCCCCAGTTTAGGTCCTGCTCTTCCATGAAGGTTGTCCAGCGCTTTCCGTCCACGCGAAGGCGTCGGTCATCATTGCGGCCGCCGGCTTCGAGGAGGAGGACTTGGGGTCTTTGGGCGGATTTCGCGAGACCTGCAGCTAGAGCACAGCCAGCTGGGCCACCTATTGAAGAAGTGGTGAGTTAACATGACCAATTCCGGAGACACCTTCCAAGGTGTGGCAGTCTAGTCAGCTTTCGTAAGCTTGAGAGATTCTTACTTCCAACGACAATAAAGTCGTACTTGTTCTCCGCAGAGCTCATTTTGATTGCTGTTCAAGTATAACTTATACGTATCAATGGAGAGCCCAGTCGTCAAGATAGAGGCAGCGACATGTTATAAGTCGAATCACTTATAAGTCCAGTCTCTAATGTCTCACACGGGACAGACCCCAAAGCCCCGCTTTGTTCAAGCCACGAACCTTAGTGGAGAAGTTCAGAGAGGCTATCCGGAGGTCCATTACAACTACTGAAGCTGGTGGAGCGGCTCATAAATGGGATCGCCCCCACCGTCGATCATCATGCTGCAAGAATGAAGTCACCCGTCAGTTTGACAGGTCTGCAATATGTGTTGAATAGGAGGACTGATTGTCCAGATCCGTTGTCAGAGCCGATGATTAGCCGAGTCTACAGGGATTATAGACCGTACATTGTGAGGTGTAAGACTTGGGCGGGTCTAGGAGAGCTAACAAGATCGGGACGCGTACCGCCGATCGCAATAGTCCACTTTCCACTTTCCAGGTTTGAGGATTGCGAGAGAGGGGCTTTCGGGGGAAGACCGAGATTTAAGGAGATATTGGTACGATCTGTGGTGGATATCGACCATTAGCCTTCAGGTGAAGACTACAGTACCTCTTGGAGTTGCGGCAGAATACCTGCCCAGGTGCACCTTCAACGCGCGTGATTAGTCATATCACTAAGGCGGTCTAGAGCATGCCCCTAAACACTTGGGCTTTGACTCTATCCTCGTTGGAACTTGGAATTTGTATTCTATCATTTCGATAATTTGGGTCTTAAGGAAATGGAAGATACAGTAGAATGGAAGTTGTCCAAATGTGGGGCAGGTCACTGTATACTGTACTGTAGCAGACTAACATTGAACAAGTAAGCTGATCAAGCCCATGCATGAAGTTAGTGTAGGTACTATACAGTAGTTGCTGCATACTGTACGTACTGCATCCAGTGTTATCCGGATCCGAGTTTCGGATGCAGATCATCGCCTAGATGGGTAAGTTGGGAGTAAGCTTCGGTTGACGTTAGGAAACATCAGCTTCTCTTTGATCAGATAGCGAAAAGGCTTTAGCTGAAGGGTCGTAAGGTTCGGCATAAGTATTGACGACGAGCATGGATACCGCCCTTGTAGAGAAAGATTCCAGAAACCAGTCTTTCAATTGAAAAAGAGTTCGTCTCAGGATTGGCACCGATGATAGCAGAAAAGTGGTCGAATGGAGTCCCAAAAAGAGACTTGTCGGGCTGGGCATGATCGACCATGCGACCACAAGGCCTTCAGACCGTCGTAACTTCTCCGTTCGCCCGTTACATGTAAATCAAGTAGCGTACCCACAGATCAGCATCAGCTCATGATGTTTTCCCCATTCTCCACAGCGAGGATCACCCCGATGTCACAAGTTGCAGAGGTAGTGGATAGTGGATAGGGGAGAGCAAAGATCTGGAGTGCTGCCATGGGCATTCCGAGAATATGTGGCAGATCTACACAGGGGAGATCCTCAGCATCCTCATATGTAAGTCGAGATGTTCCTGAATTCAATGGTCTGTGCCTCTGAGGGGAAACCCTGACGCCTCCACATCTGCGGGTTAGCGTGTGGGAGCCTCGGCAATTGATTTTCTATTTTCGTCCCACGCTTGGTGAAAAAACATGTATGCTGGAAACACCGGAGGGAACGAGTAAACTGATTAAACTGAGTCAACTGAGTACGCTAGGCACGCTGGGTACACTGGGTACACTGGTCAAATGCTTTCGTCAGTTCAAACCCCGAGTGTCGTTAGTAACCTCGAGGACGGTAAGAGGGTTCAGATATGCAGGCCTGTTACCTCAAATGCCAAGTTCAACCGAACCAGGAAAAGATCCTCTTGAAATGTCCCCAGTCAGCATGGACTGTCACCTTGGACTCGAAAGCCCAACGGTTCAACTGTTAAAAGGTGAAAAGAAGCAAAGTTTAACGGCACGTGCCCCGAGCGATTTTCTTCCGGGGAAGCGGGAAAAGTCGTTCCCTTACTTCTTTTCCCAACTTCGTTTTCTCTCTTTTTCTCCTGTCCTTGGGACTTGTCTGGCCGGGGTCAATTGGTAATCGCTCTTTGCCCCCAAGTGGCGACTAGTGGTCTCGCCTATTCCTCTTTGATTTCTGTTCACTTGCATGTTCGTCCTGGTTGTATGCCTGGTCCCCGACCTGACCTCATAACCGCCCTCGGGCTATCCCCCACCCCACACAGTTACATCCACCGACATTCTTCGGAAACCGACAATTGCGCGACGATCCGATCCCAACGATCTCACCAACTGCGCATTACCTCTGGGTTCAATTGGTGCTCGACCGCGAAGATCCGTACAATTTTGCGCGCATAAGATTCTCAATTCAGAGTGACTATGATGCCTCGAGAGTCAATCCGCTCGAACAAACTACGTGCACAGTCGGGGACCTTGAAGAGCGGGGCGCGCAGCATTCTTTGATCACTGCTTGTCTCGTCTATTCCAAGGCCTGCTCAGTCGGCGCAACAATGACAAACTTGTCCGAGCCTCCCGACGGGATCCATGGATATCAGGGCAACAATCTTGCGGTGCGGACGTTGATGATCGTATTCACGTCCATCGCATTATACAATGCCATCGAATTGTTCATATTGTTATTTTTGACATTCCAAACATACCGGGGCCTCTACTTTTGGACCCTCTTGCTTTCTGTCGTGCTGGGTGTGATCCCTCACGCCATTGGTTACCTGCTGGAATTTTTCGCGCTCGCACCATTATGGCTGTCTCTGACCATATCCACCATTGGCTTTTATGTCATGGTTCCAGGACAGTCGGTGGTGCTTTATTCGCGCCTGCATCTGGTGTGTCAGAGTCACAAAGTCCTTCGCTTTGTGCTCTGGCTCATCATAATTGATGCGATCATTCTATTGATTCCAACCACCGTCTTAACGTTTTGTACCGCGTTTGTTGGCCTGCCGCCAATGATTCGCGGGTATAATGTTATGGAACGGATGCAGTTGGCCTGGTTTTGCGCGCAGGAAATGACCATCTCAGGCATCTACATCGTGGAAACCATCAAGCTGCTCAAAATGATGCCAGACAAGGACCGCCGGCGAACTCGTATCATGTACGAGTTACTAGCCATCAACTTGGTCATCATCTTGCTTGACATTAGTCTACTACTCGTGGAATACATTGGCTACTACTCGCTGCAGACGACGTTGAAACCCATGGTCTACAGCATCAAGTTGAAGCTTGAGTTTGGCGTGCTTGGCAAGCTCGTCTCCGTCGTGCAAACTTCACGATCACAGCCTACCTCGTCTGAGCATGAAGAGTACCCCACATTTGTAGATCCCAGCCAGTTCACGACGGACGTTACACATGCTGCTCCTCGCGAATCACGATCACGAGGGCGGAGGCCTTGGAATTCTCATGCGATTTCCATGGAGAGCTTGCCAATGTCCGAGCGCCGAATCCGTCCATCCACGCGGTCGACTGATGCCAGCTCGCCCACTACCTGATAGTTAGCTTGAGGCAACGCATCAGAATATTGACCTTGGGTCTATCCATCGGGCGATTTACCTTTATCGGGTCCATCCGAAAGGTTTAGGGTCAATATTGGGCAACGTTTGCTTTGTATCAACGAGTAGCATGCGCTATCTTCGCTCCTCATATTCGAATTATGCAAACAGACCCGCGGGTGCTCTTACTCGACCCAGAATACTCACTCGCTGGGCCAAATCACCTTTGTCATGTTGGCAAACCAAACATGAGATAATTATCTCTGCCTTCCAGCTTCAGATTTGATCAGTTTTGTTTGCTGTTCTCCCCTGTCTGTACATTATCTGTGGCTCAAACATGTCACTGTGCAAAAGTCATTCCACCCATGCTCTCGAGGATTGTGGTGGTCACATATACCAGATGTATATTGGCGACGACATACTGTAATGCGGCCTATGGACGTTCACGATTAGTTTAATTCAGCTTCACGATGTATAATATCTCAGTAAATATCACGTTACCATGATGCATTATCACTTGACATCTTGCAGCCAGCTGTCAGAACTGTAGAAGATAGTCCTTCTCGCCTTAGCAGCCATGTAGTAATAGGATACGGGAATCGCAGCAAGATCCGCTGTCAGTTCCGTCGGCCACCGGAGAAGTACCTGAAACTCCGCATGACCTCGAAAGGTCAAAGCATCTTACTATGTGGCAAAGTATGTGATGCCATTGCCCATGAGAAAGCCGAGTATCGGGCGGCTATTGAGCATCTGCCGACTAAAATGCCGTGGGGAAGATCAGATATTGATGTTACATATGTGTCAGATATCAGAGGTCGGCAATCTGCGGGGGTTGCCGAGATGCGAGACGTTGGCACTTGGCTTCTCCACTGCGGAATGAACATCTTATCTCGGGAGCAGATGCCTTTCTCAGTGGAACAGTTCTGGGGAGTTCCACCTGGGTTGACTCACTCGTCGCAAGATCCCCATTCCAACATCCCAATTGACAATTGACAATTAACAATGTTGACCGTACAGGAACAAACAGAAATCATCCAGAAGGTGCGCGAGGCACTGGACAAGTATGAAGCCAAGCTCAGTGAGATCAACCAAAAGGTGATCACCCTCTACAACCAATAACATTCAACTAAAAACCAAGACATGTAAGCTCACAAGTCCAGATCTGGTCCGATCCCGAACTAGCATTCAAAGAATACAACGCCCACGATAACATCTGCGCATTCTTCGAATCCCTCAACGACGACTACACAATCACCCGACAAGCCTACAACATCTCCACAGCCCTGCAAATAACCTACAAACAAGGCCACGGCGGACGCATCGTGGCCTTCAATGCCGAATACGACGCCCTACCAGGCATGGGCCACGCCTGCGGCCACAACCTCATAGCAACCAGCAGCATCGCCGCCTTCATCGCCACCGTCGAAACCATGAAAGCCCTACACCAGCACAACGCCACCAGCCCCGCAGCCGCAGGCTACGAAGTCCGGCTCCTGGGCACGCCGGCCGAAGAAGGCGGCGGCGGCAAACTGCTCCTCATCAAGGCGGGCGCGTACAAGCCCGTGCACGCCTGCCTGATGGTGCACCCGTTCCCCATCCTCTCCGGAGCGCCGGACCTGCTGTCGGCGAGTTCCTGTACGGGCATGTACCTCGCGAATGACAAGGTGCAGGTGACGTACACGGGGAAGCCGGCGCATGCGTCTGCGGCGCCGTGGGAGGGCGTCAACGCGCTTGATGCGGTTGTGTCGGCGTATGTGGGGATCTCGATGTTGAGGCAGCAGATCCGGCAGACGGATAAGGTGCATGGGGTTGTGCTGCGGGGTGGGGAGAGGCCGAATGTCATTCCGGCTTCGACGACCGTCGAGTATTATATTCGGTCGGGGAGTGTGGAGGAGCTGAAGCCGCTTACTGAGAAGGTGGTGAGGTGTTTTGAGGCGGCGGCTACTGCGACGGGGTGTGAGGTTGAGTTTGAATGGTATGTTTGTGTTTTTCTACCCTGATTTTGTCTATGTCTATCGCTATTGGAGTGGGGTGAGGTGGTTGCTAATCGTGGGTTTGATGCAGGGAGGCTTCGTACAAGGATATGAAGATCAACAAGCCTATCTGCGATAGCTATGTCTCCGCCATGACTGCTATGGGGCACAGGACTATTTTCGATGCGGCTGGACAGTCTGGTGGGATGAGTGGGGGATCTACTGATATGGGTGGGTGCAAGCCGAGTCCTGCAGGGCTCTCGCTCCACTCGATCTTGTCCACTTGTTTTGGTTGTTGACATGCTGACGACTGTTCTCCTATCTAGGAAATGTGTCCTACGAAGTCCCAAGCTTCCATGGTGGCTTTTATATAGCCACCGACGGCGTCAATCATACGCCGCAGTTCACGGCGGGCGCGGGCTCCCAGGAAGGCTTTAAACGCAGCTTGCATTGTGCTGCGGGAATGGCGGTGGTGGCTTGCAGGGATCTTGTTGATGATAGCTTCGCGAAGGCTGTGGAAACCGACTTTTGTAAAGAGAATCGGCTGTAGATCGGGTGAAATTAGCTAGACTTCATCGGATGGGTCGCTTTGGAGCGTGCTATAGATTGAAGAATTTGCAACTTGCAGTTTAAAATTTTTATTTTTTTAAGCAATTGAGTCGACGATAAGAAAATAGAAAAACCAAATCAAATCAAATCAGACTTTTCCAATTGCCCTACGTGGCGCCGAACAACAAAAGATCGCCACAGCGCCTGTCGCATAACGGAACACCGTCAGGCGGAAATTCCATAAGCAGGCAAAAAGGGGCATAACCTGACGGCATTTTCGATATCAGACATCCCCGCATACAGAATTTGCCGAGCTGAGGATCCGCTGGGGGGGGAGAAGTGGATGCACAGTGGGTGCATCTAAACCCTCTCAGAGTCGGATACAACCCCGATCAAGAACTAAAGAACTATGGGGTGCCGAGCAGGTGCAGTTGATTGGTGATGTCGCGAAGTCTCCATTCCACCTCCACGATTTCAATCGCAGGAAATACAGATCTGCATTTCTAAACATAAGCAAGATATGACACTGTCCCGTTAGGCCAAGCTCCTTTTTTTCCTCCCTACTCCACTGCGGAACTGGGCGTCTTGGGACGAGTAGGTTTAAGCGAGTTTAAATCCATGGCTTTTTTCTTGTCATAAGTAGGACCCGTGGACCGGAGCCTTTTGTTTTTTATTGATCGTTTTTTTGTTAATCTTTGGTTTGCTTTTCCTTGTTATTTATTATGACGGCGAACGACTCTACTATGGATGAAAAGGGTTTGAAGGGGGAGGGAGACTCTGTTGGTCGGGACTTTGACTTGGGTCAGGTTCTTGCTGTTCAGGCGACACCCGCGGAAGAGAGAAAGTTGTTATGGAAGCTTGATCTTTTGTGAGTATTGTGTGAATGTCGGGGTGGATCGTTGCTTACTTGTGACAGTTTGATCCCCTTAATGGGCATCGCATATTTCCTGCAATTCTTGGATAAACTCGCGCTCAGTCAAGCAACATTATTCGGGTTACGGCAGGACTTGGTATGGAGTCTTATACTCTCTGTTGCTTCTCAATTGGATCGTTGACTAACTTGCATAGCATATGAAAGGCAATGAATATTCATGGGCCTCTGCGATCTTCTATTTCGGCTATTTTGCCTGGAGCTGGTATGATCCCAAGGAGTCAACCCTAACAGACCATGACTGACTCTTCTCAGGCCGAGTTCATATATAATTGTTCGTCTTCCCATCGGAAAGTACCTCGCTGTTTCAGTGTATGTTGCCACCTCCACGATGAAAAGCCAAGAGCAAGGACTAAAGTTCCTAGATTCCTATGGGGAGGTATCATGATGTGCCACGCAGCCTGCTCAAGCTGGGCCGGACTCATGACAGTCCGATTCTTTTTAGGTGTAGGAGAAGCCGCCATTGCACCAGGCTTCACCTTGATTACAGGAATGTTCTACCGACGTGAGGAACAACCTCTCCGGTAAGCCTCCAACCTGATAACCGCATAGTTCAACCTCTAACAGCTGCTAGTCAATCGGCCTGGTTTTTCGGAAACTGTGTCGCCCTATTATTCGGTGCCTTGATCGCCTATGGCATTGGAAATATCAACACAAATGCTATCGAGCACTGGAAACTCCTATTCCTCATCTTCGGCGCCATCACCTCCTTCTACGGCATCGTTCTCCTCTTCTTGCTTCCAGACTCGCCCGCAACAGCTGTATTCCTCAAGCCTCACGAGCGCGCCATTGCTGTGAAAAGAACATTGAAAAACAAGACCGGTGTCATGGATACTGGTGTCTTCAAGTGGTCGCAGGCCGTTCAAGCTCTCACAGATCCCCAAACCTGGTTCTTGGTTCTGTGGTCATTCACTACCAACTTAGCCAATGGAGGTCTCACAAGTGTTCGTATCATTCTTTATGTTCAACCCGTCTCATATACTAATGTGCATTGCAGTTCACATCAATTATCATCGCCGGCTTCGGATTCTCAGATCTCAAGGCTCTCGTCATGCAAATGCCCCAAGGTGGTGCCCAGATCGTATTTTTGATCCTCACTTCGACCGTTGCGACTTTCGTGCCATCGTCCCGTATTCTGGGCATGATTCTCAACATCATCGTTGCTGTCATTGGTACTATCCTTATTTGGAAACTCAACGACGACAATCTCGCAGGTCGAATGGTTGGTTTGACGCTTTCTTGCGTTTTCGCTATCAACTTGCCTATTTCGCTGAGTCTTGTCACCTCCAACGTGGCTGGCTTTTCTAAGAAGAGTGTCACTGGATCTTTGATTTTCATTGCGTACTGCGTTGGAAATATTGTTGGACCTCAATTTTTCCTTTCTTCCGAGGAGCCTGCGTACCCGGTAAGTCAATACACTTCTTGACATTGGACGAAAAAGGAGATTGACTGAATTTTAATCTAGACTGGCATCAAGGCTTCTATGTCTGGATTGGTGCTGAGCATCTTTTTCCTCTTGTGCTTGTACTCCTACTACGTGTATGAGAACCGTCGCCGTGATAAGCTCTATGGATCACCTGATGAAATAACTGTGGGTGCTGAGTTGCAGGACGAATTGTCTAACAAGACGGATCGTGAAATCGAGAGTTTCAGATATGTTCTCTGAGAAGCATATCAAATTAACGAATATATTGAATAATATCATCAAGTGCGCAACTCTCAGAACAGAATCTGCTGAAAAGAGCACCGACGTTCTCGTAGTTCCAAAGGCCAACAGAAAAGCTAGTCTCTGTTACAATCAAGCCAACATCATTGAGACTAGTCTAACCACGTATCAATAGCGACACGCAAAGCATCAACCAACCACTGCTCCTTAAAAGAAGTATCAACATCAAACCCATGTCCACCAGGCCGAAGACACAGAACCAAATTATCAACACCCTGTCTCCCCTTCAGAGTAACCTTCGCCTTGTTAACGAACCGCTCACTAACGTCTGCAAGAACATCATCATCATCAGTGCCATGAATAATAGTCAACCCGCCACGCGGCAGTCTTGTATCGGGATACTCCAGCCGCTGCAGCTGGAACAACTTCTCCTGATAAAGCGAGCCCTCCGAGCCCCGAGTGTAAAATTCCGGACCGCGCCGATGACAAGAAATTGCAAACTGCAGAGTAGCACGTCGAACATCCAAATCAGACGATTCCACATACCCAGCCGGGAGACCCGCAAGATACCCATCGATATACGACGAGGGAACCTCTGCGTTCTCGGGAGATACATTAGGAGGGAACAAACTAGGCGGATCCCAGCTGAGCATTGGATAAGTGGCCGTGCCAGCGCGCAGCTGGTCCGGATACGAAAGAGTGAGGTAGATACTCAGCAGTCCGCCTGCGGAGTCTCCGGCCGCGATGACGCGATCAAGGTCGGGGTCGATCTGGTGTGGAGAAAGGATCTCCGTTAGGGCTTTGGAATGGAGCCATGTCCAGAAATCATCGACGTCTTCTAGGATCTGGACGCCTGTTGCTTCGGGGAGGAACCGGTAGTTCGGTGATACGATCACTGCATTGTGCGTTTCTGCTAGTTCTAGTAGCCATTTTGGAAACCAGTCTGCATAGATTGAGTCGCCTCTTGACTGCAGGTGGCTTTGTTAGGGAGGTGGTGTTTGGTTATACGTGGATGGGGATGCGTACTAGCCCTCCACCGTGGAACCTTGCAATGATGGGATGGCCTTTTGATTTGTCTAGCGATTCTGGGGCTAGAATATCTGCCCGTATGTCATGGCCATCGACTGTTTTGTAGATGGCTTGGATGATGTTGAAGTTGTTGAACTTCTGGCCGAATCTGGCTGCTGTCATCTTTGCGGGGTAAATGTGGGATTGAAAATGGATTGCTCCGATAATACCGAGCTACCTGTATAGTGGATTGGGCGTATTATTTTGGAAAAAGGTGAGAAAGCCATAAGCCCTACTTATATACTTATAGAAGCTCGAACCCAGTGTTTGCACTCGTTGACACATGTGTCTAATCGGAGGTGCAAACACGACAAACTCCAATTTCATTGGCCCATTTGTTTGCAGTTCGATCAAAATCTTATTTCGACGTTTGTACTGTTTGACTGGGTGTCTCTACATGTATAGTTGCTTTGGACACCAAAGCCCATATCGGTGGTTTTTCCTGCGCTAAAATCCCGTAGCTATTGCCAAGCTTGGTTAGTTTTAAAGTTTTTACACTAAATTTCCACCTTGTACTATCAATCTCAGACCATATGTGCAAAACGTGTTATTTGAAATATCTCAATCTCGAGTTAGAGCAATGTGACGTTGGAGTGCTCATTCTCAACCAATATGACGCTGTGTGGCAATAGCGATCTTCATACTGATACAGTATGTTGCTATGTCACTACGCATGTAAAAATGCATTCTTTCTCGGTGATTCCCTTAGGTGTACTGTATCACCCTCGACACACAAGACTTTCTGCATGATATCATCGCATACTTGAGCCACTTAAGGGATCCCGTGATCCCGTGACCTAGTACCGGTACATGGTCCCGTCGGTGTGTACCGGCACAACCCGTGTATCTGTACAGGTCCCACTCCTGTGACCCGAGTCCACGTAGCTGCCGGTTTCCACCTTTTTCCCTTTCCAGCTCTTGGTCGAAATTTGTTCCCCAGCACTTTCCACCAGTCGACGTCGCGCATTATGCAACTTCGGTTCGCTTGGAGCGCCCAACCATGTTCTCCATGGAACTTCGCACCAAGGGGCCAATGATCTCTCTAGGGAGGCCCTTTTGACAAGTGCATATCATTACTACTTACATACATTTACTGGCCTATTTTTGCGTTTCACCGCATTTGCTGCCCCTCCATAGGCTTTGATTATCTCTTCTCTTCTCTCCAGATCGTACATCCAATCCATCGGGTTCGATCGCTGATTTGGGGATTTGCCCACTTAAGAGGTTTCCCATACCTCGGTCCTCATGAGCACGGGTTATAGTCTTTCTCGGACCCGAGTGTCGTTCCATTTAAATCCTGGCAAACAAAGGCGGAACTCTCCGCCTTCCTTCCCCCGCGGAACAGAATTTGTACTTCTCACGATCTTCACATCCCACTGAGACACTTGATTTCGAAATAATCGGACTGCACGGTCCCGATGGCATCCCAAGCGCCAGAGGAGATCGGGCCGGGATCCCCGCGAAAAAGATCGGAAAGTGTTGCAGGCGCAGAGTCATTGAGGAAGGAGCACATCCGACCAGAGATCAGGGACCGAGCACAGTCGGCATCTCAGGATGAGATTCAACCACCCAGCACCGGCTTCGAAGCTGCCGACCGTGTCTTTCCCATTCGATCTTTCGTCTCGGTTGATCCGAACCCTCGACCTATAGGATACCACGCGGCCACCGCGCAGGCGCGAGCCGCACGTTCACCAACGCGGGAAGGCGCTCGACAATATTCGTTCATCGACGAACATACATGGAACCAAATGCAGTCACAACCTCCCTCCACCACGGTACCGAGCGAACCGACCATTCCCACCGATATCGAACGTCACGAAACACATGAGGTTTCTGCTGACACCGAACTTGCAACACACTCCATGGCATCCCAGGTTAACCAGCACCCCGAAGTGTATGCGAAGCCTGTCAGTGCGAGCCACTTCAGTGCCGGTTCGGCTGCCCACGAAAACGCTCCCACCCCGCCCAGCGACGGCCAGGGCCATTACACTGCTCGCTTCAGACATATCTTGACGGAAAATGGTCATGCTGTTATAACAGGACGGGATGGGAAGTCGTTTCAATATTGTGAAGATGAGCCTATTCACATCCCAGGTGCGATTCAAACATTTGGAGTCATGCTTGCATTACGAGAGGAATCGCCCAATCAACTTGTGGTACGCGTGGTGAGCGAAAATTCGACTCAGCTCTTCGGTCATTCACCCAAGCAATTGTTCGAGTTGGAGAATTTTTGCGATATTATGCACGAAGACCAAGCAGATAATCTACTGGATCACATGGACTTCGTTCGTGATGATGCTTATGATCCGACAATTGATGGACCGGAGGTATTTTCCTTAAAGATTCGTACACCATCAGGGGAGGACCGTCAATTCTGGTGCGGTGTCCATGTTTGTCAAACGCAAAAGGATTTGCTCATATGCGAGTTTGAGCTGGAGGACGACGATATCAACCCATTGAATGTCGCGGGTACCGCCACCCCGGCATCTCCAACTGACACCTTGGGTGTTATCCCAACTGCGGAGCAATTGGCTGGAAGCACCATCAACATTAGCCAGCCTCTGCGTGTCCTACGCAATGCCCGTCGGAGAAAGGGCGAAGCAGCATCGATGGAAGTTTTTAGCATCTTCACCCAAATCCAGGAGCAGCTGGCTCGGGCAAATGATTTGGATCAGTTGCTGAATACAACTGCTGGGCTGGTGAAAGAATTGACCGGCTTCCATCGTGTTTTGATCTATCAATTTGACAGCAGCTGGAACGGCATGGTTGTTGCTGAATTAGTTGACCCTAACGTCACAATTGATCTGTATAAGGGCCTTCATTTCCCCGCATCCGACATTCCTGCGCAAGCGAGAGAGCTATACAAGATCAACAAAGTGAGGTTATTGTATGATCGTGATCACGCCACCTCTCGTCTCGTTTGTCGCACTGTAGAAGACCTCGAAACTCCCCTCGACATGACCCATGCATTTTTACGAGCAATGTCGCCTATTCACGTGAAGTATTTGGCTCATATGAAGGTCCGATCTTCAATGTCTATTAGCGTCAATGCTTTTAACGACTTGTGGGGTTTAATATCTTGTCACAGCTACGGCACCGCGGGAATGCGGGTGTCGTTCCCAATTCGCAAAATGTGTCGACTACTTGGCGATTGTGTGTCACGGAACATCGAGAGGCTTTCTTATGCTTCACGCTTGCAAGCACGAAAGCTGATCAATACGGTTCCAACCGAGGCTAATCCGTCCGGTTACATCATTGCCTCTACGGATGATCTACTTGCACTTTTCGATGCAGACTATGGTGTTTTATCGATTCGAGACGAGACTAAGATCCTCGGTGACAATACCCACTCTCAGGAACTTCTTGCGCTGCTGGAGTATCTCCGCCTACGCCAACTGAGTTCTGTGCTTGCATCGCACGATATAAGCAAAGATTTTCCTGATCTACATTACGCGCCGGGATTGAAGGCCATTTCAGGACTTTTATATGTCCCACTATCCACCGCTGGCAGTGACTTTATTGTCTTTTTCCGCCGCGGCCAACTCACAGAGATCAAATGGGCCGGCAATCCATATGAAATTTCCAAGCGGAAAGAGACCGCTGGTTATTTGGAACCGCGTCAAAGCTTCAAAGCATGGCAGGAAACTGTACTCTCGCAGAGTCGCGAGTGGACAGAGACAGACGTTGAGACTGCTGCAGTCCTATGCCTTGTGTATGGAAAGTTCATCAAGGTCTGGCGCCAGAAGGAGGCTGCTATGCAAACTTCACAACTCACTCGACTGCTACTAGCGAACTCCGCGCATGAAGTTCGCACACCTTTGAATGCTATCATCAACTATCTTGAGATTGCCCTCGAGGGTGCACTCGATGCAGATACACGTGAAAGCCTGACCAAATCCCATTCTGCCTCGAAATCCCTCGTCTATGTCATCAACGATCTACTGGATTTGACAAATACAGAGAAAGGACAGGATTTGATCAAAGATGAAAGTTTTGATCTTGAAACTACGTTCAAAGAGGCCGCCGACATGCTCTCAGGCCAGGCAAAGCGAAAGAACATATCTTATAGCATGACGGTTCACCCGGGTATACCACACCTGGTGCTCGGAGATCAGCGACGTGTCCGCCAAGTCTTGTCAAACGTGATCTCGAATGCAATCCAACACACCGAATCAGGTGCTGTTACCACGGAAATGTGGCGGTCGGCGAATCAGGCTGTTGAAGGCTCGGTTGCAGTAGAGGCTATGGTTGTCGACACCGGGTGTGGGATGTCAGAGAAAAAGCTAGAATCTCTTTTCCACGAGCTCGAACAAATTTCCACGGATGAACCTTACTATCCAGAAGATGAGCCTGAACAACAGCAGTCCGACTCGCCTACAGAACCAAAGAAACGTGTTTTGGGTCTTGGCCTTGCCCTGACAGCGAGGATTGTTCACAACATGCAAGGGCAGCTTGGTGTCAGATCAGAAGAAGGGAAGGGCAGCCGATTCAAAATTCTATTGCAATTCAAGCTACCAGAAGGTGCTCCACCTGAAAGCACTCCTCCCGCGGGTCCTGTTGTTCCCCCAACTCCCATGTTGTCAGACAAGGAGTTCACGCTCATCGGTGGAGCACACGAGGGTCGCGATCGTCGCGATAACGATTCAAGAAGAAGAAGCACAGAAAGTCTCAATAGCGGAACCAGTACTCGCAGCGGCAAAAGTCAGGCTGACCGTCTCATTAGCGCCATGCAAGAACCAGCTATGGCAAGGAGAAGCCCTAGTCACGGCTCAGACTCTAACAGGCCTGATTCTCGACAGCTCAAAGTTGGCAGTCCCCTTAGCACAAGCAGTCATGATCTATCTATCAAGTCGCCAGTGCCGACAAAAAGCCCCAAACGATCAAGTATGACAGAGCTCCGATCGGGTCTTCTCTCTGCCTCGCATACGCCGCCGACTATGTTGCACCCGCTAGTAACACCTCCTCTGCCGGGCATGGCAAACATCACGGACTCGGGAGTACCGATGAGTGCTTTGCGAATGTCGCAGCAATCTGCAAACATGGTTTCCCCCCACTTGCAGAGAGTTGATGGCAATTCTTATTTCCCTCGCGTCAAAACAATCACGGAAACCTCACAGCGCTCAACTGATGCCACCACCGGGACTTTGTCAGCAAATATCTCACCAGAATATGAGCTGCTCCACGTGCTAGTTGCAGAGGATGATCCCGTCAATAGCAAGATCATATCAAAGCGATTGAATAAACTTGGTCATACTGTGCACCTCACTAGCAACGGTGAAGCTTGTGCGATTGCTTTTGGCTCAACAGAAACGCCCTTTGACGTGGTTTTGATGGATATTCAGGTAAGTTCATTTGTCTGTCTTTCTTCATCCGCATACTAATAATGCGCAGATGCCGATCGTAGATGGTATCGAAGCTACAAAGATGATTCGCAACTACGAAAGCAAGACTCCCAAGAGTGCGCTATCTGAAAAAGCCAGCAAAGGCAACAACCGTGCTCCGATCTTTGCAGTATCTGCATCCTTGCTAGAGAAAGAAAAGGACAAATACACAGATGCTGGATTCGATGGTTGGGTCATGAAGCCAATCAACTTTGCTCGGCTGAACATCCTTTTCAGCGGTCTTGGTGACCCTCAGGCCCGCCAAGACGCCACCTACAAGCCTGGCGAATGGGAAAATGGCGGATGGTTCGAGAGCCAGTAGATCCGGCTCTACTGGGTTACTCACAAAGTCGAAACTCCATCTCATGGGAAGCCATCCACTCCTCTCTCTCGGTGTATCTCATCTATCATTCACTTCTCCCGCCGACCATGTGCTGGATCACCCTCTTTGCACTCCTTCCACTCTTCCCGATGCATCACCTCATCTCACTACCTACGATACCGATTAAAACTGAAACCTCTTCTCAGAGGGTTGATCCCTTTTCACGAATTACTTCACATTTGCTTTACGTCTTCTTACGCATATCGCAGGCTCCGAATTACGGGTGGGCCTGCGGGGGTCTCCTTCATTGGCGTTACATCATGTTTCAATCGGGAAAATATACAGATACCCTATTTGACTTTCTACATTTGTCTTTTGTTGGTTGGTCTGTCGGATTCAGATTCAGATTCCTGCTTTGCACCTACAAAACCATATTGCAATCCATGTATATATATATATTTCCAAGTTAAAACATACATAATCTTACAAATCGAAAGAAACGAAAACAAAATCTAATTCCATGCTGGTTTAGTGTCCTGATCCGAATGTTGCGAATATATGTGTCACAACTCAGGTCTTTTCTGCTTCACTACTTTGGAAACCGAGAACTTTTGACAGATATAAAATTGCATCAATAAAATCACCAGACAAGTCTAAAAGGACCAGGGTATAAAGCAAAAATGAGAAGACCGCCCAGTAATAGATGAACCGTGAAAAACCATCGAGTCCAACGCGAAGTAAATGTAGAAATCCGCCCAGCAACCAATTCCCCAGGAAAACCTCGGTCCCTAATACAAAGTCAATTAGAAGGTACCAAAGCCATCTCAACAGTCGACCTCGTGTCAGACGAATGAACCTGCAACCTCCCATCCAAATGCGACTGCCCAACAGAATTCTCCGAAGTAGAAGCAAACCTAGTCTCCCTCAGCGCCTCATGAAAGTCATAAGTACTGCTCCTCGTCGAATGAGGCAAACCAGCACTAGGACTAACAGCACCTCCAAAGCGCGGCGAAGTTTGCGCCTCCATATCTAGTCCTTGTGGACGACCACCCCTCCTCGCAGATAAATCGAAGATATTCACATCGCTCGAGACACGCGGACTCTCACCGTCCGTATGGCACACACAAGGATACACGCGCGTCAGCTCACGCAGCCTGGACAGAATATAGAACTCAAGCTTGAGCTTGATAGCATAGACAACAGTCTTGTAGCTAACAGTGAGATAATGAGCCTTCCACTCGACAATAAAGAGCGAAGCGTTGAGGATAACAACGAAGACATTGATGATGACGAGTTGGACGATAACTCGTTTTCCCTCGCGGCCTTTGATTTCGAAGATGGGTTTCAGGGCTCGGAGTGCTTCGTAGATGTAGATGGCGCTTATCACGACGTCTTGGATTGCAAAGCCGCTGATTTGAATTCTGTCGTAGATTTTGGCTGGTTTGATGCATTGCGGGGCTTGGCTGAGGTTTCGACAGAGGAATAGTCCGCTCATGGGGATGCTTAGGATGATGAAGTTGGCGATGATCATCCAGAGGACCCAGTGGAGGTGGCATTTGTCTGAGACGACGAGGTGGAGACGGGAGTAGAGGACTAGTGCCTGGCCCTGAGAGTCGTAAGTATGGTTGTATGTGTGTGTGTATACTTCGGGGCTGGGAGTTGGGGTTTCGAGGGAAATCAATACATACTTGGACCATACACCACCATCCAAGCACGAATGGTACTGCCATTGCGATGTTCGATGCCCGTCGAGTATATGTCATTTGCGCAGTGACACCATATAAGACTATTCCTGAGGCCGCGATCTGCATGCTCCAGAAGTAGAAGCCGCGATAGCTCTTGAACTGGGTGAACGCTGACAGCGATACCTCTAGGGCTAGGAACGAGCCGATTGAAAACATGGCGATGTTGTCGGCTGTCCACATATCTGCCATCAAGATGTCTGCCACCTTCGGAGTCAGACTGCTCATAATGGTGTCCATGATGAGCGCGGCAGTGGGGAATCATGCGGAAAAATCAGCCGGATATAAGGTGGGATATATGGGATCTAAGATGCTGGGGGAGATGGGAGGATTCTACAGCAACGGATGGCCATTAGCAAGCAAGGATAGATCGACTTGAGCCCCTCATCTTATGGGTGTGACAGTATGGGATAAAGTTGTCGACAGACAGGGTTAATCTCGAGGCAGCCACTGGATGAGCGAGTCATAATCCCTCCCTGTCTCTCATTTAATATTGTAGATTAATGGGAATTAAGCGACAGCAACCGGTTTTCTACGACCAGAAATGCCAAAAGTGGAGTACGATCTTGCGATCCGCTAGGATAATGAGGATAGGCTCTAGTCCAGATATGGTCGGACATGGACGATTGATGATCAACGGTCGGTTATAACGATACTCGGGAATCTCATGCTGCTCGGGGTCCAGTTTATGGACGTGACCCCTTAACGATCCTGCTAGCGTTTGGTTGGATCGGTTCACCATTGGCTGGCGCAAACGACAGACGGAGTGTCTAACAGGGATGATCGGGAATCAAACAAAGAAAACGATGTGCACGTATCAACTGTGGCGGTTGGGGGAGAGGGCCAGGCCTTGGATAAGAGATGTGACAGCTGCGGCGTTTTCGTTCTTTCATTGTTGATATACCAAATGGCCTGTTGAAGTAATGTCGAGTGGATGTGAACTGTAGATGTCGACTTCTATACATCCCTGTCCCACGAGTCGCGGAGGCTTGGCATTGACTCGGAGGAAACAAACTGGCACGAACTAGCACGGGGCAATCAATGGTCTAAGAGTAGTTATGCAAGATGAATGCGTGATGAAGTCATGCATGGGCTTTAAGTTGGAGGTTATACTGTGTAGATTGTGGCTCTGTTGGTAGGGGCTTGACTGTTGAGCCAGTAGGGGTATCCTATCGCCTGTCAAGACCAATCGCCGGACAGGAAACGTCCAACTGATCAAGTTACGGTGAAGAGATTACCGTGTTTGAGTGCTTGAAGGCGCTTAAATTGATCTCACTGCAGAGAAGTGAAAAGTGAAGGGTGACACGTACATCGAGCTTACCCGGAAGGATAGTACTCAAACGGGGGGAATATATTATTAGGGTGAGATGATGTCCCCCTATCCATAGGTTATGAGTCCATCGAATCCGCACATTTCGGCGACCACTGATTGAATGTGACGAACACTCTTGAACTGTCCCCGCTCTTCTTTGACCGTTTCGCAGATCGTCATCCAGTTGCACCCCCGATGCGATCACGACTTTAATTTTCGGTCCTTTGAAATCGTGAATGACAGACTTGGAGTGTCCCGCCCGAGGTCCAATGGAGAATGCCAAATGCAGCAATCCGAAAGGGGAACAAACTCCGGCATCTTGAATATTGTGTCGGAGGAGATGAAAGAACACGCAAGACCATTGAGACTTAGAGCGCCTCGGTATAGGTAGAATCACCAGCTAACAGCTGGACCAAGAGCACTAAAAGTCATTGGGGAGATTTGTGTCCTCTGATCGGCAGCGGCCGCGGAAGCCGGTCCGACAATAGTTCGCTTCCACAAACGCGCCACATGCTAGGCTCCCTTTTGACGCTCGAGGTCCAGGAGAAAGTAAATTGATTCTCCGACCGGCGGAAAGAGATATAGATAGTTTCTCTCCTGGATATGTCCCATAGAAGTGTCGGAAACTTATACTGCAAGGGGGTAACCTGTGAGATTATTTGGTTAAGCGTTGCGACTGGAACCATTCAGAATATTGGTGAGATTGCTGTTCAGTTGATCGTACATGTGGGTTCTCATGTTCTTAAGAGACTGACACGGAGAGGAAGCGGACAATACACCGCAGCTACGAAACCGCAAAAGGACCTCGGAATGCTCGACATCCATTGCATGATGTGATACTGTGCCAGGTCCCAGGGGCTTTCTGGTATGTTCCTATTACATGAACATACAAACCTAGGGAAGAATGCCGTTGCGATAGCTGGAGATCCGCAATTCAAGTGGTGAAGTGTCAAGCGCGCCCTCGTTCGTTTCAGTGGCCAGACCTATAGTCTGACATGAGGATAACAATGTTGACAACAGTCGCATCATCCGGAATGATCCGAGACACCTGGAAGCATTTCCCTGTTCTGGCTGTACAGTATGTAACCGGGCTAGAACTCGGTTATTAGTGATCTGGCTGGACGAAGAAAAGTCATGTACGTCAGCCAATGAGCGTGGCCCATTTGCCAATAAATCGTGGGTATCTAGAAACGGCCATTTTGTCAGCGCTGGAGCTTGCTAATAAGACTTGGATCGAACGTCGGATGGTCATCGCACCTCGGCGCACTCCGCCAATGAAATTCGCACTAAGTGCATCACTCACGTAAGGCCATGGAAGACTTCCCCGCACTCCAAACCGAGCTTAGTGATGGCAATTGGAGAGATTTCACCAATAGAGGAGTGCAGAGTCCAGACTTAGCGTATTTGTTAAGCTATGAAGTCGGGGAGATGTTAGAGTAATATCCGTTTCGTCATTGGGTCGGAGACGGAAGGCAAATTATTTAAACTGCGGGGAACCCTCCCACCTTTCTTCTTTCCTTCTCTACAGCATCAACTGTATCACTATTCATCATGGGTGAATGTCCTGTTGCACACAAGAAGAGCAATGTGGCCGGTGGAGGTACTCGGTATGTTCAGTCGTGGCGTCAGTGGAGCTGGAAGCTCAACGCCACATGCATCTGGGTGCATGACGCTGATCATTCACAGGAACACTGACTGGTGGCCGAATGCCCTGAAGCTTGGGATCCTCCGCCAGCACACCGATGCTACAAATCCTCAAGGCAAGGATTTCGATTATGCTGCGGCGTTCAAAACTCTCGACTATTGGGGTCTGAAGAAGGATCTCAATGCTCTCATGACCGAGTCGAACGACATCTGGCCGGCTGATTTCGGCCACTACGGTGGTCTGTTCATCCGTATGGCCTGGCACAGCTCTGGTACCTACCGTGTCTTCGATGGCCGCGGTGGTGGTGGCCAGGGCCAGCAACGATTTGCTCCCCTCAACTCTTGGCCCGATAACGTTTCTCTCGATAAGGCCCGTCGTCTCTTGTGGCCCATCAAGCAGAAGGTAAGCATTGAAACGCGATGGAAAAAAAAAATGAAACGAACCAGAGCTAACCATGTTCATAGTATGGTAACAAGATCTCATGGGCTGATCTGCTGCTTCTGACTGGTAACGTTGCTCTGGAGTCTATGGGTCTGCAGACCTTTGGATTCGCTGGTGGCCGTCCCGATGTCTGGGAAGCCGATGAGTCCGTCTACTGGGGTAGCGAAAATGTCTGGTTCACCAACGAGGCTCGTTATGAGGCCGAGACTCCCGATGAGAAGGACAAGCAGAGCAACATCAAGACTCGTGACCTCGAAGACCCGCTGGCCGCGGTCGTCATGGGTTTGATCTATGTCAACCCAGAGGGTCCGGATGGAAACCCGGATCCAGTCGCGGCTGCCCGTGATATCCGTATCACATTTGGCCGCATGGCCATGGATGACGAGGAGACTGTTGCCCTGATTGCTGGTGGCCACACCTTCGGAAAGACTCATGGTGCCGCCCCTGCCGACAATGTTGGCAAGGAGCCCGAGGCTGCGGGTATTGAGCAGCAGGGTCTGGGATGGAGCAACGCTCACGGCTCTGGAAAGGGTCCTGATACCATCACCAGTGGCCTGGAAGTTACCTGGACCAAGACTCCCACAAAGTGGAGCAACAACTTCCTCGAGTATCTGTTCAAGTTCGAATGGGAGCTCACCAAGTCTCCCGCCGGTGCTAACCAGTGGGTTGCCAAGAACGCCGACGATATTATCCCCGATGCCTACGATGCCAACAAGAAGCACAAGCCTAAGATGCTGACTACCGATTTGTCGCTACGCTTCGACCCTGCTTACGAGAAGATTTCTCGTCGTTTCCTTGAGAACCCTGATCAACTCGCCGATGCCTTCTCTCGTGCCTGGTTCAAGCTGTTGCACCGTGACATGGGTCCTCGTGCCCGCTGGTTGGGTCCTGAGATCCCCAAGGAGGTTCTCATTTGGGAAGACCCCATTCCCTCCCCTACCTACGCTCTGATCGACAACGGCGATATTCTCAACTTGAAGAACGAGATCCTCTCATCTGGCGTTGAGCCCACCAAGTTCATTTCCACTGCCTGGGCTTCCGCCTCCACATTCCGTGGCGGTGACAAGCGTGGTGGTGCCAATGGCGCTCACATTCGTCTCGCCCCTCAGAAGGACTGGGATGTTAACAACCCTGCTCAGCTCCAGGAGGTCCTCAGTGTCCTGGAGAAGATCCAGAACCGCTTCAACAGCGCCCAGGCTGGCGAGAAGCGCGTATCTATCGCCGATCTCATCGTTCTCGCCGGCTCCGCCGCTCTCGAGAAGTCTTCTGGCATCCCCGTTCCCTTCACCCCCGGCCGCAACGACGCCACCCAGGATCAAACCGACGTCGAGTCCTTCCAGTGGCTCCGACCTTTCGCTGACGGCTTCCGGAACTATGGCAACTCCACTCGCCGCGTGCTTACCGAGCAGCTCCTCGTCGACAAGGCCCAGCAGCTGACCCTCTCCGCCCCCGAACTGACCGTTCTCGTCGGAGGTCTCCGAACCCTGAACGCCAACTGGGATGGTTCCGCCCACGGTGTTTTCACCTCTCACCCGGGCCAGCTCAGCAACGACTTCTTCGTCAACTTGCTGGACATGAACACTGCCTGGAAGCCCACCGGCGCTGACAACGAATACTTCGAGGGTGTCGACCGCAAGACCGGCGCTAAGAAGTGGTCTGCTACCCGCGTTGATCTCATCTTTGGTCACCACGCCGAGCTCCGTGCTCTTGCCGAGCTGTACGGTAGCTTCGATGCCCTTGATAAGTTCAAGAAGGACTTCGTCGCTGCTTGGGACAAGGTTATGAACTTGGACCGTTATGATATCCCGACTTTCCCTGCTGTCACCGGTCGCCCTCGCCTGTGAAGCATGAATTGATCTATGATTTTTTGTTCTATAGTGTTATTTTAGCTGAATTCATTTTCCAAAATTGTTCAACCTAATGATACTTTTTCTAGCATCCTAAATTGCCATTTAACGCCGTAGAAACTTTCAAGTTGTTCCTTCAGAACTCTCATACCTTTACACTGTCTAGATCGTACGAGATTGTAACCTCAGTCAGACATAGTCAGATATAAGGCGGTAAGGAGGTACCGGCAAAATGTGATATCTGAAGGCCGCTAGAGACAGACATACTGGCGCTAAGCAAATTTACCACAGCAGTTCTTTCTCCTGAACCAATACAACTCTTCTTTATCTAATCTTCAAGCTCATAAAATCAAACGAGCCAAAATCTGAGGAGAGTTGGAGAACCAAATTTCAAGGCTCTGTCGCGGCTCTACCCGCCTGTGTCTTTCCCCAGGCAATTGAAAGAGCCGCATTGATATTGCTTGCTGCAACATAATGCAAAACAATGACAATCCCTTCCGATTCCCGACACCTTTAAGGTCATATCCGAGTATTGAATCTAATGCCGCTACTTCCACATCTGGCGGTTCCTCTGAAGCCTCGCACCGCAGTAGGGGAATAAATGCGACTTTCGGATTGAAGCCAAGTACAGAGACGGAGAAATCGCCGGCAGCTGCTGGTGCTGTAAATTCACATGGGGGACTGTTTGGGAACAATCTTTCACCGAACGGTCCCTCTGGACAGAAACATCGTGCATATTATGGATCAAGCACAATGATGTCGACCGGCAAGGCGACTCACAACGAGCCCGGAAAGACAAATACGCTCTTCAAATCTATGAACACTGAGGGGCCTGCAGCTAAAGAGTCGTTGTTTCTCCCCGATCCACAAGAATTTGGAAAGGCGACAGAGAATCCAGCAACTAGAGGCGATCTAAATAGAATGCAGGTGCCTCTGAATATCTCGCATGGGAGTCAGAATGGGACCGAGGATAATCCTCTCTTCCACGCAGCACTTAGGCATGACCTCGAAGGGATGAAAATACTTTTGGACAACGGCGCTGATCCCAATCAATGGTCCAGAGGATTGCGATCCCAAGGGTGCATTATGGTCGGCATCCCACAAGAGCTATCTACACCGTTACATGCAGTTGCTGGGTTTGATGAGCTAAGTGGTACCCCCAAACGGACTGCATTCCCACAGACCGCAGAGGTTCAAGAGCGTGCTCGAGAATGCTGTCAAATGCTTTTGGATGCTGGCTGTGATCCAAATGTTCGGGGTTACGAGGAAAACACGCCTCTTCATTTCTGTGCAGGCAGTAACCTGGTTCTTGTGGCAGAGACGCTTTTAAAACATGGCGCAGAACCGTCTCCTGTCAACAAGTACGGCCTCACTCCGCTTGCAATAGTTCCACTAGCTAGTGCAGCCCGCGATATCTCTATGATCCAGCTGTTGATGAATCATGGAGGCAGGCTGGATACCACTTGTGGCGCCAGTGGAACCACACCTCTTCATGAACATTTTAGTCACAAACGGGATATTGACCCGAATCTGTTCAATCCTTATGTGACTGATTGGAACCTCACTAACAAGAAGGGAGAAACAATACTGCACCTGATCATGGGTTGGACTCTCTCGCCACCATCTCGATTGGTCTCGCAGCTGATTGAACTGGGGGCCGATGTTCAGTGCAAAGATCAAGAAGGCATGCAACCCATACATCACTTCATAACTCACCAAAAACCTGAGCGATGGGTGGAATACGACTCTATAATACGCCTTCTTCGTGGGAAAGGAGCAAATCTGGACGCGAAGGATTTTAAAGGCAGAACTCCTTTGCATCATCTGATAATGAGAAGAACCTTGATAGCAGATGGCTATCGAGATGTCTGCGCTTTTGTTCGGACGTTCAGCCCGGATATTCACGCTCTTGATAACGATGGCAATGGTGTTCTCCAATTTGCGCTGCTGGAAGAGCCATTCCTGGGCCAATTCGATTCCAGAACCTTTGATATGTGGATTGGGCTGGTGAATTTGGGTGCCAGCCCAGTTACTGTGAATACTTCTGGTGAAACTTTGATGCATACTCTAATGAGATGCAATGAAACGCAAAGTGGACACCTTCCGTTCAAAATGCTCCAATTGTTGTTTGACTATGGGTTCTCAAGCGCATATCAGGACAAACATGGCAATACCCCTCTGCACACGCTTTGCTCAACCCGATTGAAGTCCAAACTTCTTGGCTGGCTGGATCACAAAGCTATTGATCGTCTCCTCTCCTCCGGTGGTGTCGAATTCCTTCAATTGCCAAACCATGCAGGTGTAGAGCCAATTCATCTAGCTGCGGCCGATTCAAAACCACTCTTATCGAAGCTCATTGCCAGAGGTGTTTCAATCACAAACCAAACATTGACAGAACAAAACGTTCTGCACTTTGCCGCATCAGCACGCGATGGTGACAATATCGGTCTGCTCATCGCCAAAAGCCGTGAAAAGAAAACCCTAGCCTCAATTCTGAACCAACAAGACGGTAACGGTTCCACACCCCTCCACGAAGCATGCCAAGCTGGGTCTCTGGAATGCGTGCGTCTTCTAGTGGAAGCCGGTGCTGCGCTTAACATCCAGGATAGCACCGGCGCTACACCCTTGGATCTCTGTGAAAGCATAATAGATGAAGTCGAGGAAACAGTTGTAAATATGTGGGACAATCTTATGACCCGAAATAATCTTTTTCAAGAAGCTTATATCGGCTGTGAACCAAACCCGCAGCCCACAGATGCCGGCCAAATGATGGAAATCATCTGTTTCCTCGAACAAGCCCTGGGCCGCGCCCCGCGATTAAGAGGAGATTACAATCTGAACATTGCCAGACTTCCATTCAATCCTTCACTGTCACGTCTCACGCCTATATTACTTCGTGGCCATTACCAGGCTGTTCAGAGACTCATTGAATCAGGAATCAGTTTTCCACTTGGAACCAGTGGATCCGCAAACAATGGTGATATCGACCTGAAAAGCAGTGATTTACTTTCCCAGCTAGCCATGGGCGGATATGTGTTCTTGTTCGACATGATAGCGGCATCGCTCAAAGACAAAGACTGGTTGATTGGTCTGAATGGTGCACCCCCTTACATATGCACAGTAGCGACTCGGACTGAACCAAACATGGCTATATTACGGCTGCTCGTTGAGAAATATGGCGCTGACCTCAATGCGAAAGGGAGGGTCTGGAAATGCATCTGGGGCTATCTTGACTATGGTGCCCTACATATGCTGGCTCGAGGGCATAATTGGTGGCAGAATGGTGCAGTGCAGTACCTGCTAGACAAAGGCGCAGACCCAAATTTAAAGGATGGATATGGCAGGACACCGCTGAGGCTAGGTGTCATTAGTCTGATGAATGGGGCTCCTTTTAGCAAGGATATTATTCTTTCATTGCTGGATGGAGGAGCTGATCCGAATGTTCCAGATGAACAGGGGCTGAGGCCTTTAGATGAAGATATTTGGCAATCGGAGGTGGTCCATTGGCTATGAAAAAGGTTATAATCTTAGACAGCTTCTGTCTGCAGCAATTTTCTACAGACTACGGGATGACCGCTCGGAACATACAAAGATGGGAATAGGTAAATATCTTAAAAGCCTGTTTTTCAAAAGTAGCAAAGCTATTCGCGCTGATCTAGGCGCCGTGGTCTTCAAGAAATCAAACTCTTATTGTAGTGACATCCGTGAAACCAGTCAACTGGCGAATAATTTGCTAAACATCAACAGTTGCGGCTAAGCACTGCAAGTTATGAGCTGTATAGCCGCGTTTCATACTTGTTTCCTGATGATATATCGCCGACCGTAAAGACTACAAACTCTGCATAACTTATAGAAATTATCGGATGTCATATGCAACTAAGAAATCCCCGCCAAAGCGCGGGATTGTGCGCAAAAGCCCGTAAATCCGCGGGTTTCGTATGAGACGTCACAGACGATTTAAAACAAGCGTGTGTGCGACATAACTCCTGCAACTTACTCCTTTCCATTAAACCCGCAAGAATGGCCCCTTTGAAAGTTCTGATCGTCGGCGGAGGTGTTGGAGGTCCCGCTCTGGCCTTCTGGTTGTCTCGTATTGGACATGAGGTGGTCATTGTCGAACGCTTTCCCGCCTTGAGAGCCTCAGGAGCTCAGATCGATCTTCGTGGACAAGGAATCGAAGCGGTGAAGCGCATGGGACTCATTGAAGCCATTCGAAGCAAGCGTGTTGATGAAGACGGGATGACCTTTGTCGACAGCGATGGAAAGGCCAGGGGAACGATTCTGGCTAATAAGTCCGGGCAAGGGGCTCAGTCTCTGACGTCTGAGTATGAGATTATGCGAGGAGATCTCGTTCGGATCTTCTACGAAGCAACGAAAGACAAGGTACAATACATCTTCGGTAAAACGGTCGATCGCTTCACGCAAGATGACGAGAAAGTCACCGCTCAGTTCTCAGATGGCACTACCGATACATTCGATCTGCTTGTTGGGGCTGATGGTCAGGGCTCACGTATCCGCAAAGATATCCTTCCTCCTGATGCTCCAGATCCGTATCACCCACTGGGGATACACATGGCTTATTGGTTCATACCCCGGGAAGAATCCGATAATAGCCTTTGCAACTCGTACCTAAGCCCTGGTGGTCGAATGATTTTGCGAAGAGCCCACAGTGCCACCGAGGCAAATGTGTGCTTTTTCCTGAGATCCGACTCGGATGAACTGCGAAGCATTCCGAGGGCGTCAATTGAACGACAGAAGGAATTTTGGACACAAAAGTTTCGCAATGCTGGATGGCAAACCGATCGTTTCCTGGCAGGCATGAAGACAACTGAAAACTGGTTCTGTCTGGACCTTGTCCAGATCAAAACAGATACCTGGCACTCTGGGCGTGTGGTGCTTCTCGGTGATGCGGCACATTGCCCTTCTCCATTGACGGGAATGGGAACGACAAGCAGCTTGATTGGCGCTTATGTTTTGGCCGGAGAGATCGCGCGCAGTACCGATGATTTGTCTGGGGCCTTTAGAAACTACGATGACACGCTTCGACCTTTGATTAAGGAGGCTCAGCATGTGAACTTGTCTGCTGTGAGATATGCTGTGCCGGATTCCCAGTGGGCGATCTCTATTGTCCATTTCTTCGTTGGGATTGCGTGTTTCCTTCGTATCCCTGATCTCATATCCCGTTTTTCGAGTGATAAAGATGGAGGTTGGAAATTGCCTGATTATCCTGAGCTTGATCCGATTAAAGAAACTGCTACTTCTTGAGATCTTGGATTGATATGAGTGCTGTTGGTCTCCCTCGAACTGCGTGTCTAGCATCCTTATTGTGGTCAGCGCCGTGAAGATTACTACTCTGGTGGATTCACCCGGTTCCTTAGGTCCCCTTTAACTCAGCTATCAATCTTTGGCTGAAGTGATTCTTGAAGTGTGAACTGTTTCTCTTCTATTCTGCACCGTTACGAGGATAAATTTATGCCGTGCTCTAGAATCAAATCCCAATTAAGCATCTAGACGTATCTCCCTGTTTTATAGGCGGAGAACTATCTTCCCAATCTGCTTGCCCTGCCAAACATATTCGACAGCATCCTCAGCCTTCTCAAATGGAAAGACTTTATCAATTAGATCATCGAGTGGCGTTTGAGTGGTTTCGAGGGCGGCACAGAAGTCTTCCATGTCGAACTTGGAACCAGCATTGATGCCCCTGTCATATATGAGCTTTGACTTTACATGTATACCGGTCCAGTAGTAAAAGCTTACCTTAAAATAATCCTCCGATCAATGATGGTTGGAATCAGCTCGCGTAAGTCGGCTGGATCTTGTTTACCAAGATATCCAACCTGACTAACCACACCTCCACGTCGAGTGCACTTTAAGCTCTTGACCAAAGAAGCGGTGCCCCCGTTCTCTACAACTATATCAACACCCGCTCCCTGAGTGAGTGTCATAACCTCCTGGTCCCAATCATGGATCTTCGAGTAGTTGACAGTCAAGATTGGAGGATGAGAGAACTTTTCCTTCATTTGCTGAAGCTTCGCATCACTCGATGAGGTCAAGATCACTCGAAGGCCAGCGGCCCTCGCGAGCTTGAGGCAAAACACACTCACACCGCCAGTTCCTGGCTAGTCAGTGATCTGCATATCAGATCCAGATGGACGTACCTTGAATCAACACGGTCTGTCCGACACTCATACCCTTCAACGCGGACCAAGCAGTAACGCCCGCACAAGGAATGATCGACGCATCGACCCAGCTGAGGTAGGTTGGAAGTTTGCATAGGGCGCGCTCGTCGAAAATGATATGATCGGCCATGACTCCATCCTCATCCGCAGCCAGCCACGACCGCGTCGTTTCTCGCCCCGAGATGTTCTCTGTGTCCGTAATAGGCCCAACCCTGTCACCCACTACGAGGGACTTGACCTTGTCTCCAATGTCGATAATTTCACCTGCGGCATCATTGCACAAAATACCGTTGGGGGTGATTGGCCACGGGTTTCCTCCATTTGCGATATTGGCGTCCCGGTAGTTGAGAGCCACAGCATGGACCTTGATCAAGACTGCTGTTGGCGCTAGAGGCAGCTGAAGCGCTTCATGTACAAGCTTTAATTTTGGTGCGCCGGGAGTATAGTCGTCCGTGCGCCGAAAGGTGCGACGCTGGGAAATTGGTGGGCTTGACATTATGGCTTAGGTGGAATTTGATTGATGAAGGAGTCACATTGATGGTTTGTATACACCGGAAGCTTGTCATCTCTACGTTCTCTATGTTTCATGCACTGCGAACTTGATTGCTAATCACAGTCGACGTCATAACGCAGGGATACACAGCCATCGGGTTCTTTCCCGACGTACATGAAGCCTAGCAGGCGCGAAGATAGCCTAGTATACACAGACTAATCTCTAATACTAGATATCAGAGACTACTAGCACTTGCTGTTAGTTATCACGCTTTGGGTATTTACTATTATAGTCGATGTAATATATGGTTGATGAGGCAACTGTCAAATGTTTGATTCTAAAACAGGTGTGGCAAATGTGACGATGAAGCCGAATGCCCCGGAAGAAACATACACAGCCTTTCAAAGTATAACTGACCATGATGAATATCAAAACGCCAGGAACACTATCAATGTTGACCGCTCTTATGTCTATTGTCAACACCCGTCTTTAATCAGGAATTAAAAATCACTTGATGTTGCTTGAAATTCAATAGGGTTTAGGATACCAAGGTAAGAATGAACAGTCAGTTGTCTTTGGATGAAGCGATATTACCTTCCTTCTCTTGAAGTAAAGCATTTCAGCCATTTGAGGCGATAGAAGGATAGAAGAGGAAGGTGATCCACCTTTGGGTGTCTCTGATTGGTTGAAATTGTCTTTCGGGATGAGGCTCGTGCTTTGAATCCCAATTTGGGAAGTAATACATCTTGTTATGGCCTACTTTAGTCTCTATGTCCAGGAATCGTAGGTGATCATTCATGGACAGTTAAAGTTGGAATGTGAGATCAGTATTACTTTCTAAAATAAGCTGCACTTCGAATCATTCTTTCGAATATATATAACGAGCGGAAGGCTACGCAAAATACTTCAAAAATCAATCGCAGCATCTGAATCATTCCAAATCACAACTTTGATCAAACTTTTGCACAAATTTCGATAATTCAGCACCATGTCCGAAGCTATTGATATGTCCCTGTTAAAGGGAACCTCCGAGGAAAGCCTGGCTGTTTCAGCGGCCCTACTCAAGACATTGAAGACTCGAGGAGTGGCCAAGCTAAAGAACCACGGTCTGCCAGAGGAGCTCACTTCTCAGCTCTTTGATTATGTAAATACTTTCCCAAAAGATATTCTGCAGCAGCTGACAATATGCTAGACCCGACGATTCTTTGATCTTTCATTGGAAGACAAAATGACCGCCAAACACCCACCACAAGCGAATCCCAACCGTGGATACAGCTTCGTCGGACAGGAATCAGTCGGGAGCATAAGCGGCTACGAAAAAGGCATCGCTCAAACAAAATCGGTCCGAGATATCAAGGTAATTGTGCTCGGATCTAAACAAGTGTCAATGTTACTGACCTGACTAGGAAACTTTGGACATCGGCTCTGCCCATGATGACATGGTAGACAACATCTGGATAGCCGATGAGAAACTACCCGGATTCCGTGCTTTTATGGAAGATTTCTACACCAGCTGCTTCAAGGTCGAGCTTGAGATTCTCGACGCCCTAGCCAAAGCCCTCAACATCTCAGCCCCCGACCTGAGAGCTCTCCACAACAAGGCCGAGAACGAGTTCCGCCTGCTCCACTATCCAGCGATTCCCGTCTCTGAACTGGCCGACGGGTCAGCAACCCGAATCGCAGAGCACACAGACTTTGGCACTATCACCATGCTATTCCAAGATTCTACAGGAGGACTCCAAGTCGAGGACCAAACAAACCTAGGCACTTTCCACGGCGTCGAGTCGGGCGGCAAGTCGGAGATTATCCTTAACATCGGTGACTCACTGCAACGTCTCACCAATGATACATTCCGAGCTGCATGCCATCGCGTGACTTATCCCTCCACAGTGAAAGTGGGCTCTGATGAGATGATCCCCGAGCGCTACTCTATCGCTTACTTTGCGAAGCCAAACCGTCTTTCCTCTTTGTTTCCCTTGAAGGAGTTTGTTACACCTGCCACGCCTTGCAAATACGAGGATATCACGGCTTGGGACTACAACAACCTGCGGATCGCTAAGTTGTTCTCCTGAGAGGTGATTAAAGAGTATCAACTTACCGATCATGGCTTTGAGCTTTCGTGATACACCATTTGGTATCATTGTTTGTATATTTTGCGACTTGATTTGATCTGTTCTATTTAATTCAGTTTGCCCTTTCCATAGCTACAATATGAGCCTTTTTAAGGCATCTAAAGTTGATTTGATTTGACAAGACTGTAGAAACCCGATAAGTATGATCATTTGGCCTTCTTCAATAAGTTGGTGTGTGGCTGACATCGAAACGGGGTATGATAAGTAAAAGGGAAAGTGGTTCCGAGTGATCAATCTGCAACACTTAACTTATCATTTTGTTCTCAATGCGACTTCATACTCAGGCAGAAGGAATAATTGAACCTGCCAAGTTACAAGATTCAATTGAACCTCAGCTTTATCTCATTGGTGGATGTTAACGTCTTTCGGAGTCGCATGCCTATTTCGGCTATCACCAGAGACGGAGGCGGGGTGTAGGAACCAGTGTCCACATCAAGGGCTTAGAGGTGCAAATGCTGCTTGGTTCTTATTATGTGTTGAAATATCACCTTTTACACTCACTATGGATGATCCTGCCCATTTACTAGACTGGCTACCGGAAGTCCCACTCGACACAGATCAAAGCACCTTGTCCGATTTGATGATCTATGCAGACTCGGATTATCCTGAAACCAGACATAAAATCCAACTGAAGTTCATTGATGATAGAGAAGATGTGCAGGCTTTCAGTTCGGAGAATGCAGCCAGACATCGGCGGTCAATTTTCTCAGGTTTGTAGCCCCTAGCCTACGATTGCAAAGTTGAGTCTGATGTCGATATACAAGATTCTGAACGCCTTGCCATGAGCGAGGTAATCACTCGCTCCGTGCCCAGTAGAAACATCAATAAAGCTCTATCCGATTTAGAGGTCCTCAACGATGACATCGATTCTCATGTGGGATGGTCTCAGTTTCGTGGACCATTCGGGGCATTCAGAATGTCACCACAAAAGTGGCTTTCACCAGGATGTGTTGAATCTGAGAGGATAAAATTGCCTCTCCAGCAATGGGAGCAAGAGCTGGAGGAGACATTGAGAGGTGACGAATTTGAATTCGACAATCTTGTGGTACAAGGAATGACTGCCAATGACAACTGGATACCGGAAGAAGCCGATTTATTGCCAACTCACAGCACACAAATATGCTCACTTGAGCCACAACTCCAACCACATATTAAAATTTTTGGCGGGAATATAGAAGGCTGGACTCTACTGTCCCACTATAAAGACCAGATCGTGCCCCTGATTTCTCCCTTGCGTCGTGGCCAGGAGTCTCCGTGGATCAGTTTGGTTATACCATGTGCAGTCACAACGTTGGGCGAATTGACAATAAATGGGTCGGTAAATCATGCGAGACTGGCACTATTGAATGCAGTGTGGGGAAACAGTTCCTTCCATCTCGGCAACAGTGTCTCTTGCCCAGCAGACTGGAAGGCAAGTGGGGAGATGTACTTGAAGCGTGCTCAACACCACTTCCAGAAATGCATGGAAGAGACCTGCCTATCGACCTCGAAAAAGAGCAAATACAAGGAGATTTTAATGGCAATCTTGAGTCTTTCAAATGCATTTGTATGGCACCAAGGAACCTTCCAATGAAAATAGCTAACAAAAGTTTGTTGGCACAGATGTTCAAAGGAGACACAACCCAGCGACGCGCATACCTCGTCCAAACCGAGAAGTTTATTCGCGTTAGAGGACTCAGTCAACCAAAGTTATCATCTAAGAAAAGATCGCTACACCACTGTTATGCGTTCATGAGGATCATTGCAGAAACAACATGCGTTGCCAATAGTACGAATCTGCAGCTGCTCGAGATGAATGGTGAAACAATCGACGACACAATATATGAAGGGGACTTTCGTATATCTCCCAATCTGGACTTTTCCGCCGAGTCAATGACCGAAGAAAAGGACCCTGAAATGGGACAGCGGGATCTCCACCTCGCAATCCCTGGCCGATGGAGCTCTACGCTGTTTCCAATAGTATATGGCGTTGACGAACTGTTCCTCATGCTCCTATCCCAAGTGATCCGCCTCGCCAATGAGCGCGATCTCTCAACCATGTGCACCAAAGCACAAGAAGAGCATCTGAGCTTGAGGAGCTTTTGGATACGAGCAAAAGCCATCGAAAAGGCCATCAATGCCTTGATTTACTCCTCGGCAACAGGAGATAACCATGCCCATGCAGTGCAGGACAAATCAGTAACTATCCAAGCAATGTCTATGTCCCTGCTGATCTTCTTTCATCGCCGAGTATACGAAGTTGATCCTGAAATGATCCAATGCAAAGTTGCTATCGTGCGAAACTACCTGATGCAGATTCAAGCAGAAGAAACAAATTCCATCGATGGTAACACTGCTGCGCTTATATGGCCTGCGTTTATTGCTGCATGTGAGGCGGTGGAGCCTGATCTGCAGCTGTTCTTTTCTTCCTGGTTTGATTATTGTTTTGCGACTACTACCTTGGTCTATGCATCAGCTGCCAAACAGATCTTTGAGACTATTTGGACAAAGAGGTCAAATCCAGGACTGGACGGACAAGTTTATAGTTGGCCGGATATTCTGAGGGAAAGCAATACGATATTTACGTGTGTATGATTAATCTCGGGCGATGGATTTCGTTCACAAAGCCAGTTACCTATTAAAATGATTAATGACCGACAGCTCTACCGTAGTCGTTCAGCACTTTGACAAATTTGTTGATGCATTGACTTCCTAATAAGTCAAATTTTCCCCCGAACGCCTCGATGTACACAGAGTAGCTAGTCTGAGGCTAGACCTTGAGTCATTCTTCTGTATGGATGGGAATCCGGAATGTTCCCCGAGCCTGTAAGACATGGAATGTACATGTTTACTGCACAATGGTCTAGGTTCGGTCCGAGGTGATAGACTTTCTCGGGCAAACAGTCTTCGCGAAACAGAACATGTCCCGAATGATCCACTTCCACCGCAACTATTGCACGCATGCCAAGACCCATATCTAATACAATCCGCAGCAAGGGTTGATAGCATCATTGAAGGGGCTGATTTCCGCTCCAGATGTCTTACATGGCCTGACCTCTTTGAACAATCTACAGAATACCCACAGATCAGGCTGGTCATTCCGGATCCAACCCGGAACAACCAATAACGTTATTCAACATCTTTGATACTGCTTTTATTCAGAATTCCAAAGAACTTATCTCAATGCTACGGTTTGTGTCCCGACTGCAATCCAGTACTTGGATTGGTGAAGATACACCTGTTTTCAGCCATCACGTGGAACTGTATTGCCTCAAACCCAAGGACTCTAAGGTCTATACAGCCACACAGAGGCGTAAGGAGAACACAAGGACTGGAATGCGGGGGAAGTGGAGTGCAAACAGCGGACTATCTCAGTGGAGTAACGTGCCGCCCTAGATACCACCTGCTGCAATGCTGTACATGTATCTAAACTTGACTTTTGCCTCTCGTATCTTAATTCGGGGCAAACCCTATATAAGACCGATTTCCCAGCCATTCACGATGAAATCCCCTCCCTCAAACTGCATCAAGCGGAATGCAAACTACGCACAATCATGTCCGATACCAACATATCCCCTCCGTCATACCAGCAGAAAGACCCGGGCAAAAATGAAATCGATTCCCTGCAACCGACAGTGAGCAGCGAGGAGCCCCGTGTGGGAGAGTTAGAGGAGACGAAGAATGGCCAATTCCATCGTTCTTTCTCTCCTCGTCAGGTTCATGTGAGAATCCGGTGCCGGATCTTGGACAAGCCTTCTGTTTGAAAGCATCTCACCATTTAGGAAGATTATTTCCCTAGGATCCAATATCGGCAGTGGAGTGTTCATTGCCACTGGCAAGGCTCTCGCCACGGGAGGCCCTGCTAATATGGTGATCGCATATACCATGGTCTGCACCTGTGTTTGGGCCGTTCTCCAGTCGCTATCGGAGATGACCATCGCCTTTCCCGTCTCTGGAAACTACATCGACTATGCCGATCGCTGGGTTGACCCCGCTTTGGCGTTTGGTGCTGGGTTTGCGGAGTGGTTAGGTTTGTCATGGATTCTGTGCCGGGTCGCTGGAGTGTTGGACTGACAACCGCAGGGTGGACGGCGATCGTTGCTTCCGAGGCAGGTTTCTTCAATGTCTTGGTTCAATATTGGTCAGAAGGCTCCGTGCCACTGGCTGCTACTAGTGAGTAATCAGACACCCTGCCTAGATATTTGTGAATATTTACTGACGCTGGACGTCCAAGTCTCCATCTTCCTGTTCGCCTGCTTGATCATCTTCACCCTTCCAAACAAGTTCTTCGCTTGGTTCGAGTACGTGACTTCGATGATCAAGATCGTGGTCTTCCTCATCATAATCGTTGTATCACTAGCCTTGGTTCTTGGCGCTGGTCCTCAGGGCTACATGCATCATGGAGACACATGGACTGATTTTCCGCCGTTCCTAAATGGATTTTCAGTACGTCCAGGCTACACAGTCCTTCAATACTATCCTTCATTATTTTTGTCTAAAAATCCCAGGGCTTCGCAAACTGCGCTCTCCTAGCCGTCTGGGCTGTCGGAGATCAAGTCTTCATCGGTGTCATGGGAGGCGAAGCCGAAAGTCCCCGTTTCTCAATGGCACACGCTACAAAGCTTGTTCCCTTCCGAGTCAACTTTATCTACGTGATCAGTGTCGTGTTTATTACACTTCTCGTTCCATCCAACGACGATCGACTCCTCGGTGGTAGCGGAGTTGCAGCCTCGCCCTTTATCATCGCAGTCCAAGACTCCGGTATCCCTGGAATTGCTTCAATTTTGAATGCTGGGATGATGTGTGGTGTTCTTGCAATCGCCACTGAAGCTATTTATCTTTGTTCGCGAGTGCTGAGAACAATGGCTCATCAAAAGCTCGTTTGGGAGGGCCTTGCGCGGGTTGATGACATGGGCCGACCAAGGCTTTCGCTGATTATTACTTCGGTCGTTGCTGTCGTCCTTGCATATATTCAAATTGCGGGTAAGATGTCGAATGATGACTTACAAAATGGGAAAGACTGCTGACACGTAGCAGCCGGCGGCTTAACCGTATTGAACTGGCTTATCTCAATTACTAGTGCCTCGTTCTTCGCCAACTGGATGATCATATCCTTTGTGAACTGGAAATTCCATCGTGCAATCAAGGCACAGAATGACCCCCTTTTCACAGAGATATATGCTTGGAGATCATCATTCTGGCCACTGGCGCCCGCATGGCTCATGCTGATATCCTTATTCCTACTGGTCTGCTGCGTCTACCTAGGAGTCCGGCCTCCAGTAAGTTCTCCTGATCGATCAACAACAATGAGAGGAAGTGATAACTAACTAACATCAATATCCTAGGGTGTTGACACCTTCTCCGTATCTAATTTCTTCCAGTATCTTCTTGGCCTTCTGCTGATTTTCGGATTTACCATCGGATACAAGATTATTTTCAGAACGCCATGGCGCAATTCAAAGACTGCGGATCTTACTACCGGTCGTCGACCGCTGAGCGCTGATGAGATTTCTATGCTGGACAACTACTACCGGCAACCTGCTTGGAGAAGGTTCCTTACCTATGTACAATTATGGTAGAGGGTGGTTTCAAGCCGGTAGTGATATTTGCTGGTTCAGTTAGACTATGTCAATAGACCGAGACAAATTAGCAGCAATAAGTCTGTTCCGAGTTTCATGCCTCCTAGTTGATCGTTTCCCCGAGATAGTACAGTAAAAATGGCCAAAAGGGACGTTGGAAACGAGACTGACAAGGGCGCCAAGAAAAAACCGAAGGCAGGGCATGAACAACGCAAGAATTGATGGATTATCAACATGATGAATTTGGCCTAATACTGCTGCTACAAATAAAAGAGTTCTCTCTTAATCATTCAAACCAGCAAAGGACTCGTGTCTGAAAAGACCCGTGATCCATGAACGTAGTACCATAACAACATGAACAAGATAATTGTTGAAACAGGACAACCAAAACTTGAACGGAACGACAAGATAGAAAAGCAGGTGATGTTCCTTGGAAGGGACGGGGACATGCAAAGCTTACGACTGGAAGCTAACTAGGGATAAAAAAAGCAGATGGCATCACTCCTGTCTCTTACGCGTTCGTGAATCATTTGATACGCGACGCCGACCAGAGATGATCTTTGGACTTTGAGAATCTAACTCTCGGCGTAGCTGTTGGTCAACTTCTTTCTGACGACAGTGCTGCTCTTCCCATTCCTTGTCACGAGATTGTCGTCGAGACTCTGCTGCCTGTGAAAGTCGAGTTCCCTCTTTTTGAAATGACTCCAGAAGATTCAAGCGAGTTTCATTCACTTCAGATGACGATTGAGGGGTCTCGTAACGCCTGCTGTCGACTGTATCTCTTTGATCTCTCGGAATGGGTTGTGATTGACAGATTTCTGTGGTACCTGTAGTTGGCTTTGAAGCATCAACAGAATCGAAATGGGAATAGAGATTCAAGTAGGCTTCTTTTACAGGGCCGTTCTTCATAGAAACGATTTTCGGTTTAATCTTGCGTAGGCTTTCGAGGTAGCAAATTGCATCCCGCACTGCACTAGAATCTTCTTCGGACTTGATTTTTCCAAGAATGGCTTGAACCTTTGGTGATAGCTTTTTGAGTGCATCCTTGAGAGCTTCGGAATCTGCGGACGAAAGATCACTTTCAACTACACTGGCTGCGACTTCGTTTTGTGACCAGTCTAGACGAAGTTTTTCCATATTTCCCATTGTGACATGCATATCCCAGTGAACCGGTGGGTTTTCGACGGCGGCCAGCTCCATCCATAACTCTCGGAAGTTTGTCTCGTCATCGGGTGGATTATTGGATTGTTCGGGGGCCGTGGCATACGCGCATTCAATATACTGCCCTCCAGTGACACCAGAAACCGAAGAAAGGGCTCTTTCAGAAAGCAAAGCATTCGTTTCGTCATTGGTCACTGGTCGCCGACGCTTATTTGAAATGTGAAGGATTCTTCTGTTGGTATCTGCCCCATTGGGGGTAGTTTCGAACGGGTTCAGCGTGGAAATTACATGAGTGCGCGTAGTATCTGCAGCATCCTCTTCTGATTTCACATTCACTATGATGAGGAATCAGATCAGCAAGGGTGGATACGGTCAAATTTAATAGAGTAAGACTCACGCAGGCTACACCGTCGCCGCCCCTTGCAATTCGCACACGAACCATCGCGAGAGCCTGGAACAACTTTGCATCCAGGCCATGGACCCTCTCCCTTCAGACACTCTATGCACTGGGTTGCTGCCTCAAGCCCGACAATTTGTATCAGAGCGGAAGTCACGAATCTCAATATCCCAAGCTTTGCTTCGATCTCCTCGGCACACAGGATTCGCGTTTGTAGCTCTCTCTGTGGCGACCTGGATTGTAGTTGGGCGATGGGGACTGACCTCTCTGACCACTGAGTGGACATGAGATAAAGGGCCCATGGGCCAGGTGGTATGTCTTCTTCGCTGTGCCCGATTTCGGTGGGAGCACCAGGCGGAATGCGCCGCGAAGGAGTTGTGTTTGACATGCTGATGGATCTCGGTGTAGTAAAGGAGTGATGGAAGAGAGTTGGAAGGTGAATGTTGAGTAATAAAGACAGGTGGGATGAGAACAAAAGAAATAGGAAGGAGCGGTAGATGCACAGGTGAGAGAAGAAAGTCAGAAAGCGACAACGCGAGGCTCGATCTGTTTCGATCTGCAACTCTCACGTCAGTTAGATGGACAGAAAGAACTCCATGTTCAAAAATCGAGCTTTCCTGTTCTCCATCCACCTTACGCATGAACATCTTGTTTCTTTGCGCATATTTGGACTTCGCTCCCAGAGTTTGCAGTAAGCATTGCCATCAAAGCTTATACTGTGTTTGTATGATTTATGTGATAGCTTTGCACGACCTCCAGCTACACAGATTTCATGAAGTGCGAGTGACGAATGTTTACGAGGGATCAACACGTGAATAGTGCGAGAAAGGTGATCCCAGACCTATGCGGATGTAGCTTAAATCCGCTGTCAGCATTCGACTCAGCCAATAGGGAAACACTTTAAGATCGGCCGAAATATTGACCTTCTCCAAATGTTTGGGGTCGTTTTAAATTTGGAGTCCCACTTTGCTTGATAAGAGGACAAGAGATAGTGAAAGCGAGAATATCAGGACTTTGGGTTGATATTCTACGGTAATTTCTTTCATAGCTCCCTCCAAACGGGGACTATTACACGGAAAGAGCCACCCTGCTAGCTAGAAATACCTCCAAGACAAAACTTCCTTGAAGCTGATGCGCCTTCTTGATTCAGATAAGTTATCAACGTGGCATGGAAGGTCCATCCAGTTGGAGTTCGCATTTAAGCTCGTCGGAGTAGAATTTGGAGATGCGCTAGAGAGATTTATCATGTAGTTAACCGCCAAGAACCTTGAGGGTTCCACGGTAAAACCAGTTACCACGAAGAGATATTGACTCAGATAACGAAAAAAGTGACAGATAATTTGTTTTTATCAGACGGCGGAGTCAGTTTGTCAGTCTATCGTATTGGGGTCTGCTCTGCGTGGGGTTGTAACCAATAAAGTAAGGGACGTGAAGGGTAACATATAAAAGCAAGCCCCAGATGGTACAAGGGAAAGAGAAACAGAACCTGTGAATTTTTCATTCACTCAAGATGCGCCAGTCTCTTCAGCCAAAGAGGGTATCACTTACCATCCTCGTCCTTGCATTGATTGGTTTCTTCGCGGCACCAGTGACATCCAACTTAGCCCACGGTAGAGTCACAGAGCTCAATGGTGTACCATACTATGTCGGTGATGTCGCCGTAGCTCGAATGCTCGATATACCGAACGCCGTCTCCGCAATGGTAGATCAAGATGACACGGACCTGTTTCCGTTAACAATTATCTCGACCAAGGCATCTGTTTTTAATGGTATCGAGCTGAACGAAACAATCTCCAGTTTCATGCGTGAAGATGATGTTTTTAGTGCTGCATTTCTCAAGGGTTGGTTTCTATCGTCATACGAGACTATCACTAACCTCCGACAGTGACTTATATCTCCTACGAGGGGCACAGCAAGAAGCCGTCAGTTGAAACGCAATCGATTGATCTTGGATTAGAGGAGTACAGTGCAAGAGCTATATATGCGCCAAAGTACTCTCACTCCCATAGAGATGTACCGACTGCGCGTCTAACCAAGAACATTCCAAACGGCCCCTACTTCGTATCCACGAAGACAGGCAAAATTTTCAAGGCCTATCGCCTATATGAAGATACGAATTTGGCATTCCTGGAGCCAGCCATCAGCGATGAACAGGGTGGCGTTTTGCGCCTCATGGCTACATCTGAGGTACGATAGTTGGATATCTGCTCCAAACAAAAATATCGTTAACACAAACCAGAGCGTACTTGGACGCAGTGTCGCTGTACCATCGAGGCTGTACTTTACCCCGACTGCGGAGAAACCGTTGGCTGGCGTAAGTTGTCAAGAATAAAATAAGTGACACAAATACTAATCACAGCCATAGCTACGCCTCGGCGTAAAGGATATCTATCACATCAAAGGTCTTGCTACGAGTGGTGGAAATCGAGCATACTACTCACTCTATGGCACACAAAATACAACTGGCACTGCTGTTCAACGCCTCATCGACCTAGGCGCAGTCTTTGTCGGAAAGATGGGAACGGTTCAATTTGCTAACGGCGACGAACCGACTGCCGACTGGGTTGACTTTCACTGTCCCTTCAATCCTCGGGTTAGTATTTGCCACTGTCTTTTGTTGAAGATTCAATTCGATTTTCTAACACCAGATGCCTCAGGGAGATGGCTATCTTGACCCAAGTGGCTCATCAACCGGCCCCGCCGCCGGCATGGCTTCCTACGCATGGCTAGATATCGCCATCGGAAGTGATACAGGCGGCTCGATGCGCTTGCCAGCTGGTGCTAATGGTCTCTTTGGAAATCGACCGACTGTTGGAGCTATTGATCTAGACCATGTTATCCCTCTCTGCTCAGGACTCGATACTGCAGGTGTATTCGCTCGCAGTGCAGAGCTATGGTCTCGAGTTGTTCATTCGTGGTATAAGGATTTTGACGCTTACGACTCCTATCCCAAGACTCTTTGGTACCCAGAGGCATCATTTACTGCCGAGGCAATCAACAATAGTCATGCGTCGGCGATTATTGAAAGGTTCGTAGCCAATGTCGAAGATTTCTTGGGGACCACCCGTACCAATGTGAACTTGGATGCTTCTTGGAACGCAACCCGACCTTCCAATGCCACTTCAACCTTGAACGATATGCTTCACTTTGTAAGTTTCAAGATTAAAGATTGTCACTTACACGATTTCATACTAATTTGGTGAATGACCAGACGTATGGAACCCTCATTACCGTCTACCAATGGTTGAACCTCGGCGCCCCCTTCTTCAAAGACTACTCCGAAGCGCATGATGGTCGAACCCCATACATCAATCCGAATCCGCTGTTGCGTTGGCACTTGGGCCAAGACGCCGGTCAGGCTGGGTTTGACGTGGCCTGGCACAATAAAACTTTGTTCCATGATTGGTGGAATACGGCTGATGGATTTGGGGCATTGGATAATGAAACTTGCTCGAAAGCAATTTATATCTATCCGCAAACCTATGGATCGATCAGATACAGAGATGAATATTCGAGGTGAGTAAAGGAATTCTGCTGAATCTGCTGAATCTCCCCTCAAAAGCTTACACCCAATCTTAGTGGTCCAACGGCACCGTTCTGGGGAATGAGCGATGGCAACATTGCCGTATATGCAGGTGTTCCAGATCTGGTTGTTCCAAGTAGGTGTCCAAATCTCGCAATCTCGAATTTTTCAAACTATGAGAAAATTACTGACCATTATTTCCACAATGCAGTCGGCGAAGTCCCTTACAACAGTACCAAAAGCGGAAAAGTCGAGTATACGCCTGTCACGATGAGTTTGATTGCGGCTCGTGGTTGCGATCTCATGCTCGCTAGCTTGGTTAAGGAAATGGAGGCTCGTGGGATTCTGAAGCCTGTTTCAACTGGCCCCAGACTTTACCCTTTGAACTAGAGTCAATGACACGTTGACGAGGATCGTTGGGTGATTTTGATAACGAGAAAATGATTTTGTAATCAAGCTACCTTCGGCTTGTTTCCTCAAAATATATCTATAGACAACGATTTGACATGGTCGAGCAGTGAGGCGGTCAGTTGAACTGTAAATTCTTTTATTTTACGAGGATATTGGGCTAATTGTGAATCCTTATTTTAACCCTAATTTGTTTACTCAATTAAAGTAGCAGACGGCAAACGGGCTTCCAGAAATGGCCGTAAGTGCGGCCGTTTTAAGCCGTCAATTTGCCAAACTTCATGCCAGGCACTCCTATCTCCGACCAGGGCCACGCAATCTCCGCTTTGCATAGCAACAAGTATCCCTTAGTTTTCTAGTGTTCCCTGAGGATTTATGCCTACATCTTTAGTCTTCACACTTAGTACTCAGTCTATGTTTCTCATTTAGGTCAAAGCTGCGTCCATATTTTCTCCCAGTAGCATTTTCCACTATAGTACGGAAACTCTACCAAAGCACCGGGTAGTCTCGATGACACTGGGTTTTCTCGTTTGTTAATAAACCTTCTCTCCCATTTTCTAGTCGTAAACTGGCAACTCGTCTCCAGGGTCTCGTGTTAAGAGACGTGACTTACCCCACCCGCGCTGCTTCCTTGCCTTAGGACCTTGGGCGCTAATATCGCCGGGGGACTGCGCCATAATCGAAAGACTGATACCCGCTTCGTTATCCGGCCATTCAGATAAAGCATTGAATAGTGACTGAATTGAAGTGGTAAAAAATTTGCTGTTTCGCTGTATCTCCTGTTCATTTTCGTACCGTGTGCGAGCCTCGCCATCATACGACTCCAATTCCACGATGAAATAAATTTTCTGTATATGGCTTCGTCTTTGGCTCCATGATAACTGAACCCATGGTAATTTGTTGAATTCTGCCAGTCGCTTATTTGTGCTGATCTTAATGCTTGAAAACGTCTGCCTCTCGATAATCGCCTGCCAGTCGCGGTTGAAAGTGGCATATGGGGCCAAATTGGTGTTCTTAGCGACATATGGAGGCACGTTGGCGTTCTCCTCAGCAATGATGAGCTCCAATACAATCTGTAACATCTCCAGTGGTAGTGGGATGCCCATGACATCAATATATGGAAAGGTTCAAGATATAAGATAAGTCCACGTGGTATCCCGAAAGTGCTACTCCATATTATCTTTGCCAAGACCAAAAGCGTGTAGGTTTAGTTCCAACCAATTGTATGATTTTGACACGCGGGCTGGTCAGAGTTTCTACTGTAACCCAACTGTATGTGCACTTGAACTTCTAAGCTATCCGTGTGATGATCAAAGAACTGCTGGGAATAGGGGCAGATCTGCCCCGTAGCGCTTCAAGACTCATGCTCAATATTGTTTGTTGGTTATGTTTGTTATACTCCTATTTCACTTCGCCATGTTATTTAGCCCTTCCTATGCCCATGATATGCGTCTTTCTCTGGATCCTGTTTGGTGTCGTTTCAGGCTTTATTATAGGCATAGTGGTTGACCATGCATTAATGTGGTTGCAATGAAGCCTGTTTGATACCAGGTACGTGTCCTACACAGAAATAACACAGAAATCTGGACAATATATTCCAACTTTTCTTTTTTATCCCTTAACTTTATGCAATGACAACCTTCATATAGGCTCGCGCGGTATTTAAGCGCCCTCAGTTTATGCGTAATAAGAGTTGTAGCTCATGGCGTCGAGCCTGTGGACCCCACTTACAAATCTGACATGGCAAAATTCCATCAAGGTGAATATAACACCCAGCGCATCACTCGGTGCAAGAGCCTTTGCAGTGTCTCTGGGTACTTTGTTCGTCCTTCCAGGGTTTGGATCAAATCAGAGTCTCGCTAGGATCGGCCGAAGCGAATTGCAATTCATCGGCTTTTGCTGATCCAACCGCTAGTCCGACCCTCCCGCCATGGCTATAGAGATTAATATTGACGCCAGGGCTCACAAGAACTCCACTGTGGGAGACTACACTGTGGGGTGGGTGTGCGCCTTACCAAAAGAGTAGACCGCGGCAACGGCCATGCTAGATCGAAGACATGCCACATTCTGAGCATCGCATATTATAGTATATGTGGCGACAACACAAAACCATTGGTGAATCAACAAGCATCGAAAAATTGTCACCGCTTCGTTTTCCTCGAAGCTGACATAAAAGCCAGGGGCCACCGAGTTGAGTCCATGGAACCAAACATGAGGCTGAACCTCAACCAAGGATCATCCTGATTGGCGTGGAACATACTTCGAATCAAAATACGAAATGACATCAACATTTTTTCACGTACAAATCCCCAATGCGAACGCCACTTCGGGCTTGAAATCGAATCCCTTTGCCTCTTGTCAAAGTGACTTCGCAAAATCAAGTTTATAACAGCCCAGTGTGGATCTTCAAGTGCAAGTCATTTGACAACACCGCGACCCTTTACGAGCCCGCTGCCTTGCCTCCAGTCGATTGGCGATGTGACCAATGAAGCGGGCAACAGTTTGAGATGCCCGATCTACCAGATCACTGGAAAACGGAGTTAATCGTCATCCCGATCGTCGCGTCTGTTACTGCGACTGCGGTCTATTTCTTGCGAATTTACTGCCGAATCAAAGTGCTTCATGGGTTGCGGATAGAAGACATATTGATGGGGGCGGGTCTCATCTGCACCTATGGCGTAGCGACCTGCATAGTATACTGTAAGCTTATCCCTGCGTTGACCGCAGAGCACAGTGTTTCTGACTTATTTTGTATAGCTGCATTCCATGGAATCACACGTGGGAAGAGCATTTGGAGCTTGCCAGCAGAAGATCGATTGAAAGTTACGTTAGTAAGTTTACTTGATTCTGCCAAAATATATCCAAGATCTAACATCCCAATAGGCCAACTGGATACTGACACACTTTTGGCCCTTGTCTCAGATGTTTGTGAAGGTGTCTATCGTCCTGCTACTTCGCAAGCTGCTCGGCACCGTGAACTGGTTTCGATGGGCTGCTACTGGGGTCATTATCTTCGTCATTGCGTGGGCTATCACAGCTGTCATTGGTAATACCTTCCAATGCTGGCCCGTGCAGTATTTCTGGGACCAAACTATCAAGGGTCACTGTATGGATGGGCAAACAATATTTTTTGTTATCATCGGCAGCCTATCGACGACGGAGAATTTCGTAATTGTTCTACTGCCTCTTCCGGTGGTCTGGAGACTCCAAATGCCTTTGGAAGAGAAGATTGAACTGACGATTTTATTTACAGCGGGAAGCATGTGAGTACAAGTTTTATAATCTAAATTAGCATCATTACTTACAATGACAACCACAGAGTGTGTATCTTCGGTATACTGCGCATAATCCAGCTTGAAAACTATGATACTGCTTATCTCACCTGTTAGTCTACTCGATGAAACCCACATGGACTAGGACTGATTCTGCTCTATTCATAGACGGCAGCCCACTTTCACTGATATGGGCAATTCTTGAACTGAACATGGCTATAATCTGCGGATCACTCATAGTGATGAAGCCCATTTTCCGCTCCTGTGTCGAAACAGTCAAACGAGGAATCACGAAGTTAAATAGCAGGCCAAGTTCTGAGAGCCCAGATAGTGGAGCACGTGAGGTTTCATTATAGTAGTATACCGAATGCCGGAAGGTATAAATACAAAAAGGGCCATGTTCAAAACACACCCCAAATGAATCAAAATGCACCCCACACCGTGTAAAAGTGGCTGTATAACATTAGCGTTAGGATGGGCGCATTTTACAGGGTAAGTCGTCGCTTCCTCATTCGTCACACTGCTTCCTATTTCTCACAACAAATCTCAGTCATTTCACTCACACGCACGCTCTCTCTCCCTCAATCTGAATTTCGACAGCCACCAGAATTTTCGTGCAAGGTGTCGGCTGCAAGTACTCCAAAGAGGAAGAAGAGACCGCTTGATGAGGCCGCAGGATCCATATGTTTCGCCTCAGATGTTACCTCAGATTTTACCTCACATTGTATTCGGTACACATTTTAACTATGTGGCAACCTAGCACATTGAGGTATCTCATCTCCCTAGGCTCTAGGAGTTAGAATCAAGAAAATGATTTCAGTTTACATACAGTTACAATGCATTTTATCTTAGACATCCAAGGCCCATGATTAAACTATGGAATCTCTAGTATACTCGTGCGTGTTGACCCTACACGCTTCGCAAAAATAAACTAGGCGAGAACTGATAATTGATCTGATTTAATAAAATGCCAAGACCTTGATGCATATTTCAAGTAAAAAATGAGGTGAAACATGAGGTAAAAGAAGAGGTAAAAACCCTCAAAATCTGCCCTGTGAGGCTCATACTTGTTCCGCTCGACTCTCATTGGTCAAACACCACGGCGGCTAGCACCCGCGTCAAAGCCCCACCAAACATCTCTCTCTCTCTTTCTCTTTTCGTGCTCCCCATCTTTCTGCTTTTCGACCGAATTCAGGACTTTGCATCGCAAGACTGCCTTTCAAATCATGGCCTCAGTGGCCGTGAGTGGTAGCGTTGCCTACCGGCCTCGCGAATATCAGCTCGAGATGCTTGCAGCTAGCCGCAAAGAGAACATCATTGTCGCAGTATGGTTACTAACTCGATATTTGATCAGGATTCTATGCTAACTATCGCTAGATGGACACTGGAAGTGGAAAGACTCACATGTATGCTCTCTCGCTGCTACAGTCCGAAAAAAAATATTACTAACGCGGTTAGTGCTATTCTGCGTATGCTCGTTGAGCTTGAAAGCTGCTCTCCGGACAAGGTGATCCTTCCGCAGAAATTCTTCGCGCTTGTTTCATTCTAATACGATATACAGAGAATCTGGTTTCTAGTCCCCACAGTGGCATTGGCGCTTCAGCAACATGAGGTTATTAGTCGACAGCTTGTATCCGTCAAGACGAAAGTTTTAACTGGCCTTGACAATGTGGAATTATGGACCGAGCAGATGATTTGGGATGAAGTTCTCAAGGAAGCCCGAGTGGTTGTCGCTACACATGCCATTCTTGCAGATGCTCTTACCCATGGCTTTGTTAGGATGTCTCAGGTTGCTCTCCTTGTCTTCGACGAAGGTAGATTCAAAACTCTCATGTTCAAACTACTATACTTACTAATTTTGCTTGCAGCTCATCATTGCATGAGACGTCATCCAGCCAATAAGATTATGCAAAATCACTACCACCCAATGCTTCAGCACGCGGGCCCTGCTGCAGTGCCCCAAATCTTGGGACTAACTGCCAGTCCGATCGTCCGGTCCAATCCAAAAGAGCTTGAGTAGTCTTTCCGTACGCCTTTTCGACCCATGGAGTCACTGACGTGAATTCTCAGATTGATAGAAGCAAACTTGAACGCAGTTTGCAAGACGCCCAAAGCGCATCGCTCCGAGTTGGTAGAGAATACTCACCATCCTCAACTCGAACGAATTGATTACAATCCTTGCGCCGAAAATGACGAAGGCCAGGGTAGTCGATATCTTCAAGCTCTTACCAAATGCTGTCTTTCATACAACATCCAAGAGGATCCATACATCGAGGCACTCCGTGAGGAAGGAAAATCGATTGAATTAGAGAAAGTCCTGTTATCTGGCAAGACATACTGCAACGAGCAGCTGAACAAATTCTTGGAAACTAGCCGCCACATCTACGAGGAGTTGGGCGGCGCGGCTGTCGATTACTACATTGGGGCTTCAATTGACCAGTTCCGAAGTTCAATCAATGATGCTAGCGTATTGATTGGCTGCAGCCAACTTGAGAAGGTTTATCTTTTAGAACTATTGGACGAAATGCCTCTCAGAGACATGGGTAATCTTGAAGGCAATCAATCGTCCCAGAAATTGGATAAGGTCGTTGACTTTTTGGTGAAAATGGATCAACCGGATTTCTCCGGATTGATTTTTGTCCAGCGAAGAGCAACTGTCAGCGTTCTAGCTCGGATGTTGTCGATTATCCCAGCAA